>NC_041038.1:9534676-10203411 GCF_900634625.1 Parambassis ranga | reverse complement strand
AGGGTTGAAAAGAATGAGAAGTTTGAGTAAATACTGGATGTAGGGACAGAGTGAATTTTTAATATGAGTGATAAATCCTTTTTGTTGTTTTTATTTACAAAATTAGGATGATAGATACGTAGATTGACGGCACACAAACAAAATTACACGGTACTACAAATTATAGGACATTCTAGCTTCACTTCACCACCATCTCCAACACCAGACTCCATTGACAAAAACTGTAATTTGCCTTCACTGTATAATCCACTTAATGATTTTACCCACCTGCTTTGTTGGTGTTATTGTGTGACTTCGGTGTTTCAACATGAATTTGAATCCAAACTAATGTGTTAAAACAACACATTCATGCATCCTCACAAAAACCTTGACGCCTGTTTTCTCAAAAGTTAAATGATAGTTTTTGTGAGTCTGGTGGATCTGTCAAAGATAGTCAGCAAATTAGAACCAAAAGCTACAAAAGCAGAGACAGACAGGTGAGGCAAATTAATAATGTCATGTACTGTAGATCAAAAGGTGCCTGGAGATCCACGTCAACAAGTCCAAAAAATACAAAGGAGCATGAGAAGCTGGGGAAAAACCAATGGCTTAAAGAAGAGCTAGAAAAGATACGAAAAGTGAAGGCAACAGTGGTCTAGGTTAGGGCTGGGCAATTAACCGAAAATATATCGAAACCGACATTTGTGCCCAGTAACCAATGCAATGCAATCTCTGGCGAGACACACACACCGGGCACAATAACCGATGATCGAGGACAAAGCGCCAATTAATCGTGGTATTGATATCGCCCAGCCCTAGTCTCCGTGCTAAGTGGAACCCTTGGGGATGTGACCCCCCAACTGGGAGAGTGGCTCTGACAGATCCCATGAACAACATTGGAGGTTTCAGTCCAGAAGAGCGCAGTGCTAGGAACAGCTAAGATACTGCGAAGAACCCTCAAACTCCCAGGCCTCTGGTAGAGGATGAGAGATTGAGGAAAGACACATACACCACCCATAAGGGTGGGAGTGGAAATTTTATATATATATAACCACCTGAACAGTGACAAGGAGGTACACAGGTAAGCAGGCAGGGCAAAGAGAATGCAGCTATCTAGCTGGGGGCTCCAGTGAAACCAATCAGGCACACATCACACACAAGCGAGTAGTGCTTTCAAAATAAAACAACCCCCACAAAAAAAGATTGTGTAAAGATTGTACACACAGTGTACACGCCTTACTCACCAAGTCAGATAACGCTAAACAATCCAACATATGGTAATAGCTCCTTGGACGCTGCTTTTATTTGCGAAGGTCACAAATCCTGACCCCTATTTTCTGATTTGCATTTGCAGTAAATTGGATCTCTTGGGTAGCCTGACTGCATCTGGGCCACTTCTAGTGATGCTAAAGCACTTGATTGATTCCCCTATGACAAGAAATATGATTCTGTCATGACATGACAAGCAAAAGTAGGCCTTAGCATGTTATCTAAATATACAAGTAAGCAGGCCGGGTATAAAATTCAGTAACATTAAAGTGCAGTCTGAGACCCAGAAACACATGCAAGCATCCATAAACTGTGCCATATCCACATGATACATGACAACCTGTCTGTTCTTTTTCAGCAGCGTGCTGTAAATATACTATACTGTAAGTAAATCAATTTACATCTCTTGCACAGCTCTTGCATTTTTTTTTATTTTTTTATACACAGCTCCAGGGAGACTGCTATATGGTTGGTCCGCCGGGCTGCCAGCTACCTTCTCCCTTGGGATAAATTCTTGTGCATCTCATCTCAAAACGCTACTTAGAATGGCCCTCTGGGACATGAGCCTCTGAGGAGCCCTGTCTGGAGGAAGGAAACGCCCGCTTCTCTTTTTGCTCGGCTGCATTTGAGAAGCAAGAAAAATGACAACATGGATCTGATGGTGTTCCTACAGTAACACCTCTTTTGTTTTTTAATGTTCAACATCGGAATTTCTGTCTCAATATGAATCCGATGTCATTGTCAAGCCTGGTGGCCTCAAACTTTTACTTTGCATTCCATAACATTCATTCAAACACTGTATCAGACTTTGCCTCTCTTGTTGCCGATCTGAAGGTTCATCCATAAAATAGAAAACCTTGGTCAGTTACATTCAGCTCAATGCATTCTTTCTATTTAACACAATACAACTTTGTCCTTTTTAAACCACACTTTCTTCGAAGCAACAACAGTTGGTGCATTTCTATCAGAATAAATGTAATAATTCGGATGCAGTGGCTTTGTCAAGAAGAAACTGAAGCCGCTGCAGCCAAGGCCTGCCGTGGTATAGGATGGCATGTACTACAGCATTGCATTTCTCTACATCAATACAAGTCATATAAGAGCACTCTAAAAGTGAAACATGCATATTCAGTGTAGTGAATGCAGTTTGACCTGCAATGTCTAAGGAGACGTACCTGGCACAGGCACGATAAGGAAGACATGGCCTGTTATCTGTGTGCACTGCACTTCTTTATGTTTGAACGTTTGACGTTGAACAGGACACAGGACATTGCGTTATTATTTTTTACAGATGATCATAATCAATACTTACTAAAACTACATCAGTGTTGCACGTGTTGTTTTCGTGAAGACATAGAATAGAATACAATAGAAATACTTTATTCATCCCAAGCTGGGAAATGTCACTGTTGCAGCAGCCAAATACAGCCACTCAAGCATACAAAAAAAATAACAAATATACCTCTAATGGTAAAAATGAAACAGTATAAACATTATTTACAGCAAGATAAATATAAACACAGGTGCAGAAGCAAAAATGTGCAATTTGTAATGCAGGTATAAATATAAGTCTGAATCGGATTGTGCAATTTGGTATGAAGATATGGAATAATATGATATGATATACGAAGATATGAAATGATATGATATGATATACGAAGATATGGAATAATATGATATGATATACGATGATATGATATGATATGATATGATATGATATGATATGATATGATATGATATGATATGATATGATATGATATGATATGATATGATATGATATGATATGATATGATATGATATACGAAGATATGGAATGATATGATATGATATACGAAGATATGATATGATATAAACATGGGACGCATGCAAGCCTTGGTATGGACCAGAAAAAACCTGAAATCTTTTAGCCTCTGTGATAGTTGCAGCTATGGAAATATACAATAGTTTGGCCTAGAGGCCATCTTGCTATAGACAGCTTAGATTTTTTTTTTACAATGTTAATATCTGCTGAGCAAAGGAGAGTATAAGTGTAAGTGTCTCACAAGGCTACATCACTACAGATAGTGGAAAAAGGAAAAGAAATGAAATCAAAGCTAGAAGTAACTACAACCATTGACTTATATAAGACAGAGGTAGAATGGCAGCCAGACCTATTTTACAGTTTACAATATGTATACTGTATATAAGCACCTTGGTAGATGAAGGCGCTCTCAGCCGTGCACAGGATTATATTATGTTAATGCACTAATTAAGGCATTTTATTCATGCTAAGCTGGATGTCAGATTTAGCTACACAGGCTATTATCTATTCACTCGACTGGTATTGTCTTATCCCGACTATTGGCAAGAAAGTAAATAAGCATATGTGTCTAATATTGTCACTATTCCTTTATTGTAGCCTGTGTTCACAGAGTGTCAAAGGCCCCGTTCACACTGGAGAAAGTCATTCCAGCTAGAGTAGGATTGAGCCCAGACAGCCTTTAAGCTGGATGCGTTCAGACCTATTTTCAAATCTGGCTAGCACACAATTGTGTCCGCACTCAATCCGGCTTCATCCAGCGTGTTTGCCGTTCTCCAAACCACTAGGTGGCGCCTCGTAATATGGCTAATAATGTGGCTAGCCGGATTCGCTAGCCACATTTGCGTTCACACCTGAGCCACATTTGAGCCAATCCTGCTAGATCCACCTCTCGAGGGTGGATCTAGCCGGCTTGAAATCAAACTGGATTCAGCCGGATTGGAGGTGTTCACACTCGGAAAAAAACACATCTGGATTGATCTGGATGCGGCCAAATCCTGTTTAAGCCACATTTTTTCCCCAGTGTGAACAGGGCCAAAGTCAAGAAAATTGAGTGTTCACTTGGATTTTTCTAAAAAACTATACTCCACTTTGTGCCCGAACTAAACCAGTGAATTGGTCTAAATTTTGCTAATCCAATATTTTTTTCTAACCCAAGAGCATATTTATATCTGTCTCTTGCCTGAAATGTCAGAATCAACAATCTGATCTACAGCTCTGCACAGATTTTTATTGAGAATGTGCTTTTCGACGGCAGTGAATCCTCAAAGACTAGGGCAACTTGTCTTAAATTGCAACTTGGTGGCAGTAGAAAGACAGCTGACACAGAGCATTCATAATTGTGACTACATAGTGAATTGAAATCCAAATTCATCCCCTAAAAGCTGTTGCTCTGCCTTCACCAGCTCCTGAGGGAAATATTTTTAATACTTGGCAGCCAAAAGTCACCATTTGGAGCTGAACTGTAGGAATTTTAAAGCTTTTTTGTTATAAACAGCAGCCTGCTGTGGCTGAATGTGGAAGCAAGAATAATCAAAACAATGAAGTGAGCCTTAAGTTAAAAGCAATAAGAAGAGCTGAGTGGGGTGATGCTTCACATTTCATCTTTGGTTATTATCGTCAGATTATAGCTGCCGCGGAGTAATACATTATTCAGAAAAGTACAAAGTGACTTTTACCGACGCCTAATCTTTGTTTCTGTTCTCTTTATGCCAACAACGTCGCTGCAGTTATTCAAACCATCAACTTTCTCCCCCTTGCCTACTGATGCTCGGCTCTCCTCTCTGTCTCAGTTCAGCTGCTTGATAACTCCCAAGATAATTTGATGGGAAATTTGTTTCATTTACACATCATACCACACTGGGTGTAATTAATTGTTCTGCTGTTCAGTGTAAAATAGTTCACTGACTCCTTTGTGTGACTTCAGGCTTGTTACTGTTCCGTGATATGTGGTGCCACGCTGGAAACTGGTAACAGATGCTGCTGTCACCTAACGCGTCCGTGTAGATGACTTCAAAACAAGAAATTCTTGAAAGTAATAAACACAAAGTCTGTTCTGACAGATAGTCTAATTAGTGAAATAATATATCTTTCTGATTACACTGGGCTGAAAGTCAATAACATGTGCTGTGTTGATATATTCTAATAAAATCTTGGTAATATTAAGTTTTCAGACTTCTTATTTTCCATCTGTTTCACACCGGCTTGTAAGACCTCTGCAACAATTAGCATATCCATGTTTCTCGCCACATTATAGTTTCATGTTAAGCTGAGAAGTCTAATATTTAATACATTTTGTAAATTTTACATAACAAATATGCATAAAAAAACCTCTAGAACCGCCTGTTCTCTAGTCAGCCACAGTGTTAGTAGATTTGACACTGCATGCTTTATGTAAATCAATTTAAATACTTAAGATGTAGATCTGTGTTGCATGTATCGTATGCAAATGTTGATGCAGTGAAGAGTTGGCACATGTGTATAATCGTATGTTGTGTAATAGGAAGAATCTGTTAGTATTTATCAGATACTATATACAGGGAGTGTTCACCTTGACTGTAGTGCTTGTGAGGTGGCAACACATTACAATTTGCAACCTTAATGAATCTAATTTCATTGCCCTTCATACTCCACAGCTCCTTTTAGTTGAGTCTGTTCCTCTGAATATTTTTGCCAGACTACTTCAACAGAGAAACACAGTCCTTCCTGCTGACAAACATGCCCCACAGCCACCTGAATGAGTCCTGAGCCTTTTCCTGTGATTACACGCATGTTCCTGTTATGATTTTTTTTTGTAGTCACCGGATCTGGGAAAAAGGCCAACAGACAGTATAGTTGCAATTCTCTAACCTGGATTACAAATGTAGACCAGATAGCCCGCAGTACCCAAATTTTACATTTCCAGATATTTGTTTATAGAGATGACCAAAAACTTGACTCAAATCTATATTTAAAGAGTAAAGAACTGTCAAAGAAGTGGAATTATTTAGGAATAAAACAGTACACTAGCTTCCTGGAAACATCACCTAATCGACACATAGGTTACCTTTCTATAAAAAATAATAAAATATGCAGTTTCAGCAACTAGACTGTGTGAATGTTGGAAAACAAGACGAACCTTCTAGCTGTCCTCCAGTTACTTCGATGAACCCCTCCCATCAAAAACACACTGTGCCACTTTGTGCCATGTCTATGTCTTTCAAGATCGTTCCTGCACTATCCCACTGTTCCGACAACCACGAAATCATTGAATTATCATTGATGCTTTGTGTGTTGGCATTGTCAAAGCACCCACAATCCACTGGGAAACATACAAAGATGGTGCAACGAGAAAGCTCGGACCTTTTCAATTACAAATTACAAACACAAGTCCTGGCCTCAGGAAGGATTTTTGACTTTCAGCCTATCACAGCAATCGTTTACCTGCCTGTACTCAAAAAAAGTGGTACCAATACACACATAAGCATACATAGGTCACGAAATCTATACCGTATGGAGAGAGACAAAAAAAAGCAGAAGAATAAAACTGGCAAGATAAGCACTGTGATTCAGAGGAGGTCCAAAATAAGCAAAACAAAAAAAATACAAAAACAGAAACATATTTAAAAAATTTAATCACAGTTATTTAGTATCATGTATTCAAAAGTCAACAAAAAGCTAAGTCTTCATTAGTGTATTTTATAGTTTGCCTGAACTTAGCCATCACAAGAACAAAAGTTGCGGACACCTAAAGTGACTTTGTCACTGCCATCGCTGAGCTGCAGATTCATTGCTCATTGAAGCAAATCTGACAAAAGAGAGTGGAGGTCAAAGGAAAGGCGAGGCGATGTGGGAATGTAGCGTGATATAAGTTCTTCTAAAAAACTTAATATGACTGAAGTGACACAAATTAGTAAGAGGGCCATCTCATCTGTGCATTCCAATGTAGGCATAGTTCACAACAGGGCTTTGGTCCCCTGCCATTATGGACTGTCATCGGAGCAGGGATGACGAGAAGGGACGTCTCTAATTAGCCCTTGTCAGCCAAATGACATTCTAATCACGTGTTTCTGGTAATTACTTCACTTTTACAATCTCCTCGCTCATCTGAGGTTGACACGATAACACTTGTCACTATAGTGAACCTCTAGAAATGTATGTGGTGCTTACTGGCTAAAGCAGGAGAGGAAGGGATGTAAAAAAAAAAAAAAAAAAAAAAAAAACGGAGGAATAGCTGCCTGAATCCTCCACTTTCAAGCCCTGAGGCGCACTAATGTGGAAAAAAATCTTCTCATTTTATCATCTGCAGTGCATAAAATTGAGAGGTTGTGGTGTATTTATGTGGACTAACAGAGTCTTGACACTGGCAAGTCTGTACTTATCTGTTTGCACACCTTTTAGGTGGCTTTGCTTGAAAGCCCTGCCTTCCTGAACTTCTACCAACTGAGCTGGTTATATGTGAAATTAAAAAGGGAAATTATTAAACAGCTGGCTGAAGCTAAACACGCTTCCTGGACACAGGGGCCTGGAGAGGGATTCATTTTCAATCCCATCTTATCCAGCAAAATTGATTCAAGCATTTATATGTGTTCACATATTTTAGGGGGGAGAATATACATGTATTTAGCAGGTAGGATGATGAAAAAGAGGCTTTTAAAGAGAGTGGACATGCTGTAAATGATGGAAATGTACAAGTCCCGCTAAAGTAAGCTATTCAAATGTATTATTATTTTAATTATTTAAAAGTTCATTACTTGGGTGAAACTCCAAACTCCTAACCTTGGTGAAAACAAAAGTGAAAGTACGTCAACAACAACCAATCTATTAGGGTTTGTATCTATAAACTAAAAGTAAAAAGAATACCACATAGTGTCTGTAGCTTTATGTGACTGGGGGTTACTTCTATACATAGCAACTTTTGCTCACTACAGAGCACATACCATATGTCTATCTCCATATAAAAAGCCCCTGAATTATCAATCTGCTTCTGAGCAGACCTGCTGCGCCCTGTGCTGGAAAACAACCTCCTAACAATTCCTAAAAACCTCTCCCTGCGGGGAATCATTAGTTGGGACACATGTGACATCATTTGAATCTGTGACCTTGCAAGCCGTGTGGGAGCATCGGATGGGTAGACACATCATTGAATAATACACGGCTCTTTTGCTGTGTGAAGCACAGGGGACTGGTGAGGGTGCAGAGCATTATGCTAAAATATGTACCATTTCCATTGTGGTCTGCTGGGCCTCAGCGGATGTTGTTTGTGCAGCAGTGACTGTCTTGGATTCTTGGTTCTCCTCCATCTCCAGCTCAGGCCTCATTATGTGTGACAGTGCTATGAGAAAGAAGGTAGAGGCAGCAATGAAAGGGGAGGGAGGGAGGCTGCACACAGATAGGGCCTTCTCCTCCTTCCTGATATCATGGATGAATCAATTGATGCTGCTTTGTGCACTTTTTCTGCTGACCAAGCAAGAAGAGGGGAAAAATATTCGGCCAGTTGCCTATGGCATGGCAGCTAGAGTTTGAGTTTAGCTCACTCTGTCACTATTATACCCCCCCCCCCTTCTCCCATCCTCATGCTTCTTGCTACTGCAAGCAGACTCACACAGGGAAAATGTGTGCACACACACACACACACACACAGCATCGCCTTCCTCTAAAATGCATTTGTCGCCTGTGGAGTTATGGCATTAGACTGTCTGCTAGATATTAGGGTTGTGGGGGTAAATCTAGATGATGGATGATTTCTGTTGTGCTGTCAGAACCAGTGCTTGATAAAAGAACAACACAGGACAGACGCACAAGACAAACGGAGAGTAAGGGGAAAGCAAAACTCCCATCAATATCTGCTCCTACCCAATCCATGCCACAGAGGCCATTTGAATCTACACTCTGCGATATCACTTCCACTTATAAAGGGCAGTTTATTTACAGTGTCAGCATGTCAGATGCTCTAAAACCAGCCAATACATTAAGCACACTGTTCACAGCTGCAGGCAAAAGGCAAACATCATTACGGGTCCTCGATCAAATGTTTTCGCCTGCGTGTTGTGTCAACTCACCAGGCGTCTTCAACAGAACAAACGCACCGCTGTCTTGTCTGTAAGAGGGATAAATATTGATATGCTCCAGTGGGCTAGTATGTTAATTAAATACATGCTTATTGAAATTCAATGACAGCTGGAATTTCACAGTGAGTCTTGCTTCTCCCCAAGAGTGTAAAACATAATTGGTTGACAGCAAAAAAGTAACACACAATTAGTTGGGGAGGTTTAATTAATATTATTCAGGCGAGGTCTTTGCTTTAGATGCGTCCTACAGTGCGCTGCCTCTCTCTGCTGTACAGATGCAGCACATGTGGGGGCCTGAAGCTTAAGGCGATTGGTTGACATATACAACAGGGGCCCGCGGTTGGAACTGTAGCCCCTCAGAGGAAAACACATGAAAAAAAACTATCTCTCCACAGCAGATGCTGATGTGTCCCTTAATGTCATCTAAGATGTTGTTTTCTAACACAGTGGCATGAAACATAACAAAATGTGCCACAAACCAGACTAGCAGCTCTTGTACATCAACACGCTGTAAGCTAACTGCTGGTATGTTAATATATTTGGAACATACAGTATAGATAGATAGATTTAAGCAGTATCTATTAATTCTACACCATGAAATGCAGTAGCTAGCATTAGCCTGGTAGACAGACTGGCTAATGACACGTCCTATTCTAGTAAACATGTGACTATATGGAGTTAATGTAGATATCCGAACTGGGAAATCTGCTAACCTGAATCTGCAATATTCATCTATTATTGGCAACAAATTAACTCCTGATGTGTAGCTGGAAATCAAACTACTGTTTTTACCAATCAGCTGCACCAGATTGAATGTGATCACCAAGGTTATCAATATATCAAAGGAGGAACTAAACTTTTTATCCTGTCACTCGATCCATCTAATGTTTGACACTCAAATTACAAATGTTAAAAAATGAAATGGTTGCGCTGGAGGAAGGTGCAGATGATTATCCCTCCATGATCAAATGTAAGCATTTTAGAGTAAAACATGGTTTTGTGGTCTTTTGCTTTTCCTTTTCTTTCTATTATTCTACTATTTTTCACTTTTGGAACATGTGTGTAATTAAATCAAACATGATCTCTTTAGAGAGACTCTATATGTACTATAAACACAGCATCTCTAATCTGTGGGGAGGGGTTTGACAGTAGCTTCCTTTACTGAAGCCTAATTTGACTTCTACATAGGTCTTTGCAAAGCTTGTGTTCAAGAACATTTTTTTTTAATCAGTAGAACTGCTCCCTAAACACTGATCCCACAGTCAGACAATTCAACCTAAAGATCCCCAAACCCCTTAATTTATGCTCACCCTCGCCCTGACTGTCTCCTCTTTCTTCCCACAGTGCCGTTGACACCTGGACTCCTTTGTGAGTCATGCGTCACACTCACTTAAATGGCCTTGCACGGCTTATGGACAACAATCCGCTCTGTTTTGGGCTATTGTACGAAACATTAAAAAGCAATTTGCTGGCAGACCTATTGAGCAGACCTGCAATCGGTCGCCCAACATCACTCCCCTGGTGGATTGTTATTGTCATTGAGCGGTTGGCGGAGGGGGACCTCTGACAGTAGGCGGTTGGGAAATTACAAGCTTTATTGAGCTGGGGCTCCACAAAAGGCAAATGGAAGGGAGTTTAAAATGAGGATCACTGTGATAACACACAGACACATTAAAAGACCGACCAACAACCAGCACTCATTAATGTCTAACTCAGGCAAGAGCACAAACATGACATTACTGCTGTCCATTTACCAGAGTCTTATCAAATGATTGGCTTTATGTGGTCAATCCTATCAAATGAAGACTCCAGACCTCAGACCACATTGGTACAAAGTGAAACAAGATCAAGTCTGCTAAAACTTTTGTTAGCATTTCTTCAGTCATTTTCAAACAAATCACTTTGTTAAGGAGATGTGTAGCTATAGCACGACATACTAAAACCCTCCGGTCCATTCTAATGTCTTCTTCCCATCTTGTGTAGGTTGACTCCGAGCCTGCAAACATCGGCTTCTACTTTTGGCTGCCTCAGCCACTATCAACAGCTCCACTCACTGTTTATTTCCCCATACAGGAGAGATCAAACAAACATGACCTGCACTCTGTCATGCCTTAATATCACACCTATCCACACGATATTAAATCAAACAAATTGCGAAACAGGTTATTTTGGATGCTGGACTGAAAGCTGTGCATCTCTGTATTCTGTAAGTACTACTTCTATAAGGCAAAGCAAGTTCTAAAACTACAGATCAGCAAAATTTCAGAACATTGTGCATTTATATTTGTATGTTTTAAAGTTAGTTTTAAGCTCTCTCTTTATTGGGAAAGCCTTGCAGCAGATGGATGCTTGCCCAAGGCAATCACTCAATGACCTTGTTTATTATTCTCTCCAGCCACTAATAAATATCAAGAGATGTTCAAAAGATCCTGCTTCAGTCTAAGTTTTAAGAACTTAACAGACCATTCACAGATCAAGGCAGGCAAGGCTACCTAACAAACTAACTAGTGAGAAAAATTGTAAGCATCTCAGGTCTTTTTCAACATTGTACACGTAAGTGCTAGCTTCCTAAACCGTGTTGTACCTCATTGTGGTCACTTTCAGCACAGTTACATGTAGTAGGTTAGTAATAAATTAATGCAATAAACACATTAATGACATCTATATGACAACATAATGGTGATAATTAAAACTTTAAACACGATAATGGTAATATTAGCCAGCTATTTGTGAGTAATTAAATTAAAAATCTTTAAGTTTCTCAGGTTACCCGTTGAGCTTTTTACGTCTACCACTGTTATTATTAAGATCCATGCTGTACTCTGTGCAAATAGAAAGCTCGACAGGCGTAGCAGCAGTGACTGAGGGGTGGAGGGGGGTGCAGGGTGTTAAAGAACGGTCAATTTACTCTGAAATTCATACAATCCTACACACTAGGCTGAGGCAGGATTAGAAACTTGCGAAGCTGAAGAGATTTTGAATTTCACTGTTAAGATCCTGATGGGACTTTGCATGCCGGCAGCTTTAATATTCAGACAAGAAGCCTCAACAAAAAGTCACGCTAATGCCGATGCTGTCGTCTCACACGTGATACAAAAGCCATGTTAAGTCTACACGATACAAAGCTCTTCCTGGAATAATCATCATGTCAGTGGCATATTTTCTTCCTCTAATAAAATACGACCAAGTGAGATCCGTGACCAGAGATTTGATGTCTTTATATTATGACTAATTTCACATCTGGTCACAGGAGTGATTATGTTATTGATGTAGTCAATGTCAATTTGCTATGGAAATAATACAACAGTCCTTCTTGGCAAATGATTACATTATCAACCATAAAGGGAACAATGAAAGATTAGAGCTTGCCAGGGCTGCCCAGCAGTATGTGTGTTGCATTAGTCTGTGTTGTGTGTCAAACTACAGAGCACAGTGTTTTTTTTATGGGAGTAATTGGTGACTAATTTGCTGTATTCCAATTTGAGCTTTAAATGTGTAGACTCATCATACCTGACATTATCCAACAAAGATTTATTTCGTTTCTTTAAAAAATCATCATTTTGCACTGCGACATCATTTTTCCAGTTTGTTTTAAGCAACTACGCCGACAGAAGAAAATGTTGCCACTAGCAAGTGTAAAGACCCTGCAGCTCAGTGCACTAATTACCACACTTTTCCCCCTAGCTTGGCACTTTATGCCTGGGACAGAGTCATCACAGTAGCTGGGACAGAAGGAATTAAGACAAACTTCTGAGCTTCGAGTTTTACAGCACAGATGATAATTTTCCAGGCAATTAAGATGAGCAGCGCTATAGAAGGTGGGGTCACTGCATGCTCATGAGATGTGTGATAAAACTAGCTCAGCGCTGTTGTGAGCAATGTAAAATGCTGCTTGTCAGCTGTCCTACAAGCTTGGGGTAATTGACCCAGCTTCGAGACAGATCACCAATATCAAAGAGCCATTAAGTTCTTTAGAATTAGATTCCCTAATGAAATGTTTTCCTGAATGTTGCATTTTTAAACAGTTTAAACAGAGTGCAGCAGTTTTTGATGAAACTGTTATGCACACTATCTTTCCTAGAACAAGCAATTTAACATTTAACATGCAGAATCAATTTGCTAATTTTTAATATTTCAATGTAGTATAACATGCTATTTTCTAGTTACAACATCCTAACAGGTGCTATACACTATATACCTAATACCCACATCTGGGTTTTGTCTGCAGTGTGAAAGAGTCCAGGCATGTATCTGTTCCATCCTGAGCCAGCAGCAATGTAAACCGAGTAGAAACGCTCATTTTAGCCGCAGTGCTAGCACATTCTATGGGCTCATTAGCATTCCCTGACATTTCCTCTGTACAATTATGGAACAACACATGCAAACATATAAGCTAGCTTACATAATTGTACTATAGATGGCACACTTATTTCTTCTACCTTAAGAGGAGCCTTTATTTACTGTCATATTTCAAATTCATCTGTTGTCTTTCTATTGCTGTTAAATCATTTGTGTTTTTAAAAATAAATTTCTCACTTTAATATGACTATTCTTCCAACTCTCTGCAATTCTTTATGTTATGATCGTTATGATACTATGCAGAACGTTAAAAAGCTTACTCGACATTTGATTACAAAGTTTCAAAGACCATGTAATCCTTCAAGAAAAGTTCAATTAAGTGACAGCAGCAAACTTTATCAACAGGTTTCACTGAGCCCCAGCATTAAACTAACCAGGGCACCTTGGTTTTACTTCAGTTATCAAAGGCGCTTTACACCAAAACACAAAGCTGACTCATTAAACTCACATGCATATTTTAAAATCCTAAACAATCGTTTAATCTGTCCTCTGAGTGATGTCAACTAGAGGACACGGGTAACAGGTAAAGCTGAATGCAGGAAAGAGAGACTGAGCAGCATGAGTGAGCTTTGATGGTGTGAAAACATCAAAATTGGGAGCACTTTGCATTTCAAATCTGAAATCTTTTGTGTAATCACATGAATTTGTACCCCCCCAAAAAAACTATTAACCCTTTAGGTTCTTTTCAATATTTGTGAAGGTTATCAGGAGTTCAGAAACACACAGATTCAGTTCCAAAAACTTTGATACAACATTTCAGTGTTCACAGGAGCATGCTCCAATGTTCCAATTTGATAGTTTCAATTTTGAATGAGACACCAAGGACAGGGGCTCGTGTATATATTGAGCAAACGGCACAGAGTTTCCTAGACATAGCTTTGTTAAAAATATGAAACATTCCTTTTATGTGGTTTTCTGATATAATGTAGTATTTCCTTCTACAGTGACGTTCATCCCAGATGAGACAAGGCGGCTTTGTTACCATTATCTTACCGAGTTCCATCTGTGCTTCTATTCGCTTGTATTCATATAACCCAACACATTTCACTCATCTTCCACACTAAATAATTTAGCAGCACAAACCACATTAATGGGGGGTGATACTTCTCAGGCAGATGAGAGGTGGAGAGTGGATATTTATGTACAATATCAACTGGGGAAATATAAAGCATTGTGTTTCAAATGAAGTTGGAGAAATGCGGGGATTTGAATTGGGCTGGCCCGATGGTTGGTTTTCCACTGTGCTAGCTGGGAGTGAAAAGTTGTGTTTGAAACTTAGAAAGTAGGCATTTAAAGAGAAAGGAAAGGAACATCCTGCAATGTCAGGAATAAGGGCACGTTTGGACACTGATAATTGGCTGTCAGGCTTTTCTAAAGGGGATGTACATTGTAAAAATGCAAGAAGTATGTCTATTAGCCATTAGACTGAGCTAACGGCTAATAGAGAGGCTACCAACTGGCTGTCCACCTTTCTCCTTACATGCCATTACACAATATTGTCTTCTGGGGGCCATGAGTAAACCAAGTACCGCAAAAAGGAGAAAAAAGTACTCAAACCTCCGAACCATGTTGTTTAAAAACTTAGGTTGAAAAAAAGACCAACTAGGGACAAAACAAGAACGAAAGTAGACGTACAGAATCACGCTAAACACTACAAAATTCAGAAAAACCCAGCGATACACCGGGAGCTACTACTACTAGCTGCCGCCTGAGACAGCGCCATCTTGGACATTGTGTACTGGGGAGCAGGCATTAAAGCAAAGGACACCAACAGAGTGGACAAACTCATCAAAAAGGCGGGGTCTATTGTTGGCTAAACTGCTGTCAATCATGGACAATCCCTCCCACCCTCTCCACAACACTGTGGACAGACTGAGAAGCAGCTTCAGCAACAGACTCCTGCTGCCCCACAGCTCTAAGGAACGATACAGGAAGTCAATCCTGCCGTCCGCCATCAGATTCTATAACTCATCTGTGACTGTCAGAGCTGTGGTCACAAACTTGGACTAAAGCATCATCACAGCTTCAAACTTCTTTTACATTAACAGTGCCGTTATCTTTTCTATCTTATCTTCACTATGCTCATTGATCTACTTCTATGTGTGTGTATGTATTCTGCAACCACGTGTATATAAGAGTTTTTGCTGTGTTTATTGCATTTATTGTTTCTTGACATACTGCTACTACAACTTAATTTCCCCACAGGGATTAATAAAGTAAATACTTTAAGTACTTAATCTTAATATTGGCATTTTTGTACTTTCTGAGACAGGAGTGGACATTAAAGATAGATGGGTGTGATGCCAGAAGTATACATTTCACATATAGGCGATATGCTTTCTGGTCTTGCAGTGACCACTTCAAAGTGTCTAGTTTTGGTTCTCTGGTTCACAAAAAAAAAACATTCCCATGGAGGTTTAGGTTCAATTTCTGATATAAAAATATATGGATAACCAGATCATAAGGCCTTAGAAAAGCTGTGTGTGGGGGTGACACATGACATCATGCATGTTCACATTAAGTAAGGGCACGAATATGAACAGCCTGGGATAATGATGTTTGTAACAGACTGTTTTGGGAATGTGTGTGAGTACAATAAATGCATTATAACAATGTCAACAAAACATTGTAGCAACACTACACACTTCCCTTATATAGCAGCAGGTTTAAATATTTACAGATATTTATTAACTATCACATTGAACTCTCAAACTGCATATCTGGGAACTGGCTGTTCTTGTGAAAACATTTTAATATTGATTAACGGGAATTCCTAATTAATACGAATACAAATACAGCACAAAGCAAAACGTAGCATTCAGCATGTGTCATGATGTTACCCACATGCAGAGCAATAAAACAGCCAGCAGCCTCAGCATCTTCATCGTTTTCTGACATTACCTAAGCACACAAACCAGCAAGCGTTCGCAGCTGTTTTACATATATTTACTGCAGAGTTTGAAATTCAGGAAAAGGCAAGGAAAAGGGAGGAAGCTTAAAAATGGTTCTCAGTACATAGGGTACTAACTTAGAAACATCAGACTTTTTTTTTGTTTAAAGGTCACTCAGATTGTCATATTGTACTACTTCGAATTTAGTTTGTGAAAGGAGACAGAGATGTAAATCTAGCAGGAAAGAGCCCTGCTGTTCCAAGGGCCGATCAAAGGATTGGGACACACTCTGTATGCAACTTGTATCTATGAGCTTTCCTCTCCATGGTGTTGGGTCCGGCTCAGAGGATTAAGTGCATCTGAGAAGAAGCAAACTCTCACCCAAAAGTTTACATGTGGTTTTACATGAGAAATTCATTCATTTTTGCTTTTTTTTCTGTCCTCTCTGCATTCATTGAAGTGGATTTTATGTACCAGGATCAAACATTTTCCAATAGACTGCATGTTTTTCCTGAGTCCACTCCCTAACTACTCCCTAGTACACTTACAAGTACCCTACAGTGGCACTGGTGGAGGCACCGTTATTAGACTGTTCGTCAGCAATTAACCTGAGTTCCATCATCCTCCCATCATCACACTGATGAGCAATCTAATTCTCTTCAGTGAGCCGTAATATGAAGGTGCCATTAATCTCACAAAGTGCTCAGGCCACAACCACAGACACATGGCCCCTGGATAGTTCGGTGTGGCATTGTTGGTCTGTGTCGTTTAAACAAACAAACCATGATCATGTTTTTCCGGTTGTTCTTTCATCATCATCGCATTCTCATGGTATCTCAGAAGGACAGGCAAAAAGGGACAGGTTTAAACTTTTACAGGAACAGACCACTAACAGAGCCTTTCGGCTGTGTTTCTGTCACTTGTTGTCTTTTGTTTAGCCAACTGAGCCCTTAAAACAAGCCAACAGGGGACGTTCTAGCAGTGGGAACAAGCACATAGGTGTCAGCTCTGGAGGTAGGCAAAGAAAACAGAGCAAAACGAAAGCTAGGTAAAAATGGAAAGGACCAAAAGAAGATAGGGCTTGATTTTCTTATTAAACTACAGTTTAATGTTAAGACACGATTTGGGGACAGCTGCTGTAAACATGCCCTGAATTCCTGCAGTGGGAAAACACCTCTGAGCTCAAGGATGACTGAGACGTCCTTGTGACCTGCATGTAAAGTCATATACGCATGCTATTTATAACCATGACAACTTGACTGGTCCTATGAATTGTTTGAGGAGGAATATATTCAGTTCTTTACATTACCCTGAGTGATGCCACTTTCATTTATTGGAAGTATATTCTGAGATGACCTCACGGCCGTATGACACCACTCATGTGCCCTCTGGCAACAGGAAACACACTAGCTACTTAATTTTTTTTAACAAACATTAGCTCCTTTCTCATTCAGCATCCGCACACACACACACACACACACTTGAGTAGAAGCTACATTACAGTAATTGATATTTGTATCCTGAGACAGTTAAGTAAAACAACCTCTCTGGCTCAAGGCAGGAGGATTTCCCTGAAATGTAAATGGAGCTTGAAGAAGGTTGGGGAGTGATTTAGGAGTCAGTGACATCCACACTGTTGTGCTAAGTCAGTGAAAGTGCTGAGTGTAGGGCGCCAGGTTTGTCTCCCTCTCTCACACACTCTCCCTCCATCAATGTCTCTCTTTTTCTAACCCACCCTCTCCATTTCCCTCTGAAGGCAGCTGCCATAACTCAGACTCTATCTTAATCCTTTCTGAGTGCGCACACAAAGGCCTGCGCGAGCTCACACATGAACACATGCGAGTGCACACAGGAAATCACAAAAGGCATTTTGTTATAAGGATGATCCAGTTAATCGTCCCTTGGACTTGAAGGTGGAGGCTCAGACAGGGAGAGCCAAACAAAAGACCAAGTGGGATGCTCGCCAGAGATAATACAAGGGCGTTTGGTTTCACTTATGAAGCACACTGAGACTACAAAAAGTACTGAGTCACAATCGCTGTGTGCGGGAGGCAGTAAATTCATGCATTTGTTTTCTCATCGGTGACTATGCGAGGGTCTGTTAGTGTAAATGTTACCCATTTGTTAGATACAAAAAATCCTAAAAAAAAAACAACTAAATGTGGAAGTTAATTCCAAAAGCACTTCGCTGAGGTGAACTATGAAATATGAGTGTTTCCATCAGTTTCTTGCCAAAAGTGAAATGATAAGACTTATGCCAAAAGGAGCAGGAAGAAGGATCAGTGAGCTGGTTCAGTCCACTGATAACTATGCAGCACTATTTGATTGAACAACTTTGCCCTTGTGAGAGGATAGACTGGTTACTAATGGCTACTACTTAAATTACGAGCAGTATAGAGAGGTACCCTGAAGTCCATGACTCAACTTGGATTGCAGTTTGGCCAGTTTTATATAACAAAGCTACTTGTACTGTATTAAAACAGAAGACAAGCTTCTTTACCTTTTTCATGCTACTAACCCTCCTTGCTGGGAGTCATCACACACACTTATGATGACACACTACAAAAACTTTGGTTATTTCAACCTCCCTAAAAACTGGTTTGGGTTGGATAACCCTATCAGCACCTGTTTTTGTAAAGAAAAAACTACACTGTACCTACTCTATATATAAATTAAAACAGTCTTCTATACACTCTGCTGATGCTAGGGGAATTCCATTAATTGGTCTATTTAAAACTCTAAATGTACATAAGAGGATTTCAAGAGTTTAATTAGACAATTTTAACCCATATTAAACCTGTTTTGGAAAAAAGCCAATAGCTGTGATATGTGCATGTTTAGCATGTCGAGCCATATGCATGTGTGTGGGTAATATACAACCCCTAGTATGGGTGGTTCCTAATGAAGGCTACATGTGTGATTGTGCAATTTATGGGAATGCATTTTCACTTTGTGTGTTTGTTTCTTCTTTTCAGGGGTTGCATGCCAACAATAGATAAATGAGGCGATTTAACACAGCAGTCAGACATAATAACGACATCATTTGGGAAGCACACCGCTCATATGCATGCATTTGAACACAGTAATAAAAGGGATAAAAATAGATGATGTCTCATATCTGATTGGGGGGATGGATGACACCAGCCAACTGCTGTAGAGAGAAACTCAGCTCTTGTTAACCTAAAATATGCTGAATGCTTCATTCTTCAAACAAACTCACTCCTTTGATCATTTTGAGGTCCTTGAAAGTACAGAGCAACAATAGTAAACATGCTAATTTATTCCAAAGAAAAGGTTGTAGCGTGTATTTACAATTAAATGTGAATTACCACAGGGAATACCAGCGTTCACTGCTACCCAACACACAGTCCTATCCCACTCGCAGAGAAAATTATAGCCTCCTCTGTAGCAGTTAAACAGCCAAATCTGAAATAAGCTTACATTTCCGTAATGGAACAAACAGACAAAGAGCCCCATTGGTTTGCCTTTGTGGCCTTATCTGGCCTTGGCCAGCTCATGGCGCATCATGGGAGACTATGTGTGTGAGAGATCTGGTGTATCACATCTCTGTGACTGTGGGGAGTCAGTATCAGACCAGATCTCCAGGTCATTTACCAGGGTGGGTGGTTTCATTAGTCTTCTTTGCAACAATACTCACTGATTGCCATCTTGCTTCACAGTGATTTATAATTCTAGCCCCTTGGAGTTTGCAGAAATACCTAAAGCAACTGCTCAAATAAGATAAGAAGGGTTCTTTATGTATGGTGTTGTCTGTGGTGTACATCAGAAAGCCAGAGCAGGAGAAAGAGAGAGAGAGAGAGAGAGAGAGGAAGAAGCCTCGGGGTAACGCGATACTTTTATTTTTTTGCAAGCATTTACAGTTCCTGCCGGAGATGCAAGAATGCAAGAGGCTGTTTCTAACTTCTGGAACAAACACTAACTGCGAATGAATGAGACAGTTGTCGGGTTCAATTTGGTTAGCGCATAGTGTTTCACCACCTTTAGAGGATTGCAGAGCATCACTGAGAATAAAGCAAAACAGTTGACAAAAGGCAGGAATCGTGGCAGCTTTGTCATTTCAGAGGGACAGATTCAGCCTTTTCATCACCAGGCCATTTACATAAAACTGTACAAACCTTCAAATAACAATGAAACCAAAAAAAGAGAGGCACAAATAGACTGTAAAACAGAACAATTAGGAGGAGAGAAATAGGAAACATCTTCACAGAGGTGTGATGGTGTTAATTGGACGCCCAAAAAATGATGTTAAATCACCTTTTTTTTTGGTTGCAGAAATTCAAGGTTCCTCTTTGATGCAGTACAATAGGCTTGTTTCATACATATGCTCAAAGACAAGTCAAATCAATCTTTATTCCAAGCCTGCTTTAAAAGCTTATTTTATATTTGATATGCAGTTAACTTCAAGCTGCTCCACCTTTATACCAAGACAGTCGCTGAAAGCACAGAGCCATGAATTATGCAGAGGAATTTTATTACTGCCGCAAAACAGCTAATGGGCCATGCATTTGCTCAGATTAACACTGGCACTGCTCACTGATTCTCTGTGTGTGTCGGCGTGTATGTGTAAGTGTGTGTGTCAACTTCAGATCATAGTCCATAGCGGTAAAAGACACATAAAACACACAGTATAAAAGAAATCACATTAACGTGAATCAATACAAACGGGGGGTGATTGATAAGTGTGTGGCCTACGGCAAGCTGAATTACACGTCTATGGTTACATCTATGTGCGGCTTAAAGTCTTCAGCTTTACCACATCTAGAGAACAAGGACAAGTTCAGCCTCCCATGCATTCATCTGCTTCCCCCCTTATCACCCATGCAGGTCTGTGAGGACACAGTGCTTGCACTTTCACCAGGAAAACGCTCCAGTGCACAAGTCTACAGTGGTGACTGCTGCCATCATCCAACAGTATTCACCCTTAGATTTCAGCTTCCTCTCTGAGCTCCGGCAATTTTTACAGTCATATAAACAACGCCGGAGGACCAAAACATATACAAACACACCACCACTGCATCAAGTGTGTAGATGTAGAAACAATAAGGCTGCAAACTTATAAACCACCTATACAGGCTTATAAATCAATACTAAATCAATAAATTTGGTTAATGAGAATCAATTTTTCTTGATTTTCCCACCAGTTAACTCTGTTTCAAGATCAAATTTAGACTCAATTAAATCTATCATTACTGCAAACACATGTATTTGTAATGTGCTCTACATGTTCAACCCATTACAGGAAGACAAAATCATGAGGTAATCTGGAGGCCATGTGGAGTCTCATTATTGCCCTTAGATGTGCCTCAGGGGCACTGAATCTCTCCCCGTTCACTCACTGTCAGACCTCTCAAAGCAGATTAGCAAAACAGCCATCAATACCCATCACCACATTCTTAGGTCTGCGGCAGGGTTCTGCCTTCCCTATTAACTTAGCCACATGTCTTGCCATGTTACCTCACTATCTACATGAATGGCTCATTATGGTTATGTAGGCCAGCGCCATCTCCCGGTCCCCCTCCCAATCAGAGGGGACAGGGCAGGAATTAGTCTGGCCCCTCTGCTTTTGGAAAGCCTGAGCGGATGAAGAATATAGCCTGAGGTGCGGCTTTTGTTAAGGGCTTCCTGTCCGGCTCGCCCTGAAGAATGAAGTGTGCATAATGTGTACTGTAAGAGAACAGGAATCCAGAATGTGGTGGTATGGTCAGACCTTGCCCCCGAGACAGGAAATCATGTTTTGATGGAAATCAAAGGACATGAACCCAGAGTCCCCAGTGACTTTATATTCATAGTAATTGGTGTTTTTCTTATCATGTCACACATGATCAAATGCATGCTTGAATACAGTCATAATAAAATAAGTTCAAAAAGAAAAGAACAGAGCTTCAAAATAGTAATACACAGAGTAGGAGTATGCCTGGAGTTTTGATTTGATTGGAACAACCTGAAAGGGAAACGCCATCGACTTTACACATCAAAGTCTGTGTACAGGTGTGTGGGAGAATTCTAACCGATTACCTTTGTGGCTCAAGTTGTGAAAAAAAAAATAGATTTGTGGTTGTGGAGTTAAACTGAAATGAGTTTACCAGAGCCTTCCCTTCCCCCCTGCCAGAAGCTACTAGCATCCAAACTTCCATGAAGTTACCTTATAGGGAGGTAACATGGGCATCAGTTTAGCATATAACATTTGTAGTTTCTACAAAGTACATTCGAGGCTACTTTTTGGTTAAAGTAAAACACCAGGACTGCCTTTTCATCACTTGCACAGAGATGACAACATTTAGGAACATCCTGTCTCGGAGTGGGGTTAGTCCATGCATTTTTAACAACTAGAATGGACTGCTGTGTTGTATTTGTCCAAACAGTTATCAGGCAGTTAGACCAAAATGACACAGAGCTAGAGTACAGATTCATATTTCCACTATCCTGGCTTTTCTGTGTTGTGTTCCTGTAAAATTCAGAATAGGATGGGAGGCCAAGCCTTTGGCCATCAGCCACCTCTCTTGTGGAACCAGCTCCCAGTTTGAGTTCAGGAATCAAGACTTCCTCTGTAACTTTTAGGTTAAATAGGCTGCCATAGGCCTCGGTGCAGGGCTATCTCCCATGATGCACTGAGAACCTTTTTCTCCTTCTTCCTTTCACTCTCCACTTACTACTGTGTTATATGAAATCTGCCTTCTCTCTGTGCTTTATCTTTCTGCAAGTATCAAATGTTATGGTAATCCATGCAGGCGCTGGCCAACACTAGCTAAAAAGCATGGTCAATTTAATCAATACATCTAAAGTCTTTTTAAACCTGGCACTGCAGTAATACTTTGCTCCTGATTGGTCACCGTTATCCCCTAAGAACACATTCAGTAACAGCTTAATACAGCTGGAAAAATGCAGCACCTTTGTGGCTTAAAATGAATTCATTAAGAATAAATGTTTCCTGTAGGTGCATTCTAAATGATACTTCCATATAAAACTCTTAAGTGTCCTTCCTTTAACCTCTGCCATTGACTCATGCCACGGTTGGAGTTCATGCATCATTTAGTTATTAAAGAATACTTTACTACCAGCCCCCTTCAGATTAGATTTTCAGCTTAACGGATCCTTTTTTGTTCAGTCTACCTAAGCTTCTAACTGAACCTGACAGCCATTCGGGATGAGAGGCAGGATCTGTCCACAGTTTAAGTTTAAAAGAAAAACGGCCGACCTTATTTCACTGTACATTAAACCAATTAGAGGGTGTGGATGAAGGCGGGGGGTGTGATTAAGTGTTGGAAAGATTTAGCCAAGTGCTTGTCAGCTGCATGTTTTAAGATGGTTCACACATACTTAATTTTTTTTTTTTGGAGTGAAAACCAAAAAGAATCTGAGTGTTACATGCTGATACTAGAGGCCGCCTACAGTTCGGTGCTGGGGAAAATTCATTGAAAACACGCAGACAGTTGCAAAATAATGATGTTCATGAATAATGATAGAGGAGGTCTCAGAGGCTTCACACACATTTTAGTGCCAGGCAGCTAGAAACTGGCAGGATGAAGCTTATCGGGCGAATGCCACGAGATTCTTGGGGGAAAATACTACAAATCCTACTTGGCGGGAAAACAGTCGTGCTTGCGTTTGTTTGGGAGGCTGTGAGTGTGAACATGGGCCTCCCCAACAGTAAGTCCTGAGGGTTTATAGATACAACGTGAACGCGCTGGTTCTGGCACACAAACAATGTACAGTCATGAGTGAGAGGAAAACACAAACTAATCCGCTGGCATTATGAGGTAGGGGACGGTCACAGCTAGGGTTTTTTTTTTTTTTTTTTTTTTTTTTTTTTTGACACCTAGGCACCACCGCAGCAAAAGTCCCAGACCAGCATCCTGCACCCAGAGCAATGCATGGAAAGGGCATCTCCGAAAAGCACACCAGAGGCCAAGCAAATCAAAAACAAGCATGGACGCAGGCTGCACAGGAAATAAAACAATAAACAACTCTGTTATACTCCACAAGGAGATAACGGAGGTCCCTCCACCTTTGCTGAATCACTTAGGAGAAGACTACAACAGGAGATTGGGTTATTAACCTCTGTGGACACACTGCGTCAATAAGATCATCACAGCAATGCAAATTCAAACAACATGTTGTGTTTTGTTGAAACACGGGTAAAGACTGATGTGTACTTGACCCTGACCTGAACCGTTTCATGTAACAATTTCCACTGATAACAGCTACATCGAATAAATGGATGGTTTTTATCTGCGTTGCAAAGATGAAGTTTCATCCCTCCTGACTTCATGTGGAAGGAAAGATATTTTGCAAAAGTACACAATACAGAAATTCTCAACATACATAACGCTGTGTGTCCCAGATTTCACGAATCCTGTAAAGAAACAGGAACTGAGCAGACACCAGGGATCCTATTTCTTATTCCTCTGTTTTCTCCCCCCTCTGTCTCAGGAAAGATTCTGTAGGTTTGAATTATTAATTTTCCTCTCTCTGCATTCGATGATCTGCATTAAATTCTATGTAGGACCTCTCATTATTCCACATATGTACTTGTAATTCCACCTATGCATTTAACCTTGGCTAAATTTCAACATTTTAGATTTATAACCACATTCACATTTGTGTCTTCATAGCAGGCTAGTAGCTGTAAGGCCCTGCTAACTGCTAGCTGCATGTGTGTTGACCTTTCGGATATAAAATGTCATCACTTCATTGTTTTATCCCATTAGGCACTCGTATAAATTTGATCATTTTTAGCATACAAACACTTGCATTATATCCACAATGACATTTGACCTTGCCATGTTTCTACCAATTTAAAAGAAATTCCCTTAAGACATGCCTGAGATATTGCCTTCACAAGATGAATTATAGGAGGAAAAAAAACGGGGTTCTTCTGTGAGGTCAATAATCCAAGCGGACATTTCTAGAAGTTGAGGAATTCCCTCAAGGTGTTCCTGAGATATTGTTCACAAGAATGGAAAGGACATGAGGTCATAGTGACATTTGACCACCAAAATCTAATCAGTCTTCCCTTTAGTCCAAAAATAGGTTTGTCCTAAGTTTAGAGAAATTCTATAAAAGATTTATCTGAGGTATATACTGACAGATAGTCGACAGATGGACAACCCAAAAATTGTCCATGGCATGGTGCAAGGCATAAAATCTACTTAGTATTAACTTATTAGTTAGTATTAACATCACCCTATTTATTGGCCAGCAATGGAACAAGCTAAACATAATACATTATTCTGGTCTTCACCAAAACACTTCTGAGTGACTTTTGCTTATGAAATAGCAAATGTGTTTTGTCATAATCCTGCTTATTACAGCTGGAAACAAAAAATATTAGAGAAAGACTGTACACTTTAAAGCTGTAAGCTAGGAAACAAAAACAATAACCTGAAAGGCACAAAAATCCTCAGTTCACCTGAGGGGAACTGCAGCTGAGTAAACGTTCTTTGGTAGAATTTTAATCATATTCTAATATAAAAAAGCATTTCACTTATGTCAGTGCTGACTGAATCCAATTTATTCTGATGAAATATGTATGATAAATACATATTTTTTTCAGAATGATTACATAATAACCAGAAGCCTCACTGTATTTTTTTCCAATGGCTATAACACCGGGGGGAGGCCAGACCTCTGATGCTCAGACAGAGCAATGAAGACCACTTATGTTACAATGATGTCAAGTGGTAAAGTGACTGGCTGTCCATCCTTTGTATCACATAGTCTCACTGAGGACAGAGTGAAGGCACTTGACCCCTGTCACCTCCCCGTTATTACATGTTCTGAAAGCGATGGCAGTTGACGCCCGCCTTTTATTTTCTCACTCCATCTTCGGTCGCTACCTCTTAACGACAGACGGCTGGTTTTGCTGCGAAAGCAGTCAAACGCACATAACATAAAATGCCGCGAGCTGGTTTACTACTAATGCCGACACATCCAACAGCAGGAGCTCCACTAACAGTCCTGTCTACCACTAAATCACATCTCATTGCTTTAATGACCAGAATTGTTAATAATCGCGCTGTAAATTGCTCTCTAATCTTCTCTGCAACGTTCAGCATTTCTGCACTACAACAATAGTCTGCTGCGTTGGCATCTTATAAGTATTTCCCTTGATCGAGTGAGAGATGGTCATCTGTTTTCGATTCAAAACCTCCTTGCTGACTGTGGATATTTGGATAGAAAAAAAAGAAAATCCATTCAGCACTCCCGCTAATGCATCTTTAGGGTTGAGGCTCAACAGAAGGATTGAGACGTTCCCTGCCTGTACTCCAGGTTGTCTGTTTCACAGTGTGTGCTCTCAGTTTTTACCCTATTATGAATACTGAAACTGCATTTTTGAATTGCCTCGGTGCCCCCCCTCCCCCTCCCTTCTCATATAGGCTCAAGAGAGGAAGGCATACTTAGAGACCTGAAATACTTTTAGCACTAATGTGCTGCTCAGTGAACCGTCACAGTGCCAAGATTGACACCATTTTTTACGCAGCCCCCCATTAGTGTCACTCAGCCTCCATTGTGGCACATTAAAATAAACTAATGATGTTTCCTTACCAAATGTCTCATGGAGTATTAGCCAAGAGAGTGGCTGCTCTGTACTTACTGCACTTTCACCTAAAAAAAAGTGTTAGAAAAATAAATTCCTTGCTGTGTCAGAAACGTAATACAGTTGTGTTATATGCAAATGGTAGAAGGAAAATGATTTTTTTTGGAAATGGATGTCAATGGCCGCATGCCTCAGGAGTCACTGAAATGACACAAAGTGAAAAACGCCACTTTCTTCAAACTCTGTGTTCCCTGTGTTGACCATGGTTGCTTTATTTAGGCTGGTGTAGTGATGCAAGGGAGGCGGATCAGTGCCAGTGAGGCAGGCGTGTGGCTTAGTTCCAGCCTAGGGCCATCCTTGCTGCTCTAGTGGCCTGCATAGAAAGCTATTGAGGGCCCTTTTGCATGGACACCCTTCTCCCCAACCGTCTCTGGACACCACTCTGGAACCACTGAAGGGGAAACTGAAATATGCTGCCTTTCCGCAAGGTCAGGCTTAGGCAGGACTGACACCTGCTGCTGGCCATGTTTAACATGACATCCAGAGGCTTTGTAAGTCTCTATTGTGTGGAAAAGCACAGCCATACAGTAGTTTACTTTATGTTTGATTCTCTGAGCTGCGGCTGTCGGTAAGCTAGTAAAGGCATGGACTGACAGGAATCTGTTTTCTGCAGCAGCTGACTGACTTTATATGAGCAGTAACCTTCAGGTAAATGCTCTTTTAAAGCCAGCAAAAAAAAAATAACCCCGGGATACAATGAGCAAAACACAAAATAAACCACTGACAAGGCTGTGTGGTCACTGATGTGAAGAAACAAGCCTAATGACTCATTTCTAACCAAAGACAGACAGCCTGAAGAATGTCCCCATATGTCAGATTTTTGATGCAGAGCAGCAAAGATCACACCAACACCAACATTCAAGAACTGAAGCAGAAGCAGCAAAAATAATACCGTTTCAGATCAGACACTGATCTGTTTAGACACACTTTGTGGTGTTTATAAAAAATATTGTGAAAAGTGTTATGAACAACTGCTATTGCTAATGAAGGCTACATTGTATTCCAAAAGACCAAGCCCAAAAACGTTTTCCCAGAAAGTCTCCGTCTACAACATGCAGTCCACAGCATTAGACTCCATAGCCATCCAAGCTTGCATTGCTAACAGAGCCACCAACTAAGTGCTGTCAAGTTCAATGGCACAGTTCGCACAAATCCTCACTGTGGCTGGCAAGCTATTTGAAATATAATCAGAATAGATAGTCAGAAATCTGCAGGATGATGAAACTTTACAACAGTGATTCTAAGTTGTCATGCCACATAAAGTGATTTTCCTATGAAGAAGCTGCAGTTAGTGGTGTTAGAGTGTACTGTAGGGCTTCTGGTTGAGGTGTCGTTTCTGCAAAGCTAGTGTGCCACCGGTCCAATGTGTGCACGTCTGCCCTAATCGTATTCCAACGTCAAAACATTTTTGCTTTTAATTTTATGCTAATATTTTTTAATCACTATACAAATCCCAAACAGTAAAATGCTCTGGAGTGCACTTTTAAACACAACTTTGTGCTATGTTGTATGTCTGTACTTTTGTAGATTGAACAGAACATGTATGTTCTGATACAAGGGGAAAATGACATTAACCCCATGGATAATAAGATGGATTTACAGAACCCTCCTGCCTGCATAACAGGTTTCCATGTTAGTTACCAAATGAAACGGTTGCTCAGTGCAGTAAGCCATCACCATGGCAACCAATAAGGTTTCCAGGAGGGGCTGCACTATATGGAATGAAAGTACATTACATATGGCTTGATGAAAGTTCAAGGCACATTTTTGACTCTTTTAATGAGAAAACAAGTTTGAGCTAGTGTACTCACCAGGGCCTTCCATGTTATGAATAGCCTGGTCGCCTATACATTACAGCAAGAAATTCAACATGTCTGCCAGGGGTACTTGGGGAAATCACATTCCTTGGTGTGTGGGAGTGTTGCTTTTTATTACCTGCCTCAGAGCTTCAAATCCAATTCCATCTCCTCACTTCTCCCTGGGCCTTCCTCTGTCAGCGTGGAGAGAACATTGGATAGGCGATGATGCAGCCTTATGGATGGAACGGCTATAGCCTGCAGGTGACTTTAAATTAACACCCTTCATTAAGAGCATCCATCACATGGGATCCATAGGGAATCACGGCGGAACACCCATGACACGTAAGGAAAGAGCCCAAAGACAAAAAAAGGTACTAATGCTGAATACATGCACATCAGTCTTCAATGAAATCATCCACCTGTCTGACAAAAACGTCCTCCATAGATTATTTTGGGTGTAGGTGGAAGATGTCGTGAGTTCTTGTTTTTCCAGAAGCTCTGGCTGAGTGTAAAACAAGGCAGATTCTCCAAGTGCAGGGTGAGGAGAAAGTCTGAACCTTGCTCTGACAACTCTGCGCTGGAATGGAGAAGGCCGGGGCATAAATTCACAAGAGCCATCTTTGTTTTTTTTTCCTCTCTCTCTCGCTCTCTCTCTCTCTCTCTCTCTTTCTCTCAAAGAGCACAGCTGCATCCTTTATGAGGTAGAGAATGCCTAACCAGCCATCCAAGGCAGAAGACAGGCCTGGCATCCAGGGTGACAGCAAAGGGTGCTTCGTTTACATTCAGGGGGACTTAGACAATATTCCTCTCGCCAACTTATCCTGCTGAAACAGCGGCCACACTTGGCCGACAGAGCTGGGATTTTTTTTTCTTTCTTTCAGCGGCCTGGAAGCTCCGGGGCTAGTGGAGGCTTTAGCAAAGGAGGGGGGGGGGGGGGGTGAGAGGCGAGAAATGTGGGCTGCCGAGCACACCACTGGGCCAGGATCCCTGAGTTGAATTTCTGAAAGGCTCATTATTCTGGATTGGGGAGAAAGTGGCATTGAGGGGTGGAAGGGGTGAACAGGAGCTCAAGGCAAAGTGTCCATCAGAGCTGCTGCGGTGCGTTTAGACACATCACCACAGGGACAAATAGGGATCAGGGGTTGGAGTGAGATCATATGACTCACCCGAGTCAGCACCACCCCTGTTTCACTGTACAGATGGCAACGTAGTGCAACTGAGACCAGCTTTCTTTTTCCTCTTTCCCGTTCTGAATATGAACTAATGAGCAAAATAATAATTTAAAAAAAATAAGACTATGCACTTCATCCACAGGTCCAGCCTCAGTGCAGCGAATACATTACTCTCTCAGCTTACCACTCTTATAACTGACATCTCACCAATCTACATTCAAGGGCTTCAAAAGGGAATAAAATTATGAGGAAATTACAAGGCAAGTGAGTTTCGGTCCCACGTGGGGAATTAAAACTTATTATCTGTGACAACCTGTCAGCCAGTGAGAACTCAAACATGAGCACAAAGCTCTGAGAGCCGCAGAAGGGAGAAGGAGGGAGAAATGATAAAAGAAAAGGGGAAGGAACAGAGAAAGGGGCAGTTAAGAGACATCATGGAAAAAAGCACCTCCCAGTAGGAAGAACAGTAAATGTTTTCGACGACTGTGATTTGACAAGCTTGATCTCAATGTACAGTGTGGTCACAATTTTTTTTTTTCCAGATCTCTGGTTTGTTTTTAAATGATATCGAGGTGATTCTAAGTAAACCTCACACATGCTGCCAATAAACCTCAACAACTATTCAACAATAAAGAGCAGGCTAAACAAATGATACATCCAATGCCGTTAAACAAGCACAGCCCATCACTAGTTCAAGGGAATTACAATACTCTCTGGAGTCCACAGTCAGATGCAATTAGGGGGACTGATGGCAAATTACACTAAATGATCACACTATCTGATTTAATGGGCCTGGAGTGGTGCTCACTTGCACTTCCATAGTCATGATGTCACCAATCCCGAGAGGGCGAGTCAAACATTTTACTTTAATGTTCCCTGAGGATATCCACTCTGATATGGTCCCCCCCCCACAAGCTCCTCACCCAAGCATCCCACCTGGGAACACCCGGAGACCCGCATAAAAGCATGGTGATGCTCAGAGAACAACTTCAGACAGAAAAGTGCCGCTCAGAAGTCGTTCCAAACGTGTGAAGCAACTTTAGGCGACTTTAGAAAATAGAAGCCTTGAAGCTACTAAGAAAAAAAGACATAAAAATACAGTTTGCATGCGGTAGTTTTGGCCGGCTGTGTGCGTTGCAGAATATGTGAACAGAATTAGTACAATGAGCTCCAGCAACCACAGGCCTCCCTGTTGAATAATACAGAGGCATGGTGGGGGGAAGAGGAGGAGGAAGAGGGGGATGAGCTGAATTTTGGTTGCTCATTCCTAGGCTTTGTGTCATCCTGCTGACATCTGCTACATTTGCATGGCAGCTGGAGATCCTTGGATTAAGCGCTTACAAGAGTATTGCCATATCTCATTTAACAACATAATCATCTTAGGAAGGGAAGCGATGTTTCATCCCTGATGCTTTACAGAGCTTGGCGTGCAGTTTTCTGCCTCTCGTCTCGGTCTCGGTTCCTTGTCTCTATCTTCCCTTCCAGTCTTTGCCCTCCAAGCTGTCTCTATTTAGATTCCTTGTACTGTAGTTTTGGGTAATCTTGCTGTACAGGACATAATGTCTGTTCGGACCAATGTAGATCAAGTTATTTACCAGACAGCTCTCTCACTACTTTTTTTTTCATCCCCCTCCAAGGCTATATAGTCCACGAAAGCTCAATCAACATTTTACCAAGGTCTCTGGAACAACCAACAAATAATACAAAGAATGAGCCACATGAAAACAAGAGCTCCAGGGATGCCCGGCTTTCACTGCTGCCTCTCGTGGCCAAAGATGAAAACAATAATAAATGCTCTTAAATCTTGAAGGACAATGTCTTTGGGCCCGTTATCCTCTACTGATTATTTCTAGTAGCTAAAAATGGAATTCAATGCAATTGTAATTATGATTCAAGACTTCTAAACCTTTCTGTTGCCAAAACCAAGGACGACCACCACATCCCCATTTTCCTGATTTGCTCATTTCACCCGACCCCTATTTAGGACCTTGCAGATGGTGAGCTCATGTGGCTCCTCGCTCCAGGGGCTTCACAGAGAGGCCGGCATCTCCCTGTTCTGGATCTTTACCACAGACCTGTTTGTCTTGGGAGGCCCTCCAACAGCATGTAGCTCTAGAGAACTTAGCTTTAAGGATCATCAGACCACACAAGTCCTTCTATCGCAACAAGGACTCAACCCTAGAAGCGCAAAGTGCCATGCCATAGTGGTAAGGGAGCTTACTGAGATTGGGTCAGGAGTCAAAATTCTGGGTGATCTGATTAACAAGGCAAGGCAAGGCAAGGTTTATAATAAACCTATTACCCTGGTTTTCAATGAAACATCCCAAAAACTGTTGGAGGAATCATTATTAAATATGGTGCGGCTGTTTCTTGTCACCAGAAGTTGAATCCTAATGAATAAGTAGAACCCCTGTACTTTTTTTCTAGCAGCAACATGAGGAGGAAATTTGTGGTTTTGAGGATTCCTGAAACAATATTTCCCACTGTCACAAGATTTTTGTTTTTTAAAAGTCCAGACATTATTTTGTTTTGATAGCAGCAACGGTTAGCATTTTTCTCCACCAGCAGTACAGCAGTTCTCTACTGTGACCTTTCCAGGCTAGAGATTTCGCTCCCTTGCTGCAGACAGGGTGATAAATGGGTCTGTGTCCACTCAGGTTAGCGACACAAGTCCAATTATTTTGTCTTGGACATCCAATCTGGTTTGCCTTTTTTGGTTTTTCGTTCAGCGTGTGATCAAACCTGTGCCTGTGCCTGGAATCATGGCCTCCTCTTTTTTTCCACACCATGTTTATTTCATAATAAAAAAATCTACAATATCAAGAGTCATCACATGGCTGTCTGATATGAGATAACAGGACTGTGATACTGTCAAGTCCCTTTTCCCTTTTGTACCTCCACAGGTAAGAAATTCAGATTTTTGCTGTTACAGTGCCGCACTGTCATTATTCCAATTAAGGAGGACAAATAGGCTTGACAGGGAGGGACTCCGTATTTATCTACAGATGGACAAACAGCATGTAAATCTTAAACACTTAAACAAACACAAGCAATACTAGCTGTTTGTTGATTTGAAAATCATCATCTTAGTGTCAGGACGTGGCTGATAAAAAGGCGCAGAAGATCATGCGGTAATAAGCATTTTTCTTTATTGTTTAGCTAGAAATAGAATGTATCGCCTTGAAAGATGAGTGTCAGCAGAAGCTGGAGCTACTTTCTGCCCCCTTTTCCCACGTATAGGCTTTTCGCCAAATATTTAGCACCTTTTTCCAAAGTTACAAAATCAGCTGTCCTTGGATAATCAACCAAATACTGAAAAACATTTTTCATTTCTGCATTTTATCTGCATCTTCAAATGGAAATGAATCCAAGTGTAAAATTGTGTATTAAATATGAGAAATACCTCCAGTAATTTTCTACTGAGAAACTGATGTAGACCCAAAGATGAAATCATTTGCCCAGAATGAACTCACATCGTGCTTTGTAGGTCGCAGCAAAACCACCCAGGACGCCACAAAGCAACAATTGCAAGGACATGGTGATATTTGCCTTCACATGAATTGTGTATAAAAGAAGGACACTCCCCCACAGGGCACATTTCCTTCCACTCTGTGAGACCTATTTTATGTCCAAATTCATTAGGGGACATTACAGGTCACAGTGACTACTTGTTCAGTATGGTTTTTGGTCACTCATGTTACATTTGGGTACCTCAGAAAGAGATTTCTTCACAAGCACTCCAAGCTCTTTCTGCTTGACAGCCTAATTTCCTCCACACTACAAGGTTCTTTCCATTCAGTTTTGGTTTATATTCGGCCTTAGCTCTAGCACGTACAACAAATGGACGTGTAAGATAACTTGTAGCAGATTTTCTTGCTTACATTCACAATTTCATTAGGTTTAAGCAACAATACAGTTAAGTTTAAGAAGAAAAACATGTTGAGTAAAGCACACTCATTCACAATGTTAACCAGAAAAGCTACATTTTTGACTGGCTAATATCATAACTATCGGCACAAAAAGCCTTTGCATCTTATGTCAATGGGATTTTAAGCAAAGAAGAGCAGGGACACTACAGACACCAGAACAGACAGTAAAGTGTAATAACAAAATCTGCCAACAATCCTGTGTACCAGCATTACTCTTACACATTGCCCTGGGGTCAGAATAGGGTGGAACATAGCATTGACAGATTTAGCTATACAGTATTTAGGTTCCAGAGATTATTACTGGGTAATCATTGAGTTGAAGTCAAGGTGGAGACCACCGTTTATTAGAGAAACCACCATAATACCTGCAGCTTAGGCCTCGGATGATGGTTTTAACTTTGATTATAAGAATCAATTTTAGCTCCAAAGAAGTAAAACTATTCATTTATATGTGGAAAATGGTCTCTTATTCTATCATTAAATGTACAATCCTCTCCTATTAGTAGGGTTTAAATTTCCTTCCTTTCAAAAGTAAGTGAAAGTGAAATTTGTCAGTACTTTTTTTTTTTTAAATTTGGCATGTACATGTAACGTGCATGGCAGAACCAAAACCATTAAGCATCCCTAGAAATGCAGCCTTTTTCCTCCCATTTGATCACTTTAACCATGACTGATGTCGCCTATTAGACATGCACGCACAACAAATAAATAAATGAAGTGTTTGGGGGGGCGGAAAGGAGAAAATTAACTCATTGTGTTATGCATGAGCTATACGTCACTTAGTAGCTGCAGGTAAACATATGGTGGAGTAAATTGAGATGACTGAGAGGAACAGGTGGTCAGTATTCACGTGAGAGATTGGAACAGATCAAGGCAGAACCGAATGGACCCGTAAGCAGGATGAAAAATGACCAATCCTGACCTGTAATCAATTCTGTCATTGTTGACGTCTGAGTAAGTGAATTCAGAAAAACAAAAGCCCATTTTTTTGGTATAAGATCAGGACAAGAATCGATGAATAAATAATGCCTGAAATGATTTTTGGCGTGGGTTTAATTGACACACCTGAACGAGTCAACCATTATCTTGATTCTCCACTGTAAATTACAGAGTTGATGGATTTTGTGGTGCACTGAGAAAGAGTGAGCTCCTGATTGGCCAATAAGTAAACTCATTACCACACATGTACAAGATCCTCCATTAAATAGAGACTCATCTCAAGTATTATAGCTGCTTCATTCGTCTTCCGGTTCACACACTCCACCACCTCCTCCACCCAAGCTCCAACCCTTCCATTCAGCTCAGGCTTCCTACTCTTGTCTCTTTTTCCCCAATATCAGGCTGTGCAGCAGCCATAGGGATGGGATGTAGCCTGAGGGCACCGATTTCCTTCAGCAAGCAGCCTGCGATTTATTACTTGCCTAATAAAACTCAAAGTATGCACTTTAACCACTTTTTTTTTATTACCTCCCACCTTATACATGCAGATACTTCTACATTCTATGAAAGTAAAAGCAACAAAACAGGTTGTTCTCTACAGTCCTTTCTAATTTGTTGTTTCTGATTTAATAAGGCAGGATTACTTTTGTTTCTCAGCTGAATGACAGAAAGACGGATAAAATAATGATAAAACAAACACGGGTGTTACCATCGGTGTAGCTCTGTTTGTATGTTTCATTACCTCTGACTGTGGATTGTACACAAAGCAACAGTTGGGCAGCACATATGGCAGACGAACCGTGGGCACTGTTGTGTGGCGCTGCTTTATTGTACACAGATGTTTGGCTAGAGTAGGGAAAACAAAGGAATTTACTATTAATTAAAATTTTCAACTTCCTAGATTGACATTAATGAAAAGCGTGCAATTATTATTTCATCACTAGAGAATTATTCTTATACAATGATACTGATGCAGCCCTACATTAAATTTCGTTTTTTTTGTGAGATGCTTTTCCTTAGTGTGCATAACCTAAAATAGACAGTAGTCAAGAATAAAGCAGGTTCCAAGCAGCATTATCGCTCTCTTCAGTTGTTGTTGCTATTGACAAAAACTGCAATTTTACCTTTCACAGAATTTGCAGGTCAACTATGGGTGATAATTGTGGATCCAATCAATATTGTGTTACACACCAGGCTCAAACAGTTATCCAAACTAACAAATCAACCAGTAACTCAAGTGTTCAGTGCAGTAAAATTCACATTTTGTCAATGAAGTTTAGTGTCCAGTAAACTCAAGGCCTCACACTTTAACTGCTTAGTTCACACTGGAGTTACCACCTCACGTAAACTGTTCCCACTCGCAGCTTTATCGTTTTGTGTTCTTCATAAATGGGTAGCGGCGTTTGTGGTCCCACTGCCATATTTGATATTGGTATGTTCTGATGGCTGCAAATGCAGCCGTTAGGACTGCGTTTGATGCAGCAGCAAGGCTACATGCTTGTTTCTGTTCTGTTGACAGTGAGGAAAAAAGATGAGGGCTTTTAGGTGAGACCCAGGGCCATGTTATCATCGAGATTGTACCACAGCTCTGGCACAGACTAACACTCCAGCTGCCATGTTGCTTGCACTGCTGGCTTCAGGTACTCACCACTGACATTTCCCTAAACGACTACAAACTGGTGTCGGACAGGATTTTGGACCACGTTTTACTTCCTGTACGGCGCTCTAATTTCCCTCTGCGTATGCTCAAACTGAAAGTGGATAACTGACCAGCACAATCCAACAACAGCACCTCTCCAAGTAGCATCAGTCACAATAGTCCCTCTGAGTGAACGTCTTAAATAAACGTGAGGAATTACGTGCTGAGTGCCGTACATCAATCACATTGATTCTCCAGGCCTCATCATCCTATATAAAGTCCTTCGTATAATAATGTTGTCAGTGGATTTGGTGCGAGGTGTCTTCACACTGCCAGTGTCAGTTCATTTAGATGCTCCCTCGGAGCCCTGGCAGCTATCATTGCTCATAACCACCATGTCAGTCAAAGACGGGGGCAGAAACACAGCTTCCTGCCCTTCGGAGGTGCTAACATAATGAAAGAAAGACGCCACGGCTCGGCAAGAGGGTGCGTTAAATGTTGTTTCTATGAATACCAGATGTGTGACTTGTGACTGTAATGGAAGCAAACTACTTTTGACACTCTTGACTGTCAGTTTGCTTTCATGGTAAAGCTCATCCACTAAGACACGAGCACTCCCCCAGCAGCCAGTGACTGCTCGCCCCTGGACCCTTCACTTGTCAAATATTATTCTGAGATAAGCATGCAGGATTTGTGTTTTGATAGCAGAGCCTCAAATGTCACCTTGTGTTCATCATCATAAGAGGACTTAAATGCTTTCAGAACGGCAACGGCAACTGAGCGTCACGAAACAAACGGCAGAGAATGTCAATAGAATTTGGCGTCAAACTGTACATTTTTATTTCGAAAAGAAAATCTAAATTCCAAGCCTGTATTGTATTTGATTGCCAGGTGCACACTGTGTGAGACGGCATTCGTTCTCCGCTCATCATGCATTCATGAGATGTATTTATCGACTGACAGACAGTCAGGAAATAAGACGTGGGGAAAACATGTGCAGCAGGTACAGCAGTGTGGTGTCGGCAAAGGATACAAAAAATTTTAGTAGGTGTTCGTCACCACAGTTACCATGAAAAAAATTCCTGTTCAACCTTGGTGTTGCTTAGGGAACCAAAGCTATGAGCAAATGATATGAAATTGTTTAATAAATACTCATGATAGATTTGTTAATAACCGCCAATTAGGGAAACGCAGATCAATAAGGTGAAATATGCCACAACTGTAAAAGGGCATGTATTCACAAGCTGTTGCTGCACATGTAAAATGCAAAAACCTTCCTATTCAACTTCAAGGTGACTCCTCAATGTTTGGCCACAAACAACAACGTGTTCATTAAAATGATGTGAGCGGTAAATCAAAAGGAAAGTTGCCTGCTCCCTCCATTCTCATTGTCACATTCATGTGAGATCAAAAAAAACAGAGTATGTATGATCAGAGAAGGTTCACTGTTGATTTGTTATAGGGAAGAGGAGTAAACAGCCCTGTTCTCCTCCTGCAAGAGTGGATCCAAAGAACAGAGATCATTTTAAAGTCTGATTTTTATCCTCAAGGTTTTGGATTTATTTCTAGAATTCTGATGGGGAAAAAAAGTCTGAAAGCTGAGTTTAAATTTCATAAAGAACTAGAACGTTTATATCCACTAAAAAAACATATTAGTTACAGAATTCATATTTTAATCTAATAATTAGTGTTAATAAAAGGTTAAAAAAAATACGTTAAATTTGACCCTGGACTCAGAACCTCAGAAATCTGACAAAAGAGGCTGAAGTTGGAATCTGATTTTAGCCTTTTACTTCCAGAAACATGAGGAAAAAAAAAATACAGAATTCGGACTAACTTTTAATAAGAGAGGAACAAAGGAAATGATCTAATTGTTAAATAATGTTAATGTCCACCCCTTTTTCTTTCCATAACAAAAAAGTTAGTTTTCCTGTGCAAGATCATTTTCTGTCTCTCCTAGTCTTCCCATGTTCCACAACCCAATTAGGCTTGCACAGAGCTGTGCAATGTCTCTGAAAAGCCCTGAGCAGTGCGATGGCTCCGAATGCCCAAGGTGTGTTATTATCTTGTATTAGTGCACCACCTGCCTTGCCATAATGATTAGGTAATTGGCTCAGCGCGTGTCTTGAAATAATAAAGAAAGGAGACATTTTGCTCTGAAGGAAATGGAGTAGATCAAGAAAGCCAGAGCAAGGCCACCAAGACTTATACAAACTGCACTGGCTGGATTATTTACCTACACAAAAGAATTGTTAAACCTAAAAGTAAAAACAAGTGACGGAATATTCAAAGACAAATTTTGTTATTGACCAAAAACAAAACAAAAAATACATATAATGGCAAATTGCAGCTGAAACAGACTGTAACATCAGCTGAGGTTTCTCATTAGCCCAGCATTTGCATTTGTATGATATATTTACATTAAACCTTGAGCCCACCTAACATGTGTTAAAGACTACATACTGACTATGAATGTCTTTCATCAGCGTCTAGACTGCATACTTGAACTCATACTTGCATTTATGAGGCTAATTTCTATAAATGATAAGAATCTCTTTCACTACCGCTGCAGCCTCTAAATTGCAGACGTTTTATTTAAAACAATTACTGATGCTAGTTACTGCTGTTTACCTCTAAATGCCAGCTACAGTCTAATGTAAGCAGTGAACCACTTCATTATACGTCACTTCTTTCCCATTCTATTATGAAATTGCATTTGCTTTTGAGACATATACTTTGCACAGCAGGAAGGAAGCCAGTGATGACTGGGTTGAGGTTGTCACAACATCACCTTGCCATGCACACTGACGAATTTCAAAGACAAGGTGCTCCTTGGAGAGAAAGAAAATGTAGCTTGATTACCCTAGAAAAGTTTCAGCAATTTGAAGGATGTTAGCATGAGGTTTGACCTACAGGGTGACTGATAAAGCTCTGCAATTCAATTCTCTATGATCAGGTATGGTGCCAGCTAAAAAAAACTACGTGCAAAACAGGAAGTAAAAAAACAGACCATCCTTCCATCCACCCAAATGATGTGGTACTGGATGATAACAGCAGAGAAGCTTGTGTTTGACAAGAGAAGTTTGTCTTGGGACATCTATTTAACATTGTTAATAGGTCTGTTTTAGCCCCGAACCACATTCTTATTTTAACCTAACCAACTTTTGCTTGCTGCACTAAACAAAACAGCAAATGACCTCATTTAAGCAAACTGTATCGAGACTGTTAAAGAGTTTTTAAACACTAATAAACCTAAACCAGTACTTTCTTTCTCTTAGATGGCACCATTTCTTTTGCAAACAACTGATTAGAATTAAAATGTTTGTGTCATTTTGCACCTGACAGCTAAATAACATGACCAGGATGTATTATTTTCCAGTTATATTTGCCACCTCTGGTCATCAGGGACCTGTGATATGTCCAAGGATTTCATAAGCACCCATCTTAAACAATGCTAGGGGGGTTGCCTGGCATCTGCTCGGTCCCAGCCGGGCTCAGCTACAGTACTTGGGTCGGGGTGGTTGTCACTGGCATAAATAGTAAGGGGAAGATGGCTAATTGTAGAGGTTGCTCTGGGGAGTCCCGAGGCAATGGAGATAACATGAGCGCTCCACAGGGGCCTTATCAATGAGTAATGACCTTAGCTGTCTTCCTTCACACATGCACATACACAAAGACACACAGCGGTGGACAAGCTCCCCCGGATAGGGAATGACATCATCTCAAGGTAACCAAATAGATAAGTAGGAGTGGTTTGGTGGTTAGGGGATTGGTTCCATCTTTTAGGTGCAGTGGGAGCCTAAGGAGAGTGGTGGTTAAATTGTCCATTAGCACAGTTTGAAGATGGACTCCTGGGCTTTAGGAAGCTTACTTCACCATACATACTGAGAGTGCTTGCTCTGTTAAAGTGGGGGAAAACATTTTTCCTAAAAGCCTTTTGGAATTTTTTCCCCCCCTCTCTCTGCTCTGTACCGCCAGTAAGATCATGGGTTGTTGGGTGGGTCACAAAAAACACTTATTCCAAGAAAATAAAACTAATAAATGACTGTAGAAAAATAAATATAATATATATAGAATATATTATTCTACAAATGCAATGCTTTCCTCTGCATATAAATGACAGCATGAGACGAAGTTCCATTGTAGGTAGTTGTCTGATTAACAGTACAGTGTAGCGACTGCATGAGCAACTCCAACAAATGAGAGATGTTGTCAGGAGAAACGTAGTGCTGTCTGCTAATTTGCTGTTTTTTTTTTCCTGCCTCCACTAATGGGAAACATCCAGCAAGAACATCGTGTTTGTTTTGAACAATTAAAAACTTGCAGGTTGGTACATTAACACAATAAAATGAACATTGTTTTTTTATGTTTTTGTTTTTTTGGTTGAGCTGTTACTTAAAGAACAACTAAACAATTTGTGCCACAGCAGAAAGTTAATTGATAACAAATGGATTCAGAGAAATAACTTGTGCACAACATTTAATGCAATAAATTAATCTTGAGTGACTGAGTAAGCAAATCCACTTAAATAAGACAAACATTTTACAGTGGAGTGCTATGGAAATGCCACAGCTAATGTAAGGTAATTAAAACAAACAAAAGACTTCCTGTTCCATTATAGCCACCACAATTTCCATTACTGTCATCTCTTATATCCCACCAGACTAATTTGTTCGTGTAGTGTAGATACAATTTACTAGCACACTGGCAAATGGCAAAATTGCAGTGTAAATTGGTTTAATTTAATTAGTCCAGAGATACATTTTCTTCACCTCGGTATGTAACATTACACAAAAACTGTGTGTAATTTTATATTACTAAATATATTTAAAATGTTCAAGAGTTTGTTTATTTTTACGATGCTACAGTAAATGACCATAGCATTGCCAGTTGTGGTTAGCCTATAGCTATTTTAGCTGGCACTTGTAAAGTAATTGGCAGCCTAACTTCGCTAGGTAACCGAGTAGGTATCTTTATTTTAAGTGAAATGCTAATAACATAAATACTTTTACACCATTTGTGGTGTAGCTATCAGGGGCTAAGGACGTTTTTACTTAGCTACGTACATTTTAAAGGTGCAAATTGTAAGCAAAGAACGACCACCATGTGTTATTTGTATAAATTATACCATTTGACTGTATGTTTAGCTCAAATACAGGTGTCCATGTGTCTTTAAGAGCATTTAAAAGCACAAAAAGACATGAAAACTGGAAAAAGGACTAAACTTTTAAAGGGGTATGTGGATGTACTCTTTCTATAGGTCGATCACCATCTAATTATGTCCTTAACTTTCAAATGATCTGTGTAATTTTACAAGCTGCATGTGTCTGGTGAATAGAAAAGGAAAACAACACTGAAATTAAAAAACAAACTGCTCTGTTGATGTGAACAAACATAATTCATGCTTGATTTTTTTTACTATATTGTGTTATATTGTTATAAAGGTTTAAAATCCCACACAGAAGCACTGATAGTCAAACCACAACACAGGCCAGATCAGCGATTAATAATTCATCATTTAACAGCATAGATAAGTTACTACAGCCGAATAAAGTGGATGGGTGGGGGTTGGGGGAGGCGCTCAACATGCTTATACCTCCAGTATTGTTGCGAGTCCGCCTCGGCAGTTGTTTTTTTTTTTTTTCTTAACCCAGTTTCAAACAGAGTGTGTTTCACCTTGGAGCAAGCAGAGAGGCACTATTCAAATGGGGATAAAGTAGGCTGACAGTCGCTTTCCCCCCGCAGATATGTCCTGCTTCAAAACCTAAACATCTCTCCCTCGCTTGCACCCGGCGAATAAATAAAGAAATAAATTGACGACAAGCAGAAAAAGAAGAAATACTAGCACTGCTGCATCCTCCGGAGGATAACAAGAATAATGCCTTCATTTGCTGCAGGGCCTCCACTCTGCGCGAGGTATAGACATGGCTTTTATGGCTGTAGTATTTCTGATTGGCATCCTAGGACAGCCATTTGAATTATTTAATAGAGCTCCCATTCCCTTAGTGGAGAGATAAAAAGAAATATGTTTGTGTTTGTGTGTTTGTGTTACTGGGTGTTACTATGGTGCCTCGCTCTTTATTGTCTTTGCTTCTGCATTCTCTCAGGCTTAACTTAAGTCAAGTGAGGCTATTGTTTTGGCAAATAACTCAAATGTCACTAAAACAAAGCTGTGACTGAACAAAGCCAAAATATCTTTTTTGATGATTAAAAAAGTGAAATAACTCAAACTCGGCCTCTCCCTATACATGCAGGTTCTCAGGGGTGAATCAGTCAATCTGAAATCACAATGTAGAACACAGAGAGAGGATATTGAAGGAATCTGGGCCTTGGGCTTTCAAAAAAAAAAAAAAAAAAAAAAAAAAAGGCCTGATCCATTTCTAGCCGTGGAAGAGAGAAAGAGAGAGATGAGTTAGTCTCTGTGTAGCTGTCTCTCCCCTGAGCCTCATGTGGGAATGTGCAGGTGTTACTGGATCCGATGCCACCACATCAACTTTCCTTTTTCAGCTCGCTCTCGACTTTCTTTTTCTCCCCCTGACAGCAAAGCTTCTGAAATTAAATTAGATAAACTGCAGCCTATCATATCCATCCTTGATAAACGGAATGCATCGTGAACCAACTACACAACATGATTTAGAGGATATTCGGCGCATCAGGGAGGCGAGTCTAAATGTGACTCAAATATAAAAGCGCCTTCCTATCAGGGGGGTTGTTTAGATATGACCATCAACGCGACCCGTTTGACCAGGCCCCGTCGCAACCCCTGCCACTGCCGCCTCTACACACCCCCATCTCCACATCTCCACATCCTGTCTTTATCAGGACTGATCGCCTCAAGCCTGTCTGACCTTGGCAAGCAGATAAAACAGCAGACAGATAAGGAAGAAGGAGCAGGGGAATGAGCAAGAGGGAAGAAGGAGAAAAGAGGAGTAGCTTGCTATGAGATGCATTTTTTTTTTCCTAAACTCTGGCTTTTTGAGAACCCCAATTTACATTGCCAGGGAAATCCTCGGGGAAGCTTTATGATAGATGAATAAGACTACACAACCAGGGGGAGGAGATGAAGTCTGGGATGACCCGCTTTTGCAAATTTGGCCCAAGGGAGAAGAAAGAGGAAGCCCGGAAACTTAAGCTTTTGCAGAGTGGATATCACTGTTGCGCCTCTGAAGTGACATTAGAGTGCTAAATTTATCATTGTGTCATGTTTGGGATTATGAATTAGGCTTAATATGCAATATGCCCTGTCAGCGAGTTACCACTTAAGTAAGACAGAACAGTTTATGTAAGCCAATGCCGTCTCCATTCACAGTCAGACATACGATTATTTGAAATTCCAAACACAAGTGCGTACACAGCCAATGTATATATACAACAAATAGGCTAATATAAATGAAAACTGCAGGCAGTGTATTGCTGTGTGTGTGTATATATGCTACACAGCTAGCCCCAGCCTCAGCTGTAATGCCATTTTGTACCTCAAAATGGGATTCAACATCTAATCTGATTAGATTATATCTCAAGGCCAAACCCTAACCACAAGTGATGGATACTTTTATGGCTTGCTAACATGTTCTGGAGGAAAGTGATTATTAATCTGTGCCTTCGTACTCTACATATGCTGATGCTAGAGCCCTGTGTGAATTTAAGCATGACTATTGCAAATGGTGTACTGGTGTCATGTTTTTGACATAAAAACTACTACTACTACACATCTTCTACAGATTAGCTTTGTTACAGTTGTGTGTTTTACCTGCAAACCGTAATATAAAACCAAACTGTGAAGTTGTATTTCAGTACATCTACACTGCCTTTATTTTTGTTTGCGATGAAAAGGGTAGAATTTAATAAATAAAGTGACACCAAGCTGTAACCCTGTATTATGCAGTGACTGGAAGCAATTATAGGTAGCTATTGTAGTTGATTTGCATGCTCATAAACCCATCTGAATGACATCCTACATACAAATTAATGTATGTAAGTCAGCAGTACAGAATATGTTAAAATGATGAAAACTGCAGTTGCATTTTTCACAGCAGTTCAATCTATAATCTGATAAAAATAGATCACAGTTACAAAGTGACCGGTGAGGCGTTATTGAAAGCGGACATCATTTGGTCAATAAGCTCAAATCATGCTGGGATTTATTAAGGCCTGTATAGATGGATGTGGCACCAAAGTCGCTTGTTATTGTGACAAACTAAAAGCAATTGTGATTTAAGGAATCAAAACCTTTGATTATGACCATGGATTATTAATGACAACACAGAGGCGCTTTGTTCAGGGCAGACACTAATAACCAAACCATGTGTGTCTCCATGTTCCCTCTCGGACACAGACTAATGAGAAGTGACCCTTAATTGTGTTGTTCTGTTATGGTGGCACGCCATCAATGAAGACAGATAGAGTGAAGGAGGAGCTTTTCTGTTTATTAAAAAAAAAAAAACAATCAAAACAAAGTGGAAAAAAAATCTCCTGGTTATTAGAATGTATCTCTGCGCTCACAGTTGTCTAATGTGGGTTCTTTTTACTTGCTATTATGTCAAAATGTCACATGTACAATATATATATATATATATATAAACGTATCAAAACAAGAGCTCAAAGTTTACTTGCCACAAACAACAAGTTTTCTGTGTGTACAACCACAAAAGGGTAGCGGAGTGTTGTCCAGGGGGCTGCATTAGTCTTAAACAGTCTCACTGAGCTGGTGCTGTAATTGCTCCGCTCAAGGAAGTGTTGCCCCATGGCGATACCATTCCACACCTCCGTTTTCTCCAATCATGACAGCTGTATCTCAGCTCTGATTGGGCGGTTGCTTTGAGGAGTTCTTGACCTTTCAGATGGAGCCTGTGTGGCCCGATTCGGTTGGTTGGTTTACATTCTGTCAGACATGAGTCTGTGAGGCGCAGGAAACTGCATCTCTTCCAGAAAATGTCAAACAGTTGTGGCAGGTCTTTGCTGGCACTGTACTGCCATATTATTTTTGAGGAATCTTGGCAGGGGTTGACACTTGTCTCGTGGTTGACCGGAAGAACTTTGATTTGCATTTGCAAAGTGCTTGTTCAAATAAACAATTCCTGATGTGGTTCAAAAAGATCAAATATTCTCTAGAAGTGCAACATTGCCGTTTCAGATATAGAATTTATAGAAAAGTAAAGCTACGCTTGGACTCGTCAGAGGGAGGGGATATTGTACAGGACACTGCAAAAGCTCCAATTAGTAAGTTAATTACTCTTGTATTAATACTTTATTTGTGATTCATGGAGCTGACTGCAGGCTTGACACTTGCATTTCATTATGTTTGATTTGTGGAGATGAGAGCCTGAGTCTTGCCTCAGATTGCCACAGATGTGGCAGAAACCAGGCTATTAGAAAAGTTTGTAAATGTATTACATAAAGTAAAGTTTAGACAACTAATAATACATTTAACAATTTTTGTTGGTGACAAACTATTATATTTGGTTGGCACCTGAGTGGACACTAGTGGACCTAGTAAGTCCTAGGGCATCCAAAACTGTAGCCGTACCTCTAAAGTGAAGTATCCAAGGGGTCAGAAAACAGTATTCCAATCAAACAATGGCACCAATATATTGTTACATTCCTACTTATCAGGTTCCTGAACGGCCTCAAGTGGCTTAGTTGGAGTAAAGCCTGAGCTTTTCCTTAGATAATGTTTTTTTGAAAGCAAGTTTGCAGAAAATTCAGGTTGCACCTTGTTGATGTGTTGGTAAAACTCACATATTATAAGCCCAGCCACCCACCACAGTACAGGAAGCCTCTTCACCACATGCCTCATGTTCTGACATCTTATTCACCATGTTGTGTGTGTGTCTAGCTGAATGTGTGCGATTGTCAGAGCACCAGTCTGTCAGCTGTTAACCACCGCTGCCCACCTGTGCAGGTATTACAGCCCATTAACACGCACAAACAAACACACATGCACAAGCATACCCAGGTGCATTGTACGACGGATTAAAGCACTGGGGAAGGCACTTCGAAACCCTGCATGAAGGATCCTTCGTACATCTCCCGTTGGCCGGCGTCCAAAAAGTGTTAAGCTACAAAAACCATTAATTAAGTAACATAATTAGCATACTCTGTGCTAAAGTGACATTTCCCATCCCTGCCTGCAGCGCAAAGGTCTGGGCTCTATCCTCCACCAGAAGTGTCATGCCTCCACTAATGTCAGCATTAATAACGCGACATGATGTCATCTCCTTAGCTTATGTCCAGCAGGAGGTGCTTGGCACCGCCTGTGCCCGTTGTTATGACGATTAATCTGCCCCGAGTTGTAATGCAGAGGGTGGGCCGGGGTGGAATGAGCAGGGACCCTGTCTGATGAGAGACAAGGTGATAATTGCCTCTGTGTTACGGAGGAGAAAGGGCAGGGGCAGTCAAGGGCAGCGGCAGGGCAGACTATGGTAAATCTCTCGCCGCACGTCTTGTAAGGTAAAGGTGAGCGCTGCAAACACAGACTGTGTTTGGTTTCTCTGTTTGGTGGGTGGGTGATTGATGGGGTGAGAGATGCATTTTTAGCCCGCACCAGTGTGTGTGTGAGTGAGTGTGTGTGTTCGTGGGTGCGTCTGCATGCACAGACAGCTTTCCTTGTTTGTGTTTATACAGTATTTGCCTTGGCCATGTTATCTTGTCTGCAGGATAAACTAAATGTGTTTTTCTTGTAAACACCATTTCAGCTTTTCTTATTATAGATTCACATCAGTTGACTCAGGCCTGTTAGATTGGTATCAACTCTGTAGTGGACATAATGACACAAGATTTTGGTGTGCTAAAAGTTCGAAAATGGGGGCATATGGGGGCTCCATTTACTTTCCTTCACATCTACCTCACTAAATAATTGTGACTATCAATAATTTATGCAATCTTTTCGGCATTTTGTTTAAGATTGTAGATGAGGGATATAAATTAAATATTTTTTTAGGCTTTTGAAAAAAGAAACTGTAGCTTTTATGTTAAATTTCAGATAAATGCTATATTTATGGATGCATTTTCAAGGTAAAGAATCAAAACTATTCTGTGTGGGTGTTTTGTTAACATACAGCCTTTTCCATCTCTATGAATAGCCTTGGAGCCTATTGCTCCTCTTGGTAGCAACTCCAATCATTACGCAAAATTATCCTTCAAATGGTAAGTGCTTGATGAATGACTGATATTATCTGAGCTTTTTCTCAGTCACCGTAGCTGTCAGTTCTAGGGAGAGTCCACGCGGGGAGAAAACTCAAGACGAATTTGGATTTTCAGTGAAATTGTGATATCACACAGTTGCCTATTGACAATGTTTAGGATGGTTTCTAAATCTAAATACAAAAAAAATAAAACTGGACATGTCACTAATAACAAGTCAAGGGACTGTCAGCCTGTGTGCCAAAGAGGAAGTACAATCACATTCATCTGTTGCTGACTGTCCTGAGTCAAATGAGGCAATTCTGATATTTTCCTTTGTCTACTTATTAGCATTTGTGGTAGTGGCTCATGGAATCAAAAGAATGACAGCCTCTCTTTGTTTTATGTCCTGTTTTTCATCTTGTGATTCGAAGCAACAATTCTGGGACACATTCAGATCTCCTGAACTGCTGCCAGGAGATGCGCGCTACCTTCATTAGCCACCAGGGATCTTGACTGTATCTTTATTGGCTAGCATAAATACTAATCAAATTATTATGATACTGCATGGCCCCTTTCTAAACCTTACCTTCCCCCCCGGTTCCTGTAATGTGTCACTGTATCGGTTCAGATCAAATCTACCGATCCCTTTGTGCTGTGTTTACACAAAGAGCATGAATGTGCTTGTTTATATATATCTAAAGACAGGAGTGTGTGTGTGTGTGTGTGTGTTAAGGAGATGAGTTTCTTTGCATGTTAGCTCTGCTAGTCAGGAATTGATCGGCTGCATGCATTAGCAGATTGCCTATTGATGAGAGACAAGATTTATAATGCTCTGATTGATGGTAGCAATCTAGGAATATAAATAAATGAATATGTGCCTGCCCTCGTTGGTGATGGCAGTAAAGCCTTGATTTGCAAGCTCATCTGCAATCGCAAATGTCACATTTAGTATGCCCTCATCACCAGGCACCACTGACTGGTAATGTTTACAGTGAAGTCAGATGTTAGGCACACTGAAAGGACAACAAGTCTCTCGGTGCTCTTCATTCAGAGCGGCACAACCTTTACTGATGCAGCTGAAAGACAAACAGAAATGAATTTGGCTGTAATCTACACCTTTTTGTTGGGGTTTATCGTTTGACCTCGACTTTAGTGAAAATCTCATGGATCCATAAAACATTGATGTTAAAGCAAACGTCTTGGGAAAACAAGAAAGTGTATTTTCAGTCAGAAAAACATCTAATCTCTCGAAGAAAAATGATACTTAAAGTAAATGATAAATGATCATGACTAAGTATGGTGAAAGTACAATGTTAGAGTCAAAAAACTTAAGTTTTACTTACAGATGTATATTGTGTTTTCAAATATAAAATAATATATAATTATATTAAATGAAAAAATATCTTATACACATAGTGTATTTTTAAACCTGTTATTTAGTTCATACAAATGTGTACATTTGACCAGACATGTGGACTGCCATATTTGTAACTTTGTGAAATTCCACATTTATATTAAAGGAAATAATAATTACTTATCTATAAAGAGATTAAAAAACATTTTGTGCTGAAATATTTAGCAAATAATAACTTTTTTTGTTGCTTTCTAATGCATTATTTAGATTCAGTTGATAATTGAGCACATCCACTGAGTACTTTTTGTCGTGGTGTATGGTGGGCCGAGTGATAACATTCCTGATTAAGAACAGATGGAATCGTACATCAGGTTTCCCTAAAACGTAAACATACGTTTTATGCCTATGTGCAGATTTGGGCCTTGAAAAGTTTTTGTGTGATCTAGCTTAGACTGAATGACTGTAGAGTTGACCCCGTTTCCAGTCAAAATGCAACAACAGTGCCAATCAATGCTGCATAATGGAAATGACTCAGGTAATGGAGAGACGAGACTGACACCTCCAAGTACAGAAATAACACAGCTCATGGGAGTCTCCGAGGTAAGGTGACCCAATTATGCTGTCCTTCTTCCACTGGAAACTTAATAATACTTATTTTTTAATCAAGCGGCCCTCTTAATAACCATAAAATAATTTAGTCTAGACATTCCTCGTTTCTCAAGATGAAATGTATTAAAAGGTTTTGCTTATTTTGCAAAACACTTGTGGACCGAGTTACTCATTATCCATGGTACCACTGTAAATAATAACATAGGCAATGATTTTTAAAATCAAAGGAATGAATGAGGTTCCAATTGTGTATCAATACCAGCTGGCTGTGATGTGTTTCTTAATGGTATTCTGCAGAAGGTCCTTTGGTTTCACCTTGCCTCCATCTACAGATGACCACAATATATCGGGACCCTTCTGCCTGATAGACCTCTGTATCCGAGTCACAGAGACACTCCACTGATGCCCTAGAATGTAACCCTTACAGTTAAATCATTTACTTGAGGGGGGAATCCTGTGATAGTGTGGCTTGTCTGACCTCCACTCTCCTCAAACCTCCCTCAAACTCTAACCCCCACGCGCCACCCTTCCAGCCATGCTAAGGGAATCTAATCACCCATATTTGAGATTTCTGAACCTGATACGAACTTCCTACTGCAACTAGAATACAACTGATACGATTTTTATCCACCAACTGTGTGCCATGAATTCAAACCAGCGCCTCAGTACATTATTTATCTGCTTAGAAGGACCTTTTTGCCCTTGGTGATTTTCACCCATATCCAATTTTACTTTTTTTCATTTTTGATGGGAAGATAGTTACCTGGGGTTAAGTGATTGCTCCTCTATACTAAGTGGAACGTTTTTCTTTTATTCTTTAAAGTGACAGTATTGTTGAGGTATTAACTTGAGGTGTACAGACATGTTATCATGTGCCCACTGGGGTCATAAACTGTGTCTTCTTTATTATTTATTTACTATTCTGTTAAACAAACACCAACATTTCTTTTTAGAATTTTTTCCAGAATTTGTAAACCCTGCATCTCTCTCTCATGAATATTCATGACTGAAAATAGTTACTAGATGAAGTTCCATTATAAATTTAAGTAAAAAGCAGGATGTAATTTCCCAATGATAAAGCATGCATTAGAGATAATTTCTCTGCCTGTGATGTGTTTTGATACCCTTGAGTCAAAGACCGAAAATAATTAAGACATTTATGCTCATTTGGAGTTAAGGAAAAGTAGTTAATTTATATACAGAGTGATTTTACAAGCTGCTGTTTAAATATGCAGACACTCGGGCAAACATGAAGACAGGGGATGCGCACACCACACACAACTCTTTGGAGGGACTTGGTCTCCTCCTGGACAGAATATATAAATGTTTATCCACAGCCAGTGGTCTGCATGCTGAGCAGTCCGTCAAGCTCTCCTTCTTGCTTCTGTGAAGCAAACAAATGCTTGCGCTGATTCACCTGCCACAGCGGCATATTCCCAAAGCGCTCCAAGCTTAGTAAAGTATAGAGCAGAAAACATAGGGCTATGTGATCAAACCCATGTCAGCCATGTCTGAGCAAACACTGTCCTGCCCCTTATATTTCCATAACCCAGCCCCTATGTTTTTTATTTCATCCCTCCAGTGGAGGTTTCCAAACGGAGCCACCATGCTTATAAATTATTTGAACTATTGAAATGAGAACCAAAGTGTTGCACCTCCATGAGATCCCCTCACTTTTAATTGGGTTGGAGATAATTATCTGGGTCCACTTGATGATCCCATTATGGACACTTAGCATTATAATCAATTCTATTTTGGTGTTTAGTGCTAAGCTTTGCCAGATTGGTTATATAAAGCACTTTACTTGATTTATGTGCTACCTCCATTTTTTCTTTGCATTATTATTTTTTTTCTTTGCCTTTGTCTACCATAATCAATATGCAATAAGCTATACAGAAATAGTTTGCATGGCTTTGGCCAAAATAAACAAAAATAAACTTCACGTCACATCTAGCAAATCAAAATTATGCTCCACAGAACGCTCCAAAAACATAACAAAAACTGGTTTAAACCCCAAGAGAGAGAACAACATGCAGACTACGCCTTCTAGTTTTTCACATGCTGCTTATGCCCAGTCAGCCACCAGTATTAGACAGCACTGAAGACTCAAGGCTTGGTCCCCACAGCATCCCTGATTATGGTTATGCATGCATGTTGACTCACCAGCTGCTAGCTAGTTAGCATACTAACTTCAATAGGACATATATCTCTGCAACACCATTAATTAACATCATCAATATATCTGTAGACATAAGGACTTATTAAATCTAAATGTGGATTTGTATCATATTTTAAACAAACATGAAATATTTCTGCAAATATTCTTCACATATGTCTTTAATTATATCTGCCGTGAATATAGAAATGTATCATACTGGGTTCTAATTATTCACATGCAATTAACATGCGGCATCGCCTGACAGTAAATATTACAATAAGCAAATGACTTCCTATTGCACAATATGCAACTCTTCTAATTGCACATCGATTAAAGCAAGATAACAATCACACTTAATATGACATGTTTCACTGTTCTAATAGTCTTCAGTAAGGGGGTAACAGATGGTTTTAAATTGGCTTTTAATTTCGAAATAGACCTCTGATTCCAAGAAGGGACAATCCATTGTGTCAACAGCACTGCAGTGTGTATCCGGTGCGTTAGACACACTTGTGTTTGGTAAAACTAAAGAAATACAAGTCACTGGAGGAAATGATGGAAAGAAAAAAAAAAAAATCAATGCATGAGTGTAATTTAGCTGCAGGGAAAATTCACAAGTTGCAAATTGCTGCTGCTGCTGTCTGTGTTTCAGAGCTTTGTGCTTCGCTTAGCTTTCAGCATCTTCTCCCTTGGCTGCTTTCTCAGGTAGTCCAGCCCTCATTTGAGCTCCAATCCTCTTTAGATAGATATTGACCCATGCATCCAGCCATGCTGAAGCCAGGATGATCCCTCACACCAATCCGTCGTGCAGGAGTGAGCTAAGGAAGAAAAGGAGGGCTGAGGAGCAGGAAGGAGAAAATGAAGGAAGCCGAGCAACAAAAGGGAAAATGAAGTATGAAAACTAATAGTGAAGGAGGAGACGAATGAATCAATAAAGCTTGTACACTGTGCAGTTAATCTCTTCTCATGATTCATCACATTCGGCCATTCCAGGAAGTGTAAAAAAGGCCACCTGACCCTCACAGCCTCTGTGTATATTTCTGTTGCTGTAGGCATCAAGGCAATACCCAAAGTATTGATCGTGTTACACTTAAAGCCATTGATTGGGTTTCAAAGTTAAGAACGGAGAGAAGTTGAAGAACTGTCTTGAGGGTGGTGCAGTGGCTTGGCTTTGTGGTTGCTGTGCCATTTAAGGAAAGGGATCAGTTTCACTGAAACAGATCACAGGCGACTCCACTTCCGATATGGTGAGGGCAGAAATTGATTGGTCAACAAATGCAGGCTATATTTCCTCTGAGTGTATCGTACTCATTAAAGATTCTTTGCATCAGTGTTGCCTTCTCTAAGAACTTGTTAGAGCCTGAATCATCACACATCAATTGTGGTAACAGATCCCCTATTTCAATATGCTGGCATCATGGACATTTAAGAAGTCATCGTCATCATGACGATCAAATTTAGAAACCGACGAGCTTCTTCTTCCCCTTGAGGTAAAAGATCGAGGCTGCCAAATCAGGTTAATACAACAGGTGGACAGGTTAAAATCTACTTTCCAGATGGCAGACATCAACACAGGTGAAAGAGCATGCCTCGTGTCAGCTTCCCACACTGAATCCTGATTTTCTCCAAGTAGCTGCCTCAGAGATCGCTATAGTCCTGAGCCCCCTGTTACGGTGTGACCTTTTTCCAGGTAGTCTACCTGCTGCACTCCCTTTTAATCCAATAAATTGAAGGCCTAATGGTTAATGGTGTTTCTTCTGTTTCCTTTTCCACTCTGTTTGAAAGTAGTGGATCTAATTATTCAGATGATTATGCTCAAAAACTTGTGCACATGCATGTAACATGATCTGAATGACTCAATCTGCCTTAGGCCACAGGTTTCACCCACTGATTCTCATCTTTCCATGCATGCAACTCTAATTAAAGAGCAATGCTGTAAAGTAGTTCAGCTTAAAGATTTTCAAACAATATATTAGGATTTTTTTTTCATAGAGTGTCAGATATTTGGTTAATGGTTATGGAAAAAGCCTAATTAGCCGAGTGCAAATTGCAAAAACGTTTTACGATAACATCCACAGATGACCTCCTGATGCAGAAAAGAAGACCCCAGGGCCAACCAGCTATCAAACTGGCTCATTACCCCTTAACAAGCTAGCAATGTTCAAATATTTTTGGATTCTCTTCTAAATAAAGCATCAATTGGACTTCAGGTCCACAGGTGTGGGTAGGGCAAGTGAGGTTTTACAATGAGACATACTCGCAAGACACACTAATATACACACACACACCATTAAATCCACCAAGGAAGACTCTCAGGATTATCACTTTAATTAGACGCTTACATGAGCATCACGTTTTGTGCTGTGTTCATTCCATTTGTGTATAATTTTCCAGCCAATTAACAAACATCCACCCACACTTGAGGATTTTACAGCATGAGAGGATCAAAAATTAGAAATAAATACTAATTTACATTACTATTTGTACTATTTTTCAAAATAAGAAACCTCCCCAAGCTGGTGAGTTCAGCTCTCGAAAGCTGAACTCACCAAGGTGAATACTATGTCCAGGAGTTGGTAAAGTTCAGTATATTCAGCAGTCAGCAGTACAGGACTCGCTTTTAGTGCAGGAAGTGGAGAATATAAAGGAGGGAAAGTGACACTACCCACAGTGCTAAAAGTAAACTTCATTTTGTCACAGACATTCAGACAGTATACAATGCTTGTCTAGCTCCAAGGTTCCTCATAGCAGCCATGACAGTAGAGGGAAAGAAGAGAACTCTTAAAAGTGTTTCATGTTACTCTGACAAATAGCTAGTTCTGCAAAAACATACTTTTTCAACAGCTAAGGTAAAACTAACAAAATGTTGTTATCCAGCCATTAAAAGTTACAAATAAGGCTGCTGTACGGATATATATGTTTATAAGAAAACACTTTCACCTGGACGAGAGAGACTTAAGAGTGACACAGTTGTTCGGACAGTTGGAGGTGTGCAACCTCATAACCAACTAATCTAAAAATTGGGCAAGATAAACCTAAACTGTAACAGCGACTACCTGTCACAAAGGTACCGCATATTATCACAGAGTTTAAAAGCAATAATTTGCTTTTGAAGCCATCCTCAAATAGCCATGTGAAGAACTGCAGTTTGTGGTACTTCCTTGCTGGTTTATTTTACCTTGCTGTTTGCTGCTATATGCAGAGAAGAGGTGATGGAAACGTGCCTAGCACTTTTCACTTAACAAATTAGCATTTATGAACAGAAATGAAACACTCTAGATGTGAAAATAATTCATCCACATCTTATTTGCAAGCTCACAAAAACTATTGTTTTAATCTTACTGCAGCAACTCCAGCACTGCGGACTCTCTCAGTGAAAAAATGTGAAACTTCATCACAAAGCTGTGACCTGCGGTGCTTTGATGTGATATTTGTCCAAGCAGAAAATATGAACCTGTGTAATTGGAGTAATTTGTCCCAGTGGTCCAGTGGCATCGTGTGGTGTTTTAAAAATCGTTTTATCGTCTGGTAAAATAGTTAAAGGGCACTTTTGTGTGTGCCAGGTCTGTCAAATCAGCTGTACTGCCTCTGCAGCAATGTCCTAGCCAGCACATTTGACCTTGAACATGGCTGGACTATTGTCTAATTGAATTAAATCTCTCTGATACCTCTCTCAGCTTTGGAAAATTAAAGATATCTGAAAAGAAATGTGGAAAAAAGAAAATCTTTTTCTCAGGCAGGGTTGGTCAATTCGTTGGGGTCCTTTGCCTCCCTGGGCTGCTCTGGTTCTTTATCTGTTATCTCCTCCTTTTACCCTCTGTGACTCACTGAACATTCATGAAAGGTGGAAAAGAAACCTGCCAACAGTAAATGTTACGTCAGCCTGCTGCTGATTTATTGACAAAAATCAATGGAACCGCAGACAATCCATGAATTATTAAGCCGACAGAGGTGTACGACTGCCTGAGCTTCCTTTTTAATTTATGTTAAAATAAAGGATGCGTGTAGTAATTTGTGAAATCTTTTTGTCCATTATTAAGGTGAACTTCTAAATCCTTTTTTCACACTAAAATACCTGGCTATGTCTAGTTTTTGTACATTATTTAACGAGTCCAGCTCTAACTGGCTGTAAACTAGACATATGAGTGGACACCATTCAAAAACCTTAGGGGCTGAGAAGAAAGAAAGTCCCAAAAATTCCAACCCCTAAATCCACACATGCATCAGTAAAGCACCTGAAGAAGCTTCTTCTCCACATTCACCAGTCCCACTCTGAAAATCCGACCAATCACACAATAGTTCTTGGACACGACCAATAACAAAAGTTCTGCTCAGATAACATGTGCAACAAGCTGCGAGACCTGTGAGAGAATGACCTATACATATATAGAACTATACCTAAGAAACAGAGTGTAGGGTCGCACTGCTATTCACACTTTGAGGAGTGTGTTACTGGCAGTGATGCCAGCCGGTGGCAAGGCTGCTAAAGTAGTTAATTATGGATGAACTCGCATGTAAGTCAATAATGCAAACATGCAGACAACCACACTGGCTTGTGGCAAACAAAGACATTAAGACAGTGTTTTTGCTCTGTGTTTTACAAGTCTCCAGCGTGCAGAAACAATTTTATCTGTGATTTATTGCAGTGGTTACCTCAGTGGTTTATGACTGTTTATATCTGTGCAACCCGAGAATTAAGTCATCAGTTGTACATTACAATTAAAATTAGGCATCTGAGGCGTGTGTATGCTCTTGCAGACGGAGCGACAGATGCAGAACGGCATCACAGTGGCTGGGAAGTGAGTCAGCCTCCCTTCATCCACAAACACGCTGTGGGTTCTTTAAAACAGTTGCGAGGGGCAGCTCATTTGCGTCACACAAAAGAACAATGGGGGCGGACGAGTACGTCTGCGGGGCTCTGCGGCACAGCCACATGCAACTTGACAAAACATTTTCTACCACACATGAGTACACTCCACATTTAATGACCCCCCATCCTTTCAACAAAATAGCGCTATTCTCAATTGCATGCTCTGAACAGGCATCTGTAAATTAAGTAAATTACAAATGATTGCATTCTCTTTCCTGGCATACCACTATCAAGAGTGCAATCAAGTCAACAATTCCCCCAATCTTGTCTACATGCCAAAAATCAGGAAGGTAAAACAGGCCTGGGATTCTCATGGCAACACTACTGACTTGTTAGTGTGGTTGTGGAGCTTACTTGCCAGGGAGTAACATACAAAAGGCAAGGCTACGGGTGCATGGATGTTTATTTACAGCTCTTTGCAGTATGTATTCTTCCCTGTGGCTTTGGATTTATGCCTCTAGTAAAGCTCCCAATGTCAATCAAAGTCAGTTTAACCCATCAGCAGGCATTACTGTCGCAGAGGCTTCTGCTTGGCGTCTCTTCAGGTCAGGAGTGATTTGTATGTAGAGGAAAAATAAGGTGTATCACAAAAACAACATTAGAAACAACAACATATCAAATCCCCGCTATCGCACCATGTCACGTTCTGCAGTACAGCATTTTTGATGGGAATCCTGCACCACGACACATCCTTGGTGAAAGCATAAAAAAACATTTTTTTTTGAGTTGCCTTATCGCTGCCTGTTTAACTGGTGCACTGTGCTGTTATTTACAGGTTTCCACATTTATACCCCCACAGTGTGACACATCCTCAAGTCCCTCCTCTCCCAGCCCCCCCTGCTGATTTCGCTCCTGTCCCTTCTTATCTGGCTTCTATCCAAAGGCATCGGTTGGGGACAGGATTATATTGAGAGTAGTTATTAACTGCATCTCTTACTTCCCTCCTCTTCCACCTCCACTGTGCCTCTTGCACTGTCTGCTGGGCACCTTTCTGGTGAGATCCTGAAAGCTTATAAGAAGCAACAGTGACATGAGAGAGAAACACAGGCTCTAATGTTCGCTAAAAACATCAGAAAACCCATGTGCCCATCAAACAGATCCAGCATCATTACTGTGAGTCATAATGCTGTATTTGAACGTCATCATGTCACTGGATAATGACTATGAAATATGCAAGAATGTTATTTTAGAATCGGACATTACCTACCGATCAGGACTCGGATATATATTTATCAGAGCTCTCAAAGTTAACGCCTTCTATGCAGGGTGGCTCTGTGACTTGTAGTGTAGGGGTATGACAGCTGCTTTTGGCGTGAGAGGTCCTGGGTTCGAGACTTCGATGCTGCGTGTGTGAAATCTCTCAGTGTGGCGGTAGGCACACCCACACACACACACATACATTTTGCCGCAATGAGTGCCTTTATAGAGAGTCCTGAAAGTATCGGATCGGGACTCAGTATTGGCAGATACTCAAAATCAAATGACTCAGACTCGGACTCAAGGGCAAAAAAACCTGATCGGGACATCCCTATAACTGAGTTAACTGAACATCTCTGTTTGGTTGCTAACTAGTTTGAAAGCTAATGAACAAACCCTATAATTTAACATCACCTTTTCCCTGCATATTGCAATGACATATCACATCTCTTTATTAGGTTAAAGAGGCAGCTAACTTAGAATACATGACAGTTTTCCAATACTGGATTCATTTTTCTTTACTAAAGATCTTAATATCAGCCTTAATGTGCACTGCAACATATACAAATGCCAGTTAAAAGCCATAAGCAACCAATCATTGCAGACCAAGCATCACTGAACTAAGCACAGAAGGATTTGACTGGGCATGACTCCACCTACACCGACACCTTAGCTACACAAACACATGAAACTCTAGCATGCAATACTGCATCCATAACCAACACTGCCAATAACCCTCCTCACTAATATACAGTATGAGGGACGGGCATTTCCTTACACTGTACCAAAACCGCATTTCATCACAGCAGAGCAATAAACTAACAGTTATATATTTATTTAAGACCAATCAGTCAAATTTTGACAACAGCAAAGGGGAAGTGTATTTCCTGGTAATATTTCTCTGAGAAGATAGCGGAAATGAAAGGCAGAAGGGAATAAATACAATCAAAAAGCAATAACCTGACCCTCTAATGGAGCCTGAGTGGGCACCAAAATAAATACAGACATATGTGTGTTTCCAGTGACAGCGAGACAAATTAATAACACCTGATACAGACACTGCTGGTTAACTCCCTCACTGCAGGTTGCACTGCACAGTATAGGGAGTACTGTATATAAAAGCCAGAGTTGGATAGTGTTGCAACCAACTATTATTTTGCAAATTAAACTTCTAAAACTCTTGAGAGACAAAATATGAAACAGCCAAATTGGGAAACTGATTGCACGTCTTTTCATTTGATTTTAATTCAGTATTTATACTGGGTAAAGTTACTTCCGTGCACAAATCTGTTTTGCTGCACAGCGCTGAGCAGAATGTGAGAAAATATATCACCAAAAGTGAGAAATGAGTAAAAAAGGAGCAAACCAAGAATCTATTCTTATTGCGAACCAGCACCACTGTCTTTTCACTTGCACCTTGTGCGTGTGTCACAGTCTGGAAGCTTTGTCCTAACAGATGGAGAGAGAGAGAGAGAGAGTGAAGGAGAGAGACAGACAGACAGAGGAGAAGGAGGAGGAGGAGGTAGTGGGGAGAATGGAGAGAGGCCTGCTGGGTTAATTCTCCTCAACCGATCCTGTTCCTGTTCTGTCAGGGAGCAATTCGTCTATCCAAACCCCTCTCCCTGGACCTAGCACCTGCTCCTAGGCATGGCAATGAGCCTCCGCACACACATACACAAAGGATGACAGAGACGGGTCCATGAAAAAGAAGAGAGGGGGGGAGTGGAAGTGGAAGTGGAACAAGAGACAGGAAGGGAACGGGAGGAAAGAAAGGAATCAAGGGGCTGGGGAAGGTGGGACAGAAAAGTTTGCGAGACAGTTGAGTGAGTGTCAGGATGGAGGGAACGTGAGGAGAAAGACATGGAGAAGAAAATGAATGAAGAAGCCCAAACAGATGGAAGAATAAGAAGAAGCAATGATAAACAGACAGCAAATAGAGAAGATGGACGGAAAGACAGATGCTCCATGAATTTTGATAACATTTATTCCAGTTGTGAATGAGCAAACAGTGTTTCACTGCGGCATATAATGATGTGTTAATTGAATATACTGTATTTTCAATGGGCACTAAAGGGGTAGTTTAAGGTAGAGTAGGCCGGGAGAGACGAGGGTTTTTACCTTGTGTAATGCACAGCCATTTGTATTGTTGCTCTGATGTGAACAAAGGCCCCCTCGCTTTGGCATTTCAAAAGGTCACAAGCTGTTGATATAAAGATGTGTCGGCAATCTGAGTGATGCCCACCAGTTCATCTGAAGCACAGGTGTCAATCCCCCAAACAAGCTAATGTTTCTGCTGGTCGCATTGTTTCAAATCATACCTCCAAAAATAAAAAGGAAAAAGAAAATCGCTGCCAGTCAGAGGTGTTACTTCACAGGAACAAAGAAATCAAATTTTCAAAAAGAAAAAAAACACTGTACCACCCACAGATGGGTTACATAGCCATAGGTTCAAAATGACATCTGACAACAATATGACTAATGGAGTCTAATGAGGACCCAGCCAATCTGCAAGCTGGCTGAAAAACAGCTTGTCCTCACCAGGAAAATGTAGAAAGATGTCAAGAAGACCACCTGTAAGCTTTTAACACTCAGTAGGGTTATTCTACTGCAGACCTGGGCAAAATATGGCCTGTGGGCCAGACCAGGCCATGGGGTCCCTTCAATGTGGTTCATGGACACTAAACTGTGTGTGCGGGGAGACACTGTAACATACAACGAAAGTAGACATGAGAACACAGAGTATAGGGAGAGAAGAGGTCGATGGGTTTCTCTTTGTAGCCTCATGTGACCCCAAACATCACTGACAACAGATGAACCGATATGGACATATGAGATAGCAGTACAGTCAAAGGTCAAAGAACCAGTTCTAGTGGTCAGTCCAGCATGAACTTCTAGCAACAATCTACAAGCAAGCTACTTCCATTACACAAAGCTGGACTTCTGTTAAAGTCTCTCCATTTAATGTATCTTCTATTTCACTGCTATCCATCTCAGCCCATTAACTTGTGGTGTTGAATTTGTTAAATCACATCTCTATTTGAGACCGTAGCCAGCTGCAGACGCAGCAGCAGCAGGGGCTTCAAAGAGAATAATCACATCAAAGTCATTTAACAATCCAACTTGTGTCATCTCCGTGAAATATCATACTGACTGCAAATCACTATGAGGTAAAACTGGAGCATTAAAACAAAAAGAAAAAAAAGCATTTAATCACTGCAGAAGCATGCTGTAGTAATAACTAAAAGAAGTTACTGTTCCAAACATTAACTTTGCATTTTCATTGTACTTTAACTGCAAAAACAAATCATTTAAGCAACACTTTCAACCACTTATTTTGCCAGCATCCTACACTGTATTTCCTGTCAACCATTAGCACAGGCATGCCACCGCTTTCCAGCTGTGATAAGAGATATTCAATTCACATTGAAAATTGTGGAGGTCGACAAACAATAATGAGGCTGTGACACACACAGAGCGGGAAAAACTCAGGCATTATATTATCTTGGCATGCTCCACATGCAAAACCACCTGTTCGTCAAACCCAACGATTGTCTGCACAGGTGATGATCACAACCGTTTTGCACACATGGGCCCCCTGTGGGTAAGACCATGTGGGTGTTTTTCCCTACACAGGCCGCCCATGGGTTTGTCTACATGGGGCTCCCTGTGGACTAACCTATGCAGGGCCCACAGCAGTTTAAGCCACAGTGGTCACATTGTGGGTTATCGTAAGTGTATCGTTGTGTATTTATACACAAAAATTACATTATCGCTATGTCAAAACTGTAGACCGTATATCTCTTTAAATACAGGTGAAAAATCAAAGATTTTTTTTTTTACATTTATGGTTTTTCATTTAAATTGAAAGAAATATTTTAGCGATACAAACAAGCTCATGTAGCATCCAAGCATCTGCAGGTGTGGGAGATTCTGCAGGTTTGATTGACAGGTGTGCCAGCAGGGGGACAGTGTGAGGCATAATACACGCTTGCTGATTTTTAACCTGTAACTGCAGGCAATTTATTTTACATGCATTTGCAGTATCGCTTATTATTCATCATCACAGTGTGCTATATACAGATGTTTGCTTTTATTCCTGTACAGGAATTTTTTTTCAAGGCGCTGTTGCAATTTTGGACACTCAAAAAAAGGGACGGACTGTGCTACGTGACACACAAATGCAATGTCAAAATTTGTCTTACTTTAACTTAGATATACTGCAGCAGAAAACAACACTCTTTACTCAATCACGAAAATATGGATCATAAGAATATATGCATACTAAAATCCATTTAAAAAACTATTAAATATTTACAGTAAATACGAAATAGTCTTGAATGTAGCTTGTGTCCAAAAGAGCTGCTCTGTGTCACACAACAAAAACCTGTGAGTGGCATCTCATTTACTTCATGCTTCCCATCTGTACTTCAGATTTATGAACATGTCAAGGGCTTGTGATATTCATTTCTCTTCCTAACCCTCTTTCTTTAGCTGATTAATCTCCTGCTTTTCTACCAGTGCTGGGCTAGTTTAGGAAAGTTATTTTTCCTCCTTGCCTTGATGGCAACCATGAAGAATATGGTTTGATATTGCCACGCTTGTCACTCACATAGTCAGAAAGGTGTGTGTGCTTAGAGCTGTGACAGATCAAATAGGCACGCTTTTGCCATTTAGACAGCCGCGTGCACGTCCACGCATGCACACATGTGTGAGCGTGTGCATCAGGTGGAGGCACACAACACAAAAGGAGGAGGGTGAAAGTACGGTATCTGTGACAGATGAAGTTGAAGAGTGGAAAGAGGGGAACAGGTTTGCCTGGGGAGCTGATACACTTCCTTGGATGGGTGGGACCAAGGGGAGCCTTGAGGTGGCCATGACAGATGATATTAATTTGTTTAGATATCCGAGCATAGTGTCATTGTCACACAAATTTGACATATAAGAGGGAGAAAGCTATACACTCAGTAAATGTGTGTGTGTGTGTGTGTGTGTGTGTGTGTGTGTGTGTGTGCGTGTGCGTGTGTGTGTCCCTCTTCCCCCTTTGTTGGTCTTATTGTTGAGAATATATTTTTAAGGTTCACATGGTGGTCTAATTGAATCACAATCGCTGTTATTTTGTCCTTCAACAAATCTCCTTAATCATTCTGACCTTATTAAAAAATTCTATCCAATAGTAACATATTATTTTTCTACAAACTAAGAATGTGGCTTCACTAGTGATATGGGGTCAGAACTACTTATGCCTTTTCACTTCTAAAATCAAAGAGCTTTCTGTAATATACTTCAAAGTTTTAACAATCTACCCTAGAAACTAACAAGGCCATGTTCTCATCAGGATGGTGATCTCTTGAAGGTTTACATGTGTAATTTTGATTCTGATCAAACAGCATACTTAACATTGTTCTAATAATCAATTCTTATTTATTCTTCAACCTTTTATGTTTGTAAAATAGTTCAAACTCTCTTCTCTTTTCCACCAGGTCAGGCTGCCCGTTCCAAGGCTGATTTGCAATAACTATAGTTAAAGTGGTATCAGTACATGACATGCCAACCATGCTTGAACTTGCCCACTCAGACACAACAAGCACCAAAGCACAAGCAATGAAACATGGTTAAAACATGGTGACACCTTACCTTTGAGACAGCAGTGATGAAGTCCAGTTAAAAAAAACATTCCTTGTATATTTATATTCCTTATATGGCTTCTTTGACCAACTTTTTCCCCATAAAAGTACTCCAAACTTCGATAGAAGTCCATTTTCAAAGTCTGCACTGGTCCTCAGTCACATAAAAACTTAACTTTTAATGCAGATGCCATCTTCTCCACCGGTTAATTGGTTTTGTGCTGGTGGCAGTAAAACCCTAATCATTTCCTGTTTACACCTGGACAGCTCGAAGCATAAGGACCAATAGGCTCCCTCCACTGCTGCTATTGGCTATCAACACTGTCAATCATCACTGGCCGCATGCCGAGTTTTTCTTAAAGGGGAAGAGACACGAGTGGAAGACACCATTATTAATTCACAAATTACTGTAGATTATATGATTATAGGTTTATTTAGGACTTTAGAAGTAATGCTTTTCATCCAGTATTTTGTCTCATTAATAATATGTTATCTATTTTAATTGTGTTTTTTGTTATTTAATAAATGAATTTTAATCTGATTTTATTACTAATTATTTTACCACAGTCCTCACTTGCTCATAAAACAAGAATTATGTTTTATTTTACACCTTTATGAGGGTGTGTAAGATATATAAATATAGCATATATGTGAATGTAGAAACAATTTTCAACTGTCAATTCAAATTTTTCACTTTAGTTACTTTTAATTCTCAGGCATTGTGTTGAGCTGACAAAGGCACAAAACTTATTTGCTTCTTGCAAAAGTCTGACTGTCAAACACAAATAAATTGCAGTGAAGTCACAGAAACCTGAGCTTGTGAGTGTACATTCTGTCCCGCCTTTCAAGATGACAGTTAGAGCTGAAACGCGCACCTCTGAGTCTGAAAGCAGGTAATTTGCATTTGAAAAATGACAGCAACAATGTCTACAAGTGCTCATTAGGAACAAGGTGAATATTGGGCTATGACACTGCAGAGATCTGTTCTGTGTAATTTGACACTTCACAGGTGTGGACCGAGTGTCTTTACATTTGCATGTAACTGCTTTAACTAAATCAGCAATATTTTTCTTTTGTACCATCAATAAAATATAAAATAAAAGCTGAGGATATTTCCTCTAGTGATATTATTTCACTCACAGCTCATCTCCCAGCTTCATGTTTTGGATGTTGTGTGTGCTGTTGTATCATCTGCCTGGAACAGTGGTAACGGTCGACGCCCACCGCCTCGGCAGCACCTCGATCTCAATCACTAACAAGAGGCCCTTCACCCACAGTGCAACTGCACATTGCTCATTCATCCTAATGAAGCAGGATACAAACACACAATCTCACTTAAAATGAGGCAAAAGCCTACTCAGTGGTCCTTTTTGAATCATCTGTTCCTCCTCCTGAACTGTGATTCAAGAAACACTGCTATTTGTGGATGGAAACTGGTACTCAACGGGAGCAAAAATTTGTCTTTATGTAATGAAATGCGCTTTTAACCACAGTTATACTTCATAATCAGATACTTCAGAGGCCAAGCAAGTATCCTTCTCTAGTATTCAGGGAACATATAGTCATTAAAAAGCTTCTGCTGTTTTGTACCATCTTTATATAATGTGAAGAGGATTGTGGGTTCTTGAAGCATACACACAAGCATCCTTGAAAATTATCTGAACAAGAGAGGTCCTTGGTAGGCCTCCCTAGACGTCAGAGTGGCCCTTTATAGGATTGAAAAAAAATGTAGCATGCTTACAATGCAGCTGTTCAGGGTGGTAGTCAGACTCTGAGAAACACATTGTGTCTCTATGGTTCTTGTTGTTCTTCCAGGAAACGTTAAAGAACTACAAGCAGTACAAAGTAATACACTTGCTTGTATTGTTTACAAGAACAGCATCTTTCTTATACAGTATGAGTGCACAGGAGAATACTGCAGACTCAGACTGTCAGTCAGAGTATTTACTGCTGAAGAAATGCAGAAAGACTGAAGCTGCAGCTGAATTAACATTGCACAAGGTTAAGGCCACGGGGGACCATCTAGTAACTGAGCTGCTGAGAAGAAATTGAAATGTCCTCCATACTTTACTAATACTAATCCTAATGGGGCTTATATGTGTACTAAATGATCCTGCATGCACAGTGGACAAGCATCACGAAGATAAGCTGGAGAAAACTACCCAAATTTGTGATTCATTGAGACTTTCAGGAGCAATGTACAACTGGACAAAAAGCGACCAAACAGTGCAATAACTTTACTTTATGTGACATCTTTGACAAACAGACAGTGGTTTTGTATCTCTGCTGTTCCTGACCTGCTTTTCTCTCTGACAGGCTAGCAGCTACGATGCCATATCACATAGCCGGGCTCGTTCTCTGATCACTGACCCGGTGCCGAACACGTCTCTTTAAAGTCCCTCTAGACACTGAAGATGCAATCAAATATGATCCGCGGATTAAAAAGTGAGACGTTTTGTGTCAGCCGTCAGATGAGTCATGCCTTCCTCTCTGCGCATTTCCATTCATTCCGTCGTTCCCTTTTGTGACCCCTACAGACAAGGTCCCTGCATGCATATGCCTGCATATCTTTACATTTCGTGGTCGTGGGCGACGTGTCACAAGCATTTAGTATGAGAAATGAGCAGGGTGGCACAAACAGATTGGCAAAATATGAAAACCGGATGACAATTAATGGCTATGTGCTCTTAAGTGCAGAGGATAATGATTGTGTGCGGTCCGAGGCCTCCCTCTATCAACGCCATTAATATTCAGTGTTTGAATAGGCACCTGCCACCATATTCTCACCAGTCTTCAGGCTTTTTTTATATCCTCTGTGCACAAAATTGTTAAATAGAGAAGCTGATGAGGTGGAATGTTGAAGCAGATTGCATACGACAGGCCCCGACTTGAGGAGAGAGAAATCATCGTTTTCATTGCTTTTCTTGGCGCTTTTTTCCCCTTGACCAGCAGAAACTGATGTGACAATCGGATCCGGAATTGCCTCACATTTCCTAAGAAGGAGGAGGAGGAGGAGGAGGAGGAGGTGGAGGAATCAGGCAGCAGAGGGCTGTGCAGCAAGCAGAGAATCTATGTTCGAGTCAGTGTGTCTGTCAGTTTTGTGTTTCAGTGTCATTTGAGCGCATGTGGAATGATAGTTGCTGGGATTCATCTCCTGAGCAGCAGATAAAAGGAATGAAGAGATATAGTGTCTGGAACAGGAGAGAAGATTGGAGCGTGACGGATAGCATGAAGCACATCAGGGCACAACACATCTCAGAATCATCTTCAAGGCCGTGCGCCGCCTTCAGATACAAGTTGCTCGTGGATTCTCGCACATTGTGTACAGTCATGTAAATTTCTTATGACAGTGTTGCTGTGAGTAGTCAACAGAGTGTCACACTTCGGCCACTTATGTATTTCCAAGCATAGAAGCGAAAGAGACAGTCAGGCTTCCCTGCTTGGACTTGTTTTTCACTCCCTCTCCAATGTGCTTTTTTTAAACAGCTTTCCATCCTCCACAACATAGAATATAGACAAAAGTATGTGGACACCCCCATGTGTTACCATTCCATTAAGCATTAGTAGTAGTAGTGGTAGATCATATTCGATTGTACCTTCACGGTCTGCAGGGACTGGGTTAGTGATCAGAGAACTAGTTCTGCTAGGTGCTAACCTGTTAGAGTGGTACAATATTTTAGAAAGTCCTAATAATTAATAATAATAATTAAATATTATAATTTCCAAAATATGTTCTTGTCTTGTCAGATCATCTTTTTTCATTTATAGTTGGCATCATTAAGATGTGCTATCTGCTGACGATACATTCATTGATTAATCATGAATGATCAATAAATAACGCAAACAATGATCAACTCTGTAAATATAGTAGACTGCAGTATGCTTTCAAGTCACACATGCTGTCCGTTTACTTTTGGTCACATGGTGTGCCTGATCCCCCTTCATAACAGCAGCTCTGTGTGATATCCGTATAAAGCTGAGCCAAGCCCTATCCAATTTGCTCCGCTTCCTCTTTTACCTTTCCTCTTTAAATAATAGGTCTCTGGCCTTTATTGCCGGTCACGGACATTGTGAGGCCATAAGACAAGACGGTAACCAAAATTAATGGGCCCCCACCCCTTTCACCCCCCCTCCCGCCCTGGACTTTCTCCTGGCTGACCGCTTAACGGTCTAGAGAGCATGGACACAGAATAAGAGACTGCTAATGGGAATTGGACGAGCTAAAGCACACACCTTACCGTTCAATTATGGACAGTAAGGCGGTATTGACAGGCTAGATAACAGGAAGATATTTCCTTATTCAGAATGATGTATAGCCGAGTGAAGTGCTTTGGTCGTTACAAACGTGCGGCTGAATTCCTTTATTAAACCTCCACATTTGCCTGATAGTTACAAACGTGCGCGACATGACTTTATTCCTCAACCTTAAGGTGAAAAGTACTTTCGGCGAGGCCTTGTATCATCAAGCCTCTCATCAAGCTGCCTTCCCCCCCGGTGACAGCATTTTGTTTTTCCTGACAAGAAAACACAAAGAGGAAACATATTGAAAGGAGGGGAGAGAGAGAGAAAGAGAGAGGAGACGCGCACATCTCCTGGCTAATAATCCAGCAAGAGGAGACAACAGTCATTCATCTGAGCGCCGGTACCAGCAGGTTTGACTTTTCTTGACTAAAGAAGGGGGGAATAATTGCCAGGCTCTCATAACTGATGAATGCAGCTGAGACTGTATTGCCGAGAGCGTCCCGATTCTGTTTTTTTTTTTTTTTTTTTTTTGTTCCTTTAAAGATGAGAAGAGGAAATACACACAAAGGAGCGTTTATGTAACAACACAAGGAGCATGTATCAAATAAGCTGTGTTCCATTTTGCATAGCTCCAAAGCCAGACAAGAGGAATCAATAGGCACCAGCAATTTTGCCCTCTTGAGAAGAGGAAGCTATGAGCAAACAAACACGCAAGGCATTCAGTTTCGAGTCAAACACCTTTTTTTTAATAATATTTGCCATTCGTTGTGGGAATTCTTTATTTATTTTCCACAACTAAAGTGCAAGGATCGGTGGTACTAATCAAAAACTTGTACAGTACAAAGCCCGGAACTCTATTCGCCGTCTGCATTATTCTTCAGTTTGATCATGCGACTAACAGAAGTTTTTCCCTTTTGTCCCATCTCTCCCTTTCTCTCGTCCTCAACCTTCACTCTCTTTTGTCTTTTTGCTCTCCATTTTTCTGACTCATCATTCTCCCCATCCTCACCCCCTCTCCCTCCCTGCCTCCCACCCTGCCTCCCACCACCCAACCCTACCCTATATCTTCTTTGCCAAACTTCATTTGCAACACTATCCCCAGGTCAGAGGGGTGGGTGTGGTACAGAATGTGAAGTAATCTTACTTGCTTGATTCTATCAATCCTCTTTTTTTTTTTTTTTTTTTTTTTTTACACCCGGGTTTTGAACACCTCAATCAAACCTCCCCTCAAGGTCGCCTTTGTAGCATGCTCGGCAGATTAAGTCCCCCGTCCATGCGCTGTGTGCGCTTTGAACTGGAGACATCACCCACAGAAAGATAAAGAAGAGAGGGAGAGAAGAGAAAGGGAAAGAGATGGGGGAGTTTTTTTTTCCTTTTTATCCTTTGTGGGGGGGTATATTTAGTTTTTAGTTCATAGCATAAGAATGCACAGCAGAGGAAAACTACTTCAGCAAGGTCATTAAAGGGGCAACTTGTTAAAACTGAAGACCACAATGTAATTTGCTTGAGATATCTTCTTAAGTCAGCATGCTACCAAGCTAGCTCTCTCTCTGCATCATTTGAAGAAGAAGTGAAGTGAAGAAGAAGTAAAGTGAAGAAGAAGTAGCTCTGCCTCTATAAAGAGTGTGTTCTAATGCATGTCTGAACATGAACATCAGAGCTACTGGTTTAAACAGCTAGCATAGAAATCATCCATCAATCATCTTGTATAATTTTGTGCTGTCTATAATTTCAGCTTTCTGCCGGACTAGGCCTCCAGTGTCAGCGAGAGGTTTGAGTTCCATGCTAGTTTAAAAACAAATCCTGCTCTCCAATGTCTGCTTCCTAGACAATGACTTAGACTATGTCTGACTCTAACAGCCAACCTGTATTAATTTCTAGTGATGAAGCCTCACAATCTTAGTTTGCTGCTGGAACAGGGCTATAGGCCTTGGAGTTAACTGAGCAGAAAGTAGTGGCAAGAGGCCTGAGGACCATTGTAAGCTAGAAATAAATCCTGCTCTCTAATGTTTGCTCCTTGGACAATACATTTGACAACATCAAGTTTTTTTTTCAAAGAAACATGGTTCAGCAGGACATCTGGACACAGTCATAGAGCCAGACTGGCCCATCAGTTTAAAACAAAAATGAATCTGGAGTATTGTTGGTTTTATTGAAATCGCTAAAGACAAATATGAGCAGCATGTCATGATGATAATCTCTCTATTTACCAGGTCCAGCAGTGAGAGAAAGGGGCTCTTTTAAATGAGTCGACCTTTCCCTGCCTAAATCATCTGTAAGTGTTGAAATCTGTCCATATTTTGGAAGTGTATTGATGTAGGCTTCCTATTGAAACTTGTGCAACATCATTTTTCTCAGTGCTCTGCCAGTGGTTTAACCCCCTGTCCTGCACTGTATTGTCAACACTTGAGCGTTTCAAACTATTCCATTAAAACCCAAGCCTGTCAGCGGAAGAGAGTACGCCGTATGATGTCGATGATAGCAGCAGGGAAGGCGCGGCAGCATGAATGGTCGGCTGGACGCAATGTTCAATTTACAGCGGTCTGAGATTTTCATCTATCACGGGGACAATGAAGGAGAGAGAGAAAAAGACAGCAGGAAGAGAGAGGAGTGTAGCTCCTTCCCCTGTTCTACCTCATGAACTGAATACCAACTGGAGCGCCGCACGGAGACGAGAGCCTGCGTGCGACTGTGTGCATTGCTCATGCTCTTATCAGAGCTGTGAATGTTTCCCACATTTCTCCGGCTCTTCTTTCATCCCAGCAGTGTGGAGTGGTGTATGTTTTTCTCCCCTACTCTCTGTGCTTCCTCATCAATAGGGATGTACAGTATCTCTTCCTCAGTTTCTCTGCTTTCCTTTCCCTTCACCTGCTACATTCGCATGCATCTTGCAAACATACATCATTGGGCATCATTGTTATGCTTGAGGCTCAACAGCATTCATCCTAATATCTGCATGCTATACAATTTGCAAGAAGAAGAATGAAATCATCTCACCAAGACAAACCAATCATTTATCAAACTACATGGCCGCACCAGTCATTCCAACCACCCTCCTTCCCCATTTTCTACACCTTCTGTAGAAAATGGGGAAGGCATGACGCATCCTGTAGCCAGCAGAGCTAACAGCCAATGTCTATCATCATCGTAAAATATGGAAGTTATGCTCACATACCAAGATATTAATACACTGTGCGCTTTTCAGGTCCCTTGGTGCCAACTTTTTTTTCTGTCCTTTGAATTCTATCCCATCTGCACGCTTAAATAAATCTTAATTTAGACCCTCCCTCTATACATACTATGCTATCATGGATAGCAAAATATATCAGCAATATATTAAATGAATAATGCTGCCAAGACCCACCACCCCAACCTGTCTAATTACATGCACTGAAGATCTGTTGCCCAGAAAAGAGGTTGCCTTAAAGCCACGATCCCCATGAGGTTGTTCCCCACCTCTCTTCTCCGATTTTTCCATCGTTCTTCCACCAGGCCTACTTCCCTCCATCTGTAGCCTCTGGCTCTACCCATGTATCGCTATGATTCAATTAATTAGTATGCTGGTCGTCCAGAGATTTAACGCATAATGATATGTTAGCCCCGCCACTGTGAATATCTTAAATTGGTCTAATCCCAACGGAGGGCGTGGGTAACCTCTTGTTTCTCGCAAAAAGGGTCACATTATTAGAGAGCAGTGAGGTGTGTGAAGGGGAATAAGGTGATGCTGGGATACATGTTGGACTTGTGGGACAGGGGGGAATGTAGGAATCAATGAAAGCAATCACCATGTACAATTGAATTTGTTGTGAACTGCACAAAGGATGAAAAACAGATGGATTATACAGAGGTCAGGTAATCATATAGTCATTGTGAGTAATGAAAAGAAAATCATGCTTCGATTGCAGCCCTACACAATACCCGAACATAGAGTCAAAGGCTATAGATTTTAGGCTAATACAACAAGAAGATGTTGTTTTTTCACCCTGTACAAAAGATATCACAGTGCAAACAAAGATTAATAAAAGAAAAAACACCATATATATGTCTGCCAAGACACATATATTTGAAAAATAGTAGCATAGTGTTTGAGTGGTAAATAAAAACAGAGTCATAATTTGGTATAAAAGCAGCTCGTAGACAAACTCTGCAGGGAAACATTAGCCAATGTTAGCCACTTACATAGTGTCTTCTGCTAAATTTTAGCCAAAATATTAAAATATGTGTCCACATCTTCCTGAACGTTATCATCATAGCTGACATGAAATCAAACACGTTATGTGGGAGAAAAGTGCATGTAGGATAACAACTATGCAACATATTAGCCGAAAATGTTCATGAATTATTGGCTAAAGACACAGTTTGATGATTTGATGTTTATTAAGCTAAACTAAACTGACTAGAAGTCAACCAGGAAAAAGTATGGTCCCAAATTATATACTGAGACGTTAGTATAAACATGATCCATCCATCCATCCATCTTCAACCTCTTATCTGGAGCCCGGTTGCGGGGGCAGCAGTCTAAGCAGGGACACCCAGACTTCCCTCTAACTGGACACTTCTTCCAGCTCTCCCGAGGCGTTCCCAGGCCAGCTGAGAGACATAGACTCTCCACCTGGGTCTTCCCTGGGGTCACCTCCCAGTGGGACATGCCCAGAACACCTCACCAGGGAGTCGTCCAGGAGGCATCCGAAATAGATGCCCAAGCCACCTCAGCTGGCTCCTCTCGATGTGAAGGAGCAGCGGCTCTACCCTTCAAAGAAAGCTCATTTCGGCCGCTTGTATTCACAATCTCATTCTTTTGGTCACTACTCAAAACTCATGACCATCGGTGTGGGTTAGAACGACAGACCGGTACAGCGACCACATTACCGCGGAAGCTGCACTGATCCGCCTGCCTGTGTTCCATGATCTATCAATGAAACAAACTTTGTGTTTGTGTCCCAATGTTCAACTGGCTAACAGCCTGACCCGTCATGTTTTGTTCCTTCATCCCCCTCGCCACACACCTCTGACACATCCCTCACGCCATCCATCATTTAGTGAAAAAGGAATGATCTGCCTAATGAATGGCCGGGCTAATAAATCGATCACTCGACGGGAGCTCAAGGTTAATTTTGCACGTCTATTTAACGGTTATCTAACGGTTTAAGAACATGATTGAGCACTTTGACATGACTGCGTGAAATATAGCTGCAACATCATCTCAGGAGGACGCTTTCTGCATGTCCACAGTGACGAATTATTTGGTGCTTCAAATGGAATACATGCCCTCACATTCGTCGGAAAATACTGTGTGAGCAAATGGCAGATTGTGCACATCATTACATGCAACACCAGATGTTAAATTTCCAGCATAACAAAAGACATTAATGTAATGAATGCAATCATTTGTGCATCCGAATAAACTGGACACAAATACATGTAAATTGTACCACAAACAACAATTTACTTCTTCTCGTTGCGCACTCTCCCCCTCCCCCCATCTCTCAGGAGCTCAGTTATTTAAGCAGAGCTCTTGCCAACAGAAGGTAGGGATCGCTTTTCCTGCGATTAGTTTCATTTACGCAGTTTTTCTTTGCTTGGTAAATTGTTGCCGGTGAATGGGGGCGGAAAGACGCCTGGTTGGCGGAAGCTAATTTTCCACTTGAGGGAACTGTCTGCAAAATAATAATCTACGGTTTGTTATGTGAAAATGATGATCTCCCTCAACCCTGCCTGGTAGCTGGGTAATGGCACAGCACAGAGGAGGCCTTCGTGCCACCACTGTGCTTTTCCACAACTGGCTTGTTAGCCAGAGAACCCAGAGCCTGTCACCGTGCAGCCAGGCAGGCAGACAGGGAGGCAGGCAGGGCAGGCTGAGACTGCAGCATCTCCGGGATGTACTGCGCCTGTCTGGATAACAAACATCTATATATTTTAGATAATCTAGCAAAAATGAAAAAGCTATTTTAGATAATTTATATACTTTTGATATTGTCTCACATTATTAACAATATGAATACTTTCCAGACATTGATATAGGTGTACTGCCATAAAATAAAATGCATATAAGTGTAGTGGCAAAAATTTATGCTTGGCTCTAAATTTGTTCTTCTCCAAAAGACAAGTCTCGACAGGCAAATTAGCAATTAGCAATTCTCCTCAAGGCACCTGTGCAAACCCATGCCTCAGTAATACACACTCCTGTTTCATAACACATCAACACACTGGTAATATAACACAACACACATCCGCATACATGCTTCAGTGTAATTTTTCCACCACACAATTGTCCCTATTGTGCTAACAGGCTGCCTAATTAGCAACCTAGCCATGGTGCTAACTAAGCTAGGCTAGGCTGATTCACAGTTAGCTAGCAATTCAGCAGACCTAGGTGGCCCTCTGTTGTTTGGCTTAAACTGCACTGTGTGTGTTACTAGATGAATTAATGTGTGTAATACTTATTTATATTACTGCATGCACAAATATTAATATCACATCAAGTAACTTTTATTATGTTTAATAGATACTAGAACACCTACGTTAGCTAGCATTAGTGTCATCGCACCATTTTACATCGCAGGGATTTTACATGAGCTGGGTATTGTAGTAATTTTTGGTAACATTTGACTCAGAAGCTTGTCCTCTTTTATGGGACTACAAAACATGGCCACGCCGAGGCAGAATTTATAATGATAAGTGTTTTGTGTGGATGATCATGCCTGTACTTTTTTGGCCCTTCGGCAACCCGATCGGGTTTAACAGGTTAAGTCACGTGCTTATATTTCAGACCTTTCCTTGTGTTTGTGCATTTTTACAGTGATACTGTCGCCCACTGTGTGTCTGAGAATTCTGAATGCTGTATAAATGTGTTTTCTTCTAACCTGCAGCATCTTGTCAAAATGATAGTTACTCCAAATAGGCTCTAAGAAAAGCTTTGTGTGCCATTAAGCTCATTAAACTATTCAGTCTCTGTGTGTGACTCGCTGTTGTACCAGTATAAAAAAGAAATAAAAGGTCATTCTTCACTGAGGAGTTATGCAAGTGGCCTTTAGAAAAAGGAGCTTCATTTGGTATGGGGCGTGTGTTCCTACACTCAAAAAACTGCTGGGTTAAAAAATAACCCAACCTTAACCCCACTGCTGGGTCACTATGGGACAGAACACACGCTGGGTTATTTTGGCCCAACTGCTGGGTTCTACCTTTTTAACCCAGACTGCTGGGTTATTTTTTGACCCAATCTAGTGAGTCAAATTAACCATATTGCTGGATCAATGTTACATATAATCTGGGTTGTTTTTTGACCCAACCTTATGGGTCAACTTAATATATTGCTGGGTAAATTTTACCTATAGAGTGGGTTGTTTTTTGACCCAACCTTATGGGTCAACTTAATATATTGCTGGGTAAATTTTACCTATAGAGTGGGTTGTTTTTTGACCCAACCTTATGGGTCAACTTAATATATTGCTGGGTAAATTTTACCTATAGAGTGGGTTGTTTTTGACCCAACCTAGTCAGTCAAATTAACCATATTTCTAAATCAATGTTACCTATTACCAATTTGTTTGCTCCAACCTAGTGGGTACTCATCCTAACTTGATACAGTAGATTAATTTACTTTGGAACTGTTTATTAGTCAAAATTCAGATTCTGACAACACATTTCTATGTAACAAAACACAGGTAAATGTCAGTGGAAACCAAACAAACCAAACAGTCTTCAGAGATAATCCACACTCTAGGTATGGGCAATGGCTGTCCTCAAAAATTTGACAGCTGAAGATTCTTGTCCATTTATTTCATAAATGCAGTGCTGCAAAAACTCCCATGTGGGTTGGCACTCCTTTGGGTAATTCGTGTCAAAAACATAAAAAGACTTAAAGCACAGGTCCACAGCTTCAAGCAGCGAGTCAGTCTCAATGGCATGGCCTTCCACAACCAGAAATGTTTGAGACACTCTCTCATGTCCCAGCGACAGAACGTGTGGAAAGGTGTTATCCACATTTGTCAGGTACTCCACTATATTGGTTCCAACCTGTTAAATAACATATCAGAAGGTTAGTGTCATAATAAAACAGAAATTTATATTCATATCAACATTGAGTTATTGATATCATATATAGGATAAATGTTGTGAAAGCCTTTCTAGTTATCATCAGTGTTCAACTTAGTTTATATTTATCATTAGATGTGTAGTTTCTGATACTTACTGTCAAGCATTTTAAGAAGTAAAAATCCTCACATTTATTAAAAGAAATATGTGAAAGATAAACTTACAGGCTGCATGTTAACAAATGCCCTTTGAGACTCCGCTGTCGTGGGTCTCACAATTTTTCCACCTCTTTTGAAGAGTGATGGGGGAAGCAGGTTTGGTAAGGCCTTTAAAGCTCTCTCACCTTTATCAAATACACAATACATAGTGCCCCGTTTACTAGTGCTGTTTGTGATTTCCATTATGATCAATTATGGAAAATATATTGTGGATGGAATATGGATAATAATTAATTATAATAAGAACAGGTTTCACAAGATGGATACATGGATAATACAAATATCTTACCAGGTGTGACATCATCTGGCACAACATTTATTTTTCCCTCTCGTTGGGCATATTTTAAGATTTTGTCTGCAATTGCAGGCCACTTCTCAAACATTTGTCCTGCTGCCTCAGGATGAAGTTGCTGAAAGTCTTGCGATATCTGATAAATAAAAAAAAGAACAAATTAATTACGATAGCACTGAGAGTTCAATAAGTACATAATAAAACAAACTTTTTTAAATTACCATGCCAGGATTGTCTGTCAGCCTGGGAAACTCCCTCAGGATTTCACTGATGGTTTTGGAGCCGTTACATCTAATCCATTTGCTTCTGTGTATGGAGGTTTCCTTCATCTTGGCCTCCACTTCAGAGACTGGATATTTGTTAGCTTTCAGCCAGGCAACCATCTCTCGAATATTTTGGGGAGATGAAAGTGAATCTGTTGAACAATAGTAAAGGCAGTAAAGAGTGTGAACTTGTTTGTGAAAGTGGTTGTCACAATTAGATGTTGATTGGCAAGAGAACAAAAACATGAGTATAAAATTACCATCCCATTGCTAAAGAACGGCTGCTAAATGTATCATACAACCTCAGCAGTATCTATAGTCCCTCAAACAACTACCCTGCAACAGAAAAATACTGGAAAAAAATCATGTAAATGAACAAATAATGAAAATATGATACCTTACCTGGTGTAAGGACAGCATGGTCCTCTTGTGGTTCCTGTTGGCGCGGGCGAATCAGGCTCCTCATACGCTTTCTGACATTTCTCAAGCGCTCCTCCAAAAAACCTGTAGCAGGTCTGTGTTTTCGGCCAGGTGTGTACCATGCTCCCTGTGACATAAGATCCAATTCAGCTTTAAGTGTAAACCCAATAATAGGTAATGAAGCAATTAACAAAAAATGTGTTTGTGTTAAAAACCACATTAATGGAACACAGTTGCCACATTGCCAAATTGACTATTACTCATTTCACTTCCTTGCTGTCCTTCCATGGCACGCAATTTTTTTTTAAGAACAAAATAATTTGACAGTTTGTGACATCTACATAACTCACTCAACTCTTAACTGAAACAATTACAGCCTTTTCCTTGAGTAAGGATGTACAACTAAACACATTTGTAAACAGTTCAAAAACGCACATTTTTAATTTATGCATTTACTTTATTGGTGGGATAAAATATACTGATTACTAAATATCTGGGTGAACTTACATAGCTGCTGCCTGTGTCATCCTTAAGACATGGAAATTCATAAATCAACGCCATGGCAAGTGCTATCTTAGTGTCTGAGGGTGGCCTGTAGAGGATAGCATTTAAAAATGGGTAGAAAGGTTACGATGCCATTATATAAATCAACTGCATTAAAATTTTATTTTTTCTCCTTGCAAAACTTGCTTACATTTCGCCATGTTTTTCAATAAGGTGGGATACCAGAAGTCTCACAAGAAGCTTCCTCTCTTTGGATGTAATTGATTGCTTCTCATCCAAAGTGCTTAATATAGATCTCCCTTCAAGGCTACCTCCCAACATTTGGCGAATCGCCTATATTGGATATAAACAAATTACTTAAAGATTTTTACGCATTGCACTGTTATCTAGGTGCTTAGAAAATTCAAACATACAAATTCTGGATGAAGCACCACAGTAAGCAGAGTTGTCGATGCCACCGTTTCAACATTCTTTTCTGATAAACATTGATCCTTTGTCGAACAGGCAGCTTGGAGCTATAGTAAGGAGGGATTCAAAAACTCATCATGCACTTAAAACAAACATTTAACACAATACATATAATTCAACACCTGATCATAACATTGTGAATGTCAGATGAAATGAACAGCGTCTTAAAAGATTCTGTATCTAAGTGAAACATATAAACAGTCATCATTATCCCTGAAGGACTTCACTGCATGGAGAGTGTGATAGTCAAGGAGGGAACCTTGATCAACAGCAAACACATCAGTGGTTGCTGTTACACCGTAGGCAAAGAAATGCTTCTCAAATCCTACTGTATCCCATTTTTGGATGACAAGCTTCACTCTGTCACCCAACATGAGAAGGCTTTTCACTCTACCAAACTGGGGCTCGCCATCAGCAGTGTAAGACAGAAATACTGTGGTTCCAGGTTTGTAGTGTGTACCATTTACTTTTACCCAAGCTGGCACAAAGATCTCTGTAAAGGGTGGAATATCCTCAAGACCATTTTGTACATCACAAAAGCCATCCATTACGGCAAGCAAAACACTCTGGCCTGGACCAACCTCTGTTTCATTTTTAAACACAGAACCAGAGAGGAGTGAGTAGCATAGCATCATCTGATGCCGAAATGCCATAGTCTTACAAATATTCTTAAAGTTACAGGTGACATGGCTGATGCGTTTAAAGAAACCATGTTTGGCTTCAAATCGCATCGACCAGAACTGAACAAGTGGTCCCAAGTGTAGGATTGCATTTGGATAGTGCACCATGAGGTGGTGCTTCGGGCGAAGATGCAATCTGGGGTACAGCTCAAGGAACAGAGAGTGATGCTCATCAATCAGTGCAGCCAAGTAAACTACAGCCTCTGGTGTAATGGAAGAAGAGAAAATCAACTCCATACATTCCAGAAGGAGAAGCAAGAGCTCCCAGTGCTTGTTTTCTTCAGGAATGAGGTCCCCAATCATACATGGCAACCATCTGAGGAGACACCATGTTTGCGCTGCAGACTGATGCATTGCTCCTTCGGGATTTTTAAGTTCATTCTTCCCAATCAAGGATGGCTTATTCTTCAGATCAGGAAAGCCATAATCAAAACTTGTGATCCGGAAGTTGAGTTTTTCAAGGGTCAAGTGTTTGTCCTCAATCAGTGAAGAGATTACCAGCTTCAACTCATATGGCCCCACCCCTTCCAACAAGTCATGCATTATGTCTGCAACTTTGTTGTCTGTGACATGAAAGTAGGACAGACTGTTTAGGATGCTGTCTCTTTTAACACCAGTCTCAGACACATTACCATGACAAACATCTTCAGCATGGTTTGTTTCATTTCTTATCATGGCAAGATCCTCTTTTGTCTGTGTCCTTGTGATGTTCTTGTGTGCCTTGCACATGCGACAGAAGAAATTACTTGAGAAGCTCTCAGTAAAACCTAGAATGGCATTTAGGCCAAGATTGTCCCCACACACCTGTGCAACAGAAAACCTCATTTCACCCTTGAAAAGAGGTGTGTTGAGGGAGATGCCAGTGATCTCAAGATCTTTCAGCTCCTCTACAATTGACTGTAGAACACTATCAATCCCATAGGTTTTTGCATCATCTGTTCTGTAAACTGCTATGAGAAAGTGTGATGAGAGTTTTGATAGAAACTCTGGAGGCAGACTCTTGATAGTGAAGTAAAGGAACCCCAACTTGTGTACCACAACCTTTGAGCCTAGTGGGTTAACTATTTCACAGTCATCGTTGTACAAAAGAAGTGGAACAGACACATTGCTGGAAAAGAGACAATGCTGCTTGCAATACTTCCCATCATAGAAGTCTATGAGTACTCCATTTTCTCTTTTCTGCCAGGTGAAGATGGCCTCCAAAATGCCAGGGATCTCAAGCAGTTGAGTTAGCAGAGTTTTCAGTGGGACACGAAAAAACACATCCTGAACAGCAACCTGTCTAAGTGTCCCAGTAGCAGAGTCCCTTCTCTGCACATATGAGACTCCAGGCAGAGCCTGCTCTACAGGCTGGATAAAGTATCCTGACTTTGCAAAATACTGCATTTGTTTGAAGTCTGAATCCAAACCTTTAAAGGGGCACACTGCCTTATCAAAATCACGGGCAAGTTCTTGCACCTCTGGGTCATCCCGATGGCCGAATTTCGCAAAGAGAGACAAAGACTTTCTCTGAAGTGAACCCACAATGTCTGAAATCAAGCAGGATGTCTGTGCAACAACAAAATTGACTGTACTATATGTCTGTGCTGCCTTGGCCTTAAGAGCTGCTAAAAACAGAGCTACCCGCTGTGTTACAGTCTCTGGCTGCAACTCGTCCCAGAAATCATCTTCGTTTCTGCCCTGTTGTGTAGGAGCCTCAGATGTGTCTGCATTTGCTAACTCTCTATCAATGGGACCTGAGAAACACTGTACAGACATTGTTGTGGTACCAATTAAATGCTGTCCAGTACTTTGGGCACTTTCTTGGACAGAATGTTGAAGAAGATGTCGTCTGAATGACCGAATATATCTGAATGTCCGTCTGCAGCCATCTTCGCAGCATTGAAAAAAGGACGAAGCGGTATTAACACCATGAACTGCCCTTAAATGAACAAACAGTCCTTTTGCATGACCAGGGATTGCCTGTCTGCAGCGAAAGCATGTGAATGACATTAGAGAACTTACCTTTAATCTTTACCAAACTTACAAAAACAAAAGCACTTTACTCACAAGCTCCTTGTGATGTTTTTGAAATTTGAGACGTTGACCAATTTTTGGAATAAGATGCTGCATGGCAGCATCATCCAGCAAAAGGAAACTCTCCTCATCCACTTCCTGCTCTGAAAATTAAACAGACAAAAACAGACAGTTGTAGTTTTGAGTCCACACACAAAATATGCCACAGATAAATGAAGTCAACTTCGGCTTAGTTGGTCATAAAACCAAGCACATCAGCTGAAGAAAAAATTAAAAAAACACCTTCTGTTTAAATCTAAAAAGTTAGTTAGTTTACTGTAGTATTGGTGTAGCTCTTCAGGAAAGGCTATTTACAATGAAAACCCTCATAACATGTGCTTGCATCTTGATAGACGTTTTAGCAATGTTAACTAAATATTAAATATTAGCTTACCTTTGAATGTATCCAACAGGGTGTCCAGCTGCCATTCATTTAATTTTGTTTTGACAAATTCATCCATCAAGTCTGATCTAGAATAATTAGAATCAGAATCAAAATTACTTTATTCATCCTCAAGGGGAAATTCGGGGATAATAATAATACAATATTATTTATAATTATTTATAATATTTATATAATAAAAATAATATTAAAGATAAAATGTTTAGGCAATGAAACAGTCTAACTTTGTATATATAATTTGCCAAGAAACATATGCCAAAAATATGTAAACATAAAAAATTTAATCTAATCTAATAGATGAAAATTGGTACTTCGGCTATAGGGCGCTGCCATATTTTCGACGCGTCACTGTTGTCGTCATGCGTCATGTGATTCGGTACAAACGCACAGCAGTGAAACCTATTGATTTGTTATTGTTAAGAGAAGCCGGTCTGTTTGCAGTCACTTTTAACTTAAATGCATACGGCAGCGATTCATTCTCCTCTAAAGACACAGAGACCCGCAAATAAAATCTATTTAACGATAACGTTAAATAAAATTTGTTGTTAGTGTTTATTTGATTGATTATTTTATTTACATACCATTAACGCATTAACCACAGAAAGTAAACAATAGTGTTACGCCTCAAATAGATTTTGGGAAAAGGCCGCTAGCTTCGGGACTCTCCCAGACGCTTACTCCTGGCCCACCGCTGCTCTTGCCTTTCACACAAACACACAAAAAAAAATCTGTTCCCCCAAAATGTACCACCACTATCAAGCTGATCCTGCCAACAACGCCAAATGTTATGTGGCTATGAGACCAGCTGAAGAAATGATGAGAAGGTGGGTCTAATCAAATCAATTTATTAATGCAATCAAACAACATAAATTTGCCCACCTCCACTACCCCACTTCCAAAGAACGGCCGCCCGGAATGAAAGAAAAGTCCACCCCACACTTTATGAACACTGCAACTGTGATTCCACCACACACGTGAGTCAGGCACTGCAATTGTGTTTCACTGCACACGTGAGTATTTAGACACTGCAACCGTGTTTCACTGCACACGCCTGGCAGGTCGTATGGAAGTAGGGTAGGTACGGATTAAGGGGAAAACAAAAAAACGAAATAACAATAAACAAATTAAGAAAGAAAGAAAAACTAGTCCGCCCCAAAGGCACCTCCCAGTTCTTTTGTGCCACACACCGGCTCACTTGCCGGGCGGACTAGACAAAGAAAAGAAACCGACAATTTGCATGCTATGGCAAGAGCAGCGATGCCCATCAACCCGACGCTCTGCAACAAAACAAATACTTTCTTTTAAAACCTCTTTACACTTTATTAAATCATGCTTAAAATACCGGCATCTGCGTGACCAAACTACTTGTGAATACCGTCTACTTCTTTGCCTGAACATCCATCTGTAATGTATAAAACAAAGTCAATCAACCACCCGTCAAATACTTTAAAACAAAAAGGTAGGCTACAGCCAACCCGCATACCTGTATGGCCTCCCTGCACGCCAGTGTGGAGCAAGGTGTGCACCTGCCTTACTCCACCGGGCGGAACCAAACCCCAACACCTTTGTTCCCCCGTACAAGGAGCCCTATATATGCGGGTCGACTTACCCTCCCCTTTTTCCCGACCTGAGGCAAATAGCACCCGCTACAGGATGTTTGTGTTTAATACCAACTCACACAGTATGAATAAATCGATGCGATGTCAAGTCAAAACTCACGGACGTAGTCGCGCACCTTAAATCTTCGGTGCGGCTTTTGGAAAATGACGGCTCACTTGACTGCAGTCACGATTGCTGTGCTCACACTGTACGGCTGTATGGTGCGATTGTCGGCTGCGACTTCAGGTGATCACACTGAACCCGAAATGAAACATGTCTAACCCGGTACTGTTGCTGTTTCAAAGAAAAAGTCAGTCAGAATTTGTGTTGCATGCTGCTGCATCACCTCTGTCCTAAAGCGATAGAGTATAAATATATCTCTCTCCATGGCTGTGCTCTGTCCAACAACGTATGGGCGCCGCCATGTGTGTTATCGTCTGTAGCAACTTCATGGAGGCTCAGAGACATCGCGTATTCGGCCAACGCATGCGCAATAAAGGAAAAGAGACTTCGGGCCGTATATCTACTTAAACAGTGCTTTACTCTTACGAAGGGCAACAAAAATATCAAACATGTCAGAAATTCAACCGATCATCCGATTGCCGCTCGTGCCACTTTAACCGCCTCCAGTAAGCCCATGTCGACTGACGCACGACAAAGCTAAAATTAGGCCCGAGTCAAACGGACAAGTCTGCAGTGTGCTGCGTCCCTAATGGTCACTTTAAATGCTAAAAGAAGGATTCTCATGTTTGTTTTTAATCGAACTCGGTACTAAAGAGACTTACAATATAAACGGACACAAAGGTTAGGACTGTGAATTCAGATAAAGACACACAATGTAACTTTATACTGACGGCTTGTCTTAGCTAGCATATTTGCTCTGGCATACGCCAACCAACAAGTATCACGGCACAGAATAAGAAATATGTACACCACAAGCATTATAATTCAATATTGCGACGATAAGTGACAATTAACATTAAAATAAACACAATATGGTGACCTTAACCGACAAATGAAGAATATTAACCTACCAGAAAGTCCAGCAGTTGTTTCCCCTGCCAGCCGAAAAAACTGGAAACTTCCATGGGCGGGAAAATAAATGACACTGTGGCTGGGTCAAAATAACCCAACCAGATGGCTGGGTGGTGAAAATGCCTTTGATCCAGCATGAGCAACCCAACCATTGGTTCACAGTACCCCAAACAACCCAGAATGGTGACCCAGCATAATCAACCCAGCAATGTGTTTACAAAAATAACCCAGCACTTTTTTGAGTGTATAGGGGAGGTCTAGTAAAAACAGCACAGGGGCTGCCTGGCGAGAGCAGGGCTTCTTGTATTCAGCTCAAGTGTGGCAAGGGCAACAATCGACTAATCCTCTTTCCCCCCCTGAAGTCTGTCTGTTGATTCAAATCCGCTGAGCTGAACTTTAAGCATCCAAGAGGAGATAAGATGTTGAGATACGGGTGTGGGGGTGTGAGATTCAAAGTCAAGGAAACAAGTTATGGGATCTTACTCTGTTTATTCCTTAATTTTGCGGTATATATTTGAACTTTTCTGCACTTGTGCATTGATGTTGAGGAGGATTTATGATCTAATCATATTCAAAACTATCTGTCTCCTGATTCTTCCCTTTATTCTCTCTCAAGACTTTCAGATAAATCCACTAGCCTGCTGTACAGTACATTAGCGTGCAGCTAAGACGTACATGAGGAATTAATTAGCCATAGCATAAATGGTTTGATAAAAGATATACCGCATGTTTTCATCTTGACTGCAGAAAAGAAACGCCCCACATTCACTGAACTATTCATGAGGCCATGTATTATCCGGCATGTAATTTTTCCTCATTTAGTATTGAGTCTGTGAGTGCCTCCCTTCTGCTGGAATTTAATTACTTGAGCTGACTTAATGTGGAGCTATTGAACAAGACAAAGAGCAGAGGTTTTCCTACTCAGTCTGATTTTGACTGAATATGACTCTACAACACCCACTTTTACCAAGAAATGATGTGTATAAATGGTTAAAAATGATAGCTCTCATTAGATTAGAATCTAAACTCCATGTGTTACAATACATATCCAGTTGCTGTGGTGTTTCTGTGGTTACTTCTTTTGTGTCTTCCACTTCAGTGAATGTGTGGCCCAGACAGGTTTACATTACTGCCAATCAGAGCTGGAGCCAACAGAAAATCAATAGAGAATGTAAGTTTACATGGTAAACCACGACCATATGGGAAGAGTAACTAAGGAAGCTCTTCGAAAAGGACACACCAGAAGGTTTCTATACAGCAGGAGGTCCTCCTGTCAGCAGGGGGCACTGCTTTAAACAATACTCATACATGCTATCAACAAGAAATAGCATATCATAATACACACACACACACACACACACACACACACACACACATATATATATATATATATATATATATATATATATATATATATATATATATATATATATAGTACAGACCGTAGTAGCTTAGCTTAGGTGTAAAAAGGAATTTCATCTTCAGCCAATCAGATCAACAAAGTGGAAACCCACTATGCTACAGATCTGCTACTTGCTTGCTTCCAAAGACTTTGGAAGCAAGCAAGTAGCAGATCTTTAGATTTTTTTATTGATCAATAAATCTTCACACAGGGTTAATTTGAAACCACACGTTAGCACATAGTTTAGCATTTGAAAGATCTAGAGTCCAGCTTCTGTGAAAGGTGAGGCAAAACAGACAAACGTACTGTAGCATTATAGTCCAATTGAGATTTTAATTGCATGGTATCAGTGTTCATTTTTATCTCTCAAAAACTATTGATGAGCCTCTTAAAAATCCCATTGATCTTCCTGTGTATGTGCCTTTTAGCGGGCCTCTGCTCTGTTTAGCTATTTAAAAGCAGGTTAAAGGGTCATGGCTCTGAAACCTCTGCCTATTAGGTTTGACCCTATAAACACACACACACAGATCGACTCCAAGTGCCCTGTCTGGTTTTCATGCGAGCATGGGCCAACTTTATCATTTCCCTGTTCAATAATCCATCAGCATTTACATTCCATTAATCATCCCGCTGTCTGAGTTGGAGTAGCGCTCAAGTAAGGGCCCCCCCCCTCCGGGCTGTGTGGTACCAGCCCTTCCTCATTAACCACACACACACACACACACACACACACACGTGACTTACAGCTCAGGACAATATTGACCTCAAAACTCGATCAATGTGCTAAAATGCAGCAAAATGATGTGCAGTAGTGTATTTGTCAGCAAGTAGGGTTTATATGCACAGATGAGTTCACATGATTCAGACAGGATGAAATGGTAGCAGTGCTTAAAGACTTCAATTGGTTTACATGGGACAACCAGCTCAGTAACCATGTCTGCACCACAGCAGGGTCTCAGGCTCCCCATCTATCCAACAGGATCACATGTACACACACACAGACACACACAGAACATGCATCCTCATGGGCCTGAAGAGCTGTGAAATCGGCGCGTCACTAAGCTGCAGCGGCGTGGCAGTAGGGGGTGCTAGTGAGCCGGTGAGGCATGATACAACCCCTACTGGACTCTGTGTGTGTGTGTGTGAGGTTTTACTGTATGCACCCATGGATTTTAAACTCTCTCCCTCTCACAGCACACACATACACACTTTTTCTTAATCTCTGACTATGTGTTGGTCCATAGAATAAAATCTAGAATTAATTGTACAGAGGAGGAAACTGACATTAACATATTTCATTGTCACAGTCTAGTATCTCACTCACTGAAAGCATCCTTAGGCTGCGATGAAATGTGAATTTCCTCTTTTTTTTTAAGTACCTGAAATAAACACGGCTGCTTCAAATGGATGATGGGAAATACAATTTTAAATCAAAGCAATATAGTTTTCCTGGAACTGATTGTTCTGTATTTTTAATGGGCAAATATTGCCCAAACTGCAGGCGCTCCACTTGTGTTTGTCATCTTGGTTTTCTTTCAAAACAAGTCTTTTTTTTTTCATTTCATCAGCAAAGCCCTGTTTGGAAGCAAATTTTTGTAAAAAAAAAAAACAAAAGCACTACAGTTTATTTACTGGTGACATTTCAAAAAAGGTAATAAAATATGCAGCTGTGATAATAAGTAGCTGTGAAAGCAAACAAAATGTATGAATAAAGAAAAAACACCATGAGGGTTGTCCTCAGTACTACTACTTGTGAAATTGTCACCCTGGATTTACACCGGGTGCGTAGCGGAAGAGAAGTCCGCTAGATCAGAAGTCTAGAAGTCTAGATCTGGTGGTGGTGGAGAAGCTGGAGAGCAGGAGATAGGAGGCCTTGAACAGGCGTGAATCTGGTGGTGCTTGGGGTGGAGGAGGGTTGCCGAGTCGATCAGAGGACAGCTGGAAGAGACGAAAGACTTACATTTTTCTGCCAAGCTGTGATTGGGCAGGAGAGGGATGGAGTGAGTTGTGGAGTTGTGTCGCAGACCAAGACGCATGAACTTGCACCAATCGCACCGAGAAGTTAGGAAGTCAGGCACCAGATCACCAGAGAGAAACCGGTAGATTTTCAAAATAAAACATGGTGAGCAAAGTCTCCCTCATTTAACATGCAACCGGCAGAGAAACACTGTGCACGAGGAGAGATTCATTTAGGAGTAAATGGAGGTTTCAGTAATGTGCTCTGTAACCCAGCCTGACACATGTAGAGAGGACATTAACCATCAGGTAATCAGGCAGATCACTATGTAATCTACTGACGACACGCTTACGTCGTGCGGCCGTTACAGGGTCGGTGTAAATCCGGGGTTATACTCCATCACTGCCTGCCAGTCATGGGCTAAAGTTTCCATCTAACTGAGGGGAAATAACTTTCAGCAGGGTCACACAGACTGCAGTGCCTGCAGAGAGATTCAAGGCAGGAGTCCACACATCAAATATCCTTTCCATTAGAAGACTAATGACAGGCCTCCCAGCTGGCATATCTACACTTTGCACATTAAGGTAAAATATGCTAATGTGTGCATGTGAATATCACATTTAGAAGATTACAGTCGTTTATAGGTACACTGAGCTTCAAAATACTGAGCTGGCTGTAGATGAATATAATGTCTAATAAGAGGCTACAATTGTCTCCTGTTGTAGATGATACCGAAGATTTGTACATACATTATACATACATATATTCAGAATTCCAACATGTCAGCTGTGACCGCCTCATGAATGTCTATATGTTTGTGTGCACCGTTATAGTGGTGCATAGGCGGATGAGTGAGTTAGTTCAGTACAAAGTGGAATGAGATTTCTCTACAACACAGTTGTCCCCAAATTTGAATGTTTTTTTTTTATTGTGGTCACACATTTTACATTATTGTGCTAGCTTTTGCTCATTTTTTGTTTATTTTTTTTAATAAATCAAATTGGATTAAATAAATAAATTGAAAGGTGCTGAGAGAAATCACACTGGAAACAATGAGTGTCAGATGCAAACAGATCATTGGACGTGACAAAGAAAAAGGTTCGTCTTTCTTTCTTTCATCATCAGATTTTAACATACACAGACAGGGTAATAAGTTATGGTAATCATAGGGGCTGTTATTCAGACATGACTAGATATATTTGATGGTAAATGTGTGATTAAGTAACAAACACACATGTTGTGTCATAAGGTTTGTGTACTTTTTTTTTTATCACCGACACTCACTCTCACTAACAACTGATGAAGCCTGTAGTCAGACATCACAGATCAGCCTCCTCATCACAGCAGAAGATGATGAAGAATCACAAGTGCAAACATGATGGTAATGAGACGAACCATGTTGCTGAAAGTCTTGTGTGTTACGTCTCCATCAGGCCAAATGCAAATGTTACAAATTCTCATCCTCCTCACCTCTGCTGTTATCACGCCACCTCTTAAAATGGCTGCTTAAAATAGTACGATCGCTTACAGGTGAAGAAACCGAGATGAACAGTTAATGCTGAGGAGTCACGACTTGAGAAGACGTGCGGGCTGTTAACTAGTCGAGTGCAGATTTTAGAACACAGCGTGAGAAATAGCACAAAAATAAAGATTGATACTGGATTATGTTACTGTACCAGCCACAGACTGGTTCATTCTTCCAGCGTAAATGAAAACATATTGGTTAACTATGAATTACACACACACACACACCAAAGGCCTGGCAATCCAAAGACCTAATTAAATTATTTCCGTATTTGCACGCCACAATAGGGAAGAGTAATTAATTTTTTGCTCAAGTGCAATTCATTACCAAAGGCAATATCAAGTTTATTAAATGTGTCACAAATTAGTTTGATTAATTATATTTGCTGGAAGTTGGGAAATTGAAACTTCATCCACTTATAATTATACCTAATGGAGATATTTTCATGTTACAAAGTTTGAAAAAAAAAAGGTGGAAGAAAAGGAGGTGGCGGTGGTTGGGTGGTGGTGGGGGGGTGTCTTTGTTGGTCATTAGCACGTAGTGAATCGCCTCTCTGTAAACGAGGAACAGTGACAGATCGAAAAAGAGTCGTTTCACACGTACGCACACACACTCTCGCCACGACGCGAAGGAGAGGACAGCAGGAATCCACTGTCACTCCAACATTTTGTTGTATTCAAAAACTATTTATATTATATTCTCATACGCTCTCGCACCACCTTAAACCCCCCCCTCCCTCCGCCCCAGTAATTAAACAACACCTGTTCTATTCTCGTCAAAGGATCTGATGGCTGCTCGCGCTTCCCTATGGAGCGAGGCTGTTGGCTGGTGCTTCTTCTTTTTTACTTTGTTGCTAAATCTACAGCTAATAGTAACAATTTTTGGCTTGTGAGCGCTGAAACTCAGCATTAAAATGCATTTTAATGTGTGTGTCTTTCTGCTTTTTAGCCAAATTTTACAGTAACAGGTTCATTCCAAAGGAAATGTTGCCATTAGTGAGAGAGGAGAGAGTAATTTACTCTCTCACAAACACTAAGATTGGCACAAGCGTCCTTATTGTAATAAAATTAATTTCCCCATGGAAGCCTTTAATGTTAGAATTTAGAAGTGAATCCATATTCTAGCTTTACTGGCTAGCCATGACACAACTGTATAGTAGCTCCCTCTTCTTACTGTAGTACCATACATCCACGTCCCTCTCCCCATCCACCTCCACCTCTCAACCAGGAGGATACCGAGGTGTTCCCAGGCCAGGTGAGAGATCTGGTCCCTCGAGCGTGTCCTGGGTCGGCCCTGGGGCCTTATCCCAGATAGGCATGCCCAGAACACCTCACCAGGGCGGCACCTAGGGGGCATCTGAACCAAATGCCTGAATCACCTCAACTGACTCCTCTCAATGTGGAGGAATAGAACTGAGTCTGGCCACCCTGCGGAGGAAACTAATTTTGAGCTGTATGTCTTTGCGATCTTGTTCTTTCAATCACTACTGTTAGCTCATAGCCATGTGTGAGGGTAGGAACATAGATTGACCAGTAATTGTCTTTTGGCTCAACCCTTCGTTTGCCGCTGTGCCCAGACCTCCTCCTTAGAAGCAACTCCCTACCCCCCTGAAAAAGCTCAAGAAAGCTCAAGAAAGCTCCAACAATGGTTCCAAAGGTGCAATGTGACCTAACACAGCCTGTTAGTTCCTGCAGTGGAAAAACACAATTGTTTTCTCTTTCCTTAAAAGATGCATATATTTATTTTGCTGTGCTGCTCGGCAAACATGGTGCGGAATAAACAGGACGGATGTTTGTGTTTTGTTACCAGGCTGGAATTTACAGCTTCGCTTATGCATTACTGTCATCTGCATTTCATCATTAATTTCATGTAACCATCGTCTACATATTATCATCAACTCTGCATCATCAGCTTCCTCTATCACTCTCTTTCCTTCACTACTAAAAGGTAAAGCAAAGAAGGGAGGATGAAGGAAATAAAAAAAATGTATCCATCTTCACTATCTTCTATCTCTCAGAAGCTTTTTACTCTCTCCGGTAATCATGCAGCGCACCTCTCATTTCAATACAGGGCTGAGTGCGCTGAGTGAACGCTGCAATCTGGTCCATGTAATGAAAACGTATATTCCAGCTCCCCTTCCTGAAAGGAGGCCCCATTAGAAGACTCAGTCTCATTGATTGAAATGCTTTTAAAACTTGCACATGTCCATTAATGCAGAAGGGGAGGTTTTTGAGAGGCATAGGACAATGGTACCATACCTAAGCTGCTCCAAATGAAAGCAAGACCGAGTTTCTTGTTAAAAATGTGTTTTTAAGACCGATGAATGTACATCCCAGCACTTACCGAATTAACTCCACATTCTGATACTCAAATGACTGATATGCTGAAGTTTTTTTTAATCTTAATAGGAAAATTAAGAACCTGACTGGAATATTAAATAATAAATTACTCATTAGGTGCTTTACCACTGCAGAAACCAGTGACAGTCACACATTCTTGAAAACTTCCATTTGCAGTTGGTCTTTTTTTCAGACGAGAAGGTAGAAAAGTTTTTCTGATTAGCAAGAAGGTTCCTGGTCTGAATCAGGCAGGGGCCCTGTGTGGGTTGTCTCCAGGTACTCCGGCTTCCTCAGACATACCAAAAACCTTAAGATGCTGTTCACACTGGGGAAATCAATCCGGCTAGGGAGTGATTCAGGCCATATCTGGATATATCCGGATTGATTTCAATCCACCTCTCGGAGGTGGATCTAGCCTGATTGGCTTACATCTAGCTCAGGTCTGAACACAAATGTGGCTAGCGAATCCCGCTAGCTACGTGATACTTCTGGTTCAAGGGGACAGTGTTGCATACAAAAGCCGTATGTAAACAACCATCGAACTATGACAGCTTTGCCCCAAGTTTATATTCCACAGGGCTACAAAGGAATAAACTGCTTTTTGAACCGAAAAAAAATGAAAGAACGAGCAACGCGGGACCAAAAAAAAATGCACGACGCATGCGCACATGCGGTCCTACCACGGCCTGAACGGACTCTGTATATTACTAAGGAGATTTGTCCAGGGAGGACCCCCTCCTGGGAACCTGTAAAAATGGATAGATGGACGACTGATGATGATCAGCGTTTTGGTTCCCCATGTTAGTCAGTTAGTCAGTAAATTAGGGGCAGTTCCTGCTTCAGATTACTGCAGTAGACAAAAGCCTTCTGATACCTCCGCAAATAAGGGCATCTGAATTAGTAATGGGTGTTTTAAAACCAACCAAAATCCAATTTGATGGTGTTATCAGGGTTATGAAGAGACACCTGCCCAGCCTGGAGCCAAGACATCCCTGATAATATAAGGAAGTAATCACTAAGTAAACGGTGAGGTCATATCGGCAGCTTTAAAGGTATAAGTATGCAGGCATGTCTGGTAGTAGGCTCAGATGGCTTCTGCTTTAATGAAGGCAGAGAAATTGATTTGACATGCTTGGGCCCTGCGACACCATTAAGAACCCTGCTTTCACATGTAGCCAGAAGCTTCCATGTGAAGTTAAGATCTCAACGTTTTTTTTTCTTTTCTCTATTATGCACACTATCAATTATATCTAACATAATCTAATCCCTGTGAGGGGAAAAATACAGCCTAAACACATACAGTAAATGGCTCAGACTCTAAACCTGCTAGATTTAATCTCTCCTGCTCCCACTGGAGTTCGCCTTGGTATTCCTCTCGCTCTTTTCTCCGGAGGTTATCGTAGCTGTCAAGGGGAAGAGCTGTGCGTTTGATCTGACCCCTCAAATTCAATTATGGCCCAATCAGATCCTCCCCCACCCCCACCCTTAAAGACTGACCCCCTCGAGCCAGTCGAAGTGGTCTTGTCTAATTTGAAAAATAGAGGTGCGGGTCCAGTTGTGCGTTCGGAGAGACAAGTCTAGGAGGTCTAGAAGAGGGTGTTTGAGATGATTATCTAATCTAAAGGTGAGATAGGTAAGAAAAAGGCAGCGAGGCAGGCAGGCAGACAGATTTCGAATGACAACAACGACAAATCTCTTGATTCCACAAACTAACACATGCTGTTTTTTTTTTCTCCATCCAGACTCGTGAAGTGCTTATGTAGCCAGCAGGTTGTCTCAGATCAGAGATGTGTGGGATGCAAGAATCCATCCAGCACAGCCTCCTTGGTTTAATTTCCCTGAGTGGAAAGAGAATAAAGTGTGCATTTACTCTAAAAGTGCTGCAGGATGCAGACGGATCAATTTTGTTACTGGTGTGCAGAACGCTGTCAGAGCCGCCCTACCCTCACTGGAAGGACGTGATATAGAAAAGATAGCTTTGGAAATAGATGGAAAATAATCACACCTCCGATGTTGAATCTTCTATTATTTAATGTCTCTTTATAATGCAACGTTTAACTGACATAACATTTTGACAGTGAGCTGTTTTTGTGGACCAATTGCTTGACTGGCACCAGACTGGAATTATTCAAAAAACATTCCAAATATCACGCAATATCATTCTAGCAAACAGAAGAAGAGAGATATTCATATTTTATCATTTGACTCCTGACCTTTTCACAGGCCTGTTTCTCATTCACTCCCATTGCATCAGTATAAACCAATAAAATCCGACGGACAAAAGCCTTGATCAAATAGCAGCACCGCGGAGGCATCAGGGAAAGGAAAACTGGAGATGAGACCGCAAGCACTTGGCAAGTAAAAATAGCTGTAATCTGCCTCAGGTAAGTTAACTGTCTGAAAGTCCTCAAACTGATTTTTAGGTGGAGCAGCAAGTGGGGGTGTGAAAATGGCCCCAAGAGTCGTTAAGCTGCTTTAAGACAGGCAGCTGAGAGGATGCAGTGATAAAATATAAAGCAGCGGGATAGTTTAAGGAAACATTCGCACCTATTAGCACCGTTTTCAGGCTTTGATTGTGACAAGATTAAACACGATTACACTGGCTTTTATGAGCTCTCAGGTTAAATACTTGAAGGAAATTGTAAGGCGCAGTACTGAGGCCGTCAAAGTCTTTGTGACTACAACTGTTACGGCATAAAAACACACACAAAACTACAGATATGGTTGCTTATGCCTGAACCCCAAAATGACCCGATCCTGTATCAAACACACCCCTCCTTTAGCTTGGCTGCTAACAAGCGATACAGAAGCATTACTCTCATTATTGACAATGCAACTACAACATTGTAACATAAGCAGTTTGCAAGGAAACAGGAGCACAGCGAAAGCTCCATGCTATGCTAAACACAAACCCTAGTTGATCATTTTTGGGGTTAATCCTGCAAGCTTCATCCACTGCTGCACTTGCATGTTTCTCATAGGCTGTGTTTGAAATCACTTACTACCTACTCCCCATGTGGGGAGTTCAATGTAGGGCAACATACAGTAAACTCATTGTAAAAGCATTTTCGGACATTTCGGACACTACCTCCGTCATTTTCTGTCGCCGTTAATTACGTCATTGCTGTCGCAAATTAAACAAGCCGATCTCTGCCGGATAAACAAACTAAACTAACTAACTAAACAAACAAATTATAGCCGTTATAGCCCAATAAACAGGTAACGTAACTTCTATTTCTGTTCTTTTCGCCGGTCTGCGCAATGCATGACAGTACATTGCAAGATGCATTGTGGGATAGATTAAGGGCCCTATATGGGGTCTATAATTTCTTACTAAGAAATCAGACAGTACTACAAAATGACAAGCAGCTGGAGTTACAGTCCATCATGCAAACTTACGTAGATATTCAGATTCAATTCAAATGTAACTTTATTGTATCCACGGGAAAGCAATTGTATCTCTGCAACACAGGCATAAATTCCCAAACATTCATGTCCAGTAGAGTTCAGATGTAACTATTAACATAATGAATAAAACACAATACCCCTTGAGTGTGGAATGGAATAGATGACACCTTTCCATTAATTAATTGGTCCTGCTATGCTGACCATCTTGAACCCCCTAACAGCATTTTTCAAGTATTTGTTTTCCACTCTACCGCTTGCAGAAGTGAAGTAGAAATGATATTCAGTTACAGGAATAAACAGGTCAGATGTTAATGGATTATCCTGTTCTAAAAAAATAGAATAAAATCATCTGCCAAAGGGCATAAAGGGAAATGAACACTATCACTCTCTGTGTACTAAATGCATGTTTTTGTCACATTGATTTGTTTTTTTTTTTTTCGAAACCACACTGAGCGCCTGCATCTAAGTCCGTGATGGTCAGCCTCACTCAGTTTTGTAGCCTGGAAGCGAGGGCCGCTGCCAGGCCTGAGCTCCTCACAGGGGGTCAAGATGTGTGAGGGCTTGCATGATGAGACCAGCAGGAGTCTGCAGTTTTCTTCGACCAATCACAATCTGTCCACACTGTGTGGCTGCATGTATTTGTTTGCAAGTGGGAGTCGGTGACAGATCGATGTGTTGAAAAGTGTCAAAATTTAGCGATATTCCCACCTGGTAGATCCCCTGATTAGAAACACAACTACTGATAGTGTTTTACCCATATTGCATTATTTTTTACTTTACAGCAGCCAGAGGGCACAGGATGAACATTCACCAAAATATTATTGGATGACTTTAATTAGGTGGAAAAATACAGGATCAGCCTCCGGTAAGTCTCCATGCCTGCTGTTCATCAGACAATGACGGTCAGTATGCGTGCAGTAAGAATTAAATCAAAGTCAGCCTTAGAAAAGGAACAAGCAATGAACGGTATGCTAGATTCTGATCTGAAGTGCTTCACAGTGCATGCTGGTGTTAGAGGGACATGATCCCCTAACCCTGCCAGTGTTACGTCCACGTCCTACCAGCTGTGATAAACATCAGTCTTGCAGTCTGGACATGTCTTGTGGGCTGATCACACTGTGAAACACATCTGGCACACTCAGAGTGCTGAAAGTCGACAGTCGCCTCGGTTTTTTGGTTGATGGAGTATGACAGGTGTAAAACAGGGCTACTGAGAATATAACATGTTTTACTAAAACAGGCACAAATGGATCCTGGTAATTCATTTGAAACATTTTTGCCAATATGTCTTCTTCAGACTAGCTTACTAAGCTAAGCTAGCTAACTGCATATTTATCTAAAACAACATAAATAATACTGATCTTGATCTTCATCAAAAATCAAACATAATTCTCAAAATACTAATAGAAAATAGTTTGACCTCAAAGTTTGATTGGTGTAAGCTTGATTGCTAGCTGTAGCTAGCAAGCCTAGACAGTACACACCCAGTGAGTCATATCCTGTATCTGTATCACATGGGTTCCCAATAATGACCCGCCCCTTTTTGGAGACTTCTGGCGGGTCAATGGGAGGATAGTTGATGCTAAAACTTCACTTCTAGGTAATATTTATAAAGTTAACTATGGTTGCTAGTGTAGAATGAGCTTTTCATATCTGTTTAGGAAGCAGGTGCTCTACAACAGAGCCCACCATATTGCACCGCCATGTTTTTCTACAACTCATAAACCCTGAATCACAGACTGATTTAACTGTTTTTACAGTGTATTGTCTGCAGTATGGTTCCAGTCTGAAAGTTTACCACAAGCTGTCACCAATCCCAACACAATGGTCCTTTAAAGTGAACTTGGTTGTTTAGCGTGCTTTAGATTGAGCCACATTGTAAGAAACATTAACAAAGAGACACTTAATGTAAAATTCAGCTGCTGCCTGTCTCATAACAGTATTCATTACCATCCTCAGGCTACTTCAGACTTAACGGGTCAGCACAAAGCAGCTTTAAACCCCTCGGAGAAAAAGGGCCTTACCTCGTAAAAGCTTTATGCTGTAGCACTGGCAGACATTTGGCATTTACATTTATCGCCAACCTGGGTTAATTAAACTCGACCTGACCACCATCTTGATAACACAATGATAAATAAAGAAACAATATTTCTCTGCAGGGGTGTCAGGGTGACAAAGAACACTGGACAGCTAAGCAAACACAACAGAGACGTCTGCAGGAGGCTCTATGAGCAAAGTTATTAGTTTGCTTGTACTTCCTGTTGTCCTAGCAAACAACAATAAAATGACATATTTGTTTGTCTCACCAGATTTTGTTTTCTGTGCATGATACAGCACTTTTGTAAAGATTTTAATTTCCTTGTCAATCCTCCTAATAGCACAGAAACAATGGTTTCCCCCTAACCCCACCTCTGTGCGAGCGCTCAGCCTTTAAAATTGATCCTAATGACTCATGGCTTGTGCTGGGACTGTTTGTTTGAATGGGGGAGTTACAGTAATTGCCCGGTCATTAGAATGATCCAGTTTGTTTTTGTTTGATTTTTTTTCTGTGGTAATTTATAAAGCGATTCACTGCTCATCATCTGAAATGGTTTGTTAGGGCTCAGGCTGTTAATTCTGTAAACTGTTGTTGTGACTCTGTAAAGCTGCACTGAATTATTTTCTCACATACTCATTCTTGAAGCTTTAGAATTTGGTTTTCTGTCGCTGTCAGTCGCCGTTTTTGTCTCGTTTCAGCACAAAATCTACTTTGGGTTTCGGTTGCTATGGCAACAAGTCCTGCCCTGTTTGAAATAGCAAAGTTTGGCTACAGTCTCATTGAGTCTCTTCCTATTGACTTCCATTGAAGCCTAATGCGCTTATTAGGTCTGATGCCAATAGGTTACTAGCAACATTATAATGTGACATCACTGGAACCCCAGAGTCCAGTGATCGGCTCGCTGAGGCCCCCGCCTTCGACCGCCAACCCGATCCTCTTTGCATCGGCCCCTCATGGTTCTTCCTGCAGGTGGTGAGCCCATGTGAGTCGGCCCCACGTCGCTCTTTCAGGCTGAGCCTGGCTGGGCCCCGTGGGACAAGGCCTGGCCACCAGGCACTCGCTTTCGAGCCCCAACCCCAGGCCTGGCTCCAGGGTGGAGCCCCATTGGGCAATGTCACGGAACTTGAAATTTTCTTCATCATGAGGAGTTTTTTGGAACGCACTTTGTCTTTCACCCAGGACCTGTTTGCCTTGGGAGACTCTGCTTTGTCTAGGTGTCCCTGCTTAGACTGCTGCCATTTCTTATAAACATCGGCATCGTCTCACACCAGAACAAAGTTTCTCTGGTTGACTGTATAAAAAGATGGACAAAGTGGTGCCACCTCCACCCATTGTACAAAAGTGAGGTCAAAATACCTTGCTTACGGGTGCTATCTACTTTCACAGCTGCTCCATTGGCTGCAGACTGTGACGCCACTTCCTCCCGTTTTTAGCCAACAATAACTATGTATATACACATGTCATATATCTTTATATCCAGTCTATGGTGGAAACACACAGTGGTTTATAACAGTTAATGTAGCATCATCGTGTTTAAATTACCTAGAATGTCCGGATGCCTGAAACAAACACACTGTACGCGGCGGTATATGACATAATGACCGACTCACCAACGCACTAAAATCAATCCCATGTTATTTGCCACTGCCACTTGTCGTTCTTTCACTCTCATTTACTCGCATCACTCTGCTTTGTTTTGTTGTTGTTGTTGTTGTTGTTCCCTCAACAAGCAGCAGAAACACATTGTCAGTGGACCATCACTGACTCGGCTCAAATGACTTCTGAAATTGCTTTGCTTCCCCTTCCTGGCACACACATGTCGCAGATGTTGTTCGGCTGAGTGCGGGGCCGCGTGCCTGAATCAAGCGTGACGTGCCATTAGCGATTGAGCTGACTGCGCTCGCTTTGGTCTTTCCACCATTATTCTTTTACTTTGTTGTTTGAACTGAAGAAAATAAGTGTTGCAGCAGAGTGCAGCTGAGTCATCTTCATGTATTTTATGTATAGACACACAGATATAATAATCATAGGGGCCATGAGCAGCTTTTCAAGCTGAAAATCGGTGATGAATTTGCATAAATATCTGTCCGCGTGTTTTGCAGGAGGCCTGGCAGAGTCTTCAAGTTTCTCTGAGGTCAACTTCAGATTAACTACTGTGATGCATCCCTGCTGCCACCGTGCATTACCGCTCACATTGTTCTCCAGGTCCACTCACACGGCAGGCATTGCTTTCAATTACACCCTTAACTTTTCTTTTTAATTAAACGTACAGGCAGATTAATTACAGGACAACTTAAATGATGAAAAAATTAGTGGTGTCCTGAAACATTGTGTTTGGGTGTGAATCTGCCGGGCCTCCTCCTCCTCTTCTTCCTCCCCCACCACCACCTCCAGCCCCTTAAGCTGTCACGCCCCGCTGTTCAATAAGCAATCTGGTAGGGAGGCGTACAAAACGAGCCGAGTCGTGCAGGGCAGTTTGTTTCTGTTTGCCAGACAGGTTCGATTCTTTGAGAGACACGAACCACAAAACCAGACACCCAGGGCTGGAGGCTGGGTAAAAAAACTAATTATGGTGGTGTTAAAAGGCAAGCTCAATGAGGCACGGAAAAGACAGCTAGGTTCTCAGCACCTCTTGACTTAGGCTCTGCAGGCCGGCAGTGGAGACATGGGAGGGGGGGGACTAAACAGGCCTGTTTATGCAGGACTGGAACACAGTGTAAAGCCATTTAAATACTATTAGATCAAACCAAGATAATACATCATATGTTGAACTAGAATATTTTAGAAACTAAAAATAGTAAATAAATATTAAATTAAACCAAGTCAGTAACATAATTAGACTATAAAGAGCTGGATATAATGAAATTTGACCTTTGACCTGCAAATTTAGGACAGAAACCCCACCTAATATGGCTACTGAGAGCACAAAAGTGTAACAAAGTCCAGAAGGCAAGGTGAGGTGAGCTGACCAATCAAAATACTTTGTTATAGTTGGATGTAGAGGTATGTATTAGAGACCTGCAACAGGCGGGAATTCCCACGGGTCCCAAATCTCGTAGGATTGGGTGGGATTACATTGCCTCGGGCGGGAGCGGGCGGGCATGCATAAAGGTACAGGGTCCTGTCCAGTCTATGGTCCCGTCTCGCGAGGAGTATAGGCTGTTGTAACTAAAGTGAGGGAGCGCTGTGTAATTAATATGTTCATGTTCTCTTAAAAACACACATAAATAGCCCCAATAATAGCCTAACTTTTCATGTCTCGGACCCGATGGAGGTTCGCGGGCGGTCAGGTTGGGATCGGCTTTGGGATCAGGTCGGGAGTGGGATTGAAAATTCAGTCCCGTGCAGGTCTCTGGTATGTATCTTCAACACACACCACACTCCACTCATATTACAGCATAACTCCACTGCTTAGGAGTCCAGACCTGTCACATCCAGTGGAAACATTCAGTTATATTTAATATTTACATTTTGGAATATAATCTATAATCTGTTGTGGAAAAATTCTCTTTGGTCTGGGTGATCGTCAGCACCAATTAAAGGTTTTACTCAACCAGGAGCATCCGAGTGGGGAAAAATGTTTACACATACATGTATCTTCTGATCAATACCGATTGATTTTCATTCATTCAAAAATAAGAAGAGGAATGACAGTGCGGAAACATCATTTTACGTCAGACTACTCGGATCACTGTGTGAGACCAAAGTGGACAGATATCCATCACGTCGTCCAAATGATCATTGTGATAGAGCGCTGGTCTATATCTGGAAGACACCAGAGGGCTCTTTAAAAAGGCAGAAGAGCGGATATGTGGGTATCAGATGAAGGCATTAGGGAGAAAGTCGGAGTGACACAAACATGTTATGAGAGATGAGCAACATCTGCTGCGATGGATCTTATCCTCTGGCCGGGTTCACATGCGGAGGCAGTATTTGCTCCATAATCTTGGCTCCTAATTCCTCCATGTATCCCCTGGCCTAATGGACTCTTTAGGGTATTAACATTTTTACTTTTAGAGCATACTTTAATGTGTCTCCTTTTACACAGTTGTCGTCCTGGTACAGTGTGTTAATGCTTATTTAATTGTTCGCCCTGTTTAAGTAGCATAACAGGGGATTTTCAGGCCCAAATGAAGGTATTCATTCTAAATGATCAAAACAAAGAATGTTATTTCTAGCTGCAGTGTTTCTTATTCTGGTGTATAAATATATATATATTAGCGATGCACCGAAAAATTTCGGCTGAAAACCGAAAATGCACTTTTGGGCCACCGAACATTTTTATCACCAAACCAACTCGGCGGAAACAGGAAGTTGTGATGGTGCGACCAGCACAGGCTTGTCTGGATGCTCCAACATGTCTGCGGTGTCTTTTCTTGCCCCATATGAGCAGCTAACTAATGAGATCAGCTGCTCTGATTCATCTAGAGCAGACGTTATTCTTTTAAACGCGTCTTCTAAGCAAATAAAAGAGGTTGAGACGGACTGTGAAGTGAAAGTATTGAAAAGTACACTCATAGTCCATCAGCACGCGTTTCACTGAGATCTACCCGGATTCTCTGCACTTGATCGCGACGGTGCTCGATCCACGTTATAAAGATCATATTTAGATAATAATCTAAACGAGAAATGATCCAGGCCGTGTGGACAAGTAGAACCAGCTTGGAGACAGAGTAGGACACAGCATGCCACACAGACATTTTTATATATACGAGCATTTGGTCATATATATATATAGAGCTCCCTTTCAAAACTAGTGAGGAAGGAAGGAGTCAGAGAGCAATACAAGGGGTTAGAGAGGTGGTCGAAACTGCCTCCAACAAAATGAGCGCAGCCCCTGAACTAAACCCGGGGGGGATTGAGAGTCGATTGAATGCATCTCAGTGTATATAGACAGCCACTGGCAGCGTGGGGACAGCGATAGGGAAGAGGGGACCTGGAGAGAGTCAACGAGTGAAGAACAGGAGCAAAAAAAAGCGGTGGTGTGTGTGTTACCAGCTGACCACTGAAGCTTTTCAACTACCCCCCCTCTCCCATTATACCATTACTGAGAGACTGAGGGGGGGGGGGCGGTTTTCACCCAGCCGTACCAGAAGTGTGGTACACTGCGCCAAAGGCCTCGCCGCCGCGCTCCCACCATCTCCTCGCTGCACACCGGGACACAATTGGAAAAGAGTCAGACTAATTCCTGGATGGATGGCGAAGAGTAAAAGGGCACCGGGTTCCCAGGGGTTAAAATGCCTTAATCTTTTTTTTATCCTCTGCTAGAGAGGACTATTCACAGATTTGATACACTCACCCTAAATCCTTAAGTGGCATACGACAGCGAGGCTAAAGGGGGAATTCCCCACAAACAGATGAATCCTGGCAGCCAGCCCGAGGAGCCATAAAGCACGAAACATACAGCGCGAGGATTAAAGCGTGCGCCGTTTTCCTCCTGCCATCCAAGCCTGTGTATTATTTGTCAAAACAATATCACGCGTTGTGATGAAAGTTGGTCTCTCTCTGCAAATCTTTTCTCATCACATGATCGCCCCGCACTTCCTCAGCTATAGCGTCTACACTCCTTCCTCTCCTCTTTTCCCCTTTCTTACTACGCATTCTCAGCATCCCCAGTTCCCTAATGAGGCGTGATCGCTGTGTTAAACTGCTAATTAAAATCAGATATTAAAGCCTACTACCCATAATCCCTCTTGGCTTGCGCTACAAACACCAGCCTGGCTGTCGCCTGGTGTTATGCTCCGACGGATCTCAGGCAGTCGCTCTCCTCTCACCTTCACAGAGCAGCCAGTGCATCAATCAGCGGCTAATCTTTAAACTCAGTAATATGGAGCATCACGAGACGACGTAACCTTTGATTTTTCGTCTCCTGGCAGGGCGTGACCCACTTTAGCTGGTCACATTCAAGTTGTGAAAGGGAGGGAAGTGCATAAGTAAACAGATTACAGCAAACATGTTTGAGGCATCTGGTGCATGCCAGCATTGTACATATTTGAACAGAGAGGCTCTAATTTGAACAAAATGAGGCCGACGTGTCAGCGTATACGCCGGCTCCATTGTCTGTGAGGGATGTGGCTTTCACAGAACAGCTGGCGTGTCATTACGGAGCACACGCTAATGATCAGACATGCAAAATTGATGAGTCATTGATCTCTGGTGTTCATTGGATTTTAGGTTATGAAATGTGCTCTTAATTTGAAATACATTATATGAGGTGATGGAAGAGTTACCTGCTTTTATTATGGAAGGGAAGGAAAGGAGGTGCTGTTTGGAGGAGGCGCTGTTAGCATAGTTACTGTTTGTTCTGTTGGATTTATACGCCAACAGTTTTGCATATTAGAGCACATTATGGTCTATATATAGCAATAAGAGCAACTCTAACAGATTTGATAGACAAACCAGCTAACAAAACTAGCTTTTTTGCTAACAATGCTAACTAGCAAGTCATCAGCTAGCAAATTGGCTAAGTGTTTAGATATAGATATAAATCATTGTACATTGACTGGTCTCCACTTGTTTGTGGCACAGGCTAAGCTAGCTAGGCTAAGCTAGCTAGGTACAAATCAGCAAAAAAACTACAAAACACTATTCTAAAAGTAGCACAAAGACTACAAAGACCATCTGTTACAAGCTTCTCTGCCATTTTGTTGGCCACCATGTTGAACAAATGTAAGATTTATGTGCACCACATGAGGACATATAATAATTTAATGCTTTAAAAATTCAAACACTGCTCATATGCTACACGGTCCTTCCTCTCAAATCTTTCCACAGCACTGAGGGGGAAAAAAAATAAAAAATGTTTCTCCACCAATTTCCAATTAATATTCTCTGCTGTAGAATGGTCAAGACCTTAGTGATCTTCTGTCTCCTCTGCTCAGGGCGATGCAGCGCTGAGGGCGCCGCTCCAAACCAACTCGGGTCTCCACGGTGGAAAGCGGGAGTGAACTCTGAACCTTACTCTGCTACCTCATTAGCCTGCATACACACCGGCATCTGTTCCATCATGAACCCTAATATGACCGCACGAAAGCGGAAAGTAAACGCTCTCATTGGACCCGCGCGGGATTAGAACGGCAGCGACCCGAGTTCACAGCCCGCATGTCACCGTTCAGCTTTCATTCATTTGGAAAGGGATTGTCTATTTAATGGTCCAAAGAAATAAGCAAATGAATCTCCTCAGGTGGGATGTGGTTGTATTTTTCTGCTGCGAGAGAGGAGAAGCGATGAAATAAAAGAACAGGAGAGAGGGAATCGACAGACAGAACGAGAGGGGTCATTGAGCACAACAGGAACACGGGACCCCGCTCAGCTGGAGGGACTCTGGCGAGGACGCAGCCACCTATCTTGTGGTGACAAGCGGCAAATGGGGGCCCATTACCGTGCAGAATGCTAATGCCAAACTTTTGGGCCCCCAGGGGACTGGGGACTGGGCCCTGTTCCCCAAACACAAGGTAGGAGAGGAGGAGACCTGCCAGGGTGCATGCATGACAGCCTCAATTCACACCCACAAGTGCAAGAGATAATAACGGTATAAATCACCAGAGACTGTTTCTTTCTCACTCCTTCGCTACTCTCAATCTGTGTCCTGACTGCTTCTAACACTCGCTGTTCCTAATTGTCCCTTCATCTATTTTTTTTTTCCTCCTGCTTCTTCCTCCCACTCCCATTCTTTATTGTCTCTTATTAACAAACCCCTCCGCACGCGCTCTCACACTTCCCTTCAATGTGCTGCCGTTCACTCCGAGGACAGCTGGTGGAAAACCCATTCATATAGATTAAACAATCTATGTTCATCACATCCAAAAATAGAGCTGTCAATGTGCTGTAGATGATCAGTGTAACAATTAAAGGAGCCAGTGACTGCTAACAATATGTTTCCTAGAAATGAAATCCATTATTTTGATGACAAAATCACAAAATTGTGTATTTTTTGTTGTCCGGTTGTATTTGTTAAAGGGTAAAAACAAACAAATTTTAAAAAAAATCAAGAGAAAGATGAAGAGAAGAGAGTCATGCAGGAAGAGAGTGTTCCCTCAGGCCTGTGGTGTGGGCACTGACTCTATTTGACATCGAGATGCAGCGCTGAGAAAGACGGAGTGAAGCCGAGACAGAAGCACAGAGACGGAGACATCAGAGCTCCGCTGCCTTCAGGGGTTGTGTAAAAAATGTGAGTCATGCCATGATGGGGCCACTTGTTCAGGGTAACATCGCTCCTTATAACTTTCATTTTGTTTAGGGAGTTCAGATTCAGTTTCAACTTCTGCGCTCCTTCTACTTTCTAAGATGTGAAAAAAAACTGATAAAAATAATACAAAAAAAGTGGAAAACTGAGATTATATTAGGGGGGAGACAAGGTGACGTCTAGCTGTTTCTCATCGTGCCTTTCATCCACCTTAGAAAAGCACATAGAACTCAAAAGAGAAAAATGAATGATACAGTTAACAGTATACTGTAATCACAAAACCACAGTGCTAGTACATATGGATTATAGATGTTTAGCTAACAAGCTAAACAAAAAACTACTAAGGTAATATTTAAGGGAAACAAAGACAAAACATAGGCTATTTGATTGCCTACAAAAGCTTGATTGTTAAAAAAAATCAATAAAAAAAAATCAGATATTTCTAAGAAATGTTGCCAAATCTGAGCCAATATACTGTTGGCAAATCACAATGGATCACTAGATCCATGATGTGACATGCTAGCGAAAAGTTCTCTGTCATATAATCAGTGTTGCCAGATTGGGCGGGTTTTTAGAAAATATTCCAGTTGTCATTTTATGCAAAAAGTAAATGTCATTTGATTAATTCCAATTAAAATGGCAGTGTCCTCCCCCTCATACTATCAGTTAGTTTGTATTAAAATGATCGAGTGACATCAAGGATGAAGTCATCAGCCTCATGCAGACCGGCAGTTGTTGGAGGTTTGATGTATCGGTCCGCTGACCTGGCTTTACTGAGGGTAGCCTGATCTTCAGCGTTCAGTCCAAGAGAAGGACACATGACTTATTCATTCAACTGGTGAACAGAAAACATTTCATGTTAAAGAGAAACGTTTGATAGAGCTACACTAACATCCCTGATGATGTTAGCATGAAGGCATTTGTTTGCTAAGAGTTCATTCCTTAGTAAAGACATACATACATGTGTTAACTCCTGTAATAAAGTAATTTATTGTTTACATATATGCATGCTATGTTAGCTAGCATTATGTTGCTCTTCTTTACTTCCTGGAAAAACTACTGAAAGTATTATTATTAGCACTGTAGGGGACCTTTCAACACAAAGAGAACATCACACACACACACCTGTGTGTCCCTACATTTTATCTTAATCCCAAATGAATGCAAAAAAACATCTTTTTGAAAAGGGTCCCTGTGCACAGATGCATTATTTATAACAGTAAGTACCATTACTGTTACCATCTGAAGGAAATGTCTGTAAGGTGATTTTCACACTGTACTGAAACTAATGGAAACTAATAGTTGCCTGGAGGGTGTAAAAATCAGCCTGAAAGTGTGGCGTGCTTTGAAAAGGAGGTGGCAGCAGCATCGTATGCATAATTTGTAGTTGACAGGCTAAAACGCGCAAAAAGCTTCAAGTACGGTCCTTTGATTAGTTTTTGGTTACATCATTTATTTCAGTTTTTCAACACAACCCTGGTCCTGCTGAGTTCTCTGCAGAGTCCCTAAACCCACCGAGATTCTTGACTTCCACAGTGAAAAGTGAGGCCGATATGAGACCTGCCACAAAACCACCAGACACGGGAGTAAAACCTTCGGGTAATGCACTCCACACAATGCTTCTATTTACCGAGGCACCTGAAAGAGAGCTCCGATGGTGCAAAACAGCACATTACTGTGTGGGAGGACTGTGTAGGATTTCAGACCGATCACATGCTATCCTTCATGCAGCTGACAATAAACGTGCAGGAGGGAAAAGTGGAGAGTGGCAATCCCAGCGTGTGTGTGTGCGTGTATTGATGAGAGAAAAGCTATTTTCTTCCACATAGATGTGTGGGTGATTCACTGTATGTCTGTGTCTACTGTACATACACTATGTAGGAATCCAGAAAGGGTTTAACTAAGGGTCCTGTATCAAGTCACACTGTGAAGAAATAAATGATCATTCACTTTGGATTACTTTATGCTTTTAAAGGTGTTACACACACACACACTATATACACAACAGTTAACTGACGCTGAAGGCACACAGCAAAGTAAACAAAAGCTAAATCTAATTCAAATTAGTGCAAAGATGTGGAGTTGAACATGGAGGTCTACGAGGGTTGACTCACTTTTGGAGACACCCTCAAGTGGCCAATTGAGGAACTACAGTTTTTTTGCAGTATATACTGTATATGTATATATACAGTGCGTAATTTTTCAGCCACGGAAACTGATGGCTAACCAAGCTAGCCTAGCTTTACCTGAGAGACTAGGGTTCAGGTACCTTACTGCTGGAGAGCTGTTCCAGTAAGAGCCTCCAGGGTGGGACACAGTGGCGTGATTACACCTCTCAGATGGCCTGGGAACAGCATAGCATCCCCCTCCGCCCTGGAAGAGGTGATCATGGAGGTGGAGGGTCTGCCTTTCCCTGCTTAGGCTGCTGCTCCTGTGACCTGAACCTGGATAAAGTAAAGAAAATAGATGGATGGTTAGACTTCAGGCACCAAAACTACTATGTAATAGACCGTAGTTTGGATTTAAAGGAGACTCACAAGTTGTTGTATTTGACTCAAAAATTTGTTCTTTTTACCTTTCCTTTCTACATCATTTTTCTTTGCCACCATGATTAGAAAGTTTTAACTTACATTTCACACATAACCCCAAGAGAACACCTAGCTACTAAAACGGAGCTGTCACCGGCGACAGAAATTGACATGCGCTGTTCAAACTAACGTAGCTCTGGTTATGTTTGCACTATTGAAAAAATCTCAATGGATTCTGAAAGCTGAGAAACGGCTCTTTCTATTATTCATTATAGCAATGACCACATTGCGTGTGTGCCAGGGGCAGGAGTTTTGTGGGGTGTAGGAGAGTTCATGTAAAAGAGTTTGAGTTTGATTTTTGTAATCTCTTGTTGTCTTGTCTAGTCTTGTTTTTTTTACTTTTCTTGTTATTACACACTGTTCTGAGCATTTTTAACATAATAACAAATATGTGGCAGCTTTTGAAAGTTAGATTTCATCTGTCAAGAAAAACAGGTAATATAATGAATACAAAGAACATTTTCTGACAGGATCATTAAAAAAAAGGAGGTGAACTGTTATAATTATAGTAGTGAAAGGGTTAAAATCACTGTATAATCATTCTATGTCCAGCCATCTCCAATAAAGGCAGACACACACTGACAGAACACTTCTATAGTGCGCTGCAGCCTCTCCCTGTGGTTTGTGTGTCATTGTGTACCGTGGTCCATTTGGCCCCACACACAGTAAGAAGTGGAGTGGTTGGTGTTACAAATCCCATCTGAATTCCTCAGTGGAAGGGATTGAGCGCCCACCTTCTGACCGTGCATTCCAAAAAAGCAGCGGGGCGCGCTCTTTGATATCTGCCCAAAAAAAAAAAGAACAAAACACACAGCTCCGTCGCCTATAAGGTGGCATTTTCTATCAAAGCAAAAGGCCATAATCCAGACTTATACACTAAATCCTATGTACACTGACATAATGCCCTCTAAGCTGCCTAATTCCTTCCAGAGCCCTCGATGTTTTCTCCTCCGTCACTCTTATTTCTGTCTGTCTTGCTCTTTTTCTCTCTCTCTCTGTATCTTTCTTTCATGTCTCTCCATGCCTGTCAGTTCACCCACTTCACAGTATTGTTCTTTTATTATTGCCTTCCTTCTATTCATCTTCCTCTCTGGCCTTCTCTTTGCCTCTTTTTTTCCTCTCTCTATGTACTGTATGTATGTTTTATCCCATCATAACAACAACAGCATTCCCGACGATGCCCAAATAACCATCTGCCCGGTTGCTAGGATACCCCGCGGGCCATTATAGCATCTCATTATAGCTGGGATTTGCCATTTAATCCAGGCTATGTAATTGGCCTGCTTGTTCATTCAGGCTCGACTCTTCAGACAAGCATACATGCTGCGACGCTATCATGTAGCAACAATTGAAGCTAATATAGATATAAATATAACTCAAGCACCAACGTAAGTGAGGACCGAACAACCGCTGCATTGTCGGCCCTGGTCATGTGACCCTGAAAAGGTCAGATGACGCGGGGGTAGAATGATAGAAACCACGCACGCAGGCGAGGTGGTTACATCAGAAGAAGCACGCGATGACTCACAGACATATTGACCAGCCTGTGGAAGTGACACATCCACGTCGCCTTGTGTGTACATCGTGTGTCATTGTCAGCATATCACACAAAGAGTGTCACTGCATCCAGCCTTAAAGACTGACTCAATAGAAGAATGTAACATGGCTCAAACCATTAACAAATGGTTACCAAGACCTTGGTCACTCAATCGCACTTCACAACAAGGTCTGTGATGTCATTTTTAACACTTAAAACACTAAAAAAAAGAACTCAGGTTTTGGAATTCTGCACCAAAAATGGCCGTGCCATGAACTTCCAATATAAACACTATAAACATTCTTTCAAAGAACTAGAGTCTGCACCAGGCTGTAAACATGTTTTGGCTGTAAATGTTAACATGGAGGTCGGTGGCGATTTGGACTCTTCAAGTCTCCCTGTGGCCAAGTGGCCATTTGAGGAACTGCATTTTGGCACTCGGTTCCATTTTTTTCTGCTTGGTATCTAACAGATTAGGGTTATAATCCCGAGTCCATTGATCCATTTCCTTAACAGTAATTTACCAAAACTGCATGTCACTCATAAAGTGTTCAGTTAAGTTTAAAGGAGAAAGAAAGCTAAAAAGTCGAACTAAAGGACAGCTTTAAAAAGGCACAGATAAATTATATATAAATACATAAATAAAACAAAGTACTAAAACACACCAGACAAAGGACATGGGGAATCCACAGGTAGCCCACAGGAAGACAAAGGAAGGCACGAGGCTGAAATATGAGGGATAACAAGACACAGGTGAAACACATCAGGGCGGGGCAAGCAATCAGCATGGAGGGAACACAAGAGGAAGTAAAACAGACCAACAAGACTTTCAAAATAAAACAGGAACCATAACTATTCATCCATCCATTATCTGCATCTGCTTTGTCCTGCAGTTCAGGGTCACAGATAAAAATATTTGATTGATTATCATAAATATGTTCAGGTTTCAACACAACTCCTGCCTCTGTGTGTGTGTGTGTACTCATGTCTGGGTCCCACCCAAGTCAAGCCTCGCAGACTGTTTACGTGCTAATGGAGATATGGCTCCCCATATGGCAGCCGTCATGGTGTCGGCTAATACAGACACACAGACACAGTCATGCACTCACATCACATGTGCGTGAAAACACTAATACACACAACACAACTCCCACAAACAGAGTATGTAAACAACAACAAAATAAACTGTTGAACAAATGAGTAATGATATGCAAACAAATAAATCACACCTGTAGTTATTGACACGCTTTATGTTGTTCTTTAGAATTTTCCGATTGTTATTCTCTGCGCATATTTAGCGCCGCATGTGAAAATGCATGTTTTGTATGCTAATTAGCCAACAACACGGTACTGCCTGTGTATGACAACCCCCACCTCACATCTTGATTAATAGCTCAGAGAATGTATATGTAATGATTCCCTAAATAAGGATTAGCAGAATGTGGCTGCATTAAACCTGCTGGTCAGGCAGAAGAGCGCTGGTTCACAGCGTCGCCTCCTCCGCCTGACATTCATCTTCATCCTCACTGTTCTCACTCCATCACCGCTGAAGGTCAAGCCGAGAGATACATGTGAATGAAATGCTCCCCCTCTTTTTTTTTGCGGTCAATTATATGTCCTGGTGTCAGAGACATGATGGAGAGGATGTGACAATGTCGCATTGTGGAGGACTGTGGCTTCTTCTTCTCCTTTTTTTATGTCAGGGTTGGAGCATTACGCCGCCTGATATGGAGCTATATCATGTGAGGTGTGCTGGTGGGGAAGATAGGAGAATGTATGGCATCATAAAATGTCTTAGCTTGCTTTTTCTTTGTCACCTTAGGGTTTTTTTTAGATGAGATAATAAAACATTAGAGGCACTCGCTTCATGTTGATCACATATTTCTTCCTCAAATGATCACAGTGTTTGAGGACACTTTAACTTAAACACTAAGAAGTCATATTTTAAAGGACTGTTACAAGTGAGTGATGTGATTGTAGTAACTGGTAACATGATCAAAGCCGCAAAGGCAGTATCGGCTGAAACTAGAGAATCAAGAGCTGTCAACCCATTGAATGGCTGTTATCAGTGGTATAGTAAGCATCAAGAGTCAGTCCCCACAGACCTCCAAAGACTGGACAGATACACACCTCTCATCTCTGCATTAGGATTAACCAGGAGTTTAGGTGGACTACTAACTGAAGGTTCATCTATATGTATTTACAGGCTTTGCTGGATGAAGTCGTGTTATCATCTATCCTAATGAGATTATTTCTCTTCTGAATGTGTGAATAATGCAGGCATTTATTTTGGGATTTGTCACCATGGTAACCCCCAAAAAAACCTTTCTTAAACCTAACCAAGAAATTTTGTGTTGCCTAATCTCAACCTATGTGCGACATAAAACGATAAAAAACACCAAAAATGAAGCAAAAAAAGCAACCGAAAAAATGACTAATAACATAAGTGATGTGAATTAATGAGTGATAACGTACCTACTTAACTTACTGGGATGATATCGTCCAATCAGACACTGAAAATGTTTGCTGTGGTATTAAATTAGTCATTTTCTTAGACTGACTGATTAGACACCGATCTTATACTCATCGCCCCGATTGCCACAAAAAATAACGCAGGTTTAGACCATTTGTGTATTGACTATGCTCGTTGGCGATCCAGTTAACCCTGCACTCCAGTGATCACTTACTACAAATTTTTTCTCCTCTCATGTTGGAATGAGGGCAGATAAAGGGTTAAAAGTGGTATTACACAGCAATACAGGGGTACAGTAGGATAGTTGTTTTTTCTTTTGTAGACTTACAGATGAGTCAATCTTACACTCGTCGCCCCCTTCTGGCCATTAGCTGTAATCAATTCAGGTTACACACTTTAATGCCATTGCTTTCTCTTGGGAACTCTTAACAAGGCCATTTCTGAGTTGCTGCAGAGCTCCCAGATTCAAATGCATGCAGCTACAGCATGTGAGTGGTGACAGTGGGAAAGGAAAAAAAAACAGCTCACATGCTCAGCAAACCTTCCCAGGATGTGTAAAGGGCACATTAACCAGTGCTGCTGTCCATCCAACTCCCCCACAGCAGTCTCTCCTCAGCATCGCCCAGTCGAGCTGCCGTTTTCATGTGTCTGACTTGTGTTGTTGTTGTTTTCTCCTGTGGGCTGAGTTTTACACAGTCTGTCAATCTCCTGAGCGTCACACATTAGAAGGACCAGTGGAGTGAGACACCAAGAGTGATCCCTCTGGGGAACAACTCTTCTCCCACCTCCCACCCCAACCCCTTTGTGTTTGTCTCTCTTTATCTCCCAGCTCTCTTCTCTCCCTCACTCCCTTTCTCTCTCTTTTTTTTTCACTTCTCCTTCTCTACTTCAACAACTCCCCAGACTCCTGGCCAAGTTTGAGAGCGTCAGATCCCCTCTGTTTGGAGAGGCTACGCTACATCTGTTGACGCGCTCAGCGCTCGAGTGGTCGGCCAAGCCCAGCCAACATCCCCCCAGCATGCATCACAGCGAGCGTGCAAACTAATGAACACGACTGAGGAGGGAATGTGCCCACGGCCCCCGTCCCCCTGCCTTTTTTTTTTGTTTGATAAGTTTCACTCTCAATAGGGGTACTGTTTACAACTATTCGGTCCGGAACATGGAGCGGAAATATGGAGTCAGATGACCGTGAAATGTTTTGTGGAAAACCTCTCAAATGGATCCAAACTCCTGACTTTTGAAGAGTCACAAGTGAAACTTTAGAGCATCCTGACCCAGTAAAACACCTGACAGGCAGAAACTTTCATTGCCCTCTGTTCATTTAAAAGGATTGTAGAAGAGAAGACGTGTGCAGTCGGACATTTAAAGAAATATTAAAAAAATGCTTTTAACCTGAATCTCTTTGTGAATAGTCATGGCATTCTTTTGGATTTAATGAAAACCCTCAAAGTGGAATCCTGAAATAGCATTAAGTAGCACACAATGGTAGCCTTAACTCCAGGTATTAAACCTTAACAGCCACGACCTAATTGTCTGACCAGTGAATAGGCCGACGGGTGGCTGACTCTTAGGATACAATGTTGGAATGCGTCTTTCAAATGTCCCCCTGCAAATGAGAAAAGTTTCATCATGTATCACCTTCACATCTTGACCTATTCAGACATTTAACGCACTTTCATGTGAGAAAAAAACACACTCAGTCAAGCGAAGAAAACACCTGGATCTTTTACCAGAGGCGGGTGGATATGAGGAAGGAGGATGTGGGGGGGGGGGGGTCCTGTGGTTCATCCAATCACTGAGTCCAATGAAGTGAAGTACTCCCCGGGCCAATAGAAGAACAAGGCAGTGGGTATGGTGGAGTACAATCATGCAGTGAAGCTCCCCTTGTCCAGCCAAGTGTGCTAATCAAAACCTTGTGTGTCTGATCAATACCAGTGGACAACAGATTGCACTCCTGGGGAAACTGCTGCAGGCTGGAGGGGTGTATCAAAGGGCAGGGCGGGGGGGCTGGGGTGCAGATAAGAGATGAAGTGCATGGAAGGTAGGTTGGTGGGTGGAATGGGTGAGGGCAGGAGGGAGAAGGAGGATGTGGTAACCAGGGACAAGTTGAGTGATTTGAGCGGGTATGAAGTGAGACACTGCCTGGGCTCACAGAGGGGAAAGGATCACACACACACACAGAAAACACACACACACTGTGTAGTGGATAAATAAGGCTGTGTGGACAAAAAGTAACACAAAGGCCTCGTCTCCTCTTAAAACACATTTAGTTTTACCTTTGCTGTTTTGACTTGACTAACCAGTCGCATAATCAAACATGAAAATGCCCATCATGTGTCTGACGATAATATCATTAATAATAATATCAAGATAACTGCACAGGCATATTGTTAGGAGCCCTTAAAGGAAGGGTCGGAGATTTCAAAAACTTAGTGAGAGTCAGCCAGATTTCCAAAGTAAACACACGCCCCTTTCTCTCGGAGCTCACCCCCAAAGCCACGGCTCCCAATCACATGGACGCGCATTACCTGAAGATGAGCTGCGGTCTGTGACTTCGGCCATCATGCACGTACCTCTCTGGTGCGCGCAAAGCAGGAAGAGAGTGACAACCAGCCAATACTTGGATTGGCTGTTTTTGTCTTCCACAGATGATTAATATTCATCGTTTTAATGCGAAACTGCCAAACTAATCGGATTGTAAAGAGAATTTACACTCATTTAACAAAAAGGGCATCATGCATGTTTCATGCTACCCAGCTAGTACAAGCCTCTACATTGTTACATTACATGTGTAATACCAGTTTTTATTTTATGTTAATTTTCACATGTAATACCACTTTTTACCACAAGGTGAACCTCTCAGTTCAACGTGAGAAGAGAGGCTATAGCGCTTGTTGCACATGCAATCTTAGCTTAGCCATCATGCTAATTTTGAATCATCTTTATGCTTCTTTAATTAGTACCACATTAAAGTGACATTTTTATTACAATAAATAAATGGATTTTTTTGTTAGCGTATATAACTTTTTGTGGGTGGGGAAACATTCACAGGACTGCCAACGCATAATAATATGAATTCTTGCATTTTATTCTATATTTATTGGGCTGTGAGTCACCACATTATTAAATGTATGCTAGAGAAAAACAGAATATAATATTTAAAGTTTTACTCACTCTTTCTTTACTATTTAATAATAAGTACTTACTTAACGATATTTTGACACTGACTGATTAAAATACTGCATTCACCCCTCTTCCCCTGCTCCCCCCACATCAGCTCGAAGCGTGAATTACACAGATGCCAATTTCCATAACTGCACACGGGATCAGATTTTTAAAAAATTTTGCCCGACGAAGCTGAAGAGGAGCAGATTTGTCTTTTTCATTATCTGCTGAATACCTTCTCCTATGAATGTATTAATGCTAAACGCTATGATGCTCAGCTGTAATTGATGCACGCAGCATCTGCAACAAAATTAACAATGTTCTTTAATCCGTCTGTCATCTAAGCATGCTTTGAAACAAAGGAGATCATGGAGGGGGATTTGAAGCATTATACTTTTAATTCTTAAATCACATCAGCAAAGCCGGAGCCTTTAACCCCTGAAAAAATTCCTTCCTGTTTCAAAGAAGGAAACCTCCAATCAGTGGAAGCCTTTTATTAATTTTTCTCCTCTTTGTTTGATGACCATGACCGAGTCCTGTTTAGTGCCATGTGGAGGATAAATAGATGTGAGGCGTGAAGGTTGGAGATTAAGTTTGTAAGTTTGAAAAGTAGTTTATAATCTATGTCACTGTAACATTAATCTAAGATAATCTATTGATCAGTCCTGATGATCACATAAATCCTGGCAAATCACTGTCATTGATACGGGCATGTAACAACAAGAGCACGAACACTAACAAGAGCTGCGAGCTAAGGAAACAAATTAAATAGATAATTAGTGATAATAGGAGATAAATTATGATGCAGATTAAGTTGTATAACATGTTTTTACTGCTCATCATGTCTGAACCAGTGGGAGGGGAAAGGCTTAGTTATACAGCTACAAGAGGATGTCGACTCAAATTCCAAATATTCAACCTTACTTGCATGTTGTAAAGGCTGTTTCAGTGTCTGTTGCTTTAAGTGAAAATGAGTTACTTATGATCACGCCCCCTTATGAGGTAGGGGTCACAAGCCTGAGCCTTTCCGCCACTAGAAGAAATGTAACCAACAAAACCTGCAGTACCCTAAACGGCCACTTGAGGGTGGCTTAAAAATTGAGGTAATCAGTGACCCTTCCTAGAGGGCTCAATGATGCACACCCGTGTCCACCATCTTGGATTGCTAGTTGTCTGGTTAAAGGCCACCTGCCAACCTCAGATCCCCCACTTTGCACATATTTTACTGGGAGTCAGAAAGTTCAAGAAGAGTTCAAGATGGCGACAACCTGAGTCTCCACTGGTCCACTGTAAAAAAAAATTTCAACTAGTTTCAGTGTCCCTTCATGACATCAGAAGGAGCAAGAAACTCTTTCTTGTGGGTTTCCAGATACATTAGGAACAAAGAAGAAAAGTGGAGTTTGCATTTTACCTCTCTTTAATTTAGAAGAGTGAATCTGTCTTAAGGGCCTATCACCATATGACATCACAAGGGGCGACAAAACAAATGAGACACCTGGGACATTATTATATAATTATATTGTATGAAAAAGTGGATTTTTTTCATATATCTCTCCCTTTATTTAGACGTTGACTTTGTTGTTGCCAAGGCACCTATCCCCTTATGACATTAGTAGGGGCAGCAAAAGTGAACGACTTATTCAGACACATTTTTTGTTGTCATGTGGACACATTAGGAACATTTAATTAAAAACAATTAAGTGGGTTTACATTTTATCTGACTCTTCTGATGCTTTGACTGGGTTGTTGTTATATAGACCTATCCCTTTATGACATCACAAGGGGCAGTAAAACCAAAAGAGACAATAGGGATGAATAATTATATTAAATATAAGTGGATTGTGCATTGTGTGCCCCCTTTAATCCAGACACTTTGCTGTTGACAGCTGTGTCCTCAGTGAAACAATAACAACAGCAAACATGAGCACAACAGCAATTTATCTGTCAATTTTTTTTCAGCCTCTTGAATGCAGCTCCTAATTAGTTGTAATAACACTGTTGCTGTTCCATCATGTCTGAAACAGATGCATGAGATGTGTCTGTTTGGGCAGAGGCCATGCAATTTTTTTTATTTTTTTATTTTTTTTCCCCCTTACCGGCAATCTTAGGGCAGGGCTGCATGCTGGTTTGGGGTGTTATTCATTGAAAATCAATATTTTCCATTTCTGAGGATGCAGAATGAATTATTACTGAGATGAGCATTGTGGAGAGATTGAAGGCTTAGTCTGAGGCATCACTCATCTGAAGACTTTCACAAGGACATTTACTTCTTTTCCCTTTGGAGTTAACTCAGTGAACATGGATCTCCCTTTTTCTCTCACCACTGTCAGGGCACATATCACCCCGCCTGTCCTGAAGACTATATCTGAAGACCCAGCAGATATGTAGTGTTTTTTTTTTTTGGGTGTGAATGTGCTTTCTTGTGGCTCCTCCTCAGGGTTATCAAATGTACTCAAGTTCTACGCTGCCTAGAATTGCCATTTTTAATGAACGCGTCCAAAGAATGCCAACCGTGTAATTCGACGATGACCTCAAATCTTTTTTTTTCAGAAATGATGAGCTCAGCACGGGCGCGCTCTAATTAACGAGCCACTCACAACAGAGATGAACAAATTATGGGAGCCAGTTTGAAATGTCAAGATAACCAATTATCAAATGAAAATGGCCATTAGGTAGTTTCCTTCTGGCCACACCTGAAATAATGGGAAGCGCGCAGGCGGAATTAGACATCGTCGCAGGAGGAGTATTAAATCAGCCTTAAATGTAAGAAGCCGCAGGGATCAAAATTTAGTCAGACAGATTTATTGCTGGCACTATGAAATGAACAATCACTGGCTTTCTATATGGTCATATTTTAAGGTACTTTCAGATCAGGTCTTCATAGTGCTGGTGGATCCTTTAGAATTCTTTATGTGTCTTTGAGCTTCTTCTTCACAACAAGAAGTGTTCTGTTTGTCCGGGCTATACTGAACACAAGATCCTGACTATTCTATTCTGGCTATCATTAGCATTAGCTAACCTTCTTTGATGCTGCAGAAAATCCTGTCAAGACCATAGACTGTATATAAAGACGGACGACATGGCAGCTGCCCAATAATGAGGCCAAAATATCTTAATTCCTTCCTGGAAACCCCGCCTTCCACACCTTAGAGAATGGATAGGAGGATGTGATGTCATAGTCCTAGGCTAAACATTAAGAGAGGGGGTGGTGTTCAGGCAGAGCAGTGACAATGTGACTTCCACTCCTGACCTCTTCTGCGCAGACACTGGTTCCAAGATGGCAACGCACAAAAGAATCGCACAAACATCGTTATCATGTAAGAAAACCTTCAGAGAAGAGCGGAGCCATGCTGTTGAGGTGTCCACATACTTTTGGCGACCACTCGCTCATTACAGCATCCCCATCCATGTGAAATGACCCTGGCTGACGAATTTTATCCGCTTTGATTTTGTTTGCAATCGTGCCGACTACACAGATCATAATCGCTTCTGACAAAGGTACCAAGACCTGCACTGTTGTACAGACAGGACCCGGGAGATAGACATCATGTTTTAGTGAAGAATGGACTTCTGAGTGACTGGCAGATACCTCACCGAGACAGAGAGCTCTGGCAGGGCTCCAGTGAGAGAGAGAGAGAGAGAGAGAGAGAGAGAGAGAGAGAGAGAGAGTTTTTCTCGAAGCAAAGGCAGCATTCAGTGAGAGCTTCACTGAGATGCCCTTTCTGTGTGCGATGAAGGATGGACAGAAGGGGGGGTAGAGAGGCAGTGGAAAAGAGAATGAGGGAGCAAGAGAGGAAAAACAACGGGGGAAGAGAGGAGAAAGGAGGAAACTTTTCAGTCTGTGTTTTCCATTCAAAGACATTTTGACAGGGCAGAGCCCACTCTGTGGCAGGGAGTGGAGCCATTTTGAAGTCTCCTACCAGCAGCTTGAGGGAAGCAGGGAGCCAGAATAGATACATCTCGGGGCTGCCTGGGTGTTGTGTTGCTCTCTCTCTCTCCCCCTCTCTCTCCTACCATGCTTTCTTTCCTGTTTTTGACAGCCAGCTCTGAATCGGCGAGCAGGTGTCTTCTCATTTTCTGCCGAAACAGTGGGACAGTGCACACAAACACTCCCGACGCTGTTCATAAACAGATAAACACACGGGCAAGAGCAGACAGACAGGCAAACACACACACACAAACATAGCAGTGGCACTCAAGTAGTAACTATGCATTGGAAATGACTACCCTTCACACTTAATGTTTTCCACGGGCGTGAGAGAAAGGGGACAATCTGTGTGACTATCTACAGTGACACAAAATGAGTGTCACAAAACAGAGCCGCTATTTTCCCTTTAATGCATGCAAATAACAGACAGGCGCTGACACGAGGGCAAGATTTGGTATGCTCTGCAATTTTTAGGTCACAGGAAAGGGGGGGTAATTCATCCTTATTATTCCCACACCAGATCCTAATAATGTGTCTAGTGTTGCATGCCCGGGCTGGTGTGTGTGTGTGTGTGTTTTCCTGGTGCAGAATTAGCAGGGTTATTGTGCTGAACTTCCCTTTTTAAGTGTCAGATTTTCTCCTCTGTGTGACAAGTGGTGAGCTCATTGAGGATCAGCGGGTTGAGGGGAGGACTGCAGAGCGTTGACACTGGAATTATCACAATATAAGTTGCTTCGGATCCCCCCCCCCAAATTGACCCATTCACAGTGACCGCAGGCGACACGTTGAAAAAGAGGGCCTCTGAATGGGCCCTTTGAGAGGACCCCGCTTTTGATGTTTGAGGGGCTTTTGAAAAGCAGTGAGTCCTCTGTGTCACTGGTGTCAGTGATTAAGTTGTGACTGGGTGACTGACTGTGTGGGTGGGGGTGAGTAATGATGACACAGTGTATACGAGTCCACAGACTGATTGGAGCAATACACCGCTAGTAGCACTAAGTGCTTCGTTTTTAGCAGCTCAATACAATTATTGAAAAAAAAAATGAACAATTACTTTTTAAACTTAAAAAAACATTCACAAATACAAAATAAAATTATAGAATATGATTATAAAACTATAAAATCTGTGCCATTAAAAAATAATGTAAGGGTTAAAATTTATTATGTTTGTTATGTTATTTGTTATGTTACTGTCAATACAGTGCCATCATGGCACCATATGTTTTGCTAGCTGTAGCGTTAGCGTTGAATCACAAGTTTGGAAAGTATAAAGAGCAAAACAAATACTTTGTAGTTGATTGGATGAATCATTTGTCATATGTTAACAACCAATCAGATTGCTTCTTCCTAGATGCTGGTAGTTCCATGCAGTACACTGATTTGTCTAAACTACTGTTGTTGCTTGAAACCTAGTGAGACAACATATGATCTCGCTTCACAAGGTGAAGTCTTTAGTCTCCGGTCCAGCAGGTGGCGCTACTGCACCTATGGGTGTGGTTGCTAAAAAAAAAAAGAATAGCAAAATGCAGAAAAGTGTTAGCAAACACTGGTCACCAATATTGATTCATGCTGATGAAACAGGACCAGAGTCACAAATTAAATCCTTCATCTTCCATCTTGGTTATTTCCATCATTTGCATGACTCAGGTGTGTGAATGCTCTAATATGCTGGGGCTGGCTTCAATCTGCGTTCTGTTAGAGTGTGATTTTTAACACGTTTTTAGCCAAAGACACCCTCCAGAGTCAAAGATATGCTGATGCACACCAATAACCAGCAGCACTTGCAGTGTGAAATCGACAGCAAATTTAACTCCTGAAGGTCTCACTGGTTTTTATTATTCTTAACTGAACGAGACCCACTGCTGCCTCTTTATATTCAAAGCACATCTCTATCCATTTTACCCCCCTGTACCTGGATGATGTGGGCCTTATTGAAACTTTCTGAACCAATTCTATTGTATTGTGATCTCTTCAACAGTTCCTGCAAAGCCCAGAGGGAGAAGGCAGTGGGATTCTCAAAATAGCAACTCGCCAGAGGGAGTTGGAGAGAAAAAGGCTCGCTGAGCTGCACCACCACCACCGTGCCGGACTCTCTCCTTCTCTTCTGTTGAGTCACCCCTTGTTGATGTTTCTCTCTCTGCCGTTCAAAGTGGAGGATGCCGTGACATATTACCTCTGGGGCAGCACTACAAAGAGTTGCCTAAGAGTGGCCTGGCTGGCTGCCCGCTGCACGCCCGCCCTCTCGCCATCCTGCCAACTTTTTTTTTTACACGTTCTTGACAGGCCGTTGTATATTTCCCTTCCTGAGGCCATGCAGTCAGGGACAGGCTCCGTGCAGCTAGCGGGACAATGACTGACACATCCACACAGCGGCATACAAGGGAAAACCTATACATATGCAAAAGAAGTGTGAATCCATGCCGGCACCCACGCATGCAAAGACACATATGGAAGATAAGGACATTCAGAGATGATGCGTTAAGCCCGTTCCTGTAACATCAGGGAGTGTCGGCAAAGCGTCGATAAGACGTTGAGTGGGCACAGTTTCTGCGGTGAGATCTGATAATGGAGAGGGGAATCGTCCGAAGATTCAAACCACATCACGTCTTTGGGCTTCTGATTCCGAGCATGACACAGAGACTGGAATTCATAAATGATCTTCACATCCGTGTCCACATGGGAATCAACGTTACTGGTAATAAGACAGGAAATAATGTTGAGATCACCAAGAGACTGAGTCCAGGGTTAGCATTGTAGCACTTGCACTAAAGTCCATGTTTTATTTGTTAGATTCCTTTATGTCACCAAAAAGCTTTTAACACAAAGCACCACAACTAGGGATGTCCTGATCAGGTTTTTTTGCCCTCGAGTCAGAGTCTATTGATTTTGCTTATCTGCCAATACCAAGTCCTGATCCGATACTTTTAGCGAATGGTCACTCATTCACTCATCACTTCAAACCTACTACCTGTTACTGCTTGCATTTCTTTTTGCATAAGCAAAACTCTATGTGTCCGTGTGTCTCGAAAGGTGCAGTCGCCACCACACCAACTACCAAGTTCCACGGGCACAACACTTCAAACTGCCCAAAACGCATTGCCCCAGGCTATAAATACTTCATCCATCCCCAAACCAGGAAATTTCACAAATAAAACGGCTCATCCGAGTCTTGAAGCCAGGACTTCTGGCACCCAAATTGGCACATTCATACCCCTAGACAACGCGCCAGAGAGTCATTGATAGCCCTAATACATACAAACAACATATATATATCTATATATATATATATATATATATATATATATATATATATATATATATATATATATATCTATATATATATATATATATATATATATATATATATATATATATATATAGATATATATATATATCTATATATATATATATATATATCATATATATATATATCTATATATATAGATATATATATCCTAGTACTGATCGGGAAGTAATGTCAGATTCTGAAAGCATGTAATCGGGCCCAATTTCAGATCATGTGATTGGATCTGGACATCCATAACCATTACCTCTGGCACTGTAGCAGCAGACCCCACATCCTCGAAGTTGGGATTCCATATATCAGACATAACTGTATAGCACCATAAACTGTATATAAAGATGGATGCCTTGACTCTGCCTCCACCCATTTATCAAAAGTGAGGCCAAAATATCTTGCCATGGTGGGAAAAGACCCCAGAGTCTGAACAATGGATGACATGTCAGGAGGAGGTGAAACCACACATCTCCCTTCAACTTTTCATATGACACTCAGAGTCTGAATGTCACTAACTGGCTGCTGTGGCTGCTGTGTATCTAATAATATTCAACGTGTGACTGTCACCTGACTTTTTTTTCTTTTTTTTTTTTGGAGAGCATCTATTTTCATTCGGCAAAGTCATAATTAGTGCAAACATTGTGGAGCTCATCGCCGGCTCATACACACAGCAGTGTGATCCGCCACTTTTGCTGCATTATTAACAGTCTGAGCTCACAGAGCCAGCACAGAAAACAAACCAGCACAATTGTCTACAGTTTTAGGATGAGGAGAGTAATCCTGCTGTCACGGCGTACCATTAATGCCAAGATGACAATTACTGAATATATGGGAAATGTTGAAAGCCAATTAAGCAGCTGCATGCATCCTGAATATATAGTCCAATTGTTGTTGTGCAAATTAAGTATGGTTTTATAGCTTCTCCTGGATTGCAGACCTGTTTACTCACATTTTCTCAAGACTAACTTTTACACCCAGTAAACACAGCACACAGACATCTGTACACCATCTCTCAGCTGAGATCAACAGTAGCAGTGGTACTGTAGCTTTAAGTCCTTTAAAAATATCGCACATTAAGTAACACTGTCAACTTTCTCCTATCTGAAATAGAACACCTGAAGCTCAGTGGGAAAGTTGTGACAAGAAAAAATCAGTGTTGAATGCCAGTTAGTGAGAGTTCTGTGCAACAAAATGAGACTGACAATCACACAGTTTGAACATGTACAAGTGGCCAAATCATGTTGAGCTGAAATAAACTGCCTTTTTGTGGATTCCACGGATAGATGGGGAAAAAAAACAATTACTGTAATCAAACAATCTTTGTATGTCCTCCTTACATTGTTATGTATTTGTATGCAACATTATGCAGACTGTCTGCTGCAGCTTTTCAGTAAAGCTGTTGCTAACTATACATATATACACCATATTTTCCAGACTATAAGTCACATGTTTTTCCATCCTTTGGCTGGGTATGCGACTTATACTCAGGTGTGACTTATATATTAAAATATACAGTTAGTTAGCCTTGTGTCCTGACGTCCCATTACAAATATAATGGTAGCTGTTCTGTCCCTCTCCTGATGGTTATTTTCCACCTCCAGCTTGTCCACACTTTGCGTTCCGAGCATGATGAGCATGTTTATGGAACGTGTGCTTGCAGCTGAGAATGAGCCCTCACCTGGCAATGGGGAATTCTATTTTCTGATTGGTCGATAGGTCGCTAATTCCAGACAAAAAAAATCTATCTATCATACAGGAATATTGTCCAAAGTGACCAACATTTTAACATGGATATCTATGGAGACACCCTCCAGTGGCCACTTGTGGAACTGCAGCTATCCTTGAGCATTTTTGAGTGATATTCATATATTGTATGATATATACTTATAGAAAATATTATTTTAATAGTATTTTGTGTAGGTTTAAATATAAATGGGCTGTAATGCATATTTTATTTTCCCAGAGAAGAAGAAAACTAATCTTCTTCTGCATATGAAACTGTACTATGGCTCTCACAGGGTTAACAAGGACGTAGGCGTCTTTCTCAAAAAAAAAATTCTCATTGGCAAAATGTGTCAAATCAATGGTAGCAAAACCTGTAATAAGAATAAGGTGTATTTTTGTATTTTTACTCCGCCATGCTCACATCAGTGGACAACAAGAGTGTAATTTCATGTTGACAGCCAACGTAATTGCAACTTTATTGCTCAAAGTGTCACAGCACTACAATAAGCATTAACCACCGCAATGTGTTAAAGGACAGGCAGACATTTCAGCTCATATTATATTTATGAAATGGAAAGCATTAATTCAGCAGACTGTGCAATCATCTCAGTTTTTCATTTTCTCTTCCCACATTTCATTAACGCTTCAGGACCGTCCACTGGGACTGTGCAAAATAAGCACAAATATATAGAGAGACGTAAATCTGTTTTTTTTTCTGAAGCTGCAGCCATTTTGGAATTCAGCCATTCCTTTTACATTTAGAACGGATATTTAAAATGCAAAACATTTAGTCAGAGATGACTTTTTTTTTGAGCGAGCCCTGTATCATCTCTGATCAGAACTTGTTTTAATCTGGATCAGTCACAGCGTGGGAGTATGACTCACTTCTTTTTTTTTTTTTTCGCCGACATCTCGTTTTCAAAAACACCTCATTTGAGCTGATGAGGTCTTTGTAACAGCACTCGCATCATTTTCCAACACTCATCCACTTGAGAAGAAGATCGATCTTACGCACGACTATGATAATGATTTTCTGTGGTGATTTTTTTAGAGCCTTGATTTTGGTGGTTCTGATGGTAAACGCTGCCTCAGGATCACCTGTGTGCTTCTTCCTTATCTGTATCTGGGTCTTCAAATAGAAGCATGAGGTCATATTGACCGCTCCACTCCTGACTTCACTGTCTCTTCATTTTAGAATTGCTTAATTGATTTTACTGATCACTTTTGAGCTGGGTCTGCCTCGAAAATATGCAGCAGTGACCCTATTTGGATGTGTTTGCAGCCTCAGTTTTTCCCTGCCACAGTCTGTCTGCTAGAGCTTCCTTAGGGGTCAGGCTCGGGTGTAAAGCTCTTAGAGACAATTCTGATTATAAAACAACGTCTATATACTACACAAACACTACACAACACAATGAAACAACCACATTCACTCCTACAGCCGTTTTAGAGTCTTTAGTATGTGGGAGGAAGCCAGAGTTCTGGGAGAAAAAACCCATGCAGGCAGGGGGAGAACATGCCAAAACAGCAGCCATATTCAAACCATGAACCTTGTTGCTGTGTACCAGTTGTGCTGCCTGTGTACCAGCATGTAAATCTGGATATTTTAACATGGAGGACTAACTCACTTTTGGAGCCAACATCCAGATGCTACAAGGGGTACTGCAGTATTTTAGTATACAGCTACTTCATGTGTAGTAGGTACATGCATCAGAGTGGGGTGATGGCCCACCTTTCAGCTATTACTGGTTTTATTTGCACCTTCTGGTATCAGGTTTTTACCTGCCAAAGCATTTTGTGCACTTTGTTTTTGAAGGTGCAATAAAAATTTTTGCTATAACACACTTCTCCACAGCACACTCCACGTCTCTCCACAGGCTGTGGATTATAACCAAACTAATGCTGGGTCATTTATCCAAAATGTAGCTGTTAAAATAAGTTGCATAAGTATACTCTATCTGTTAGAGTTTTATGTCATGTGCATGCTGATTTGTGTGACTAACAATGCATACTTTTAGGTAAAAGTTGAGGCTTTGTCTGTCTGTGAGAGTCCGTTAGAAATAGAACTAGAAAGAACAAAACTTAATTGGTGATTTATTTATATTTATGGACCTGAATTAAACCATGTTTACTGTTCTGAATATCTTGTATAGCATGTTTAACTCATAGATGATGAAAAATTATTATTCATAATTGAAAAAGGCTACATTTCTGTTTATAATCAGCAGTTATTATAGTGCATATGTTGATTAGTTTTGATTAAATGAGTGTGTGTGCCCTCCTTCAATGCCTTTTTTAAGGGGGTTTGATTTTAATCTGCCGATAGAGGGCGCTAGTAAGCAAGGATAAAGCTACTGCTGGAATTCAGACAGCCGTCTGAGAGAAAGATGCAGCTGCTGAGACTGAGGCTGCCTCTCCTCCTCCTCCTCTTCCTCCTCTCCCACTGTCCCTCACTCCTTCACTCACTCATTACACTCACTTGCTGTATAATTTTACACACGCACACACAAACACACACAGAGAAGGCGCCGCACTGTCCCCATATTTAAACAGATCCTATTTAAAGTTGAGGAAATCCTCACGCACGGCAGTGTGAACGCGGATAAATCCACCTTAATGTGGCAATTTACCTACATTGAAGGCTACAGTGCGTCCACGCGTGGAGGATATCATGAGCATGGCATGACATGAACGTGCCCATCACTGTCATGCCAACTGTAGCAGGACACAGACACACACACACACACAGCAGCGTGTGGTTTGCGCAGTGGTCGATTATCAAAGAACTCTTGCATTTGGATAGAAAGAGCGTGTGTAAGAGTGTGTGTCTGTGTGTGTGTGTGTGTGTGTGGGGGGGGGGGGGGGGTCTGTATTAACCCCTCCTTTACACAAATGATTTCGCGACCACAGTCTTGCATTTCTGGGTGATGGGTGGACTGTACAAGCGAAAAGAGACACGCCGCGGAGAGAGCACATCCACCGGCGACCACACGCATTCATATTTAGTACCCAAAGAAGGGGGGAAACACACACACACACACACACAGCACTGCGCACACGACCAGCCCTCTGTCTGTCCCGCGTACAGTACCAGCAGCAGCAGCAGTCGTAGTAGTAGCGCTGCGTGGAACTGCTTCACATAAAAACAAAGCAGATAACTTGTGCGTAAAAAGTTGCGCTCTGAATCCTTTGCGGCAAAACGCCGCAGCACAAGCTACAAAATGTGTCCATATCGTTTAATACGACGACTGTAAAATACACTAAAGCACTTCTTTTACGCTACGTCGCCCACAGGAGCGTGCAGGAGGCATCACATGCACAGAACACAGAGGGAAAACGAGCATATTAACGCAAAGACCACCTCTGTTGTTTTTTTTGGTCAGTTATTGTATGCTGGCCTCAGGACCCGGCGATCGAGACCAAGTCCGACCCTGTTTACGTGCGCTGCTTGGGGAGAAGAAACCAGAGGGGGGCGGAGAGAGAAAGCGAGAGAGAGAGAGAGAGAGGGAAGGAGAGAGAGGGGAAGAGAGGGACTGCAATATCATTTGTGAATCCCTCTCACAGTGCTGCAGATAGGGGCTGCCAACACATGCGGCGCGTCTGCAGGTGAGGGAAACAGGCTGAGGAATCCAAGCAACGTTTCCTTAAAAAAAATATCTGGATATACGCTTCTTTATTTTTTTTAATTCTTTTTAACACAGACCTGAATTTTCAGTGTCGTGGAGTTGGCTCGCAGGAAGAAAAAGGAGCAAGAGATACAGAAGAGAACTGAACCATTCTGCTATAAGTGACTTGGAGGAAAGAGAGCAGAATAATAAACCGGACAGCTCTCATTTGCTTCCTTCATTCTCTTCAGGACCGGAGAGTTGACGCGCTCCGTTTCCTCGCCGTGTGATGAGTTTGGAAACTGCGCGGGCATTTAAATGATCCTCTGGACATATCACTGACAGGACAAGAGGAATTATTGCAGCCTCACCCAACAACAACAACAACACAAACAAAAAAAGGACATTCCACAAAGTGTGAGTAAATAAGCGGCGCGGACGTGGACTGACTTTGATTTTTGGCTTTTACGCGCATGACATTCACAGATTTGGGGCATCGTCCGGAGCGCACGGAGCCTCTCTCTGGTGTCTCTTATTAAATTAATATCCCAGCGTGTTTTTTAAAAAAAGATCTAGCACTAACACAAGGAAAGATCAACTAATAATCAGAGCTGAAGGGAGGAAAGAGAGAGAGAGAGAGAGAGAGAGAGAGAGAGGAAAGCCCGTGCACTTGCTGCTTTTCACTGCAGCAGGAGCGTCCGGAGGATGAAGTCTCACGCATCCCGAAGCAGAGGGCTCTGCTCTGAATGAAAAATAACATCCTCGGACTTTCCCTCAGTGATTAAACATCATTATCTCGGACATTTTTTTTTTCTTTAAGTTTTTCTTCTCCAGGGCTGAACAATGAGGACTACTGGTGCAGTGGACTATTTGTACTATTGCATGCTCATCCTGCAGCTTGTGAATCAGCCCGCTGCCAAGCAAGTGCTCCGGTATCGTCTGGCTGAGGAGGGACCAGCCGATGTCAGAGTAGGAAACGTAGCCGCCGACCTGGGCATTGTTGCCGGGTCTGGTGAGGTGACATTCACCCTCGAATCGGGTTCAGATTTCTTCAAAATAGACAACATAACAGGTGAGCTCACCACCAACGAGAGGCGGATAGACCGTGAAAAATTACAGCAGTGCCAAATGATCTTTGATGAGAATGAGTGTTTTATAGATTTTGAAGTGTCAGTGATCGGACCTGCCCAGAGCTGGGTCGACCTCTTTGAGGGAAAAGTCATCATATTAGACATCAATGATAACACTCCATCCTTCCCTTCTCCTGTCCTGACACTGTCTGTGGAGGAAAACAGACCCATTGGAACCCTTTATCTGCTGCCCACAGCCACAGACAGAGATTTTGGCAGAAATGGAATAGAGAGATATGAGCTTATTCAGGACAATGGGGAGAACTCGAGGCGCATGGGCTCTTCTGGGGATTCATACTCGGGGAAGAGGAGATTTGATGAAGGAGCGAGCAGGAGCAGCGTCTTTGAACTGCAAGTTGCTGACACTACTGATGGAGAGAAGCAGCCCCAACTCATCATTAAAGGGGCCCTTGATAGAGAACAGAGAGACTCCTATGAGCTCACGCTGCGTGTCAGGGATGGAGGAGATCCCCCTCGGTCCTCACAGGCCATTCTGAGAGTAATGATCACCGACGTGAATGACAACAGCCCTCGGTTTGAGAAGAGTGTGTACGAAGCCGACCTGCCTGAGAACAGTTCCCCCGGCACCCCCATCCTGCAGCTGAAAGCGGCTGATGCAGACGTGGGGGTTAATGGTCAAATAGAGTATGTGTTTGGGGCAGCCACAGAGTCAGTGAGGAGGCTGCTGAGGTTAGATGAGAGCACTGGGTGGCTGAGTGTGTTGCATCGCATCGACCGTGAAGAAGTCAGCCAGCTGAGGTTTACAGTAATGGCCCGTGACCGAGGACAGCCACCCAAAATGGACAAGGCCACAGTGGTGCTAAACATCAAGGATGAGAACGACAACGTCCCTGCCATTGAGATCAGAAAAATTGGACGCATATTCTTAAAAGACGGGATTGCCAATGTGGCTGAGGACGTGGTGGTGGACACACCCATCGCCTTAGTTCAGGTGTCAGACCGTGACCAGGGGGAGAACGGCATCGTGACCTGCACAGTGGTGGGGGATGTGCCCTTTCAGCTCAAACCAGCCAGCGAGATGGAGGGAGAGCAGAATAAAAAGAAGTACTTCCTCCACACGTCTGCACCGCTGGACTACGAGGCCACACAGGAGTACAACGTGGTCATAGTGGCTGTGGACTCCGGAAGCCCCAGTCTGGCAAGTAATAACTCTCTTATCGTCAAAGTGGGTGACACTAATGACAATCCTCCTATCTTCAGCCAGAATGTAGTGGAGGTGTCGTTTCCAGAGAACAATGCCCCTGGCGAGAGAGTGACAACGGTGGCAGCCATTGACGCAGATAGTGGCAAGAATGCTGAAATTGCCTATTCCCTTGACTCATCAGTAAATGGGATTTTCTCTATCGATGCAGACAGTGGAGACATCAGAGTAAACACCATTCTGGATAGAGAGCAAACAGAGCGCTACGAATTCAAAGTGATAGCCAAAGATAAGGGCATAAACACCCTTCAGGGTTCTGCTACAGTGGTCGTCCTTGTGGCCGACAAGAATGACAACGAACCAAAGTTCATGCAGGATGTGTTCACCTTCTACGTCAAAGAGAACCTTGATCCAAACAGCCCGGTTGGCATGGTCACAGTCATTGATGCAGATAAAGAACAAAACGCACAGATGGGCCTTTTCATTGAAGAAGACGAGGAAATCTTCTCTATAGAGAATGAGACAGGGACTATTTTCTCCACCCTGTCTTTTGATAGAGAGCAGAAAACCACATACACCTTCCTTGTCAAAGCTGTAGATGGAGGCGACCCTCCGAGATCAGCCACTGCCACCGTGTCACTCTTTGTCATGGATGACAATGACAACGCACCCACAGTCACCTTCCCAATCAACAGCTCCTATACCCTCCTTCCCCCCTCCAGCAACATCAGGACGGTAGTCAGGACCGTCATAGCCACAGATACAGACACAGGAGTCAACGCAGACCTGAACTACAGCATCATTGGGGGAAACCCCTTCAAGCTGTTTGAGATTGATGGGGGCACTGGGGTCATTTCGCTCATGGCCAAGCTGGAGCAGAAGCACTACGGCCTCCACAGGCTGGTGGTTCAGGTGAATGACAGCGGGCAGCCCTCACAGAGCACCACCACCCTGGTTCATGTGTATGTTAATGAGACACTTTCCAACTCCACAGTAGTGGAGGCCCAGGTGGCAAAGAGCCTTAGCACATCTCTGAACACCAACATCGCCGGTGACCCCAACTATGACCTCAGCAAACAGCGGTTAAGCATCGTCATCGGAGTAGTTTCGGGCATCATGACAGTGATTCTTATCATTCTTGTCGTCGTCATGGCCCGTTACTGCCGCCCCAAGAACAAGAACGGCTATGAGGCGGGCAAGAAGGACCACGAGGACTTCTTTACACCGCAGCAGCATGACAAATCCAAGAAGCCCAAGAAAGATAAGAAGAAGCAGAAGTCCAAACAGCCGCTGTACAGCAGCATCGTCACCGTGGAGGCCTCCAAACCCAATGGGCAGCGCTACGACGGCGTCAACGAAAAGCTGTCGGACAGTCCTGGCATGGGCCGCTACCGCTCTGTCAACGGAGGGCCAGGGAGTCCCGATCTGGCCCGACACTACAAGTCCAGTTCACCTCTCCCGACTGTGCAGCTTCACCCGCAGTCACCCACAGCTGGAAAAAAGCACCAGGCAGTTCAGGACCTGCCCCCTGCCAATACCTTTGTTGGCACCGGAGATAACATTTCCCTTGGATCTGACCACTGCTCTGAATACAGCAGTCAAACTATCAACAAGTACAACAAACAGGTAAGAAGACACATCTCAGTGTTCCTTTGTTTTCCCTCCACTACTCTTAAATGTCTTCTGCTTCTTCCTCTTAGTGTTCTCTCTACCATAATGCTTTCTGACAGGGCTAGTCTCAGTAGTCTTGTTGCCTTTATGGTGCTAATGTGTGTCAAGTTAGCAGTATTGATCTGTTTTGGTTTGGAGTGCCATTCACATGTAATATTGAAAGGACAGAAAAAAAAAAGATTAGATTAGCTCAGGACGGGGTTTTGTTACCACTTGACCAAACAAGTTTTTTTCATCACAGCGTGTGTGTTGAGGCCGCCTTTTCCATCACGGAGACTAACCCCAGCACACGTGTGTGTGTGTGTGTCGGGCAGCAACGCTGTAGACAGCTCACATAAGGGATTGGTTTGCAGTTATTTTATCCCAGAGGGGGGGTGCGTGGCAGGGGGCCCAGCTACACTTCCCCCTTAGCCGTGTCAAGCCCTGGCCTGCCCTCCATGTATGTGTGTGTGTGTGTGTGTGTGAGACAAGGCTTCCTTTTGTAGCTTGAATTTAACACCAGCGTGGCTTTTTGTGAGGTCTGCCATCTTGTACCTGCGTCTTCCTGTTTCTAAATTGATGGTATTAAATAAAAAAAGGAGGAATTGTGTGATGTCATCACATATTTTTATGTGAGCCAACTACATTTGCATTTCTTCCAGAGGAAAAAGACGCTATTGTAGTACTTTTTTGTTGTTGTTTGGCATCTAATGAATTATTGATCGTCCTTTTTACTTGGTGTCAGCACTACTCTGTTTGAATTCTTGCTCACTTTCCCTTCTATATGGACGCATGCTTGCATGTTTCCACCCACCTCTACAATGGCGCCTTTCCTTCTTTCTTTCTCCTCTCCCTCAAATCATTTCAGTCCTCTCTCTCTCTCTCTCTTTTTTTAACTTCTCTCCCCTCCTTTCCTTGCTCTGTCTCTAACAGCTTCTTATATGGCGTATTCACTGAGCTGCTTCCCAGAGTGTGAGGAGTGCTGTTGCTTTCCGATGTCTCCTGCATAATTAAAAGGGCACTCTATTTGCTGCAGCAGCAGCAGCATGTATTGTGTGTCGCTATGCTCCACTTAAATAATTATTTATTGACTCTGTACATTAACACTGCTGTAACTTTTATGGACTGTAACGTTATTTTTTTAGAATGCAGGGGGAGTGAAGAGTTTAGAAGAATGAAATCACATGGTGTGTTTGTTGTCTGTAAAGTGTCTGGAGGGCGTGGAGGGGATGGGGGTGATGAACAGGGCTCGATTGAATGTCTAATTGAAGAGAAGGTGTGCATTCATGTGCTCCAATTACGGCATTAAATAGCCACGTTTATATTACATTAAGTGGTGGAGCGGTCATGCTCTTGATTTTAGGCATCTAAAAATATTCCGTTGTGCCACGACCAGCTAAAGATGTAATAAAACACTCAAGGGTGCTTGTGTGGCTCAGAACAATCTGTGCCTAATTTATTATACTTTACATATTATTTCTGATCTCAGATGTATGGCTCCTTCTCTTTTTTTTTTTGTCCATCTGGGGGAAGAGATAGAGACGGGCCCTGTTAGCCGTAAAGAGAATGGGCCCTACTGTTTTCACAATGGGGGCCTGGGTAGAAACAGAGGAAGACAAGGGGGAGAACTGTGCTGACCGTTGACTGTAATCTCTGAGGTATCGGGTTCCGTCTTCCCTCCCTACTCGCCCACCTTAATCTTACAATAACAGCGCAGGCAGGCAACCTGCTCGGGCAGGTAACCAGGCAACTGAGGGAGTTTATCAGTGAGGCGAACCCTTTCGTTTTTAGCCCATCAGGCATTTATACAGTCATTAAGCTATGAGCTAACTATGGAAGGAGAAGCCAGCGTGTCACCTCGAGCAGGAGGGGCAGCAGCAGACCTGACATTTCATCTCTTCCTGTAACTCCATTGATTGCGGCTTGTGTTATTCATATGTCCCCCCCCCCCCCTCCTGTGTACAACAGGGCGTCTTGCCGCTCCTCACATGCCTGCATCCTGATGAGTATCTACTTAACAGATCACTTAACTTTATTACATCTGGCAGGAGCTTGTGTTGTGTCCAGTGCCAGCAAATAACGCTGTCCGACCCAAATGCAGCGAGCGAACAGAATCACTTAGCCACCGAATTAGCACAAGCCCATCAGCCCTTTGTTTTATCATTGCACTTCAAAGCGCCACTCGTGCCCAGGTGGATCACTTTTAATCAGTGGTGAGCTGCAGCAGCTTGTATGCTGTGCTCTCGCAGCACAGCCCCTCAGGGCAGGTACAGACCCCCCCCCACACACACCCACACCCCCTTCCCCCAGTCCCCGGTCTGCACATTTATACCAGGTTATCCTGCCTCTGGGCAGATGCAACAAGCGTAACTGGACGCTGGCCTTAACCCTCTATCTCCCGCACGCTGGCCAGCTGTTCCTCCTGCACCCCCCCCCCCCTCTAATAAGCTCTCCAGCACAAGCCTGCACAGGGCTGTGTGAAGCATCTCATTTGCATAGGGCACATCCTCACCCCCGCCTCACCCCTCATACAGGACAAAACAATATCACCATGCAAATGGAGGTCAGCAAGGTGGTGTTTGTAGCCAAAACATAGGATGTGATCTCGCCTTAAGGTACTAGGCAGATCCGGAAACCAATATGGAAATGTATCACTTTGCCTGTGGCCTCATTTGTTTTAACCTTACAAAATGTAGCTGCCTAAATACTTAAGAAAGCCACAACTAATCCAAATAAAACTCAAATCAAATCAAAGCTGCTCTAACCCGACACTTAAAGTGAATAAATGTTTGTACTGAAGTTTATTTTTGATTGAAAAGTTATCTAAAAGCTTCAGACATGTAAATCCACTAACAGGCTAGTCAGCTGGCAATACAGCTGAGAAATCACACAGAAACAACTTATTATGTTTACACTGGACAGTCTTTGTTTGCTACTTAGGCACCCTGCAGAGGATGCTAACAGACTGACATACAGTCAGCCATATTCCTCAATATGTTAAACATGCATATTGGCTAGCCAACAGTGCTAACAGGCTAATCTGCAGCCAGCTAGCAACTCAGCCGAGGTATTGGATACGTTCATTATATTAATTATGTTAATTTTACTTGATTATTTCTGTGTAGCTTCTATGCTAACAGACCGACCTCCCCGCATTTCAGACAATTTATTGAAAAACATACAAAAAACAAAATCAACACTTGGTCGTGTTTTTGTTTTTGTTAGCTAAACCAGCCTAGCAAGGATGCTACTCAAAGCAGCAAAAGCAGCTATTTGTTTGTTAGCAAAACTGACCTCTTGGTTTTGACAGTGTAAGATTATAGGCTCAATTGTTACTGTTACCAATTATTCCTGAAGAAAGCATGTAACTTCACAGGAACAACAATGTGGAACTCTTTCATTTAGCAAGAAATGAGATGAAGCTTCGTTTATTGCTATGTTTGCTTGTTATTAGTGCTCGTCCTTTTCGTATACCCCTGACTGTGGCTAACGTTATCACAATTGTTTTGGATCTATCACGGCTTAAATTCAATCTATGGCTCCTCTGGCTTTTTTGTTGTTTATGTTTCGGAGGGGGAAAATGGAAGGAGTGAGAGACCACAGTAATACTCGTGAAATTGCAGCGGGCAGCATTTTCTGGCATAATTTGGTTTGGTGATTTGAATGCATTTGCTCTAAGGCAATTACTAATCTAAGGATTAGACTTACCTGATATGAAGGCAGAAATAGTGGAAGCCGGAGAGAGAGAGAGAGAGATTGCTATAGCTGGTTGCTATATTAGTCTGCATAATATTTTAATACTGACTCTCTATACCTATAGGGGAAACCATGAAAAGGAGTGCGTCACTTTTATTTCTTTGTCTCCCCCTTTTCCTTCCTCTGCACACAGGAGACATTTGTCTCTGTATAAAAACAAATACTCACGATTGAAGAAGCTGGAGAACTTGTCACAGAGAAAGAGAAGAGCAAAGGGAAGGAGAAGACATGAAATTTAAGCCGCATGCCACTTTGATTGCTCTCCACGCCGCTGATTGTAAGTGGCAATGTCGAGGATACCACCTTCTTCTCGCCGCTTCTTTCAATTTGATGTCATCCAAAATGGAATTTCATTTCATATTCAGGCAGCGATAGCATTAGATAGGGCTCACCAGGATAAAGCTGATTCATATTTGCAGATTTGCCTTTCCTCTGGCACTATCAATCACAGTGCCCTGCTCGCCATATTGCAGACTTTTTTTTTTTTTTTTTTTTTCACAGCGATTGTTAGGAGGAGTTTGTACAGTAAATTGACTTTTACAAGGCTCCTAAGGTTTATGATAAGCTACGCTAGTGCCCGGTTGTTTTCTCTACAGCCTGTCCTCTTCGTATCGACTCCAGAAGCCAGAACCAACTAAATGAGAACATCACTTTAGCTCCGCCGCTCTACAACCCCGGGGGATAGTTGTTTGTCGACGGGGACGGATCACAACACGGATCAAACGCACGTCGAGACTATAATTGGCAAAAAACAATAGCGTTTACTGTGGCACCGTACTTCATCAAAAATGCAGCAAATGCGGATGTAATCATTTTTGTTAAAAGGTCACAAGGTCACAGGATGTGTTGTTGTGGGGGGCTCAAACAAGTGGCCGCATGCCCCCCCCCCACCCCCACTAACAGACTCAACACAGGCTGTTTGCAGGGCTCAGTCACAGTGGTGGAAAATTAATCGCTCCCCTGTCAGCGTCACTCACACGGGTGCAAGCGTGTCAAGGGACCTGCCAGCAGGGTCCGTGCCCCCCCACCCCCACCCCACCTTGTGTCAGACGGACGGGCGATTTAAGCCCCCCCCTCCTCCCGCCTTTCCACATCCAGCATCGCCGTGGTTGCGTGGCCTTCGCGAAAATGAGAACACGAGCCGCGGAAGGCAGACAGGACGATCCCGTGATTTACTCCTCTAAAGTTCCACCTTCTGCTCCCGCCACCCAACTGTAAAGCTCCTCAGCACTGGACTGAACTTGTTTATTAAAAACCGAGCAGACAGGTGAAGAAAAAGAGCCTTTAACTGACATGTTGTCCCAGAGGACGGACGCTGTGAGACACTATGTGTGTGTCTATGCATAGGTGTTGACGGGAAAAGTCCAACAGTGTAATTGGAGCATATTTAATAGGTACAACCTTCACCCTGGGTTCAGGTTCACATTGATTTTTTTTTAAAGCTCTGACAGATACGCACCTGTTCTATCGCTCTCTCTCCCTTCATTCTTCCATCTTTTGAGTTTCACCATCAGAAAACTGCTAAAATATTAAGATGCACTGAGATCTCCTGGCTGCACAAGACAAAGTAAGAATTGTCAGTGATAAATAATGCATCCAAAAGCTTTGTGTGTTTTTTTTTGTCCAAAGGATATGGCTTTTTATTAACAGGGTGCAGTCATACATGTTTTGCTAAACAGCAGATTATAATGGATATTACTTGACTGAAAAAAAGGGGGAGGAATAGGACAGCTTGACTGCTTCTATTAGCCCTGTTTTGGTAGCGGCTCCCACCGTGCGGCCCCCAAACGAGATTATACGTGTATGAAACAGGAGGTAGAGCACTCACCGACCATCAATCAAAGCCTGGGGGGACGTGAGTGAAAGTTTGTGCATGTGTACTCAGCAGGTACACTGGCTGCGCACGTGTGTGTACAGTATGACTGAATATGTGTGTGTGTTTGTGTGTGTATCCTGTGAGGGCTGGAGAAGAGAGAGCAAACGTGGGCCTCCACAGTTCAGCCTCTCCATCATCCGGCACGCCAGGCACACGCGCAGCGACATGCCTGAGAGGGTTTCAATATCCTGTGTGTGTGTGTGTGCATCAGCGCTGCTGTGTTTACCCAAGGAATGCAGTTCATTATATTTGTATGTGTGTGTCTGGTTATTACATATACTCTGTACACACACACATGAGGCAGATGGAGCCTGGAGGCTGCAGCAATACTTTATCACCTGTTAAAAACTCACAACAAGTTCAAGTAGTCTGGGTGGGTGACACACCTGCTCCTCACTCCTGCAGTGCCCCTAAGCAAGAGGGGAGGGGGAGGGGGGACTTATTTGGTTGTTTATTGGACGGTGCCATGACTAAGATGTTTTACCATGCACATATACCCACCTGTATGTGCAGAAATATTCATTAGCAAAGCCCTGGCAGGGGCAGCAGAAGCCTCTGTATCGATGAGGACCCTACCTGGCAGAGGAGCAGGCTATTAGCCGGGCCCCGATAAATCTTGTCAGAGCCTGGAAGAATCTGCCTGCCTGCTGAAGAATGAAGGTCACGGGGCAGCTGGAGTTACGGCCGGCCTCGCGAAGGGTAGCTGCTATCAAATGAACTGAAATATGAAGTCCGGCCTGGCTCTTTTTTTTCAAAATGCTAATTTTTTTTTTTCAATTTGCTGTATACTTCTCTCTGCTTGCTCTTTTAGCATGCGGCACATACAGGAATGTAGGATTAAATTCAAATCTGAATAACTTCTTCTACATAATATTGTTTTCTCGGTGTGTCTGCACTCAGCATTTACAGCATTGTGATTGAATGTCACAAAAAAAAACCCTGTGTCACTGCTGGAAGGGTGACTCGACAGATCAATCAGTATGACAATCAGAAATCTAATCAATTGTAGTGATGACAATAACGACATTCATGCTTCTTTCTGTAGCTTTTTGTAATGCACCTTGGTGCCACCAACAATAGAAGAGTAGAAGAAGACAACTAGCTGGGTACTTATCAAGCTACACAAGGCTAAAGTAAATCACAATAACAACACTTCCATCTACTTAAAAAATGCTATTAGCCAATTGCTAACTTTATCATGAATTCTTATTGTCATTTTTTAGCCTTTATTGGACACTTCCTGGTATTTCATAAATTAGATTAACTAGATTAGGATTAGAAAAAGTCATTAGTTAGCATATGGGTGTTCTATAGCTCATTTTATGCTGCCAGATTAATCTGGACTGTATATAATCTGACACCTCATAGGTCGGGGCTCTCTGTTGGCCGGTCCTGTTGGAAACTGCAGTAGAAAGCAGTGATGACTGTAACGCTGGCTTTAGTCAGATAAATTCTGCTGTGGATTGAGGAGCTCCAGACATTTAATATGGTTTCACGTATCGATTTGCGGCACCTTGCCCTATATAGCCTGTTTATTATCTAGCTTTGGTTTCAACCTTTTATTCTTTCTTTCTTTTGTCTCAGGAGTCCTTCTTATTTCTTACCAGCAACAATGTTCTCTGTAACAACTACAAATAGTCTATCAAACTGGCCGCTGGCAAAGAACCGAGCTGCCATTTTGCCGTTAGCCGCTTAACTCAGGTGTTTGAATAATAAGATGTTCCGAGCTGCAGCTTTTTCATCTTATTTTGCTGCGATTATGGGAGTGGAGGGTGGTTGTAATCAAGACTGAAAGACCCGCTCTTTGACACGGTTCATTGACTCAAGAGTCAACACATGGGACACAATAGCCAATTGTAAATTACAGAGTGGATTCAGTGGCGAGAATCGCCCTGAGGGGGAGCTAGTCCCATACAGGTGGGGCTGCTGGGGGTGAGGTGTTGTTACATTTGGTTTGGCTCTAGGTTGATGAGGTCTGGGATTTGGGGGGGAAAAGGGCGAGGATATCCATCAAATTGACACGTGTGAGGGAGGTACAAGAAATGTAAACAAAGCAGCTTTTTAACATTTCCACAACTTCATAATAAGCTTTGCTTAATGTCAGATTCGTCACTTTTAATCTGCCTGTAATGATATATTAATAACAGTCTTCAGTGGAAGGAGGCAGACCGCTGGGGAACATAAAGTGCACAAAGGAAGCCCGTCACACAGCGAGCAGCTCTTATGAACTGGTGACGAAGACGGGAGCTCAAAAGCGGGCGAGGAGAGCGCCTACGCGGCTGACATTTACGAGTGTGTGTATCGTAGAGAGAGATTCCCCGGCTGCACTTATAGAGCCGGGGGTGGGGGTGGGGGGGTGAGGGGAGAGACAGTTACTTTCTGTTTAATCACCGTCAGGATTCTGCAGCAAATGTTTGAGTAGTGCAGATTACTTTTCCCCCCATGAAGCCAATCGCGGGCGATCGTTTGATGTCTACGCAAATGTGCTTAACATGCAGAACCGCTCCCGCCTTTCCCCCGTTCCTCTGCACATTTTGAAAGAGTTTACGTCTCGGTGTGTGTGTGTGTGTGTGCGCGTGTCGACACTTTTGATTCTCTCTGAATGAGCTTTTCTCTAAGTGAATTGGGGACATGACATGACAATTGGAGACCTTGTAATTTATGGTAAAAATGCCAGTCTTATCCGTGCCAGTGAGTTTTTAGTTTGAACAAGTGAGGAATTACCGGCGAGGGTGGCGGTTTAAAACCGTATGTCTGTGTTTGCTTGGGAATCCTTGGTTGGGTTATCCATTGTTACTATGGCAATATACCTCCGCCACGCTCTCTCCCACCCACTGCGACTTCTACCAGTGGCCATATGCCTGGAGTTTTTTTTTTTTTTTTTTTAAAGGTTTCCACTGCTCTCTCTCATCTTGCTTGTACCCGGTAATTCACACTAGTTGATGCCAAAAGCTGAGCTCTGGGGTAAAAGAAGGAAAAAAAGGGGGGGGGGGGTGTCACGGTATTTTAACAGCGTTGGCCCGAAGTTGAGATGAGGCGTGGGAACGTCATGTTCCACTAAACTGTTTTGATAAAGCCATCTGGGCAAGCAAAGGGAGCATTTCAAAGATGAAGGTCCCCGAACACTAAAATTGGCAGCAGTCAGTGAGCTCATCTCATCCCCGTGTCACAGCTCTTTAGGGAACCTTCGGAATTTACTGCCCTTCCCACTTTGAGTTCTTGATTCATGAGATCAAATTAGACAAGTGTGAGGGGAACATCAGTGGTTTGCTCTTTTTTTTTAACTCAAGGCCAGTATTTTGGCACCACCTCCAAAGCGCTTCGCTTTGGTGGTTAACCACATCCTAAACTCTCCGTAATATTCATATCCCCATCTAGTCCTGCTTTGGGAACTGTCTGTGAAAGCTTAAAGAGATTTGAAATATGGCATGTGAAAAAGTATTTTAAGAAGCTTCATGTGGTAAAATAAAAATAAAAAGATCTTTACTCACATTTCAAACCGACAAGACGTGATTTTCAAGGTCAGGCCTGTCGTTAAAATGTGAAATCTAGTGTTTTCAGACATTTCGGCACATCAAATACCCATGAATTTTAAAAGACGGATGAAACAAGTCGTCTGTATTTCATTCCAGTATCTGAGGAGAATGATGGCTGAATAGCAATGAATTCATTCAGACAGATTAAAGGAGGCTGGTGTCAGGGATCAAACTGAAGGAATGTTGAATACATACAGTAAACGCCTAAGGAGAAGAGAGAGCGACAAATGTGTGTGTGTGTGAAAATTTTGCTAGAGAGTCACTGTAATGACTTTTGACACACATGTGGCCTGTAATAAAGGGCACTTCAGGGAAGATGGTGCAAACATTGTGTTTATAGACCAAAGTTAGCACCTCATAGGTTCCCATGTCAATAAGTGAACAAGCTAACGTTCACTATGAATATATTACAGCATAGTTGCATGACTGCGTGATTGTGTATCTACAGTACAAATGCCCGGATGCTGTTTGTCGCCACTTGTTAACAAACACGTAAAAGCTGGGAGGGTTTTCCAGTGTATTTTGTGTCATAGAGTCTCATCAGCTTGTATTTCAGGCGCCTATTTAAAAAAATACCCCTGATTTCAAATCAATGGAAGCAAAGGTGCTAAAATGCTAACAGATTTTTTAGAAAATCTAAACCTTCGCCTGTTTTAGGCAGATATCTGCTCCTGCTCTGAGATGTCAATGCAAATTTGAGTCAAAAATAAAATATTACATTTGCTCATGTGAGATTCATAAGGCGTCGCAGGTGAGGCCTAAACCTTGGGTCTAAAGCTGCCTTCAGGAAGCCGCGGTGGCTCCTGTTTGATTACCAGCCTCAGTGTCTCTGTAGACTTTGTGTCAAAGCTCATAATGAGCACTGTGGGCAGTGAATGGTGTGTACGTCCCTCAGACACACACTAACACACACACACACACACGCCTGCCTGCCTGTGGTGTGCTCGTCTGTAGCACGTATCTGACTGCAGGCTCAGCTGTATTTATTATTACCATGAGCAGGTATAATGCTGCCCATCACTAACCCATCATTGTGTACACACACACACACATATTATAATGTGTGTGTCCGTCCCCACAGTAAACGCCTTACAGTGTGATCTGAGAGTGACGCATTGTCGGGGGATGGGGGGGTGAAATGGACGTCGCTGCCTCACGTGTTTACCTTGCACGGGCACAATGACAACAACAATTGCGACAGCGCTAGGAGGAGGCCCTTTTGTGCAGCAGAAGCTGATACACCGAGAGGGAGTGACAGGTTTGAGAAATTGGCAAACAGTGTTTGCTGGAAGGCTTCCTTGGGGCTTGGGTACCTTTGAAATCATGTGCGAATGCAGAGGAGTGTGAATGAAAAATAGCTGTGTGATCCTGCCATGTTGCTTCTGTCAAGAATGCGTGATTTTTCTTCCCCCCCCCCTCCTCTCTCCTCCCTCCCTCCCTCTCTCCCTCTCTCTCTCTCTCTCTCTCTCTCTCTCTCTCTCTTCCACCACTTGCTGTCATCCTCATCTGCCCCTCAAAGCTTGCTTTTTCTCTCTCTCTGCTTCTCATCATCTCTGTTTTAACACTCCATTCTCCCTCCTCTGTAATTTCTCTCTCTCTCCCTTCCTTTCTCACAGTCCTATCCTCCCCTCCTCCTCCTCCTCTGTTCTTCCAGCTTAGCGGACGTGGTTATTTAAGGCTTAGAATCCATAAAACCCGCCTTAGGTGTGTTTGCTTTTGTTACTCTCCCAAAATGGTGCATTCACTGCCACATTGTTAGCTGTTGATCCTCGTTCAGCCACTGCCCGTCAAAGGAGAATTTCATGTGGTTTAGCGGCGACTTAAAGTCCAAGGTGGAGCACAGCGATCACATCAGCAGGTTTTTTTAAGTAAGTGGAGTGTACATTCTCAGGATACCTGCCCCTACCTTTCCCCCCGCTGCAGGGATGTTAGATATTTAAGCTCCTTATTGCAAAGATTTGCATGCAGTCTGAGCGAATGGGTACAACAAGTGTTGGAATTTCCAACAAGTCGGACACATGTGGCCGAGGTAGTAAAGTCAACAAACGTTACAAAGTTGTGTGTTTACCCACGCAAATCCATCCTGCATAGCTTCAAGCTGTGTACACGTAGCAGCTGAATTACAGGTGAACCAATCAGAGGCCTGTGAGGAAGTAGTGGCAGTTAGAGGTGCATTTTGTTTGATGTGATGACGACAATAGGGTGTGTGCTTTTTCGTAAAAGCTCCCAAAGATAGCAAATATCGACACGCTAACTTCTAGCTTTGATCATCATCAACAACTTACTGGTTCAGTTTTTTGCAACTGATCATTGATTGGTTAACAGACATTCTGTCCAAGTTCACACACATCACTGTATTTGTGCCTGCAATACATTCACGACCACAGGATGGCGCACAGCTACGTCAATGTACGAATCACCTTCAAAGCTGTTGTCATCCCTGGTGGAGTAGGGGTGGGAATCTCCTATTCCCCTTTATGTTTTCTGGTACGGTTGTGTTTACGTATGCGTGCACACAGGAAGTTATTTTTCTAGAATATTTCTCTCTCTCTCTCTCTCTCGTGCGACAAAAACCAACAGCAGTCACAGCAGGGTCCCTCCTGCACAACATCTGTCCCAGATTGCTCTACCCTTCCTAATTAAACCCTGTTTACCTCAACATTCTTAAAGCAGACTACTGACTAATTATTAGGCACAAGCTCCTCAAAGCCCCTGCTTAAATCTCACAAGCTGATGATAAGAGCGCGGGCATAAAAAAAAAAAGACGACAGGCAAACCTAACAAGAGACTTTCCCTTCCCTTTCCTTCCCTTGGGCATCTCCCCTCTTTGTGTCCATGCCTGGCCTTGATGACGCCATGTTTCACCACCAGAAAACGTATCGGTTAGGAAAAGAAAAACCTTAATTAATGCTCTGAACAGTGCTTAAATATTGTTTTGGTACGCTCAATTGAAGGCGCTATAAAAGAAGAAGGAAGGAATCTAGAACTTGCGGCAATTTCCAATCATACATTTTTAATGTTTATTCCGCTGTTTCTTAATTAAATCCATGCATCAGAATACAGTATCAGAAGTAGGTTTTTTTGGGGGGCTTGCAAATTTATAATGCATAATTTTCATGGGAATGTCCATGAGGGATTGTGATAGATATATTTTTTTTTAAATAGTTATACGTTGGCCCTCTGGGAGAGACCGTACACCAGCATTCCAACATGTGGAAATATATTGAAAAGTTATCTGATGTGCAGGTCAGACACATTTTAATGGTGGTCTAACACACACACACACACTTCCCACAGTTCCTCACACACACACACACACACACATAAAGAATTATCCTGGGCAGCAGCCTGATTCAATTAGTCAGAGGTGAGGAGCAGAGAGATGAGGGTCACGCTTGCCATTCCAGCCCAAATGGAGATGCATCCTGGGAGACCCAGTTCGTCTCTAAATTTGGCTGCTCCTGGGTCATTGTTTCATCACAGCCAGCAGAATGGCTGTGGGGCCTTGCCGTGACCCCGGCTATCTATACATCTATGTACATTTGAAAAAGCTCTGGCTTTGTTGTTTTCTTTCAGTGTTTGTCTGCCCCCCCTGCAGCTACTAGGGGAAAAGATGTGTTGGTTTCTTTACATTAGCATAGCAATGAAGCGGAAATGCACAATTTGCAGCACTGTGTGTAGGTTATATGTACATATGTGTGATAACACTGAGATCCAGTAAAATCCTAGCTGAAGGAAAAGATGGGAGGATTAAACACATCCATCCCCTACCCCTGCAGGTATAATGATAATAACTGCCCATGCTGGTCTGCTATTGATGAGATTTAAAATGAGCATCCATAATAAGACGGGTATTAGCTATGGATTTCCTGTAATGGTAGTTACTGACAACGCTGTCATCCAGGTGTAATAGACAGCAGGGGGATCAATGGTGGACAAACACCAGGCCTTCGTATTAGAAAGTTATTCAAACAAGCAGCAATAAGAGCGTTTATAAAGAGCACCTGGCTCTGCGGCGCCTCCCCACTGCCCGTCTAGACGCCTGAGGAACCTTTTTGGCTTAAAGGTCTGAGAGGACAAAAAGGGAAAGCATGACACTTACACAGTAAATAATGCTCCAATGCAAATGTACAAGAGCTGCCTCATACATGAAGGTCTCTACAGGTTAATGATTCTTTTTTAGTGACTCACAAGCCTCTATTCAGTCCTTTAGCTTTGCCGCTAAACATTCCTGACCTTTTCAGACGAGCCTTTTGCCGTAGCGCTGTTTTTTTCCCTGAGACGATTTAATAAACAGTAACTCAGGCCAGAAACATCTCCAGGAGGGCCAGCTGTGTGAGTTACAGAAGTTTAGCTGCACTTTTGCCAAGAGTGGGCGAGATGATGTGAAGACATAACGAGGCAAGAAAGAGCTGTAACAGCAGGGTAACAAGGGGGGAAAGAGGTATAATGCAGGTGTTGTTTTTTTCATAGTACAAGTGGTTCCATAGCTATCGGAATACACCTATTGGTTGTTTAAGTGCATGTCAGTGAGGACTATACAGTCCTGTAGATATCCAGATAGTAAACATGGACACAAGCTGGGCTTTAACCCTTTCAACCCATGCAGGCACCCAACAATAAAAGCCATAAAACACTGTACTAACCATGTAAAAAAATAATCATATTGCATATCAAATTAAACAGGTGAATCTCTACTACAAGCACATATAAGTCATATTTACACACATCAAACATAACTCCAACACCGTGCAAATCAATTATTACTCATCAAAATCAAACTCTCATATCAAAGTCGACCCACTTGCCACATGGTTCAAGCCACACAAACAAACAAGGTGTCATATGAAAGCTGAGACTTTCCCACATGACAGTTGTTTTGCTATATTATGAATATTTAGTAAATTAGAATATAAAGAATGTTACAGCGTTTGTGGAGGACTTTTTGGGGGAGAATGAGGGAACGGTCGTTTAGCATATAATGCATTTTCTTCCATGTGGCTGGTCACCAGGGGCCTATGTTCAGGGGGGCTGTCACATTATTCATCTTTATATACAGTCTATGGTCTTAATTTGTGTTAAGCTACCCCTCAGTTTACAGAAATGGTTCGACCCAAGTGCTATAAGAAGCCACTAGCAACTTATGACTGTTCAATCTTGACAAGTGGTGAAACTGGTGTGTGTGAGAGCAGCGTGTTATTGACATGTTGTTAACATGTTAAAGTCTGACAAGATTAACGTGTTAACTGTACGTGTGAACATGTTGCAAACAAGTTAAAGTCACGCCGTCTACACGCTGCATATTTTTGGACTGTTTGTGAACGTCCACAAAGGATGGGGAGCGTTCGGAAGCTTCATATTTTGTCTTTATTTTTAAATACTGAGTATAGTTAATATTAATATAAAAAAAAATACATTTTTTTGCCTTGAAGCAGTGTTTTCTAAATTCTAGGCCTCCATCGGTGTCACCTCTGTAGAGAGAGTGCTTCATATCAAAGCAGAGAAACAAAAAGGCCTTTGAACACTCACAGAAGCCGCCCGGGTCTTTGCTCTGCTCATGACGAACAAAACGAAACACTAAGACATCAACAACACCCACAGGATTTAGTGTCTCATCCTTTTCACGGCCATGTCTGCTTTTATTAATGGCAAAAAAAAAAAAAAAATCTTGCAGGTTTGTGAGTCTCCAAGAGTTAACACTTGTCTGAAGTCAAGTAAGTTTTTCTGGCACTCTGGCTCAGAATCAAATTATGTGTGAGGCATCTTCCCCTCGGGGGAGGAAAGGGAAGACAGAGAGAGAGAGAGAGGAAGGCAAAGGAGCTCAACAAAAACAAGTCTTTCTTGTTTTTTTTGATTCTGCTCAGTGATCATTAATTACAGACTGACAAGGCTCTTGTTAAGAAAGTACAAAAGGAAAAAAATACATCAAAAAATAGTTAAACAGCCAGCGTAATTACATTTATTGTGATAAGTTGGAACAAACACACTCCTCTCATCCTCCGGGGACTATGAGGAAATGAGCTTATTTTATTAAACAAACAGTGATATGTGAGTAATAGGTCGTTAAAGTGCTGAAATATGTCAGAATTTAAGGACCCTGTTGTGAGTTTACAGTGATTTCAGAACACCCCACTAGAAGTTTTGTGGGAAATAAACAAGGATGCCGTCAACAGAAGGCGCCCTAACTAGGCCAGGTTTGAACTTTTAACCACAACTTCCTCCAACTCACACTGCTGGAACGCACGCCTCAGCATACCTGGCTTAAAGGAGGACTCCGAAACCTTTTGTGTGGCTTTCCTCCACGGATCAGGGCGCAACGGATGTGGTGCACTCTGGATTAATAATGATCAACTGGCTCTTTTAAATGAAAGGCTACGGAAATAATTAAAGCTTTAACACACAGACTTTCTAAAATTATTTCTTAAGGACGACACGCACAACTGTTGTGTTTCTTGTTTGTGAAGGGTGTGTCCATTGTGTGTTGACACGGTGGAATGTGGCTTCGTCTCCTGTGTTTCCTGTCGTTCGGCGTTAAAGGTATGTCGCGTGGCGACGCCGCTCGTCTTACGGCTCCGTGCGAAAGCGTGTTGCGTGCATCTCTTTTAGTACGTCTTGTTGAATGCAATTCTAAGAGCGTTCCTTTTTTTATGAGTGCAACAAGGTCACAGCACTCTGCAAAGTTATTCCACTTCACAGCTACAGTATTTCTAGAATCAGCAGAGAAGAGTTGAAAGCCTGAAGAGAGAGAGACAGAACTGGCAGGCTGCTCATATCACAGCGCTTTTTTAATTCCAGACATTTCCCCAGCCTTTGCAACAGTACAGTCAGAGAAGAAGAAGTAGTATGAGTCACCTGTAAATCTTAGTGCTGCATATTTTAGGTGATTTTAGGTGATTTTGTGAAATGAAGTTCCAAAATAGGATCATTTGGAGGCAGTAATTTCTCTCTAAATCATCCCTATATTCATCATTTATTATCACAAATACATTCAAATGATGAAATACAAGGATTCATTTACAAATGAATGATTTAATTGATGCTTTCACAGCTACTGATAGTGTAAATTTCAACATTTTAGTGTCAAATGGGAAGTTAACAGCAATATATGAGGCGGTGATGGCTTCCATATAACTTCGATACAATGACGATCAATACAATGTGTACACGTATGACAGTCGACTGCCTTCTGCTGTGTAGCCAAGATGCTAATTAAGAGTGTGGATGCACTTGTGTGCTCAAATTAGCATGCATACGGTTTGCTAACTGATTAGCACTTTAGCAATGCAAGTTTACAGAGGACACACTTGCTAAGCTAATTTATTTTACCCATTGTTCGTGAAGTCTGATTAGCATGTTGGCTAATTAGTTTTATCCAAATGTCCTGCGCACAGGGTGGTCCGTCTACATCTTGTTGGAAAAGTCCCAATATTTTAGGGTTATCCAAGTATATATATCAGACCAGAAATAAAGGAAAGACGTCAGCAAACAAATCAGGAATTACAATTAGATGTTTTAAGAAGAAAAGACTAGGTTTTCCCAGCGTGTTCAGATTCCAGAGAAGAACTCCTTAAATCTTTGAGGCCGCCATGACACTTGGCTTCATGTCTGTGTTATTTTTTTTACTAGATTTATGTGATGCTACAAGGAGATGTTGGATTTTTGTATACAGTAATAATTCAGCTCATGTCTGGAGCTCACAGGAGCTCTGTCTGATGCCCCCCCCCCCAACCCCTCACCTCCCCCCTCCCCGCATCATTAAAATGCCTCTGGCAATGCACTCCTCGTGTACGCTGGTTTTTTTTTTTCTTGTCTTACATTCGCGCTCCCAACATCTTATTTTGGCAAAGCACGGTTGGATCAGCCCAGAAAAGTCCAAATAAGGTGTTTTCTGCACAAACACCTTCCCTTTTTCCTCTCTCTCTCTCTCCTGCCTCCTGCTGCCCCTCATTTTTCTAAAGCAGCATGCTCTATTAAAACACAGCCAAACAAGGAGCTGCGAGTGAGGAAACAAACTTAGAAAATTCATTAGTCAGGGCGTTGTTTTCACAAATTAAACATTAACTTTTTTCTCTCTCTTTCTTTCTCGGCAGCTCACATGAGACACGGCTGCTCGGGCGTTGTTTGTCGCGGTTTCATTCGCCGGGGATAATGAGAAAATTCTGCATATCAATATTAGCAAAAAAAAAAAAAAAAGAATCTCATATCCATACTCGGGGATGAGGCTGGTTAATTTGAATTTATTCTGTGGGATTTACAGTCATTCTGAGGGCGGGCAGAGGAAAAGAGAAAGAGGAAAGTCTGGCTAACAAATGGAGTCCGCATGGTTAACACCAAGCTCTCTGTAGGTTTGGTAAATAAATGATATTAGGCTTTTTTTGGGGTGGGGGTGCCTGAGTCTGTCATGAGTGGGTCTCAGTGGAGGGAAGCAGCTGCCACTGCTTGAAAGCAGGTCTTAGGCCAACCAGTGTTGTAGGGAGAGAAGTAGATAATGCTGGTAAATGGTCGGTTTTATGGTACGCTGACAGGCCTGTGTTTGTTTGGGGGCTCTTCATGGCCTCCTGAGAGCTAAATACTCAACCTAAAATTAGTCTGTTTTTGGTCTGGCCTTTGCAGGATTTGACTTTGACTTACTGCATCTCTTCATATTATCTCATCTAGTCTCTTAGAGGAACTATTTTCTTCGGAATAAGCACGCATGTGCACACATGCAGAACCTCATTACTCCACAGTGCTGTCTACATAACTTCCAAACCTGCTAGGTCTGTCTGATTATCATCATCAGTGGCTTATCAGTCCTCATGTGAAGCACTTTGAAGAGCAACAACCTGCTACATAACTGAATGACTGACAGGCTGAATGACTGGCAACCTCAAATATCCACATTTAGGTGATGGAAAAGGTGTATTTTAGGTCAAACTGTGATCTTCTCTTCAACCTAACCAAGTATTCTGATTGACAACTGAACAATAAGTATTGCCCAAAATCCTGAGCCCACCTAGTCTCTACAGCTATTGAGTGCGGTGGTTTAACTTTCCCTTTTCAGAACTGAAAATCTGTTCACATCTGCATATTTACCATGTATGAAAATCAAAGAAGTGAGTAAATAAACCAAAATGTGGAGCAGCAGAGTGGAGTATTTTAAGAAGTCTTTCTGGACCAATTGTTACTGACTCTGCTTACACACCTTAATAATTCATCTACTACCAGAACTGTGCTGTAGGCTGCACTACTACTACTACTAGTCCCAGTGCTGTACAGAGAGTGAATACAGATGTCACGCATCAGCCGAGGAGGCGGATAATATACATCCTAAGGTATAGATCCCATTAATATTCCATTCAAATCGAGCTTGAATTGCTGTAATTGCTGCGTTTAGAAGGTTCTGACATGAAGGATTTTCTACAGACTACACACACACACACACAACCTCATTATTCCACAGTGCTGTTTACATGACCTAAAAACCTGCTAGGTCGCGGCGCGCCACCACCAGCGCGGCCTTCAACTGCAAACACATAAATTTGAAGCCCATTGGTTATAACTCTTATTTTCAATTCATTACTGGAGGTAACCGAATACATTAAGTTACCTCTGCATGCGATGAGTAAAGAAAGGGCAGCTGTAAAAAGTCCCTTGGAGTGGGAGTGAGTGCAGGATCGCAAGAAGGAAAGCGGAGGAAGAGGAGAAGCAGGCGAACAGAAGAATAATAAAGGAAATGTAACACACGGCGCAGGGTTGCGTGAACGCATTAGGTCCTGGCCGGATTAATAATGTGAGCCCAAGACATACATAGCAAACGTAGCCTCGCCAGTGGCAGCAGCACCAACCGGCATACAAAGCAGAAAGATAATAATATCACATATTGACGGGATTGAGGCGAACATGCTCTAATGATAGGAGTTGAATTGCAAATTTCCTGGATTATTAGCCAAGCCTAGTTAGCGTGTTAGCTGTAGCTCTTGGAGTGACTCACAGCTGGATCTCAAGGAGCATAGAGCCTGCATGGATGATGATGTGAATGAAAGTATGGACCGTAGTATGACATGTGGTACTATCGTCAAGAAAAACTGGTAAAATAATGAATACAAATCACATTTTCAGACAGAATCATTAAAAAAAGAAAGGGTTAATGGATGGATGGATGGATGGATGGATAACCGCAACCACTAAAGTTCCTTTCAACACATGTATAGGTGCATACAGGTTTTCGGATTGACCCCCCCAAGACCCCCATGCATTTGGCACCAGAAGGGAAAAAAAATAGTGGGATTTGACTGAAAATAGAAGCTGGCAGTCGGGTGTCTGTTCAGTGAGATTTGGTGAGATTTCTCCTCCAAACAATAACCTGAAATCAGAGAGAGGCAAAAAAAAAAGCTGGGACACAATCTCGCTCAGCGGCCAAAAGTGGGATAAGAATACAAATGCCCGTTTTGTATGTGGGGAGAGAGAAGAAGGCAAGGCAAGGCAGGCTGGGATTGCACACAAAGTCCTTTAAAATCCTCTGAGGCGCTAAGGGGCCGTCATGTGCCGAGCGGTAAATTGATCATGACATAGGAGCCAGAACGTACAAGCGTGTCAAAGGCACAAAAGATGAGGCAGCAGTTGCAGGGCCAGAAGAGAAAGGAGAACACACACAGACCGCATCGTTTCAACATCTTGGCTGGAAAAGCTTGCACTGGAGCTTATGCGTTGCTGTCTTTATATGGACGCACGTGCGCGCCTTCACCTGTGTGCAGGCGTTGCTGCTGCTGCTGCACCCTCCTATTGCCTCCTGAGTTGAGTTCAGAGAATCAGATCCTCGCAGTCTGAAAGCATCCATTTGACTGAATTGCTATATATTTTCTAGGTTAAACGCAGCCTTCCTTTGAAGTGAATTTGCCCGTCCCAGAGCATGCAAGTATTATGGCTGACAACCTTGAAATATTAAAAGCAGAGTGCTGCAAAGATATCCGAGCGGATCCTCTCTCTTTTGCATTTTCACCCAGGCGCGCACTGGATAGTGACCATCTGGATAAACCTTGTAGGATTTATAGTAACGTATCCAAATGACCAAAGAAAGTAAATCCAGCAGTGAAGCATTGGGAGCGACCAGCTTAACTTAAACAATCTGCCGTCCTCTGACTTTTCAACGTTGAAATATTAATGGTGAGATGTTTCACATGACAGGCTGCTTTGTTTTTTGGGATTGAGTGCTGAGGACCTGGCGGAGACGACAGCAGCTTTTTATGTTTTTCTTACATGTTAGTTTTAATAGTTAATCAGGGGCCTTGTCCTGGATAGGAGGCTGGATTGCTTTGTTTGGACTGGAATGTCAAAGTGATGAAGATGATGCTCAAAGATGAACCGCTGCAACTGGAGACAAGCTGTTTCTTTCTGTGCGAGTGATGAAGCATGTTTAACCTCATACGTTCCATTGGTGATACTTCTGGTAGTATTGAGGAAATATTTCAGCACATCTTTACATTTTCAGTTTCTTCACATTCTTTTTTGATCATTGTTAGCTAGCTGGTTAGCAAGGTTTCTAGCTAGGTTGTTCTTGCTTTGTCACAGTTTCTGTATTAACAAATTAACCCCTGCCTTTAAACATGAAGAAAAAGAACAGGTTTCATAACTGATCCAATGTGTGACATGTTTAGAAGTCTATTCTGGTTGTTGTCTGGCAAAAAAAGGAGGAAACATCAACACATTTACTAGTTAGCTCGATTTTGCCGATTTTGCTGACAAAATGTCATTAGCTTGCTAGCAAAAGAAACTTTTTTTTAAAACTTCTGGTTACAGTGGAAGGTGATAATGCCACTTTCTATGAAATGGGGAAAAAAGCAGGAGACAACAGCATAGTAACTAGCAAATAAGCTAGTAGTATAGTGTAAAGCTACTTCCTTAATGGTAATAAGCTAGCTAGCCACTAGCATTCTGTGCTCCTGCCAAAAGGGACATATTTGGCTTTTTCACAGTAGGCAGTTACTACTGTGTTGCTAGTACTGCTGTGTGAAATAGTGTTGGAGGATTCTGTAAATTTATCTCATTGGTTTGTGTTACCTTGAGCTATTTGAGTCAAAGATAACCTGGACACACATCATTATGTTTTAAAAATTCTCTACATTTCAAAATATTTCTGTGCAAACCTGGTATTGTGGCATCCCTACCTTTAAAAGTGCTCTGATTCATTCTGTTTTGTTCTGCTTCAGTCATTGTCTGACTGCTGTGCAACTAGTCTGCTCCCTTTAAAGAGGTGCTTGCCCTCGGTCTGCCCTTTGATCAGGCCTGGCCTCCCTTGAACTCAGCGGAGTACGGCACGTAACATGAGGAATTAAAGAACAGGCACAATGGACGGCGCTAAATAGGGGCCCCGTCATTGTTACTCCTCCTGGAATTTCGAGGAGTTCTGGAGTGGCTGACGTCTTTTGTTGGCAGATTTTTGTTTTGCTCTAAGAGCCTCCCTGCTGTGGTTTAGAAGGATTTACCCAAACAGGTGCCCTTGCAAATAAAAAAAAGCACCATTGTGTTGTGGAGAGTAAGTGCCTCACACATTTTGCCTTTGACCACGGAATTACGACGGAACATTTCAGTCTGTATTCATGAGATATCCTGTCCCGTTTCCCAGCAAGGTTTGGTTAACCACTGAGCAGCCGGTGGGTGATACTCTAGGACTCACACAAACATCTTTTTTTTTTTTTCCCTTGGCGCAGTAGGGGAGCTCCCACTTTGTCTTTTATACACCCGACAACAATAGGAAGTGCTGTTGAGTTTTATTCTTCCTTTGACATCAATACAGTTTCAGAACTGTGCTGTTGAGGTGCGGCGGCTGAGCTGGCCTCTCTCCACCTGAGGCTATAAACGACGCGAGCAGCATACCTCAGCGCAGCCGGAGAACCTTCGCACCGGTCCCTTCTTGTCTCCGGTCCCCCCCCTTTCCCAATTACCGATTCCCTTTTGAGATACAATGACATTGAGTTTTGACAGCTGAGGTTTTTTTTTGTTGTCATTGAACTTTCTTTTTCTTTCTGTCTATTTTTGAAGGTCTTTAATCTTGGCTCCAAAGACAGGTGGGGTGGTTGAGCCGAGCCGATAAATGAAAGTGCGCGGAATCATAGTCGCCTCTTTGACCTTAGGTTCTCCTTCCTCGAGAGCAGGGCTCGTTACCGGCAGCGGGATGTCACCGCAGCACAAGCAAGATCAAACGCTGTGTGAAGTTCGTGCTCAGGCTCACACATACAGCCATGCATGTGTGTGTGTGCCACAGTCCTATCAGAACGCTTGTTAACGTCAAAAAAACTGATAGGGGAGAGATAAAAACCCTCAATGTGGACACATTTGTACTAACTTTCCTGGGTTCAAACTTCTCTGACATGCCCAAAATTTAAGCTAGGTGGGGGTAAATCTGGTTCCTCCTCTTGGCTGTCAGTGTGTTTTACATTCTCTCCTGATAACCATCTGCAATTTACAACCTAAAGGTCAAAGTCGGCATGAGGAAAAACTGAAGCTAATCCATCCGCCGAGGATTTCTGATGACACTCTGTGATGGTGACATCCCTAGTCTGGAGAAGATCTGATATTTGCTGATACACGCTGCGTTATTGAAAATGAGATTTTTCATCACGAATAGGAAAATAAAGCCTCAATAAAACTTTAAAACTATTTCTAATACTCTTCCTCCTGTAGCTGTCTGGTACTTTTCATGCCCAGAGCTTTTTTTTACTCGTCTCCTGTTTATTTAGTTCTCTCTCTTTCTCCCTGGTCCTCCCTGTTCAATCTTTTCTCAATCTGCTGTTTCTGTCTCTGGTACTGGGGGACGGGTCAAGGGCGGGAAAATGATAACATTCGCTCATTCTCTGGTCAAATTAGGAGCGCAGCAACCTGCACGCAAACACACGGCGGTGATGGATGAAAGGTCTTACGCCAAGGGTGCAAACATGATTCATGGCTCCCTTCGTTGGTATTAGTCCTAACACATGAACATTCACACACACACACACACACACTCAGCTGTACTCGTATTTCAGAAGTGTGCTCTTTTGTCAACACGTTTCTTTTATAGTGCCAGATGGATTCCACCTCTGGCACTTCACTAGCAACAAAACCTACTACACTGTCTGAATGTCAACAACAAGAAAGAAGCAAAGAGCATTCAACACACTGCCTCCAGTCAGTCACGGCAGGTGGAGGAAAGGTTCAAGGAGGTGTGTTTATACCCAGACATGCCGCCGACGCCGCACGCCGCCGCCCCACTGCCGCACGCGCTCACACACACACACACAGATGTCGGAGGCCTCTGATAGTATTAGCTTTGTTTACGTGCGCACATCAAGAGCGAGTGACGAGGCAGCTCTTTGTTGATGAATGTTCTACTTCCGTCTCTTAAACAGGCGTACATCAGTCTTCATAGAGTCGCAAGAGCCGAGTGGGAGGAAGAGAAGGCAGACATAGGTGTGAGGAGAGGAGGCACTGAAGAGACAGACAGATGGGAAATGAGGGCCGTTTACAGCATTTAGGTGAACTTAGATGGTGTGGATATTTCGTAGGGGTTCACTATTACACAAAAACAACACACAAGATAGGAAGTAGGGAAGCAAACATGATGAAGACGACGTCAAGATAAAGTAAGGGTCGCCTCATCTTAGGGGGACCATGAAAGTCTAATAGCCGGTTTACACTGTCTCAGACAAAAGAAGACCGCTGTTGTCGGCTGTTGTCAGCGTCTAGCGACCAAAGACAAGCTGAGATAAAATTCTAGCAGTGTCAGCAATTTAGGATGACTGTCTCACAGTGTGACAGCTGCTACGACCTGTCCACATCCTCGTACTCCTCCTCGCTTGATGACGTATGTCGTAACCTGCGTTCATTCATTTCAACTTCTTTCATCTCTTCACTGTATCATCATATATAGAAAAGTCTTTTTCCTCTCTGTGCTCTCTGAGGTGTTTTTTTTATTCACACAGTAGAGAAGATGTCTGTTTTGTCCCTGTGCTTGATGCTAAAAATCTGACCTATTTCTGCTAAAAGACTTGGAGGCAGGTTCTTTCTCTCCTCGCCGAGCCCAGCGTAGCAAAGCTAATTGTATAAAATCCTTACCGCATCATCTATTGTGAATCCCTCTGAGAGAATTATTTAAGATGGCCGACCAGGTTGATGTGGATAAATGTTCCCATCACCGCTAAAGTGAAAGCCGCTGCTCGTCTCTCTGATTTTAGACGACGGCGCAGACGGCTATTTCTCAAAAGAAATCTAATTCTGGTGCGCTCGTGAGTTTTTCATCATTTGTCGCCACACTTTGCTCTTTCTTAAGCTTATTTCTCCCAGTGGCTGTTAGTATGTGAGCACGGGGAAAGGCTCATAGCTCACCCATTGGGTGCCATCCAACGGATTTGATGCCCTGCTCTGGCCACGGCCATCTGTGTCTGTTGGCGTTGTAATGAGAGGAAAAATCGCCCGCTGGTCCTCTCCTCCAATCCCCAACCTCGGCCCTTGTGTACGAGCACCACCGGACAGCAGTAATTTGGTATCAGCCTTTTTTTTTTTCAAACGTACAGCGACCTCGTAGCCCCTGCCTCTGCTCATTGCTTGCATAACCTTGCGGATGATGAAAACCGGATAAAAGGATAAATATATATTTGGAAATGGGAAAATGAGCCAGGCAAAAAACAAATAGTATTTTAGCTGTCTCTCTGCTCAGTTAGGCTAAAGAGATAAGGGAAACATTTCTGCTTATCCCCACAGCTAATCCCTTTAGACAAACGTCCAATCCCTCAAAGCATGGTGCTCATTGCAACACTAGCCAATGTACCGCATTGTCAGATGATGATTGTTTACAGTCCTGTATTTAAATATTTGATCTATTTTTGTACAGAAGAGGGGATTGCGATGTCTTTCATACATATATATATATATATAAATATCAGATGTGCCATGTTTGATTGATACAAAAGGTCACAGTCTGCATCCAATCCACAGTGAAAGAGTACACATAATTCCATTTTCAAAACTTATCAGCAGAGTACAGGTCCTAATTTTGATTCCACAAATCCACAAATCTCATTTCCAACAAATTGAATATATTGATTTAAAAACACAGAAAATACGAATGTTTTAAGAGTAGAAAGTAAAAGTGATGGTCTGAAGCTGTAGCTAGCTATAGCTGTTATACACATACATACAACATGTTGATATATGAAATGATGTCACTGTATGTATCTAAACTTCAACACATAGGACTGTAACATAGTTTATTTTTTTTTTTACCAATGCTAAGCTAACCGGTACTGGGTCATTGCTGAAAGTTGAGTGTGCTTGTTCCAACTGTCTAATTCAAATTTCTGCAAAAAATGAAGCATGATGGGAGTTATATATCTGCCATGCCCTTAAACTGTGGATTAATTTTACTATCTTTTTAAAGCCAACCTCTTCTGGCCATTTAAGGAACTGCATCTTTTCATCCAGGAGTCAGAAAATGGCATCAATGAAAATGTGACACTGCTCCTTTAATAATGAATTAGAACAGGGTGAACAAGTGTTTAAACTGACTTGAACGTGAGTGAAAGTGTGTGTGTGTGTTTGCCTCTAAATCCCACAGTGGGTGCCTCCCCATAATAATGATGCTATTAAACCCAGCGCTTAAGCTGACTTTGCTTTCCTTTTCCCTTGTCCTTTATCCCCCCCTCCCCTCCTACCTCTACGCCCCCTGTCCCCTCCCACACTCTGAAACACTCAGTTGACCCCACCACCACCACCACCAACCTCTCTACACCGAACGCCCAATCCCTCTACCCCCCCCCCCCCCCACCCCTCCCACTGCATTATTAGTGCGTATAGCTCTCTCTGGCTCTGCAGAAGCCATTAGCTGAGATTAGCAGCAGAGGAGCCAGGCCCGTCTCTCTCTCTCTCTCTCACTTTATTTCCTTTTTTTTCTTTCAGGCTAGCCGTAGCCGCCACGCTTGCTGAATGATTACCATCCATTATAGGGCCTTATTGTGCTGACAGAAGCAACTTCAGAAGCTAGCCCCGGTCATAAAGAAAAAAAAAAGAGAAAGAGTCACTCCCTGTAAGTGTGTGTGTGTGTGTGTGTGTGTGTGTGAGAGAGAGAGGGAGATGATGTGCATGTAGGCAAAGGAGAGGAGGAGGAGGAGGAGGAGGAGGAGGAGGAAGAGATAAGGCAAAGCAGAACTGGGATGTTAGCATAAGGGATTTGGAAGCAGGAAGCGGCTGTGGGGAGTGCAGCCATGAATGTGAAGCAAGGAAGAAGAAATTTTGGTTATTTCTATTATTTGTTTCAAATTTGATTGATGGCAGAGCAGCCACGCACACACACACATACACACACACACACTGCAGTGAGCCATGTTAACCTGTCCGTTCCCCTCATCTCTTGCTCCTCTCTATGATCCCTTCATGCAAGACGCTGTCACAGGTGGCAGAAAAAAGAAAATACACACAGCGAACAAATCAACTGCCACTTTTTCATTTAGGATATATACACAAAAAAAGAAAAGAAATAAGAACAAAACAGCCTCATTTCCTGGCTGCTGGCTTGGAGTTGTTTGAGAGATAGAAAAATACAGGGAGAGAAAATTTAGTCACTTGACTGGAACAAGACAGGGATGGAATATCAATCGGATGTTTCTGTTTTCCACCCTCCTCTAAAAGCAGAGGATGTCTCTGTGCAGCTGAAGCTGAGTCGTACGTTGATGTTTGTGTAATGATATTTTACATGACATGGATCTAACATGTCAAAAAAAGCGATCACCTGACGAGGCAACACATCTGACTGACTCTCTGCTTTTTTGGACTTATATTTATATAATGATGGACTTTGTGTGACACGGATCCTAGATAAACCTTTACGCAGCATATTGTTCTTTAAAGAACGGCTCATTTCATCAATTATCACATGACTGAAAGTACAGATGGTTACGATGGAACTTGATGGCTGTGGAATTGACTCATATGCATATAAAACTTTGCCAAAAAAACACAGATGGAGGCAGCTTCATGTCCCCCCCCCCATGATACCCTGAATGTGTTTTTTTAATTTATGCATCATCACTTTACTTTTCTTAAAGCGGACCAGTACTGGTAATTTTTGGCTCACATTGTGACCACTCCTACCTTTAAAAAGCACATTAAACATCACATTGATAGGAAAAGTGGTTCTTTCAGATGCCTACAATCATTTTTTTTATTTTTTTTTTTTTGCCGCCGGCGGCTTTTAAAAGAGGTGTGGTGAAAGCAGAGAGGGTTAAACAGTACAAATCTCGGATTTTATGTAACACGTACAGGGATTTCTTTAACAACTCTCAACACCTCCCCCTCCTCCTCCCCTTCCCTCCCCCTTTTTTTCTATCTATCTGCCTCTATCTGTGTTTGCTGTGCTGCATTTCAATGAGTCTGTCCCAAAATGCCCCGTCGATATTCTTGACAGATCTTTAAAGCATGATAGGAGGAAGAGGAAAAAAAAGAATTTCACCTGACTTTAAATCTGTGTTTTAGTGCTAAAAAGATACAGAGAGAGTGGTGTGTAGACAGTGTATCTCTGCCATCCATCCGCTCATGGTCATGACTTTTTTTTTTTACAAGGCCTGGATTAGCATACCTCTCTCACTTTAGCGCTGATCTGCTATCCACCTGGTGGATCCGATATAATGTGACAGGTTTGTTGCTGGTTTATACTCCAGCTCCGGCATTGGTAAACATGAACTTCCTACATTTGTAGCCATACATTAGCACTTCCTGTGATTGCTTCCTCCTCCTCCTCCTCCTCCTCCTCCTCCTCCTCCAGACGCATCACTCTCAATCACATCTTTGGATCCTCCACCTTTCTCCACCTCAAGCCCCCTTCTTTTATTTGTAATCTATTTTACTCAACCGTCTTTTTCCCCTTCTCCTCCTCCTCCTCCGCCAATACCCTGCTATCTCTTTTCCACTTCTCCCCTTCTTTACTACTTTCAATCTCTCTCTCCACTCAGCCATGCTATTCTCTTTTTTTGTTTCCATCTCTCTGTCTCTCTTCTTTTTTTTTCTCCCCTGCCTGTGTTTCTCACCAGTCAATAATGAAAATTGCTTGCTACCTTGAATGGATTATGGGTGGTGCGCGGGGGCCCTAGGTAGTTTGTTTGAAGGCGCAGCGGTGTCAAATGAAAAGGCCCGGGCCATTTTCTACCTGCCACGCGGCCTTCTTCCTCCATGCACACACACATGGAGACACATGAATGGCCACATGATGAAAACAACCCAGAAATAAACACACACATCGTGAGCGCATCTGATCAATGACAGCGGATCAAGCGTTACCACACTCCTGTGCTTCCACTCTCCACTGCTCTCCTGTACCTTTCTTCTTCTTCTTCTCTGTCTAACACACACACACATGCAGTCTCTCCTCCTCCTCCTCTTCTTCTCTCCCTGCGGTCATGTATTATGAATGTTGCCTAATTACGCAGCCCAGAATTCTTCATACGGGCTGGCACATTTATTTGTTTGCTTTGTATCTCTTTGCCTTTCTCTTGTATGCAAAATCCTTCTGTGATAGACTTGTTTATTCTTTGGCTCTGCCTCGCCGAGATCAAACAATGAGCAGATTGAACGGGGACGGCGAGCGATTGATGGTCGAATCTCGGGTTGATACTACGCCGATGGGGCGGGAAAAAAAAAATCAGGAATACACGTAGCCAAAGCACATATGCTAAGACTTAAAATGTGTTTTGTTTTCTCCTGCTTGTCTGCCATCTTAATTATGCTGCCCAGTTTGCTGCAAGAGAACCTGATGTGTGTGTTGTGTGTGTCTTGTACTTATTGGCGCTGTTGTTTTTTTTTCCCCTCTTGTCTTTCTTGCAGCGGTGACTCATGACAACTATTGAGCAGACCCGCGAGTGGGAGTGTGTTTTGAAATTCGGTCAGCTTTGACTGACAGCTGCTGTGTGTCATTATTGAAAACAGAGTCACATAAAGCTCTGCGTCTTCCTCCAGCGAGTGTAAAGTAGCTGCATCTGTTTGACAAATATGTTAAGACGTCGTTATTTCAACATTGATGCACAGTGTGTGTGTATTTGAACCAATCCGCTGCCTGTTTTAATGTCATATCCATTTATGAACAGCTCGCGTCCTGTTTGTGTGTGTGGGAGTGTGTGTTTGTGTGTGCGCTGGATTTATTAATGTATGAACATTTTGCTCATGTGGGCTATTTTTTTTAAAGATCTGAATCCGAGGTGGCTCGTTGCTGAGCTGTCCAGGCAATTTTTTTTTTTTTAGGATAACGAAGAAGCAAATTGAGACAGAAAACACAGCTGAGGGATGAAAACAGGAGCAGGCCACTGTGAGGTCAAAGCAAAGAGGAGAAAAAAACAGCCTCACAACAGCCTCAGCATGTGGTGTGGGAGTAAACATTTTATATATATATCTATACGCTGATTTTTAAATATGTATTTACATATGTATGGATAAAGTTTATAAAGCTGAGAGAGCTCAGAGAGTTTCACAATAAAAGCCTCAAAACTTTATGAATCTTAGGCTGCAGCCATTAGCAACAAAAACTAAAGCAAAACCACCAAAGTGCAGTTCCTTTAATGGCCACTTGAGGGTGGTTCCAAAAGTGAGCCAATTCTCCAAGGGTGTAGATTTGCTTTTGGCATCGGTGGGGACCAAAACTCTGACGATTATTATTATGATGAAATAATTTAATAAGCAAACTTGACTTTAAGTCACTTACAAGTTTATGCCATCTCTTTATATGCACCAACGTAGCCACACATGTGACAGCAGGGACGGGCACAGCCAATCACATGGCCACGTGTGTTACGGTCGGACCTGAGCCCTTGATATAACCCAATCAGAATCAGAATATCAAGGGCTTCGGGACAGGAGGATATCTATTGGTAGGACGCTGCAAAAGAACGGAATTTAACCCTTCAAGCACCAATGAGAATCTGTTTTTTTTTTGGAGGGGATCAAATTATTGGTGGGGACTCGTCCACTCCGTCCATGCTAAAACTACGCCCTTGCAATTCTCTATAAACATACATACGTTTTAAAATGTCCAATTTTACAGCACAAATGCGCATTTACACACCACAAATTTGGCCCACCTTACTTACATTTAATCAGATTTACCATTCCACTTCCATTTTTTTTGTCACCAGGGTCATGAGTCTTGCTTAAACCAAAAACAAAGGCACTTTTTTCCCCTTTTTTTTTTGAGCTTTTATTGTGAAATTTGCAGTGGACCAGCTAATCCACATTCTTCTGTGAGACGGCGCTGGCATTCCTCCAGCACACAGTTGAGTGGGATAAAGAGAAGCTTCCAAATCTCTGGAAACATACTGTATCAAACTACTTCTTTATACAGTTAGTGGGAGATATGTTGCCTGTTTACAGCATCAGGTCTGGGACCTGATAGTGGTTCTGTGCTGCCGTCCATTCTCTTCTTCTACTCCTGTATAATTTGGTGCAGAAATGCTTTAAAAAAAATCCTCTTAAAAAAAAGAAATCATGCTTTCTGACTGAAGCCTGTGAATGCAAGCGGGAGCTTTGGGGCTAAGATTTCACAGCCACTAATAAGCATTCAGCCTCATCTCCTCCTCTGCCTTGTGGTGACTTGGCTGCTAATGTGTGACTGACAAGCCTCGGCTTCTGTGTTGATTGGGGCAGTTTTGCAGGTTGGCTAAACACACAGTTTGATGGACAGATCTGGGCTGGATGTGGGATGGGCGTGTCTGTCGTCTGGCGCGCGGCGCATCATACGCGCTTATATCAAAGTTTTATTCTGTGTCGGCTATGCTTTTACACAAAAAAATTAAAAAAAAAAAAAAAAAAGGTGCACGCTCTGTTCTCTCATTTGAATACTGTGTTGACTGACTGGCTTGCTTTTTGAGGTTTAGCGGAGGCTGAAAGATTCAGTGGATTTTAGCCATTTCTCTGTGATGGCCTTGGTTGGCTGGCTGCAGCGGGGAGCATTGGTTTTTATTTTGCCAGATTGCTGGGCTGCCTCTCTTGTTTGCCTGCTTAAATTAGCCCAGCAGGGACCTGTAGATGCCAGAGTGATTTTTTTTTTTTTTTTGGTCAAATTTTTAACATATCTCTTCCTGCACACACACACACACACACACACTATCCTCCCAAACAACTGATCAATACATATTAGCTTTAAGCAGGCTAGAGAACCGAAAGGTCAGAAGGTCATCGCATTAACATGCATTGCATGCCAGGCTCTCAATAATAAGCACTGGGCCCAACTCTGCAGTACTCCTGACCAACATCACTGCCAATCATCAAAGAAGCCATACATGAGAGCACTATTGGTATAAAATCATATTTATCTGACTTTGATTTGATTTGCAGGAACTGAAATGTTTTTTTGTAGCTTGTGAAGAAATATTACAGTTGGGCTACGTTAGCTAACTTGCTCATTTATTTAGCAAAACAGTGTCACATGTGGACAACTAGTGTCTAATTCATGCTGTGAGCTAGTTTGGTTACTTGGTCCATCCAGCATACTGAATTTAGAGCAAGCTAGCTGATGCTTAGCTTCCTGATGGTTAATAGCATTGACTTCTATTGGATCGTATTTCTACTTTACATTAACCCGCTATTGACACTATCATGTGGTGCTCTGTGAGACCAGACAGATCCTTTTGTTAAGCCTCCTAGCCCTGCGAGGTAAAGGCAGGGTTAATCAAACGTCTTCCAATAAATGAAGCATTGTTAATCCACTTCAGATCCAGTATCTAGGGTAAACCCACAGAATCCAGCATGCACTTAAGACCTGCACACGCTTAATGCGGCTACACAGATGTCCTTCAGTGAGAACATGTGTAATTACACACAAACAAGCGCCGCAATTGCAAATTTCAAACACACAATGGAATATTTAAAGGCACACGCAAACTAACCGGTGAGCTATAATTAGCATGGGTTTCCAGTTGAGTGTATCTCCGGCAGCCATGCTGCTATGACGTCTTTCCTAAACGAGGGATTTGTCTTAGACCAAAGAGACTCTGCACCCAGCAAACGACTGCGGTCGCTTCTCATTTAGCTGTGCAACACTTTAAAAACCCGGAATCCTATTTTATTCATTTGGATCCGGGTGGTCTCTCTCTCTCTCTCTGTCTCTCTGCTATCTCTGACTCTTGTCTGTATCTCTCTCATCAATGCACCACCACCGCACTCTACCACCACCTCCTCCTCATCCTCCACCCTTCTTCTCGGCCCCCACCATCACTCTCACTGTAAGGACTGCAGCGAGGGCTCAAATTAATTTCAACTTGCTAATTCCCTTTGATAAAAAAAAGGTTGCGCAGAAGGGTGAGGTGAAAAAAGAAGAAGAAGAAGAAGAAGAAGAAGAAGGAGAATTAAAGAAGCAAGCCAGGTCGCTGTTTGAGTTTCTAATTGCCAGGGCCCAGAATGTGACCTACAGATGTGAAATTCCCCACTTGATGAAATATTAACTAGATTGTAGGACTCGACAGAGATCAGCTGTGCTGGCAAGGACTGTATAGAGAGAAAGAGAGAGAGAGACGGTGGCATTGCAACTCAACACGGCTGAGGTTGATAGGGTCATGTAAAGGAATGTGGGAATGAAATGGAACTCATTAGTGGAGAGGGGGAGGGATGACAGGGACCTTTATTCGTGTGTGAGTGTGCATATGAGTGTGAAGACACCTGAAAATTTCTCCGAGGTCTAACATGGTGGAAAAAAATGCTCACCTTATCTACGGATTTACGACCCAACATCCCCATTCGTCTTTCCTAAAACCTTGTTAGTATTACGCCTCGGTTCCAAAGATAAGCAGAGCGAGAGACACGTGAATTAGGGAGTGTGGATTGAGTGTGATGGATGACATGGTGGGTAATATTCTTGACAGATGGGTAAGAAATGAAAAGTTGTTGGTGCTGAAAAAAAACAAACTCCTTAATGGCAATGATCACATCTGGATGGGCTGATACCTGCACGAACATCAGTTAAATTAAAATAAAATGACAACTGGATCGCGGCGCTCGTCTCACGGTTCCTGTTGCAGGCAGCGCTGTTACAAAACTGCTGAGGCACTGAACACACTCAGCAGATGCATCTTGGGAAAAAAAAAAAAAAAAAAAGGACAGTCACCTCAAACCCAATTCTCTTCAAAAGCGCTCCCTCGGGAGTGCATGTCAGCGGTTAGATTTACTACAAAGGCAGCGTGTGCAGATTTTCAGCACCTGAAATAATATTCAAAGACAGTTTTTTTTGCCTCGTGGTGATGCATGCCTAACCCTAACAGCTATGGCCACCACTGCTGTATTATACTTAGCTTATTGAATTGTAATTTTTTTTTTGCCTGACCTGCTTTTCATTCTAGCCAAAGAACAGGACCAGAGGCTCAGTGATGTGAGGAGGGGGGGGGGGGGTGGCTAAGTAAATACATGGGGGGAAATAACAGAAACTGTAGCCTTCTAAATAACCACTCTCCCAATGCCCTAAATTCATAATAATACAGTCTGCACTGCAGATAAATAAAACACACCCAATTTCCTTGTTAGCATAGAAATGTGGGCCAGGCGCCTGTTTTTTTTACCTCTTTTTTTGATCTGATTATTGTTTTAAGTTGAACTCCATGAACTCCACCTCTCAATTTACACAAGGGGTTAAATTAGCCGGCGTGATGAGGTCCATCATTAGTGCGGTGGGGTGCTCTGCCGCACTCTTTTTTTGACTAGGGAGAAAAACCTGTTCTGCAGAAACCAGGTACAACAGAGCAGAGAGGGTTTTGGAGACAATCCAGTCTGAGGCAAATCCTGGCTATTGTTGCTAGATCAAAGGGGGAGAAAATGGCAATGTAATACGAGCTCAAATTAAATGGATGTTTTGTCTTTTTATGTGACAGCTTCAATTCTGGCCTTGAGTTCTGATTTATGTGTGTGTGTGTTTGTGTGTGTGACTGGGTGTCAGAGGGAGAGAGAAAAAAAAAGAAGACAGAGAACCACATATTTCTTCTGTTCTCACTGAAGATCCGCAAGGACGCAGGAAAGCCTATTCATAGCAATCACAAACACACATATCGCTAACCCGACTTCATGCCTTTTCTATTGATCCGACATCATAGATACTTGATGTGTGCCGCACGTGACGGCCGGCGCGGCTCGTAATGCTATTATCTGTCACACTGAAGTCACTTTAAATCAATAACTATCTCAGAGTCGTTGACCCCCGCCCACCAGCCGCCACACTACCCACTCGCACAAGCTCTGTCATGGAGTCGTTGAGCAAAGATGAGAGCTGCCATTGTAGGCTGTGTGGTGTTTACAGCTCATGCCAGCTCAGCTATAAATGGATCCGGTGAGCAATGACGGGAGCCGCCCTTGTAGACTGAGGAGTCTACTTACCGCTTACAACAGCTCGTCAATGGAGTCTGTGAGCAGTGAAGAGAGTTGCCATTGTAGACTGCATAGTTTAAAAGTGTTCTGCATCGCAGTGCCGCTCACATTAGCTCAGTGAACAAAGATGGCAGCTATCGTGTTAGACCGTGTAGTCTAAAATATCCATCAGCTATCTAGCCACTCACCCCAGTAAAGATGGGAGCTGCTGTCGCAGACTGTGCAGTCTAGAATGTCCCATTAGCTTAGGTTACTTCAGCAGCAGCCATTCATTGTCCGAGCTCCTGTTTCTATCCTTCTCTTGATTAAAAAGGGGGAGAGGGGGAAAGTCAGGTGCATTCACCTGCAGCATGAGGAGAGCAGTTAAAGGGGGGGGTATATCAATTCAACATAGGATCCATTCTCCCACCCACCATCCTCCTTCATCTCCTGAATTTCGCTGACTATATCACAGGCAATTCTTTTATTCCTAGGATACCAGCTGCCAGTAACTCGATAGGTGAAAGACACACAAGGATGCGCACGCACGCACACACACACACACACACACACACACACTGGTCGGCAGGGATTGATTGGCACCGGGCGCATTGGTACACTGGCACAGAGAGCAGATACAGGTGTCCGGTAATCATGTCTGTTTGACCTTTCTGTACCCTTTGCTTAGTAAAAAAAACTATATTTTCTGCATTCTGCCTGTTTACTTCACAAAGAGCTCCATTGTTGGCCCTCCTATGTAACCTGACCACCTACTTATTCAATAAGGGGGAACAGCTTGTAGACTGAAGAGGGCAAAAAACAAGGCTGTGAATTCCTTCCATGGTTTTTTTGTGTGGTGTTCTTGGAGGGGTGGTGGTGGTGGTGGTGGGTTTAGATACCAGGAGAAGCAAAGCAGCCTGCACTGTTAATTGTGTTTTTGCACACTCCTGTGCCCTCTCCTTTAAAAACTGCAAGCGCTATGACAGTGGGGACCACAACAACCTGACGCCATTATCAAATTTCTCCATTAGCTGCTCAAAAAAAATGGCTGCCCAGTCAACAACTGAGTAATGAGATCTAATAGAGCTGGAGCTGAAAACGAGACCTTAAGAGCATGTTTGGGTTTTTTTTTCTCCTCTTCTCAATTCACCGGGAATCATGTCAAAGAAGAAGGCAAGGAGGAGACTGTTAGCTAAGTGCACTCGAAGAAGCGCCTTGGAGCAGAGGACTATTTTACATGCGGATTAGTGTGCATATCGCCGTCATCAGACAGTGATACAGGGCCTTGATAGACTGTCTCTTTGATGCCTTCAGAGGCAGGGGAGTGGGTGGAGGGGTGCGCTTATCCCTTTCGCCTATCTTCTCTGTAACACACACACACACATTGCACTGATCCAGCCCTTCAGAACTGCTGAGATGGAGCAGATTGGATTGTAAGATATATGTCATTTTTTTGGAAAGTACATCATATGCCTTTCAAAGTGAATGCAAATGTCTGAATAGGCACATGTCAGGATGCAAACTGGCTGCGATTTGCACACATGTTGATCTCACACAGAAATTCTCCGAATTTTTTTCCACCTTGGCCTTTCTGGTTGAAAATAACACATAGGGATTGTCTGGGGCATGAGCCAAACACACATAAATTTCAATATTAATTTGGTCGGCACCTCAGCAGCCTCCCCAGCCTCCTAATCTCCCGCTGCATATCTTCATTATCTGAAAGTGTGCTTTCATCTTAATTCCATTTTCATCCATCAAACGTCGGGGAGGTTTGACCTTGCGTGATCTCGACGGAGATAGCGAGTTAGGAAAGGGGAGCGGGCGGAGAGTGACGGAGAGATGGGAGGAGGGGGGGGGGTGTGGAGGTGGGGGAGATAAAGAAGTGAGGGAGGGGAGGAGTTAAATGTGTGCACCTCTCGTTATTCATTCCTTCCATCTCTATGTCTCGCCTTGGGCATTTCTTTTTTTTTTTATTCCTTCCTCACCGTCAGTTTGTTTATTCTGACATTAGGGTTTAATTACTCATTTGTAGTAATTGTTTTCATAATGGTTTGTATCATAATTGTCCTATGCTTCTGTTGTCAGGAACAGGTGGCGGATGGGACCTGTAAGGGAAAAGTGTGTGTGTGTGTGTGCTGATACGATCAGGATGCACAGTTTTTGCACATTGTTTCCCACGCCACCTGGTGGCACTATCCTGATGACTTTAGGAGGCTGCTTATGCCACATGAATGATACATGCCGCTATGATCATACTCAAATAGAACGGCTCATTAGCGGATAAGCTGGATATGCTCTCTAACCTCCTCCAATCTATCTCCCCCGCGCTCTCTTTTTTTGCCTGTTTGGATGGCAGCCCTGATCTCCTAAATGCAGGTTATCTGTCATCAGTGACTCAGGATGGTAAATAAAGAATCATTTATCAGCCTTATTAAAGCCTCTACACTGTCTCCTCCTTATCTCCGTCTTTATCCCTCGCTCTCTCTCTCTCTCTCTCTCTCTCTCCCTGTTTGATCATATCACTGCTTTTATTTTCTTTTGACATTTATTTCTCGAAGGCTTTCTAAATCTCCCATCTGCGCTTGGTGTGGGACAGGTAGCTCGTATCCTCAGTTTGAATCTGGCATTTGGCAAACCGTCGCCGCTTTTTGCGGGCATCCCTGACACCATGTCAGCCAGGACCTTTGCCACAACAAGTTAGCGGCAGCCTCAGGCTTCATCGCACGGCGACTAGTAGCAGTAGTAGTAGTAGTAGTAGGATGCGCACATGTGACACACCTGAGTGCGCAGACGTGCGCACCGTGCAGCTGTCAGCATAAAAACAAAAAAAAAAAAAAAAACAGGAAATGTGATCGTAGGATTCGAAGGCAGACTCTCTATGTAAGCAACACCGAGGTCGGCAGTTTGGTTGACACTCATTCCAAAGTGTCAACCCGTGTGAGCAGGACACAGGAGACGGTCCCATCTATTTCTAATGACAGGATGTAACACAATTCACAAAAGTCTGCCGCAGAATAAATGGAAGCACATCAGCCTCCCTGTGTGAGTTACGAAGCTTTCATTTATCCCTTTTTATGTTTTTTTTTGCTATCATGACACTGTCTTTCTTTTTTTTTTGCTATGAAAGGCTGTTATTTGTCAGCTTGGAGCTAATCCACTGCCACTCAAAGCCACCCCCCCCCCTTCAACCAAAATAAAAAGTCCTTCTTTGGCATTCAGAGCAGGTCAGGGGTTGGGCTAAGCTTCTTCAAATGCGCCCCCCCCCCATCCTTCTCCCCCTTTTACTACCACCTCCACCACCACCACCAGTACCAGCAGAATAGTATCACTAGTGGCCTAATCCGCCACTTGAAGAGCAATTAAAAGTTTAGCTCAGACTTTAAGAAAGTAACCATGTGTGATCTTTTTTCTTTCTGTCTTTCCTGTCTGTGTGCATGGGGCGCATGCTAATAGGAAAGCTGTGGCACTCATCCAAACAGAAAGACAAGAAAGAAAATGGAGCTTTTGGATGGAGGGATCTCTCGTTTTACTTATTATCTGTTTCATTTCTTTTCTTTTTTTTTTGGTGTGCAATCCAAAGCTGTTCCCGAGGCGCAAGCTCGGAGAATTTGATCCCTGCGGAGTTCCTTAGGAGGACATCTCTCTCTCTCTTTCTTTTTCTCTTTTTTATGGCACAACCCCAACAGCGAGAAGCATCAGGGAGTTTTGATTTATTTATTTTTTTTGTGTGTGTGTGTGTACTTTTGAATAGATTTTTGTCTTGCGTGTATTTATACAACTCCTGCCAAATGAGCGCAATAAAGGGTCAGCGAGGCTCCAGAGACGTGCGCTGAAGGACGTTCAATTGATCGGCGTTCTGTCAGACTATAAAACCACCACATGGTAAAATGGAAGATAGAAAGGGGAGGGAGGAAAAAAAAACTACTCTTAAAGATCGACAAGAGAGTGCTAATGGCATCATCAACCGTTAACGAGGCTGTGCGTCCCGCTGCCCGTAACGCCTGCACCTCCTGTAATAAAACTATTTTTAAAGGTGTTTAAAAATGTTATTATCAAGCTCCGTGCCCATGTGTATTGTACGACCTCCCGGCTCACTGACATAATTTTAAATGAGGGATTGGCAATTCAAATATGTTATTGTGTGCACAACTGGCAGCTGTGTGTATGTTTTTTTTTAATTCTACTGGGAGAAAAAAACAGACGTTGAAATCACAAGAGCGCCTTTCATCTTTTGTTTTTTCTTGATTTTTCTCCCGGAGTCTTGTGTGTGTGTTCTTTGGAAATGTTACCTCTGTCCTGGGAGGAATGTGCGTGTGAGGGAGTGAAGTTTGAAGGAGAACGTGAAGAGGAGCGCTGGAGCTTGACAGGGGCCGAAGCTATCAGTCAGGCTAGGACCGTGATACCTGAGACTCTGCAGGCGGCTGCCCTAACAAAGCTTCAGCCAAATGCTCCGCCGCCGCCGCCGACATTCCCAAAACTTATTGGGCCCAAACCGAAACTGCACCCCACCAACCTCACTGCTTGGTCACTCACAGGGAGAGGGAAAGAGAGAGAGGAGGGGAGGGAGGTGGGGTGCACCTGGGACACTTGTGTTTTTGACTGCTCAGGCTGCAAAGAGCATCCACGCAGTAATTAGGTACAACTGAGCAGCACCCAAATAGAACCTGAATCCACCTCGATCAGATTCCAATTGATTTCCAGTCAGTTCACCTTGAGGGCATTCGTCTCGTTTATCAGCCCGACATCAGTCTCTATCTCATGATCTCTGTAATTCTCCGTCCTGGACCAAGTTTCACTTGAATTTGAGCTTACCAAAGAAAGCAGGCAGGGTTACGCCGGGCTAATGTTGTCTCCTCGGTGAGGACACATGACGTCTTACATGCACACATATTTGTCTACCTGCCAGCAGCGAACATTAAGCCTTTTCTGATATCAACTTGAGTCACTTTGGTGCATTAACATGCTAATTTACATCTGAACTATTGTGTTGACACAATAAGATCGACAAACTAAGTCACTTAAGTCACTAAGACTGTGTTCTGTGAGCTAAAATGACTGATTTTGTCAATGAAAGCTGGTAACTTAATGGTAAGAAGCTCATACAACAACAACAAAATCTGTTTCTTTAAGATCCCTGCAGCCATGTTTTTTGGTGTACTGTGGCTATTTGGCACTCTGTGTGTGTCTCAGGTGGCATATCACAGGTCACTGTCTGGTTGGCCATTAAATATGAAACATAGGTTCTTAATTACCGAGTGGCACTTTTGGCAATCACGGCTGCACTCATGTGTCACTCCCCTCCCTCAAAGTCTCTTTGTCTCCCGGCCCTCCTTCAACCTTTTTTTTTTGTCTGTATCTTTCTTTCCATCTCACTTACTTCCTTCTCAGTATCCCTCCATTTTTTCCCTGGTTGACTGCAATAAGACACTGGTCCTGCAGTTTGTGTTTGCTCTCTTTGCCCCGAGTCCAGCCCAGCCACAATTACTTCCTGTGGTTCACGGTGGTGGGTCACTGCCATCCGCCAAAGGTATTTACAGCTGAAATTACACACACACAGTGTGTGTTTCCCGACCAGAATCACACGTTCCATTATCCTTCACGTGGTCCAGAGGCTCTGGTGAGGGTGGGCTTAATTATAACCCCAGACGTCCAGAGAGAGCCGGTTTTGTGCGTTAACGTCTGGCACCGTTGTAGGTTTAAACTGGTGTCATTGTTCTGAGGTGTCTCAGCAAACCTGCTCAGCGTCAGGCTCAAACAGAACGCGGCTGACAGTTTAGTTTGTGGAGGAGGGGGGAGTCGTGCGGCAAGGAAATGAAAATCAAATCCAAGAGGTCACACATTATTGACATCAGTGGCACGGCCCTGTTTTTATTGGCTCCAGGCAGCCCATGTGTTTTCCCTTTAGCATTCAGGAAATAGGCCAGGCCAAGCTTGGACCAGAGCGCCCGGTAAAAACCTGTGGCTTGTTTGCATTGTTCCTTTTTTTTTTGTTGGCTGTCACAGCTGGTTTTCAATCACAGGCCCCTAAAAAAAAAGAGGCTGGGGTCCCCCCCAGCATCTGGCACGAATAAAGCTAGTGCTAACTTGGAGTGAAAGCCCGGCTACTCCCACAGCGGGAGGGGGTTAGCCACCTAAGGCTACAAAAACAAGCATCCATCAAGTAATAGACAGTCAATACCTGGAATTGGCTCTTAAGTAATTTTTTAGACATAACGTGCTTCTCCTTTAAAATGAAATGGGAATAGAGGTCATGACATTTTAGTGTGTTTGCGTGCTCTCTCGTTGAATTGATTGAGTGGATGAGGGAGGTCAGAAGGTCAGGGAGTAGGAGGCAGAGTCACCGGCATCACGTAGGCTTAACCAACGTACAAAAACGGGTGATAAAGGGTTTTTTTCCTCCGATAAATATTTCAACGATAGAGAGAAGAGCCAGACTTCAGCCATCGAGCCACCACACACGAATGGCGGATGGTGTTGTATTTTATTCATTGATTTGAAAAGACACAGAACGGAGGGAGGGGAGGTTGCTGTGCAGACGGTGCTTGCTGCAGATTCTAATCCAAAGCCTCCGGCGATCTCTGCATGAACTCCATTTCTGGTCTGCAAACAAATTAGCTTTTTTTTTTTCCTCTCTCCCCCATCTCTCTTTCTCTCCCAGTGAATATAGTGAGGGAGAAATCCAGGTGAATAAAATCTATTTGTTCATTTACCTTTTTTTTCCCTTCCAGTCAGCTTCTTCTCTCTTTCTCTCTCTCTCTCTCCCCAAACTCAATTTTCCCTCGGTGCGAGCTAGCTGGAGTGTTTCTTTTCTTTGTAGCGGCCTCGCCGGGCAATTTATTAGGCAGCAGTCATTTAATTTGTATCATTAGAAAAACTGCGTTTTCCCGAGGAGTACGGCACTCCACTAAATCTGATCTAAATAAAGTAGTGTGTTTTTGTTGTTGTTGTATTATTTCTTTAACCCTCGCACAAACTGCAGGACTTGTCAACACACACCTCTACACGACTACAAACAAACGAAACATGCTTTAATATCTTAACGTCTCTTCAAGTGTTATTACACCTCTTATAGAGAGCAGTTCTCCTTCTGGGGCCCCTGGTTTTAATTATGCAACAAATGTTTGACTATCCAAGTGAAATTTGCATGAATATTTATACCAATTCATTTGTTGAGTGTTGATTGTAATTACATGGAAACATGATTTATTGCCAAGATTGCTGTGTTAGCCAGCCAGCCAAAGAAAGAGAGAAATATATAAATAAATGCAAATTTACAACACACACACACACACACACACACACACACATAAAGAGAGAGAGAGAGAGAGAGAGAGAGAGAAATGGAAGCCCATTTTTTTCCCAGTGGCTTATGGGAAATTTCATTATCAAAAAGAGATTCTTCCAACAGTGTGTGCACCTGGCAGAGTTTCAGAGGTGCTTACAGCAAGTGTCTCAGGATGGCAAAAATAACAAAGAGGTCCAGCTCGCTGAGGTTATTCCTGTCAGCATGTGTTTCTGCTACATCTGTGTTTAAGAATAATAAAAAGAAAATAGGAGCTGATGGTGGTTTTGCGTCCATCTTTAGGTCATTTTTGCACCTCTATGGAAACAGCAAAAATGTGGCTACAAATAGAAAGAACTCAAAAATATATTTTCTTGTGCAATATGGTGGCTTCACGTGCTGTAGTTTATTTTTTACAACTTCTACAAACTATTTTGAAGTCTAGAATGATGCAAAAATCCTATAATTCTTAGAATTTTAGTCATGTGACTGTTGCTTGTGAGTGGATCAACAATGGCTTATTTGTTGCGCAGATGAGTGTAGAATTTTTTGTTTTTTACAACAACCTGTTAATACAAATGGTTGATTTTTGGTGAATTTCTAAATGAAACATGCAGTATAAGGTGATCCTTTCAAATGACTCCTGTTATTGTTTTTGATAAATGTTGTGTTGATGATTTAAAAAAAGAAATCATGGCTTTAAAACATGCTTTTAAGTGTTTAGTTTCAGGGGCTTAGGGCGCAGTCGGTGTCTGATAATAGATTTCGTCCCATCAGATGAGACACAAACAGGAGAAGGCGGGAACATGAGCAAATTTTTGAGTAATGGGCTTCCGTCTTCTGTAATATTCTCGTGATGGAACAAGGAAACAAGGGGGACAGAGGGACGAGGGGGGTTGGGGGGGTGCTGGGGCGACGATGGGGGAAAGAACATGAGAAAGCGATGAGGTCCCGCAAGAAGATGTGCAGCAACAGAGGCGAGCTCTGACAGTGTTTGTATCTAATTAATGAACGGCATTAGCCATTCGTTATGCCATTTATTCTGGTAACGACCATAGACTCGCCTCATGCCCTACCCCACCCACCCTTTGCTTTTACCTTTGTGTCCTACACAGGGATTGAGAGACGATGCAGAGAGAGGAAGGGAAGCCGGCTGAGAGACAGTGAAACACAGGCTTTGTCTTTAAAGACAAGCTCGGTTTCTACACAGGATGCTGTTCAATAACGTGCTAACAGGCTACATGTATTGACACGTAGGAAAGAAGTCGTTCTGTGTGGTATAGTTGTGCGCTCCATGTTCAGACCTCCTGTTGAGCTTGTCCACTTTGTCCTTTTTTTTAAAAAACAAGCAAGGCTGCTTTCCTCTTTAGCTCTATTTAACACACAGGTTTAGCTGCCATGTCTGCTTGGTCCCCTGAGCCTCAAGCAAGCTCTAAAGACTCCCATTGTGTCCCTATTAGGCTACAAGGTCTTCCTATTCAGGGCTTTGAAAAGGTCTTTGTTGTGAAGTTTTGTGTCAGGACATTATAGCAAGCTTGGATGTTCATACCTTTGCTCCCCCCCTTTTTTTTCTGACCTATTCCCAAATCCCCCCCTTTCTTCTGCTTCCCAGCGGACCCACCTCCCTAGCTGACATCTTAACAATTAAAGAGTCCCTTTTATAGTGACCCCCGGCCGTTTGGTTTCTCTTGTAGCCGTTTCGCCGAGTGACCTTCTCGGTGGTGAGCCAGCCCCAGGACCCTCACCAGCAGGGATCGCTGCAGAGCTGCTACGACAGCGGCCTGGACGAGTCGGAGACACCCAGCAGCAAGAGCTCGTCGGGCCCCCGGCTGGGCGCCCTCCCCCTGCCAGAGGACAGCTACGAGAGGACAACGCCGGATGGCAGTGTCGGTGAGGCAGAGCACATGGAAAATGGTAGGGGCAAACACTGAAAGGAGATTAAGAAACCGCTAAGATGCAGGAAGCACACATGCACATGCTAAGTAGAAAGTAGGGACGCCCGATTGTAGAAGCCTCACAAACAGAAACACATCTCAGGTGTGGCTGCTGGTGGTGTAGTAGCTGCTATCAGAGCTAAAGCCCATTCACAGATGTACGAAGATGAGGTCTGGGATTTATTGTTAAAACCTCCAGTTTCAGGCGTATCTGATCAAAGGCGCTACATGAGGGAAACATCGTCTTTATCCTTTTAGTTTTGGACTATTTTACAATTCCCGCTGAATTTCATATGCTGCACAAGGTTAACAGAGTAAAGTCTTTCCATAAGATCTCTCTCTTTTCGTATTTTTTCTGAGATAAAGCAGAAGAGGTGTAACGATGGGGGGTTAATACTCAACCTGAAATGTTTAGGAGCTACGCAGGCAGCTGCCGCACTGATTTGCAATGCGTGTTTGGCTCCAGGCCCTTATGAAGGAGTTCATTTCCCTCCAGGTGGGAGATAGAAGTGATTTTTTGTGTAGACTGTAATGTTAAAAGAGAGAGAAGAAGAGTGGGAGCGATGCAAAAAATAAAAAGATTCTGTTGTTAAAGCAGTCTCCTGGTAAAGCACTGGATCTCCTTTTGCAGAACCTTCTCACAGCTAGCCTGAGCTAGTTTCCCACCAAGGCCAAAATATATGTATGAGTGTGTGTGTGTGTGTGTGTAGTGAGAGATGGGGGTAATGGTCCCATTCATAGTCTAGGAGTCTGAGGCGATGCTTAACAAGGAGTAGCTGTCTTGAGAGTGCTAAGCCTAAGTGCAGAGGCTTCCCCGCTGCAGCTTAGGATCAGGATATTCAAATTGCTTAAAGAAGCACATCCTCTCTCTGTCTCTGTCTCTCTGTGTCTTTTTTTTAGATGGAGCTGTTTGCTAGATGATGCCTTAACTTCTGTCTGTATCTGAAATATTTTCGTTATAACCTCCAGAGACAGCCAATAGAAAGTCAGGCAGATGGGGGACATCAAACAGGCAGTTACACAGGCGTCCACTGTGAGATTTCTCAAATGATGGGCCTTAAAGCTGATTAACATGTATTTGAAATGCTCTGATGTAAGCTGCTCGTTTGTATTAAAATTCGGTCTCATTTTAGTTTAGTTTGACGGCTTGTAAGACTTTATCAGCCTGTCAATCAAATTCACTTTCATAATATAGCACCTGAATGCCAATTATACACGTTGGGAAGCCTTTTCCTGTAGCGTGAATAGGAAGTTGCCATGGCAACTACAGCGCTATAGCCCTGGAATGTAGTAATTTTAGCAATAGCTAGCAAAATGTCCACAATGCAGCGTTTGTCTGTCTCAAAAGGACACTTATAAATCTATACTTCATCAGGTGCTACTTTCAGCCAATCAGATCAACAAAAAAAGAGGAAACACAGCGAAACAGCTGAGTATCATTGAAAACTAGCAAGTAGCATTTAGCGTGTCGCTATCAGGTTCAGGTACAGGACCCAGGTTGGACTGAACCACTTATGGTTCAAATGCAAACTCATAGCTCAAAGCCTGCCAAGACAGATGCACAATATATAACCTGCACACTGAGTCCAAAAATAATATATATATATATATATATATATATATGATGTTCTAATTCCCATCCATCTCAGCCTGGGTCTCAGTGTGCACATAATTCCACGGCTCCAGAGGTTACTAGTAAAAAGTATGGCAGAGCTTTGGAGGAGATTTGTTGGAGAGCAGAGTCAAGGTCAATTCATGAATCAGTCTCCATCTAAGAGAAACAACAAGCTCTGCTGCTGCTCGCTATCTTTAGTGAGATCAGCTGAACTGCTGTGTGTGTGTGTGTAGAGATGGAAAGCCGGGAGAACAAAGCGAGTGTATGTGAATATTGGAGCATTTTCAAATCTTTTTTTTTTTTTTGTACAAATATAATGTGGATTTCTTTGCAGGCAGCTGTGTAGTCCATAAAAGCATCCTTGAGGACGACTCCGATCCTCTGCTTGCTCACTTATGCGAGGTCGCAGCGGATGAGGGCATCAGCTAAATACCTAAGTGTAACACAATCATCGAAGGTTAGGGCAAATATTGGCAAACTGCTTCAGCCTCTTCAGGGAAGCTTGTCATTAGCACTCCCCCCTTGTGTTGTTAAAAAGCTCACATGGACACCATTGGCTGCTTTTGTTCTCTGTTAAGCCTTTTTTTTTTAGAAAAATTAAGTCAGCAGATGGCGTGCTGTGGTGTTCACTGCTGACACGGGCGTCATTTAGAGTCACTGCAGACATTTAGAGTGTAATGCTACAGCAGTTTCTTACAGTGGACACAGGGTTTTGTGTCAGTCTGGTAGCTCGGTGTATCAGTTTATAAACGTGAAAAAGTGAGGATTGTATTGTTGTTGTGTTATTGATTCATTGTGTTTGATTGTTTTGTGTCAGGGCGAAAACGCAGACAAAAGGAGAAATGTCCCTTTTTGATTCTTTTCCAGCTCTACGCTTGCTTCTTGTCAATCGATCGCTCACACTGCAGCTGCTCACATACATGAATGCATGCCACCCTACTCTTACACAAACACACACACACAAAAGGCTTCTTAACCTGCAGAGGGTGTGTTTTCCTTATCTCCCTCATCAAGGTCAGGTATCAAACTTTTATTATTGTTCTGTTGGGGAACTTATTTCCGTGGGGAGCGTCAAAAGAATAAGAAAAACAACTTCTCCATCCAACACAGACTCAAACAAACAGGGAGTGCCGGGGTCACCGCGGGAATATCAACACATTCTCGACCTAGTCCTCACTGCACTGACGAATCTTTGTTTGGAACATGTCGGGCACCTCTGAGACTTCCCGCTGCAGTTTGTTCAGCTGAATAAAAGCTCAAATTTGTAGTCTTTAGTTGCCATTTCAGATCACATCCCATTATTCTTGTGTACAGTATAGTGCTCGGCTCCTTCGCTCGGTTATGATGATCTTCCTTGATGCACAGCTGGGCCGCTCACTTATTTATAAGCTTACCCTGCTGCTCATCAGATATTCATAAATGCTGAGTGTTTAGAGTCAAACAGACGATTAGGCTGTTATATATGTCAAAGAGCCCCCCCCCCTTACCAGATGTACTGTGCTATCAGAGGGTCAGAGCCTCGTGCTCTATTATTGATCTCCTTATTGCCGGAAGGTTGGGGGGTGGCGGCAGTGGTGGATTTTCCAATTTTTTTACGGTGTTAGTTCGAGTGCATCTCGAAATAACACGCTTTCACGTTACTCTTTCATGATGTCTGAAGTGTGCAAAGTGTTTTCGTGTGAATCTGAACGGCTCCCAGCGCTGAAGATGTAATCGCTTTTCAGTGCAGCTGTGTGCTTGTTGTTGTGGGTCATGCTGGAGCTTCTCTATTTAATCCATCACGTGAATCAGGTGGACTGGAATGAGTGGACTGCATAAGTATGACAAGAAGGTCCATGAGGACATGGTGGCAACACCAGAGTGGAGGGTGATCCTTGTCCTGAGGCAAGATCCCAACATTTGACCAAGCTCTTAGTTTTTACTACTTTGGCCTTACAGGAAGTGGGAGTTAGGAGGGACACTCTGCCATTATTGAGGCAGATGTCTGTGGAAATCGAGCACCGCTTTGGTCCACCTCTTCTCTGGTTCACGAAAGCCAGATCAGAGGTGAGGTTTGCATAATGGTGATGGGCATTTTCTGGGAGTGCTGGTGGCAAAGGGTCGCAATATTACCTGGCGCTACTCTACTAATTTCTGAGCATTCTTCCACCAGGGCAACACATCCATCTTGAGAGGTGGATTTGATGCCTAATTCCAACATAACCCCTCAATTTTGGGGGTTATATCGGTCCTGGAATCATGTTAAGCCTAACCTAACCATCTGCGAGATATGATTATTGACTGATTGTGCCATTTGGAGTAGAAGGAGCTCAGTGGTCGCCATCTAGACAGTGATAATAACATCATTGCTCTAGTGGATATCTTTCTGATGGTCTAAGATGCTGCCTAAGTGTCAGCAACCATGATTCCAGGCTTACAAAGGGTCATACATTAGTTTACTCAACTTTTTATTTACTACATCTACATCACTGAGAGCATCTCACAGAGGCCTGGTGCCTGATTTCATTTATGCTGGCTGCAAAGACAGACAAAAAGTGCAAATTTAGTGTAGCCTCTAAGAGAGTAATAGCACGTCCTACTGGCTGCTAACATTTCTATTCTGCCTTGGCTGCCTGACACACACACACACACACAGCACCTACCAGACTATCACTCTCCTGTCTCTCCTGCTGAGAAATCTTGGGGTACCAACCGTTGGATTACAAACATATCATCATTTAGTGTTGGCTAGTCGGCTCGATAGAGTCAGACAGACAAGTGGCAAATCGCAGCAGTTATCAGTTAGGTGCAGAGACTGTCCGAGCAAACCTCTAAAGAAAACACAGTGGACAGACAGACTGGAATGTTCGCCTTTTTTTAACACACTAAAAAAACACACATGTTCAGAAAATGCACAGATTAGCTTAAAAAATGGGGCCCTGAATCATTTTCCAGCTTCATGAAGCACCTCACTAGATCACTTCATAGTTGTTGTTTCTCCATTTATAAAGCTTTGCACGTTGGAATGCTGCTTAGCCTGGTTAATAATGTTTGTGTGTAAGTCTGTTCATTAGGCAAGCCCAATTGTAGGGCCAGATGGCAAAGCGAGTTTGTTTAATTAAAACCATTCATATTTCAAGAGCGGAGCAGCAGCAGCGCTGGTCTTAGGTCTGATTTCCCTCAACTCGTTGGAAGGATGAGTGTGTGTGTGTGTGTGTTTGTGTGTCTTTGTGAGAGCGATGTAGTGAAAAATCACCCTGTGGAAGGCGCTATCAATCAGCATGTTACACACAATTCACGCCGTCCCCAAGGTCACAGTGCATGCGTTGAAGTTAAAAACAGGATTGAAAATTAAAATGATGCATCTAAAACGTCTGGATGTTTGCACAGCGGGGTTTGTATTCTGTGCAGGCTCGCCGTGCCTCTCTTATTCATTTCCATCTGTCCCTTACCCTCGCCCCTGATATCTCTTTGCGATATCCTGAGGCAAGGCAGCAGCCGGGGAGATATAGCGAGAACACGAGAACCGGGTGGGTTGATGTGAGAGGAAAGCACTGATGGGAGTGGGGGGGTGTGGGGGGCAGAAATGAGTAACACACTGCACAGGAGCCCAGAAAATGGGCGTAAGCAAGGGAGGCTTGAAAGACACCAGGAGATGGAGAAACACAAGTGAGGGATGGAAGTTACATGCATGGAGAAGTTGGCAGCAGGGAGTGACGGCTGACAGTCGTGGAGATGATTGATCATTGCTCAGCCGGAGCAGACAGGTATTCAAATCATACCACAGTGTCACATCCACAGTCCCATCCTCCTAATGTGCAGGTTGTAAAACCCCCTTAGTGGAGTCCAGTAACACTGAAGGAAAACCAGCCCCGTAAAATGAAGTACAGACGCACTGAACCAGTTCAAATAAAGTGCAGCCCGTGATATCCTCTCATTAGTAACTGTGCTTATAGAGGGTTTTCAGATATCTACCATTTTTTAGCCACCCATTTACAATTAGGTGCCTTCTCACTGCCTTAGGCTTTCCATGTATGTACATCAAAGGTCAAGGAGGTGTGCTGTCACCATCTTAGGCTCTCCCTGTATCTACATTGTACGATGTGGAGGTATGCCTGCCTTAGGCTTTCCACAGATATACATTGAAAGCCTTAGGCTTCCCCTGTATGCACACTGAACGGCATGGAGAGGTACTCTCATCATAAAAGGCCTAAGGGGGCTTTAATGAACGTATACTGAATGACAGGAAAATGTGCTCTCCTTGCCTTAGGATTTCCTTAAATATTACTTATTAACTGTAAATCAATTGAAATTAATGATGTAGAAAGTTGCAGAGGAGTTGGAACAAAAAAAATGATGAAATTCATCTACAAAGGAGCCTGCCAAAACATATGCAAACATACACACACACACACACATATGTATGTATGTATTGTTAACGTCCGAGTGTGGATAATGGAATTGTCGCTGCGGTGCATTGTGAAGCCAGAGGCGGACTGACACCCACTCCTGACAGAGATTACAAAAAGCCATTCAAGCAGGCTTACAAACACCGATACAGAGAAACAGCGTTACACAACCACAATAGCCGTTTGGTGCAGAAGTGCACCCACTTTATGTTGCACAGCTGCATGTATACACAAACTCGATTGAAATTAAAGCCACAATCTGGTAGGGTGGCCATATTGTTTTTTTGTTTTTTTTAAATAAACAAACTTTACATGTGTTGATGTTTTTTAGTTTTAAAGACTGTTCCTACATTGCAGTGTGGATGCAATGTTAATAAAGCAAGCACTTGTAGCAGTGAGAGAGAGAGAGAGAGAGAGAAGGCAGAATGGCTTTTCACTGCACTGCAGAGACATGACTGTATTTTCAATGAGGGCCTACAGTCAGACGCCATGTGCATTTTGTCTTTTTTTAGGCGCAGCGAAGCGGTGACTAGCAATTTGGCATGCCTCCAAATGACATTTGTTACGTTTAAAAAAAAATCGCCTCTGTCGACAGATGTTAATACGGAGCTTCTTTTTATATATCATCTCTCTCGTGATACCATCATCGCTCCTTAAGCTGTCAGGGTGTTTGAAGGGAACCGGTGGGGTGTTCTTCAATGAAGACAATTAAACACCTCAGCCAAACCCCCCCCCACCACCACCACTTTTTTTCTTCACAAGGCATTCTGTCTTATTCTCCCCCCTCCCTCCTCTCCTGGTCATCCTTTAGGATCCTGTTAGGATTCTGCGCATGAGGTGTGCGGTGAGTGAAGGATCACGTTCGAGGGAGCACGCTGGAACATCAGGTGGGGACGCAGTGGGCGCTGTGTCTTTCCCAGTGTGAGGTCTATAGCAAGGGAGGCAGACACGGGCGGGGCGGGGTGTTCTACCTGCAAGGCATGTCAATAATAATAATAATAATAATAATCTCCCTCGCTGAGTGTTTATTTATCTATTTATTTATCCATGATTTGAAAACAAGTAGCGTGTGTGTGTTGGTGTGTGTATGTATGTGCATATGTTGCCAACTTCACACACCAGAAGCTGAGAGGAACACTGAGAAAGACAAAGAATAAGGGCCGCCTTCTTTTTTTTCACACTTCAGGGAATTCAAAAAAACACAAACAAACAGAATTCAGTAAAAAAAAAATAAAATAAAAAACACATTCAGGTGTTCACACATTCTGTAGACCCGCGCCGAGCCGCGGCCGCTCATGCATTCATTCATGCCTTTTCCAAACATACTACACTTTATGTGCAAACACCGTCTCTCACTACACCCCCCCCCCCCCACTCCTCATATCTCACAGTTAAGGCGCCGACACAAATCCATGCATAATAACTCTGCTGGAACTCTCCTGCTCGACACATCTGAAAACTTTCAGTTTTTTTTTGTTGCACACAAGAAATGCAGCGCTGATTACACACAAGTTTCCAACAAAGCAAACAGATGTAACCCAGCTTCTGGCCAATATACATAAATCTGACTTCAAGCTTCGCCAAAATAGGTAAAAGATATTCTTTGTGTGTGTGTGTGTGTGTGTGTGTGAATATAAGCGATGACACTATTTTTGACCTTAAAGGTAGGAATTGCAAATTGCGTACTTTTTTTTTTTTTCCCTGGCTGTGTGTTTGTGTATGAGCTGACTCATGCGTGTTCTCTGTTTATGTATGTGTGGCGTCCAGCCTGGCAGCAGCTTAACCTTTGACCTTTCACATTGTGCTTTTTTTTTTTGTCCACCCACAACACATTTGAAGAAAAAAAATTCTCAAACTTGTGTGTGTGTGAGTGTGTGTGTGTATGTTGCACCTGGGTTTAAACCCACTGCGTGCATATTTACAGAACAGCTTGCCGCAATACACATCTCCAGCAGGAACGGGTGCCGACTGGCATTCCTTCTGGGAAAAGGATTTTGTCAGGATACTCCTCACTCTGCCAGCAACGTCGGGCTGCTACCGCTAATTGATAGCAATTAGGTCGTATTATTTAGGAATTTGACATCGTGTTCGTCTTTAATCGGGCTGCTTTGATGACTCAGAGACACGGCTAAATGCTGTAAAACTGTCAAAACACAGGCAAACAAATGCCTGTTTAGCTGCAGGCGTTATGTGAAACGCTAACGATAATCAGTATGTGTGCCTCAGTGTGTCGTCTGGGGTGTGTAGGGGTACAGCAGTTTAGGATAGCACAGATTGATCAGCTAGCCAACTAGCTTTAAATGTCACTCATGGAGAGTGACATGTAAAGCTAGTTGGCTAGCTGATGAAGATTAGTTCACTTTGATTATGTGACATTGTTTCTCTAAATAACAAATATAATATAACTGAGCTAGCTTAGCATAGATTTAGTGACCTAAGAGAAATGTTGTCTATTTGATGATGCACCAGGCTTGTTGACACAACAGCTAGGATTACCCAGGGCTAGCCAGCTAGCTAATACACAACTATTGCTCAGAGAACTGAGGAAGACTCTCCTATGCCTACAGGCAAACTCATTGCTGAGACATGGATTAGCTAAACTGAAAGATGGAAGATAGCTAAACTAGCTTAGCATAGACCTATAATACAATTTATCATTGGTTGTGTGATGACATGGTGTCTGGGTACCTCTTTAAGCAACCTCATAGAGGTTGAGTACAGTTGCTAATTTCTTTAGCACTAGCAAGCTAATCAATGCTAAGACAAAGATAACAAAGCACGTATAGCAGCAGCAGTACGTGAACTCATATGAGGTTCATTCATAGGTAAAAGTTTTACACTTTAATAAGTGCAACGGTGGTGTGTGTGTGTGTGTGTGTGTGCATTGAAGCATATACAGTACATCTGTGTGTGTGTGTGTGTGTGCATTCCCAAATCTGAGCGTAGATGGATCATGCTCTCAGCGGTGCACCAAGCCCACCAGAACTTATTTTTACTTCCCTCCTTCCTCTCGCCCCTTCCACTCCTCGCCTTATAAAAATAGATGAAAGCGTGTAACAATGGAGGAAGGGGGATTATCCTCCCGCTCTCCCCCTCTCCCTCTCTCGCCTTCTTCTCTCTTTGAGGACACAGTTAATGTGTCTCATATGGTGGAAGGGTGAAGAAATGAAAAGCTAACACACACTTTATTAAAAAAAGGAGGACTTCCTCTCTTCTCCTCTCTCTCTCTCCAGCACCACCTCCCCCTGTGGTAGTTTTGCATGCTGTGACCTTTGACCCCTATCATAGGCTGTGCTCGAAGGGGTTTCATAACACGCGTGCAGGAAACACACTGCATACAGCTGTAGGCCTACATACACCTAGAGGGACAATATCCTCCTGAGCTGCTGTAGCTGAGGAATTTCATTATTCTCCTCTCTTCTTATTTCCTTTCAGCTGGAATTTTTCAACTCATGGACACAACTAGTCAGGGCCGCATATGTATCACATTCATTTTTTTCCTCTTTAGAACTCAGAGAGCTGTAAGTGACTTAATGCTCTAAAAAACAAACTAGGGTTGGTGCATTTAGTGCATCGTTTCCTTGGTGACTGTGAGCCACGGTCAGCATTAGCACCATACATGTTTTATGAAGGCCGAGAGCTCACCCTACTTAAGACAAAAGAGGGAGCGGTGTGGTTTGTACATTTACTGTAGGTGCGTTAAAGAGGAGGAAATGGTGCGTGTGAGCTAATATTTCTCCTGCCTCCCTCATCCTGTGAGTGTGAAGCTGCTTGCTTATGCGTTGTTGACCCATTTAAAGGGCTTTTTGTGCCGTCTCTCTTAGCACACACACTCTCTTTTATTCCTCCGCATATAGCACCTGCCGACTTTTCTTCTCCTCTTCCTCTATCACTTCATCTCGGATTGTTTTGAAAAAGTTAAAGCATCCAATGACAGCTCTGAATCATGTTTTCCAGTTATATTGTTGTATTGGCTCCAAGTTGTGCTCACCTGGAAGAAGCATCCAAACACATTGCAGATCCCCACACCCTTCTTCTTCCAGGTGTGGTGGTGTGTGGTGTTTTTTTTTTTTTTTCCAACTCGAGGTCACAAAACAAAGAAGAAAAAAAAAAATGAAATGCTTTGTGCGCCTTTCACTGTGGCAGCTGTCTTTTCAAGCCCATAAAGGCTGCAATCACCTAACAAAGCTGCGGCTCAGCCGTGCAAGGCTGTGATGAATAACAGTCCTCATGGCGCAACTTCCTGTCAGGGATGCAGTCAAAATAAGCCTCCGTTTGAAAAACCACAACGCAACACTGCAACCACACAATAGCGGTGAGTTGCTTTTCTTTGCCTGGAGGACGAGGAGAGGACTGGGTGGGGGGGTTAAAAAGATTAACCCTTTGAAGACATGCACCGAGGGCACACCTGTTTCTGCACCACTTGTGGCAAAGTGTGTGATTCTTTGTCTGCTTTCTGGCCCCTTTTTTGTTATGTTTGCAGTCCCGCCCGCAGACTAATGGCTACCTCCAAGGCTAAAACAATAGCATTTATCTTGTCTGTGGTTGAAGCTAGCCCTCGGGCGATCGCTTAAGCAGGGGGGGGGCTAGTCGCTAAAAGTGCCTCTGCGGGGACGACACAGGATTGGATTTAAGTGGAGAGAGAAACAAACTATTGAGCAATGGTCAACAGAGAGCAGCTTTGAATTCCTGAGACTGACATAATGACAAAAGCACCCCCCCCCCCCTCCCTTCCCTCCCTCTTCACCTCTTCCCCTGTGCAAGCTGATGAACTGACAAAACAGAGCGTCCTAATCCGGATGATGTGCCTGCAAATCCACTCACATCTGCACACACACACATAAGTAAATAAATACATATGTGCAGGGCCAGATTCAAACACATGTAAAGTGAAAATCTCTTTAAGTGAATGCCTTCAGATCAGCTTTGGGCTGCCTGGAACTCACTGCAATAGGGGGGGAGTTCGTGCAGTCATTGGAAGGATGCTACAGGAGAGAGGCTCACTGTGTACACAAGCAGGAAGGTGCTGCAGGTGTGCAAGAAAAGACGACATGAGTAAGAAAGAAAAATCTTATCGAATTAGCACTCAAACTCCTAGATGTGCTTCACAGGCTACTGTATTCCTCCCTGCTGTAAGATGCAGTGTAGCAACTGTTTAGCCCGCCACCCACACACAATGTAAGGCTTGGATTTGAAAATCTGTCTGGAAGTGACAGATTGGGTTCACACACACTGCGCAGGGAAACAAGTTACAGTCATTATCCAGTTATAGCTGTTATGATGAACTCACAAAAAACTACTCTTTGGGTAGACTGCCACTCCTATAAGCTGCTGTGTATATGATGTTTGCCCATGCTGGGCGTCCTTTAGATGACACACATAGCCTGTTTGTGCCTTTTACTGCTCCACAAAACGAAACCACACTCAGGCGACAAGAATAATTGTTCAAGTTTAGGTTTACGCAGATTTTCTGTGACAAGAATTGCGGGCGTCACCTTTAATGACATCGACTGGGTGAACATCAGATGGAGTTTGAAGCATCCTAAACTAGCAGTTTAGCATTGTGGACTAATAATACACTTTCGTCATGCTAAGGGTTGTTAGCCAAATACCAGACGAGTCAACGCTTTCAGTAGAATTGGGTCTAATAGATGGATTTTTTACTGATGGAGAGAGAGAGAGGAGGAGAGGTGAATGATGGTTCCATCACCACACACATTGTGAATCTGAAGTCACGCCAGGGCAGCATAAATCATCTTAATCCCTGAGCGATTGCAGACGGTGCAAGGACACACACACACACATGTGTGCACATACCTCACCTTATCCAACTCCCCAAATTACTCCTCAAATCACTCATCTTTATTTGAAAAAAAAAAAAGATGATGCTGCATGCCTTTAATAGCTTGGCGAGGTTTAATCTTAATCAGAAGCAACTGCAGATTATAAAGCAGCAGATGGTTCGAGGGTGAAAATTATTATTTTCCAGACATCTCTTGATTGTTTGCGCTTTTCTCCCTCCCTTCCTTGGTGTTATTATTATTATTACTACCCCAGCTTTTGGCTGATTTCATTTCGGTCTTATACACATTATCTGGGCTTAAGACTGGCTGACCAATTTTCCCCCCTCCCAAAAAAAGAGGCTCCTGTCAGGACCTTTCATTAGCGTCAAAGTCTTAATCCACCTCAGTGCATACATGCGGTAATCCTCTGCTCCTCTTGAAAAGACCATAGCTGTCAACACTCATGTTCTTTGGCTGAACTCTGCAGCGGGGACAAAGCAATTTGCTTCTAAAGCATCGGAGGAGGAGGAGGAGGAGGAGGAGGAGGAAGAAGAGCAGTGTTTGGGGGGGGAAAGTATAAACTGATTTTGACTAAAAAAAATCAGCTCCATTTTAGTAGTTTTTGAGCCTGCAAGCCAAACAGTTTATCCTTTAGCAGAGGTGACGACGGAGGAGAGCAGATGTAGGAGTGTGTAGACGCCATTGTGCGTCTTTTTTAGGTGTTATGCAACCCTTCCCTCTTCTTGTGATTAATGTGTGTGTGTGTGTGTGCATCCTCTCGCTCAGGAAGGAGATCAGTTTAATCTGAACACTTCCCCTAATGAAGAAATACACAAGATTAATACTATGCAGAACAATCTGTCAAAGCTGGACGCGTCACACCGACCTTTTGTCGAAAAACAGGAAGTTAAAAAATTACAGTTTCCCCCACGTTTCTAATGTGAACTCACTTGTTTATGTTGGAGCGAAAACGAGGCCACACACTAATGTGCTCCCCTACAAAAAAAGAATATAGCAGAATAATCTACAACAAATCAGGCAAAAAAGGCAAATGTTCACAACCCACTCAGTGACACCAGGGTTTTGATTTCTGTGTGTGTCTGTGTGTGTGTGTGTGTGTGTGTGTGTGTGGACTGTAAAGGTCTGCTGGACAGAGCTCTCTTTACTCACCCTGACAGGCAGAGAGCTGTAAAGAATTGCACCATATTTCCTCTCAAGTCTCTTCTGATACATAGAAGCAATGTTTTCACAGCTGCCTCACTCTCTCTTTTCTCCATTTTCCCACTGCATATTTGTGTGTGTGTGAGTGTATAAATGCGTGTATCATTGTGTTTGCATACTGCAGGAAAATAAAAGTAGGTGTTCGAGCCGCAGAGAGACAGAGAAGTGAGGGTCCTTCTTTGTTTTGCAAACTTCCCTCTCCTCCTCCTCCTCCTCCTCCTCCTCCCCTATTCCTTCTTGTCTCTCATCAAGGTCCACACCTCCCTCTCCATCCCTTGCCGCCGCCACATCTACCCAGACATAAGTCATCTGTTTATGGAAAGAAAAAGACCCTCAATAATAAGATATTCAGAATAATCAGCTTGCCAACCTCCCCAACAAATGTGGCTTATTTAATTGAAAAGTTGATTCTCACCGCTCGATGGCCGTTCACGGCGTGTGAAACGTGTATGTGGCCTCCTCTGTATCCAATTAGAAGCCAGTCATCTATGATGACAGCGGCGCTGTGTGTCGGCAGCGAAGAAGGAAGAAGGAGGAGGAGGAGGAGGAGGAGGAAGAGGAAGAGAGAGGACTGTACCATAGCTAATAATAGACTAATAACTCTGACGACGTCTGCGAGGCGTGCTATGTTGCCATGAGATGTTCAGCGGTGGAGTTTCAGGTTATTACTGCCAACGTGTTTGCTTGAGATTTGCATATCTCTATAATAAGGCAGACATGTTCTAAATAGCAAGATATATAACTGAGAAGGTTTGACGCTTTAATGCTTCTACCGTTTATGATGAAATTCCATACAGCATCACATACATCCAACAGAAAAACAACTGCAAATACTTTTAAGACTTTCCTTCCTCCCGGACTTTAAAATATTCATTGTGCATAAAGCTCACGTCTCCCTCCATCCTTGAGTCTTCACTTTTTTCCTCCTGGAAACAGGCCTGTGTGTGTTTTTACTGCCCATGTTGTTCTGCTCCCCATGTTCCAGCAGCTACTACTCGGAGAAATATTGATCTTTGTAGACAACCTTGACTGTTGAAGGGCAGATATTTGTGCTGTATGTTACTTGACCTAAAGCCGTCTCCGCCTGGCTAAATGAAAAAACTCATTAACGATGGGTGTTTTTCTTCTGCTGGTGAAAATAGAGCTTAAACAGGTCTGAATATTTGGCGTGTCCCTTGCGAGAGTGAGGGTGGTGGATTCTGCAGGCGAGACGGTCACACCTGCTCGCAGAAGCCGCCGCAAATGAAAATCAAAAAGAGTAGCTGGAGAGCTCTTCTCTAATAATAGAAGTTAAGGTCTGGGAGCAAGGCAGAGTGTGAGGAGAGGTGTTTGCATAATGGGAACGGGAGTGTGTGTCATACTGGGATATTGTGTGTGTGTGCAACAGAAAGTGAGGACACTCTTTGTCTGAGTGTATTTTTCTCTCTGTCATATCTAAACAGCTCCTCACCCACATACTGTACATCACCTTGGATTAACTGTCACCCATATGCCACACCGAGCGCAGCAGAGCTGCTGACTGACTGTTGTGAGGCCAAAGGCTTTGGAACATTGGAATGAGTGTAAATGTCAACCCCTCTTAAACAAGTCTCAAACCTTGGCTGCCAAACTCTGCCCTTATTCACCTTTCATAAGGCCAGTGGAATGACACTGAACTGTCACAACTATGAACATAGCACAAAAATAAATAAATAAAAAAAACTGGGACAACTGTCTTTCTAACATCTTTGTCTTAAAGTACTATAGAAAAAGGTTGTGTGATATAGAAAGCCTAAGGTGAGGAGACAATGTGTCTTTTAGTAGAATGCCTAAGACAGGGAGAGTCCATACACGAAAAGTCTCAGGTGGGCCTAAACCGAGGAGAGGGTGGATGGACAACCTGGAAAGCCTAAGGTGGGAGAGTTCATATGTTGATATGAGTCTAAGGGAAGAAGAGTGTAACTATGAAAATCCCAAGGCAGGGAGAGTGCAAATGTGGAGAGCCTAAGGTGAAAGAGGTCATATGTGGAAAGACTAGGTGTATGTAAAGTCTAAGGTTTAGCGAGTACAAATGTGGAAAGCCTAAGGCAGCGAGAGTACACCAATTCTATATCTAAAAAAACTTTATCAGCTGTAAGACTTAAAAGCAGACCTGCTTTACTTAATCAGGGTGATTTTGCTGAGAGAAAAAAAAACCTTTTAATGTTTTTTTTTTTTTTTTTTTAAATGTGGGTAAAACTTGTGTAATTGCAGCTGAAGGTAGCAGCCTAACAGTAACATTCATAGTAGTAGCAGTAGTGATTTCAGTGAGGAGAGTGTGTGCACTGCTGACAGGGAGATGATATACCGGCTGTGGCAAGTGCTGTTTGACAGTAAATGTCTTCCCCCTCCTCCGTGTTTACAGTCATAAATGGATTATGGTCCATGGGCAGCTCGGCGGTGCACACATGCCTGCTCTCGGGTTCACGTGCGCCTCTGTGATGGTAAAGAGAGCACAAAACTAGCACCTTCACAAGAGCTAGTGTAGCCCGTCGTTTGATGTTAGCATGGCACTAATCACGTTAGCATCGATCATGTGAGTGCCCCGGCTTTGACCTTGCCGCATTGCATTCTCTTGTAGCCAAGCTGCCCCCCCCTCTCCCGACACAGCCGTTAAAAGCACATGGTGTCAGTGCATTAAAGGAGCGTTGATATGTGGAAACCGTGCAGAAGCCATCTCTCAGCACACACATTTTGACTGTGGTTGTGGGGTTGTGAGAGCTTACATGTTTTATCCCACATGTCAGTGTGATGTGTGTGTGTGTGGGCTGCTTCCCCCCCACCCCACCCCACCCCACCTCTACCCCTTGTAATGCGCTAATATGCATTAGAATTAAGCTTGTGCCTCTGAAATGAAAACACCGGAATTAGCCGTCAAAATCAGAGCCACACTGAAGAGAGCTGGAAAGAATGGGGTGTGTGTGGGAAACGATGGAGGGGGGGGTTGGTAATATTATGATTGTAATGTTTCTTTTCATAAAGTCGGGGATGAGGTCGCTACAAATGATTCCTCTCCGACGTAAGTCCGGGGAAATGAAGCTTGCTCTTTTCAGTCGGGATAATTAGCTGGGTTGACAGTAGATCCCCATTTCTGACACTGATACCCCCCCCCTCTCTAGTTTGGGTCTATAATCCCTCCTTTGAGGATGTTCAAGTGACAGTATTTTTGTCCTTCTAGAATATTCCAGCAATTAGAGAGCGTGCAATAATATCCATCAGGTCGCTGTAATTAGTGAGCATTTGAGAGAAACCGAGAGCCCCTTTGACCTCGCCGGGGACTGAAAGCACTGATACATCTGCCTTGCTACATATTTGTGTGTCTGTAGGTCTCGCTGTACACAAGGGAGTCAAGTTAGGATGACTAAGCAGTGTGCCTTTACCAGAGCACAAAGTGTACCAACGGCATCCTTCATCGCAAAACGGCTGAATCAGCATTAATGCGCGCACACATTCAAAGAGCACCAGCGAGGTTGTAACTAAAACCTAAGCCCGAGAATGTGTGTGTGTGTGTGTGTCTTTGAAAAGTTCTCTGTAGTTGTTTTCAGCTGCCAACTTGCTGTTGACTGTCTGTGTCCGGCGATGGTTATCACAGCTGATGATGCCCTTCCCTGTCAGGCCGTGACCCCGTACTCCCACTGAATTATCATCTGTCAGAGACGAGAGCGAGGAGCAGGCGGGAGGAGGGGGAGGAGGAGGAGGGAGGGTACAGAGAAGCAAAGGGACAGAGGGAAGATTTGGCCGAGTGCCTCCGAGGTGTTTAATTGTCTTCATTGATGACCGCCCCACCTGCTCGCTTGACACACATTTCCCAGCCAAGGCATGTCATGCATAAACAAATAACTCACGCGCTCAGAGATTTATAGCGACCGAGCAAGCCTCAGCGTCTCACCGAAAACAAATTCATTAGATCCTGCATGACACACTTAACTGCTGCCTTCCAACAGAGGTGCCTCTAGAGTCTGTTGGGACAAACGGATATCTCTAATCAACATTATGTTAAAAATAATCTAACCACAACAAACGTTCTTAGGCCTACTTTAGTTGTAGTGTCAGGGGCCCCTGACTGGCCTGGTGCCCCAAAGCATGCTGGGAAAGCACCACCTCTGCCTCCATTTGGAGCATAACCTGTAAAGAAATATCAACGATGTGACAGCTTCTCAAACAAGAGGTCACTATACGTCATAAACTCGCCTCCTCCGTGTTTGTGAGGAAGTAATGTCATGGTCAGTAACCAAGCTATGCAAAAACAGTTCAAAGAGATGTGTACACAAACTTTGGTTCCAAGATGGCGTCTCTTTCCAGTACAGCAGCTCCTGTAAGTGAGCTACTTTGACCTCATTGTGTACAACGAATCGATCAGTAAGTACATGTCCACAATAATGACAAAAATTCAAATCACATGGATCCTTAAAGACGTAAACATTATTGTCAAATCAGCCAAAAAAAAAGCACTTTTTTTTGCTGCTTTCAACAACAAATCTTCCGTTCTGCTCTCATCTTCAGGCCTCCTCTTCCTCGCTCCGTCTGATATACTGACTCTTCGGAATGATTGAATTAACAAGCAGACGCTGGGGGTCATTAAATTATCTAACACAAGGAGAAATATAACATCCCGGGTCCTTCGACCTTGTCCTCTTCCTGCTCCCTTTCGCCAGCAAAAAACCTAAGTTACTTCAAACGATGAGACGAGTGCTCATGTCATTAAATTTAATTGCAACCGAGAAAAAAAAAACCTGAGCTCCAAATAACACCCTCTCTCTCTCTCTCTCCTCCTGTATTCCTGCAGCAACCTAGATTTGAACATAAACACATTAGAAAAATTGGAGAAGTGTAAGTTTGTGTGTGTGTGTGTGTGTGGGAGAGGGGAAGGGGTTTCTAAAAAAGATCAACAAAACAGAACCTACTCCTCTTTTCATTTTCCTCGCCTGGAGGTTTGCTCAACGGCGAAAAAGAGCTGAAAAGTTTCAATTAGGAGTTTCAGCCACGGCGGTGTTTCGCTTTTTCCTCCCACCACCACCACCACCCCGTCTCTCCCTCTCTCTTCCTCGCAGACGGTAGTTTGTAAAGGTCAGCGCTGTCTGTCGGCTTTATTTGAGGGTGTCTGAAGACCCATTTAAGACTGACTTTAACTTCGAATGTGCTGACCTAGACGGCGCTGATCTGCTTGAGTCTGGGGTAGCAAGCTGTGATTTCTCCTTGGTCTCTCCGGTCATCTTTTTGTATTAGACTTTCAGCCTGCTTCATTCGTTTTGATCACTCTCCCAGAGAGCTCAGAAAGCCCTAGTAAAGTGCTTAGGCAGTCTAAATAGCACTTATAAAAATTTAAACAGATAAAGATGTGGTTACTTACAGGCCTTGAAAAAAACACAAAAGCATGGAATATGTTTTGTTCTTTTACATCAAGGGACGTATTGTAACCAACATAAATCTGTGACAATTCTGTCATTTAGGCATACATTGTTTTACTACGCCAAGTTACTTAGAAGATTCTTCTAACTTTGTTCCCGTGTCTTAGTGTGGGGGTACCAGAGGTAAAAGCCCGGCAGCACTGCCAGATGGGAAATGTTGAGTCTTAAAATGATCATATTTTGGGAACGAATTATGGTTGTGAACATTTAGAGGAACGCCCAATCACATCATCATCACAGCCAGGCTAGATATAAGGCAACCGAATCACAAAGTGATCATATATTGTGGGTATTGATGATGCAGAGAATAAAATTATCCAGCAAATTCACTCATTTTAGAACAGATATAATAATTATTTGTTAAATTTCACTATAGAACATGATTATTTTTGATGCTCCTTGTGATGTGCAGGAAGTTTCACTGATTTTTTTCTCCATGCTACAACTACAGCTGTTAAAAAAAACATGCCTAATTATGTAAATCCTTTATTAAATATTAAATAAGCCCCACTGTTTTTGTAAGCTGCCACAACTTCAACTGTTTTCCTATCATAATAATACTTTGGACACCCCACATTTTGTTTCATTTACACTTTCATTTTCATCTTGCAAGGACGGATTATATGTGCGCAGAAAAGTTCTTTAAGAGCACCGCCTCTGTTTTAACCTCATATCCAGGTATGACGCTAATCGTTCCAGACGGGAATGGAGGCACCAGGGGAGAGAAAAGACATGAGTTGGGGGGTGGAGTGGTGGTGGTGGCGGCGGCGGCAGAAGAGGGTGTAATGGAAGAAAAGGAGTCAAACAGAGAGAGCGAGGGAGAGAGCCGTAAAATGGCTGGAGGTGATGCTGTTGGCCAAAGTGGGCCATTTGTGTGTGTCTGAGTGTGTTTGTGTGGCTACGGTAAATAGATGTCAGGCCCTATCATCCTTGCCAGCTTAACGAGCCATGGCACTCTCACTAGGTGAGGCCACAAGGCCACACAGGTTAGTCGTTGTTACAGTGGCGCGCACACACACAAGCACACACAACCCCTCATGTGGATAAGCTTTTAATAAAAGATAAATTTGTTTAGAAGCAGCTAGGCGACAACACAATGACAAGAAGTGCAAACTTCCACATTTGTTAGTGTTTTTGCTCATAACCTCACACACACTGGGTATGATTAAACAGAAGTACTGTAAGAACACGTCCGGTTTATTTCCTCTAAGCACCCTTAAAAATACAAGCGTCATCTGCTGCTTGTGCACATTCGGCCTGAGTGTGTGTGTGTGTTTGCGTGGAGGACGCTGAAAATGTCCTGCCCCACTTCTCTCTCCTCATTTCTTGGTGAGAGTGTAGAGGGAGACTGCTGTCTGTCCCTTTCTTTAAATAGCTTCACCCACACCACCCCCCTGGGGGCACCACTGGACACATGCAAAGTCAACCCTGCTAACCCACCCACATTCTCCAGCCCATTTACCCTTCACAACACTTTTTTTTGTTTCTATCTGAGCATCAGCGGCGGTAGGAAAAAAAAAAGGTTTAAATCAATACTAAACCAGCACCTGCTCTCCGTTTCCACAAGCCATCCTCAGACCAACTCGACTACTTGTCCATCAAATCCTTCCGCCACTCACTTTTTTTTCTCCCCCATCTCTCTCTCTCTCTCACTGGCTCACAGCACATCCAATTTGCAGGGAGTGAGTTAGAGAGCAGCGATATGAATCTTATCTCAAGGCTGCTTTAATTATTCCATCTTCAAGGTGTGTTCCTTTTGGAGGGGGGCCGGGGTTATTAAATAGTGTCCATTTTAATCAAGGCATGCTATAGCCCCAAATTGGGCAAGTAATTAAAGGTGGAATAATGAAATTGAATTGGAGAGTCGACTACATTTTTCTCTGAACTGGATTTGCTTCATTTTGCGGTGGCCAATTGGTCCTCACCGACAGGCAGTAATCCCACAGGACTGAATGGGGGGGGGATTCATTTCTGAAGGGGTTTCTCTCTCATAGATCTCATGCACCTACTCTCCCTCAAACTCTACTCCGTCGCCTTTTCTTCCTCTCGGTGTCCTCAGTCTTTCCTGTACTTTGTAATGAAGCATTACCGCCTCTGTCTCCAAGGCAGACAGTGATAATTACCAGCAAAGTGAAGTAGACCGCAGTGTGGTGGCTTCATACACCACAAAGACACCTTTTATGGGATTAGAGTGTCCCTTTTATTGTGTTCCTGTCATGAGGAACAAGAGCACATTTGTGCGTATGCGTTTGGGTTTCCTTAGCAACGTCAAATCACAGTGCCCGAGAGAGATGTGTTGTTCGTCAGTCGGTGTTGAAGTATTTACATGCTACTTTTAGCATAGGTAAGAGCTTTTAGCTGGAGCCTGCTGGTTGTTGTTTACCATCAGAGTACAGTATGTGCTAACACTTCCTCCATCTAATATCTAGTATAGTTCTGCTGCCTGGACAATAAATTAAACTTTTAGTTACGCACACATGAAATGCACCGATGCTAATCAGCCAGCCGTGCATTGTAATCACACTAGATGAGCTAGCATCTAGTCTGCTGGAGGAAAAAGTGCATGTTGACAGAGTGCATGTTGTTGCAGCAGCTAGCTGAATAAGCAGTGCTACTCCTTAGCAATGCCTGATGCCAGTGGCAGGAAGTAACATAACAAGTGATGTGCAAAGAAGTGGAACTAAACACAAATTCAGCTCTTCCTTCCATGTTGCTCTCCAGTGTCTGCTCTCCAGACAATAAATTTAACATACATTAGGGTTAGGAAATACTGTTTACATACTGTTATACAGAAAAACTAGGTCTTTGTATATTAATATAGGATTCCCATGGCACAAGACTGTATACACCCATATATCAAAACCAAGAAATTGCTGATTATTGTGTTTTTTTCTGTGACAGAATTGTGACTTTTTTACTACTACTTCAACATGCGGTTGTACTTCACTTGTACAGGTATAGCAAAAGTCACACCAAACTTGTTTAGCCTCAGGCTATAACATGGCGGAAAACCTAGCGATCAATGTTTCCAGCTGCACTGGTGTCACCCAAACTTTGGGTTACAAAAAAAAAAAAATAAGTCACCATCTTGCTGGGAGCGAGTGCAAATACAACGGCAGCGCAGCCTTTTACCTCACATGCCTCTTCTTGCATCCCTTCTTTGCGCCTCAAGGTACCCAAGTGCCCTATCAACTGCACTCCAAACAAACAGCCGCTGGATCAGTCAGGCTCCCTAGGATATGCCTTAGGGAGACAGAGGGAGAGAGAGAAGGGGAAAAAAAGGGAAAGGAATGCACAAGGAGGTATTGCAAAGAAAAAAGGGTGTCGGAAGATGGAGACGTGACAGAAGACGGGGAAGGAAAATGAGGTGTGAGCATGTGTGATATATAGTGGAGGGATTGGGCTGCACAGAGAGTGAGCTCATTAGTCCTCAGTGTTCTGTAGATTCCTCTCTTCCAGGTACACGCCACTTGGAGTGTGTGTGTGCGCACATGTTGTTTTTGATGTTACTGTATGTATTTGCATATTCAGATTCACATGCATATGAGGTTATTTGTTAGCAGCATCATGTGTGTTTGTCTGAAGCAAACAATGAGGAGCGGTTTTTGTGCGTCTGGGTTCTTCACATGCCCAAAGAACACGAGTGTCTCTCTCTCTCTCTTTTTGCGTTGGCAGGCCTAACGCAGAGCCTCTGTAAGCAGGTAATTAATGGGAGTGAACTCTGCAGCGACGAGCAGGAGGAAGGGCTAGTTTAGAGGAAAATAAAAAAGCGGCTGAGAGACTTTAAGTCTGTTGAGGAGAAATAAAAACGGCAGCCCACGACTTGACGTCGCGGTTGTGAAATCAAAATGGCTGCCAGAAAATGGCTTTTATCCTCCGTGAATGTGCCGTTTGCTGAGTCACAGCTTAGCTCTTTAGCAACGCTTTATTACTCATTTCACACATTTTGAGTTTCCCATATGTCAAAGGCAGCGGTGAAAAGAAACAGATCCTCGTGAGGGAGGAAAAAGGGGACCAGACGACATTGATTGACTGTTAGTAACCCGGTTGTGTTAATGCAGGTAGCTGCATGATCGACACACACACACACACAGAGGAGCGTCACTGAAAGGACAAGTCATTTAGGCTTAATGATGCAACCGCCGCGTGCACCACCTGCATCGAGTCCAAGTTGGAAACCCAGAGCTCACTTGTGTCCACACGCTGGCATCATTAGCCGGCTTGTGTCCACTTCCTGAGTCAAGGGTCACAATGACAATTCGCCAGTACCGTATTTAGGAACATTACCACCATCACTCACAGCAGTAATGAGGGAGCAGCAGATGGATGCCATTCTAGAAACTGCTTTTAATGACCGAACAGGGGATTGGGCTCCCCGTCTCCAATTGGACCCCACAGACTCTCACTCTTAAAGGGCAACTGCCAGATATCCATGCCAAACGGAGGCAGGAGGGCTCATTTCTACCCTTTTTCCTTCTTGTCTTGCTCTGACGATTATTCTCTCCCTTGTGCTCGTGGCGAGTGGAAACAGTAGATGAGAGGGAGAGCATTATCCTCTGGTTTTTCTGTCTTGCCGTCTGCGCAGGCTCAGTGAAGCTGGCTTTGGTTTTATCCAGTGTCGGCCATTTGGGAGCGCCTTGTGTTGCGCTTTGTCCACCCACCCCACGCCCCCGCCAATCACTGACCCCCCCCCCCCCCTCCCCTAGTCGCAATCCTCTGTTTTGTAAATGGATGCTTGTGATGGCCAATCAATACTGGCAGATTTAGAATGGGATTTAGCATTACAAAGGTGGTCCCACAACATTGTAATCCCCCGCCCCCTTTTCCCTCCCTCGCACAAAACAGAAAACACTGTATAAATATAGCTTTTATCAACATAGACAAGCTTAAGAGCTCTTTTCTGTCTCTCTCTTTTTTGCCTTTGCCATTCTGCCGCCACATTGATCATTAATGCAGCCATTTTGCAGACTAATATTTCAGGTTTTAATTGCTGCACAGAGGGGCTGAGAGCTACAGAGAATAACAACATGCCTATTTCCCTCCGATGTGCATAAACCCCTGTGTGTTTTCTGCTTAAACCACACCGCAGAATAAGACAATAACTGTTGATGTGAACCTCCAGGGAGGAAAGGGGGCACGAAAACAGTGTCAGGGTGCACATCCAAAACCCCTTTGAGGATCTCTTGCCCTTACCTCATTTCCCCTGTTTGTAATTAGCGGTGTGTATTAGCAGTTAGCCGGTGTATACGAAAGGGCTTTCAGGACATGGAAGAGGCCACAGGGGGTACGCTGCAACAGGATATCAGGGCCGTCTTCCTCCACTCCCAGAGGGCAAACCAGAAAAACAGCTTAAGCAAACAGCCTCCCAGGTAGTGTCCTCATTAGCACTATCATCGCTATTAACAGCATTAGTGCCAATGTTTTGATTGCCGTCATTATCATTAGCAGCTTGAGCAGCGCAGCTACCTAGCAGGAAGGGGTTGGCAGTGGGGTATGACAGGTGTTTTAACTCACTGGCAGCCTAACAGGTTGTTGTTCAGTGTAGCCCTTTAAGATTCGGGAGATCTACTTTGACCTGCTTCAATACAGAGACGGCACACATTAACCTGTAGGTTAAGATTTTTTTTGTTGTTGTTGTTGTTGTTGTTGTTGTAAAGCTGCATGTACCAGGTCTCTTAACTGTTCCTGCTCTTGTCCATAGTGACTTGATTCATGAGCCTATTGAGCCTTTCTGCAGCAAATTGCTTTTTTCCCATAATGCCCTGCTGGTACCTGTGCGGCTTTAGAAATCACATGCAGCCCTCAAGATTCAGGCAGCACATGTCACTGAGTCTGGAGTTTTAAATCTTAACTAAAAAAACAGCGGCCTTTGAAAACAATTATCTGCTGACAACCAATAAAACAGGTAGACGAGAAACAAACACCCTCTGCTGAAAGCTGGATTATACAAGGTAGAGAGGAAAAGAAGGAGGGAGGGAGGAAGAGATAGGGGTGTAGAGCGGATTTGTATTTTTTTCCAGCTTGTTGCTGCACTGAAGCGCACATTTCTCAGGCCATCATGATTGACAGCTTTGGTATCAGCCAGGGAATGTGTGCATGAGGGAACGTTTGTGCGTGCGCATGTGTGCATTCCCCTGTCAATGTCATTCGTTGTGTTGCTGACCCCGATGTGCTGTGTGCATGGTTGGACAGAGACAGACACCTGGGAAAAGAAAAAGGGAGAAGGAAAGAAAGACAATGCTGTGCTTAGATAAGAAACTTTTTTTTCCCTCATCATGGCACAGATACATCAGATATAATCACATAGTACAGGGAATGGAAACAAGAAACATAAAAGTATGAATCAAAGATGGCAGCCCTTCCTCTAGCTCGTCCATGTCTTCCTCTCATTTCAAATGGTCCTTTTATACATGCTGTGGCATCTCCCACTCCGGGCCTATGATCAGGTGGTGGTACTAACAAGCATTCCACAGGGGGAGATTAAACGTGCGACTGTCAGACGCCGCACCCGACGCATTAAATTACAGCTGCTTACATGTGACATTAAGAAACCTGCCAGTACCAGACACATCAACAAAAGAGATACAGAGAGTGAAAGTGAGGGGAGGGAGATAGGCGCTGGATGTGATGTCAGAAGAAATTAAAGCCTTTCAACTATTTAGTGACTATTATTCAAGACTTAAAGAGGAGAGAGGGAACAAAGAGGGAGCAAATTCGAGTCTGGAGACACCGTGTGCACATATCAGCCTTTTTCCACTGCAGGCACCTAGAGGCTACTCTTCAACTACAGTTCTGCATCTGCGTTTTACCTCCAAACTTAACTGAAAGGAAACTAAGATGTCAAGTTTAGTCGTTCAGTATTATAGAGTCCTGTTGTAAATGTGACAGTTCAGTTGCCTGCCCTAAATGAAAATGCTTAAAAGCGCGTGCAACCAATAAAATGGCTGGTGAGTTCCTAAGAGGAGAAAGTTTAAAATAGCCATGACATAATTGGGTGACAGGGCGGACCAACCAATCAGCACTGAGCCTGGCTCTACAGTTTTTGAGAGTTGCTCAGTTATACCTATACCTTTATACCTTTTTTCCCTGCCAAAAATGGAGTTCCTACATGGAAAATTCCAGCTGTGGAAACATGCCAAAAGGTACAAGTTGTTCTAAAATGGCCTATTAGTTCCTGCGGTTAAAAAATATCTTTTGTGCTAAGGCTGCTGCAATTGCCACACTGATTGATTAAAGTCAACATCTTAGTTTCCTGATAGTTGTGTGCTGACACCACATCCCTGTTCAGTAAAACAGACATTTACATGTACCTGTCCTAATATCCCGGCAACGTGCAGGATTTATGCACCTTTTCTCTACAGCAGCCATTTGTATACAGTACACTTGGAGAGGGAGTTTGAAAATAAGTATTGGCATCAACCCAGGATACCACCATTTTTAGAGTCTAATCCTTCATTGAGGCCATTGTCAAAGCCATGGGGGTGATATTGATTGTAATTTGAAAAGAGAAATCTATGGTTTTTACACACTCAATGGCTGCCTCCCTGGTGCCTAACATTGGAGATGAATCAGGCTCCCCTTAAGGAGCCATTATTCACCCATTATTGGCAAGTGCTTGTGCTCACTTAATTGGACAACTTGTCTGCAACTGCCAACCCCCTGGGCTGGCCAAGACAGAGCCTAGGCCAATCAGCCTAATTGATCCCAGCAAATGGTATTAGTCACCGCTCATGGTTGCTCAGAGTGAAATCTTTTTCTTTCTTTTTGGAGAGTGCGTATGTGGTGTTTCATTTCTTGTAGAGAATGTTGGAAAATTTTTAAATTATGTTTTGGTACCAGCAAAAAATGGATGAAAATGTTTATTTACTTATTTATTTGGCACCCATTTCCTTTAGCAATCATGCCAGTTCTTGCCAGTTCTTATTGCCAGATCCATCTCACAGAGAAGTAAATCCTCCAATTAATCCACAAAATATTGGAAAAACTTTAGCTTCACAGCACACAAAAGTTGAGATATCTAATCAGCAAATGAGAGCACTACACTGGAAAGAGTCCTTTTGTCCCCAAAAAGGGCAAAGTGGGCCACCCAGGCAGAGGTGTCCTTTTCTTGGTGAGGCAGAAAACAAAAGGAGGACTCTTCCTAAGTGATTTAGCGTGGTTTGTGTCAGCAAACATCATTCCATGTCAGTAGCTTCCAAAGCTAATGTGTCATGATTGTTCAGATGAACTGCCAAAGACAGAGCTGTAATTTCTTATCTCATTTCTGCTGTGCAAAAAGAAAGAAAGAACGAGGTGGTTGTTAGGGCTGCAAGAGGAGAGGGGTGGGGCACAGAAGAAGAGACTTGTCCTGGAGTCAAACCTTAACTTGCAAGGCTTCTTGTGTTTCTTGTTAAAGTGCTCACAGCCAAGAATGATGCACTATTCATGGGTCCTGAAGGAGAAGAAGAGGCCTTGGCCCAAATACAAATAAACAGCACGAGGAATGAAATGCATTAGGAGCGGACTATTCAGATTTGTGAGATGTCACGGAGGTACAAGCGAACTGTTGTGCGATAAGGTATTATCTAATGGGTGAAGGGGGATGGAGGCAAGAGTCTGCTGCAAATGGGTTCAATCAGCTGCACCGGAGTCCTAATGTTGTGTCTTCTGCATAGTCAAAGTCAGAAGAAAGGATGACAGGGAGGGGGGTAAAGATAGATAGATAGAGCGGCACTCAGCGGGCATTTTAAACACTTTGGTGTTAAGCAGACACAAACTGATTCTGGTGGTATCGCTCCAGCTGGAGCCAAAGACGCATTTAAATTCCGCTGCTGATTAGAAACACAGAGAGGATGAACGTCGGGGAAAATCTGTGGGAGTTTGAGATTTCTAATCACACACACTCTGCCTTTTTTTTGTGAGCGTACCTCTTCAAGTGTTGAAGTTTGTGATAAAGGAGTACCTTTGAATTCGATGTGCTTTTGATCCAATCTGGCAACCCCCAAGTATATATGGAGGGGCAAAGAAAGAAAGAAAGACATGGAGATAAATAAATAAATAAATAAAAGAAAGCGAGCAGAGGACTTGTGTGTGTGGACGCCTGCTGTCAGGTCCTTCTGTCAGTGTGAAATATTGCTGATCCCACCACACTTCCAGTGGGGAGGTGCTTGTAATGATTCAGTCCTTGCGGGGGTTCAAAATGTCATCTGTCTCACCTACCTCTGAGTGTACTGGTGTCCTCTAAGTGCAGACTTTTTTACTACATAGGGATGGCTATTTGGGGCGATAAGGGTAGTTAATCTAATGCTATTATTAGCGGCGTTATGGGAGTGGCAAATTCACCCGCCGCAATACCCCTCTGTACACTGACATAAGTGCATCTATATGTGGGTAAACCCAGCAAAGAAGGATGATTGGCTCTTTTCCCAGTGTAAGCTGATGACACTGTAGCTTCAGCAAATAGTCACTGGTCTCCATGCTGGGTTTGTGACATTGTGAATGACTAACGCTGCCTAAATGGACACAGATGAAATTTACGGTTGGAATAGCAAAGAGTTGCTGACTGGAGTTACACCTTAAAAGGGCCAAAAATGAGCGTGTCCGTCACGGCGTCATGTTTTCGTCTCTGCTGATCAGAGGTAAAGGCGGAATGAAGGAATGAATGCCTTTGCAGAAGTCATGGATATTTATCAGCCTCAGCTCTGCAAGAAATGTAAACATGATGCACAGGTGGAGGAGCTAGTTTCCATTTCATCTATAACTTCAGCAACCTTTTGCCATCTCAGCCCCCAAAGTCCATCCGTCTCGGTTCGTAGCGGTTAAAAAAAATCTGCATATGCTCCAATTTCAAGGTAAAACAGGTATGAGTGTGACTTTGCTGCACTAGGTTAGGTCTTTAAGTGCTCGTGGAAGCAAGACCGTTTCCTTAAACAAGCAAAACGTTGACTTTGCAACAGTTTTTTTTCTTACGAAGACAAAATTGACTGCATTTCACACATTAATTACTGGCGTCAGAGATCCCCGGCTACACTTCGCCTTGTCCAATGGGCCACATTCCAACTCATGCCTGTTTGACCCCTTAAGCACCCCTGCTGCTGCTGCCGCTGCTGCTGCTCCTCACCCTCAGCTAATCAATAACCCATCCTGATGAGCGGAGACTCCCTGTCACCGGCTCCTCGGCCAATGGCAATCAATAAAAAAACAATACCCATCTACATCCAGGAGCTCAGAGACCATTTGTTTTTTTCTTGTTTACCAGCGACGGTTGCTATTCTATCAAACAATGTCTTCACAGAACTTCTGTTAGCATCTGTTGGGTGCACAGATGGTGTCATTTTCATGTCTGGAATCAAAACTCAACATCATTCAGCTAATTTATTAACAATTTATTGCACAACAAATCTTCAGTTTGAAGGTTAAACCGAGATATTTGAGCATTGTCTCTGTTTTTCAGCACACTCTGCACCTCCATACGGTCCAATTTAACATTCATATGCTGGCGCTCAGCAATCCCAGTAATATGCTCCCTTAGCTTGTCTGTGTCAGTAAATATGTGCTCACTTTCAGGAAGATGGTCTAATCTGCACTCAGCTGTTAGCGGCTGATATGTTTGTTGTGTATTAAATATTTGGTGGGCTTCCCTGCCTCTTTGAGATATCCACAGCTCCAATCGATTGGTGGAGATTTAGTACCCAAGAATTGCTTCCAAAATCTGTGCATAGTGCTGAAGATTGGTTGCCGTGTATATGCTATTGCACTCCCACACACACACACACACAAAAGCTTTGTTTCAGGCAATCTGAAGGATGACACAATATAGTGTATCCTTTATATAATGCCCTGACAAAAATAAAGAAACAGATAAATGGGCTAGTGTTGTATATTCTGTGGCGGTGCAGGCCTTTCACATGACACAAAGCCATTTGAAAAGCACAATATAGCATGTTTATTTATGCTATGCAGTAACTCCCAAAATATAGGACAAACAGAATCCAAGAATAGATAGCCTAAGCTCATTCCTTTGATTCTTCCTGAGGCTCCTGCGCTACTAAATCCAATGAATATACGGTTTTATTCTCCCTTTCCCTTTTCTAATTTATTTCACGAGCCAGACAACTTGTGTCAGAGAGAGTAAGGTATCGGATAAAAATCATGGAATATTCAGCGATAAGAAGGAGGATAAAGGGACACATCTGTGGCCAGTCTGACCCGCAGAAACAAACCAAGCAGTCATTATCTCCTGAGACCAGAGTTGGCGTTTTTACCCCCACTTTTCCGTACAGTGTGTCGGACTCACATCAATTTATTTCGCTCCCGCCGGCGCTCACATAGCATCCCCGTTTCATCCGGACAGATTTGAAGACTAATCTCATACTTTAGGCGTAATACAATTAAACTATATTGAACCGATGCATTGTTCCATACATGCAGGCTCGGTATTTGCCTGCAGGACCGGTGGAGACATATGAGCTGAGGTGAAAAGGTTATGATTGTGGCTCCGGGTAGAGGGCCGTGAAATAAATCCTGCGGTCCTCTGGTGGACCGTTATGGGAGAATGTATACATGACATTCATCTGCTGCCAACTATCTTATATGTTCACGTCTGCGTGAGTAATTTAAACATGAGTGATGTTGCAGATTCGTCTGTTGAGGCTGTAAAAAAACTCCAAGTGCCTCATAAAACAATGAATAAATGAGCTGCTGTGCTGCGTAGGAGGGTTTAAAGGGCAAAGACCGTCGCACATTTACACTTGAATTATTGATTGTGCAACATTTTTAGGACTCGAAAACACAAAACTAAGTGCCTTCCTGTGGTTGTACATGACAGGCAAGAAAATGGCAGAGAAGCTTGTTGCTGATTCAGCAAGTTTAAACCACGTCGTATGAGCTCCTGGGAGAAAGTCAGGATTTGGTTAAAGACTGCTATGGTGCAAAAGCAAAGAAGACAGAGGTGTATTATGGTGCTTAAACATCATCCTCCATATGATCAAACATATTCTTTGGCAGCTAACCTATAGGTCCTTATCTAGAAAGAGCCTAATTGTCAATAAGAAATTGACAATAATCATAACTCACTCAGACAGGTGGATTTACAGTAATTGAGTGTGTATTTGTTCCTCTGTGCCCTTCCCATAGCCTCAGCTGGAATGATGCAGCCTGGTGTTGAAAGCTCAGTACACCAAAGTGGCTATTCATAGACGAGCATTCGTAGTTGTGTGAAAGATTTAAAATATGACTTCGAGAGCGCAAAAAAAAAAGTGCTCTAAGTCTGTTCTCAAGGTCTGGCCACAGGTCCAGCAGGTGATTTTCAGCCGTTGGCAACGTCATGCTCAGACCCTCCATCATTTTGTGCTCGCTGTCACAGAGAGGCTGCACACTGTGCCCTGACAAGACAGAGAACATTCATAAAGTTCCTGCAACGTCTCAGCAACCTTGACAGAACGCAGTGTGCGTGTGTGTGTGTCCCACCCACCACCCCCTTAAACTTATCTCCAGAGGCAGGAGCTGAGGGCAGTTCTGCTCTTCACAAGTAGCCTAAGAGCAGCTGCCACATTCAAGGCGCAAAGACGTCAATAAATCTGGCCGCTAATGTACCGCAGAATCTTTTTCTTTCCCGCTCTCCCTCTCTCTCCTTCTTCTTCTGCTTCTAATATTAATGAATGCCGGCTGAATGCTGCCACAGGCAAAGATAGAAACATGTTCTTTCCACTATGCTAACATGAACAAGGTTATAGCCTCTTCTTAGTGGAAGGAGGGTACACTCGGCTAGCAAAGTTTTAGATGGGCATTAGCCTGTTGGTGATAGGCAGGAATTAAGTGCTTTATCCATTCACACTGGTTATTATTGCAAGCCTGAGCCATGAACCAGGAAAAAAGTAGTTCTCAGCTAAGTGATTAAAAAGTTGTAATGAAGAGAATAAATTAAAAAAAAGAATATAATAAAATATTTCCACCACTTCTACTCACACAGTGTGTGTGTGTGTGTGAGCGGAGAGAAATGGGTTTACAGCACATGAAACCTTGAGGCTATTTTTAGAGGCCGCCTTTGCCTGCAACTCAGCAGTTGTAGCAACCAAAGAAATTGTTATTCTCCTAAAAGAAAACTGTGATAATGAGGCCTCACTTAATATTTGATGCACGTGCATCCAGACGATATATACGTATACATATATAGTACAATTGAGGATATGATGCTCTATAGTGAGTGTGTGTTCTCACATCCGACCACTTCATCTCTCTTTAAAAAGGTAGTCATCAGGGAGTGTGTGTGTGTGTGTGTGTGTGTCTAGATATACTTGGCCTATTTCCTGTTGTGATAGTCACATGGCTTCTTTGAGACAGCACCCATTTGTTACTGTCCTTTTAATCATGCTAATGCAGCCCCCTCCTCTCTCGCTCTCTCTCTCTCTTTCTACTCTCACACACACTCGTATATATATCTGCTGAACACACACTCACAAGTGCACAGACATTAAAGAAGAAAGGGAGAAAGAACGGAGTTCCCAAAGTCCCCCGAGGCATATGAATATCTTAAGTGGAGAGTTCTATAACTCTGTATGTTTGCGTGCACACTTTACACGCGGTCGTATACGCGTATTCACATTAAATCGACGCACACGCAACACAAGAAGAATAGAAATCCGAGATGGTACAGTATTGAATCTAATTAAGTGGTAATTTTGTTGCACCAGAACACGCCGCCACTGTCTTTTTTCCCTCCCTCCCCCGACTCGTTTTCTCAAGTGCTCCACTTTATTAGTATTCTGCTCAGAAGCTACTCCTCTTTCTTCTCCTTCTCTCCCATAGCCCCTCTCTCTCTCTTTCTCTCTCTCTCCTCCTGGGAGTTGAGCCCAGTGCATGTTAAGTGATATGGCTTCAGAGTCTTACCGGCAGGGGTTGTGGGTGCCACATAGTGAGCAGTGAGAGGAGAGAGGAGAGAGACGAGAAAGGAGAGAGGAGAGGAGCCCTTTTAGTAAATCCGCCCACCCGTGTAAAAATGATCAATCTCATGAATTTGCCAATAGGGAGTCGTTGGCCGATCAGCGGAGACAGAAGCAGATAATGAGAGAAATGGGATGGAGGGGTGGGGGTGATGGGTGAGTGAGGAAACCGCAGGGATGACAGCGAGGAAGTATTCAAAGTTAAGGATTAGACAAGAGAAGGTGTGCCTTCATAAAGAGGGAATGTGAACATCAATGTCTGCTCACAGGGAAGGAGGAGGAGGGAGGAGAGGAGAGAAATGGTCCATGTTTTTTTCCCCTTTCATGCTTTGCGTCCCCCGTCTGAAAGCCAACAGGCAGTGGAGCAAGGTACATGTTTGGGATTCTTTTTTTTTTTTTTTTTGTCAAGCGTGAGTAGGTCCCAGTGAGGTAGTGACAAAAGAGAGGTGGGTTTGTTGGGTGCAAAAAAAAAAAAAAAAAAAGTGTCTGTCCTCAATTCAAGGCCTAGTATAGCCAAAGGGTGATTCCTACACCAGCAGGCAGTGTGGTATGTAAATGTCATAGGACTCAACAGAGCGAGAGGCTGTCTTTCTCTGTTCGTTTGACAGGACATGACAGGTCAGGGGGGTGCATTTCTCGGTTGTGTTGGTGTCAACATAAACGCATTGAGTTTGACATACTTGAGAAGGGTCTCAGTGAAATGCAGGAAAAGTCAGGGAAAGTAACTCATGTTCTTATACTAACTTGGCATCGATGCTGCCCACTTATTACACTGAATTTGCCACTAATAAACACAGTTTCATGTCACTATGCCAGGTAGGAACCAGGCGGCAACCTCAGGAAACACAAACACCTGTGGGTCGACCTCCATGCATTAAACAAGTTATTTAAACTAGCATGGATAAATAAGGAAGTGCCCATCTTGTGTAACAAGTGCCCCACAAGAGGTTGCCCCCTCAAATGTGACAGTACACATACAAAACTGTGGTGTCAATCACATCGCAGGTTTCTCTCTGTTCAACCTGGCTGGACGGGGTTCATAGACACACAAACACACAAGTCCCATATATCCCCCCCCCGCCCCTCCCCACTGCGTCCACCAACAATTCTGTGAATACAGCTAACATTATTCAGCTGCAGTCTGAATAAGTGTGCGGCGTGTGTGACCTTAAAGAGGGGGGAAGATTGGAGAATCGCAGCATAAGGAGAAGAAAGTGAATAATTCTTTAAAGTGTAGCCTGGGGCGCATTAGCATGAGCGCTAGCTATGGCTACGACACGTGGCTGTTTTTTTGTGTTTTTTTTTTTCCCTATATTTTTTTTTTTCTTACAGCGCTTTTAGCACACCCCGTTTGTCAGAGGGAGGCATCATCCTTTATCGGCACATTTCATGTTTCCCAGAGGACTCTGTGAAGCGGGTGATATTATTGAGGAGCGCTGAGCCTTATTAAATTCCCAAGCATATTACCAGTCTCTCTCTCTCTCTCTCTCGCTCTTTCTCTTATGCACTCTTGCATCTCTCACTCTTTCCTCCATCACTGATTATTTTCCTCTCTCTCTCTCTCTTAATTTGGTTGCACACTCCACAGTAGCTCAACAAGCTCCCTCCCATTCCACTCTCAAGAGGAAACAAAGGAAGTAAATACTTATTATTATTACTTTTATTTTCTTAAGACACTCATCAGGTAATAATGCAGCATGCGGCTCCACAGTATGACTCACACACTTCCCTTTCTGCTTATGCTATAGTGGGCTCTCATCTATATTTTTCCCATTCTTATAGACAGAATGCAGCAGAGATGGCTTATTGTTGCAGGTCAATGCTATGCTGAGAGCTTCCTTTGACAAAATATTGGATTATTGTAGAAAGTAACCTGGTAAACTAACTGACACTTGACATCAGAATAAATGGTGACCTGTGTAATGATTCCTGATGTATATGTGGAGTATTCCTTAGTTCATTTTGTGATAATCTGGGCATTTTATGTAAGAATTTTACATAATTTGCAAATATTCTGGTTGAACTGAACCACAGGTGGCGTGGACCAATCAATGGACAGCTAAGGGCACCTAATATTTTCCTACATGCTACCTGCCACCCTCCATGGTCTGTTGTATTGTTATTTAATAGTGCCTGTGTTAGCTTTTAGCTATGGGGCTACTTTGCTAGAAACATTTGTCTTTTCTAAGAAAATAAAGACAACCAAATGTACAGGATTATTTGCGTGGACATGCATACGGAGTGCAGACACTAGGCAGTACAATAAGAACCTGAAATCTTCCTCCTTTTATCAAGAGACAATGCTATTCTTTATTCAAGTGACCAGGATAGAAGGCGTACTCTGTGTGAGCTTTACTAGAATTAAGTTGGAAGTCTTCAAAGGGATTTTTTTTTGGTCTCCCTCTCTCAGTACAGGAAGTGATCATTTTTAAACTACTATTAGTTCAATATCATTTTACAACAGCTACCAGCTTTCCTCGTGATTAGTTATCAGTTATATGGGGGGCAGACCTGTTTGTAGTCTAGGAGTGTGTACAGTAATGATAATGAGGGTGAATCTCTTCCCTCACACTCTGTTTGCTCAGGCCGTGGGAACGAACGTGCGCAGACTGTGCACCGGGTGCATTTATCAAAACACGGCTTTTGCCATTTTTTTTTTTTTTTTATGATGCTGCAGACGCGCTGTGATGCCGCCGTCTCCCTCGCTGAGAGGGAAACCTATTTACATATGACCTTGCATGCAGTAAAGTGGGGGGTGGGGTGGGGGGGTCATGGAATTTTAGTGTGTCGGAATGATGTGCTTTTAGCTCACGTGTGACAGCAGAATATGAATATGAAAATAAAAAAGGAGCAGTTGAGTCAGCACGGGTGGTGATATTCATGAGGATTAGACATAATGTGTTTACTAGCTTGGCTGCTGACTGTACTGTACCGTTATGTCAGTGTACTGTTGTGTGTGGGCTGTTTAAATGTACATATGTGTGTGGCTCACTTTCACAAATTGTTTCCTGTGTACGAATGAATGGCAGCTGTCACTGGATACCAGAGCAGCATGTGTGTGTGTGTGTGTGTGTGTGTGTGTGTGCGTGTATACGATGTACATCAGCGCTGAAGGTGTGTGTGTTTGTCTGGGGAATAGAGAGCACACAGAAGGTCTATGAGGAATATACCGCCGTCTGTGACACAATACTACGTCTATATTGAATTCATTCAGAGAGATGCACACGCTCTAAGAACTTCATCATTGTTAGGTGTGTGTGTGTGTGTGTGTGTAGACGGATGAAAATTTGATGCAGAAAACATCCTGTCGGTGCTGCATTTTTAATGGGGGACCACGCAGATGCAGGAATTATCACCAGACTGCTCCCCTCCGGCCATCGATAGCACATCATGCACAAGCACCCAAATAACTCTGCACCTCGGGGACAAGGCTTGTCTACAGTCTGCTTCAGGTCTTTCAATCATTCGTAGAAATTCGGACCACTGACAGCTCGCAGGACTCATCGCAGAATCCACAAACACTCCATCACCGTTCAGACCGTTGCCCGTCTGCTGTGTATATATATATATATATATATATATATATATATATATATATATATATATATATATATATTTTTTTTTCTGTTCTCTATTCAGCTGTAGGAAAATGAGTCTGGCCTTTAGGGCTTTATTGCCCTAATCTGCAGTCTGGCCCCATGCTCCCCCCCCCCACACTGGTGATTGATATTTGGAGACATCATTGGGACAAAAACAGTTTGAGTTCTAACACTCATGAAAGACCCATCAGCTCTGTGGTCAATCAATGTGAATAAATATTTCCCACAACTCAGAAGCATTAAAAAATCAAGGACGGGAAGAGAACAGGGACAGACAGAGGAAAGAGGAAAAATCAATTGGTCGAGAGAAAACAGGTGATGGGAAGAGAAGTTCGGGGGGGTCTGTCAAGCCGGGTGAATAATGAAGCATGTTTTACGTGCTTCAAAGGAAGAGGAGAGGAGAAGTCATCTAATGTCACATTAATTAGCCAGGAACAGAATGCTGCTGAGGTGAACATGAACTCTTCGAGAAGTAAATGTACAACTCTGAACTATCTGTTTGAGGTGCAGTTTGCACAAAATATCTGCAGGCAAGAATCACTGATCAATGTCAAAAAAAAAAAAATCAGAATGCGGATACAGTTTTTGGCTGAGCTTCAGGCGGCCCATGACCAAACAGGCCCCTGAACTACACCATTTAACTACGTAGCATTTGAAACAGATGCCCTTTCTGTTCAAATGCCAGCTTGTAAGCAGTTAGTTTAAGCCATTTCAAGCCTCGTGAGCCAAAAGCTATTTATTGTTTTGACTGGACTAATTGAAATGTATGCCTGTTAAGATGGTGTGAGTCTGTTACCGGCCATACGGCAGAATCACATTGGAAATCGTGCAATTGCTTGGGTAGTCTGTGATGACGTTCCTGCCAAAACACGTATTTCCTGGTTAGCAAGCTAGAATAATTACACCACCGATCTCCCAAATACACCACTAAAATCATAAGCGTACGGTTAGCAAGCTAGCATGTTTAATCAATTAGCTGTAACAGTATTATGAGCTAGTTGCCTGTGACCATGTTCCTGCCTGAATCATCACATCCACAATTAGCAACTTAGTAAAGCTAACGAGCTATCAGCATGTTCAATCAACCAATCATCCATTAACCACCTTCAGGGTCACGGGGAGCTGGATCCTAGGGGGGCATGGCAACCAAAATCTAGCAGTGATCATCATGTAGCGAAGAGGTTCAAAAACACACCTACAATCAGATTTACCCCTACATCTGTATTCTAATCAATCAAGATGAGGCCATAAACGTGTTGTCTTAGCATGTCTTATACAAACAGTTGGCGTTTTGTTCAGTGGAGCTACACTAGTAAATGTCATTTCTGTCCTCCATCCAACAATTTCCTGTCTCCATCAGAGAGGGTTGATTCCCCAGTTACTGCCCACCTGCCCAATCCTCACCCACCCGCAACATGAATCTCTTTCTCTCTGTCGCTCACTCTCGTTATTTTGATAGGGGATCCATTTGCTTTAAATTGACTCATTTTGTCAGTGGGAATCAGAGCAGGGAAACTGAAGGAGGGAGAAACGGGCAGGGCTGCTGCTGCTGCTGCTGCTGCTTTGATCCCTCTGACAGGCAGCGTGAAAAGTGCATTTCATAAAGGATGTTCGCCTGTGATGAGCCCGCCAGAGTGACAAATTGGGCCCCCGGTGCTTTAAATAATACACTGTGTATGGCTCTAGTCGTGGCGCTGCTGTATTTCTATATTGCTAACCTGGCCTGTTAAAATGGGTGTGGGTTGAAAGAAGGTTTAATGGCTTCAAATCCACAGCCGATCCCAACATGTTCGTACAAGCTCCACTTTTAAGCGTCCGCTCGAATCTAGATATGAAGCTTCGAGGATGTGGAGTGATGACTGAGAAGAGCCTTGTTGTCTCCCCTGTGGTGTTTGCATGTGATGATAAAAGTTTAAGATGTGGTGCAGATAGTGGAAATGTTCAGATTTGTGCTTCTTTACTCTGAAGGAATTGACCTTTGACCCTTTGAGACATGCTAAAAACAAATGTATACAGTGCAGAGACATCAGACTACATGATGTGTCCAGCATGACAGGTGTCACTACCGTCCCATTCATCCTGTTTGTATGCTCCTTCATCATCATCATCATCATCATCACAAATGGTCATGTGCAGATGGTCATCCTAACACCATGCAACAGATCTCACACCTCCCTCCCCCCTCCCTTCTCTCCCCTTCTCTTCCCTCTGCATGCAGACTTTAACAGAGGAATCATAGGAGGAAAAAAAAAACATGGAGGCGGAGTGACCGGCAGATAGTGAATGAATAAGGAAGGTGACAGCAAGCAGCAAATCCAATATACTGTTCCAGAAGGGAACAAACCGCGGCCTATCTGCGAGATAGTCTATAATCCGGGACACCTCAGCGTTATCAGGCTGTATCACTCTGAGCTTCTGCCTGAGCAGGAGTAGATGGAGAGTCTTTAAGACACTCGAGAAATCAAAGATCTTGATTCAAACCGAGTGGAACAAGGAGGCCTTTAGTCATTATGCAGCATGTTTTTGTAGACTACTATGCAAATTTGTTCTGATTAAGACTCCGTCACCAAATGTCTTAATGCTGTCATGGAGGCTTTCGTTCCTGAACGCAGTGGGAGGTTTTACACAGCAGAGGCACCCTGGTCAGGCTCAAGGAGAGGTGCTGGAGAACCTATTTGCTGACTGGCACATCCTTTTAGCACTTTAATCATCAGGAGCTGCACTGAGGAGCACAGCCATTTGATGCAGTTTGTTTTTAACCTTCCCCAGTAGGTGTTCAGTCTGTCCTGAGGGGAGAATTCACTGAAATCTGCCTCATCGCTTGTTAGGTCTCCCAGGTCGTTACAGTGCAGAGCTCTGTCCGGAGGGGTCGGTGCGTTCCAGTATTTTAATATTTAGGAATCTGAGTCAATAATAATCATGTCAGAAAACTGCAGACCTGCTTCAAGTCCTAATTATGATGCATTCATTTTACTCCCACAGGAGGTTTATTCTATCATTATATATTTCACCTTTGAGAAGGAGTCTGTCTTCAGTTTTATTTACATCATTAAAATTAAAGGTTTTATATCCATATTAATAGATTTTTGTTGATAATGTGTGATGAATGAAAAACTAAAGCAGCACTGACATTCTTTTTTGTGATTTATTAAAAGACTTTGAGTAGGTGAGCAACACCGGCTAATGATAGCTAGTAAATTGTGCCTTAGCTACATGGCATGCTAGCATTGAATTCAACTTTGTTATTATACTAATAATAAAACAGCTTTAAAACAATAAAACACAAGAGAGAGCGATACTTTTAGCTGGCAAAAACACAATTTGAGTTAGCTTAGGAGCTAACATGATTCATAACACCAACAAATCAGTGTCCAGGATGCTAACTAGAGTTAGCACAAGCCACATTAACAAGGGTTTTGTACTTCTTGCAGTTAAGATCTCACATTAAAAAGGTACAACTCGCAATAAAAAAAATCATCCTAGTTGTTTCCTCTGAGTTTTAAAATCTAAACACATAACTAAAAGCTGGTCCCTTTAGGTCAGCATAATTACCCCCACCACTAGCTTTCAATTAAGGTCGTGACTCACCGCGAGCTGCTCACGCTGGTGTGGAACGTGCTAGCAGCTGAGAGCTAATTGCCACACTCAGGATGACAAGAATGGTAGATGGTGGGTGTTATTTGGCTGACTCACGAGCTAACTAGTGAACACAAGTGGAGCTTTTGTTTTCTGTTTTTGTGTGCATGTGTTTGGACTTTTATTTTGGGGGGGCAGGGCACATAATGATATTGCTAATATTCTACTTCCTGTGTAAGGATCAGGAAAGCCGCAGGTTCTTTAATATTTTCTTGGAATGACCCCCATTTGTACGTTTCTTTCTCCATGTAGACCTACAGTAGAGTATGTCCATACAAAAACCAGGATTTAGATGTTTTGGTACAATCAGTTAAAAAAAAAGAGTTTTTTTTCCCTTCATTTTTTTTCATTTTATTTTAGGGAGGATTTAATTGAAATTGTATTTTGACAAATAACCATTTAATGGTGTAAAACAGGCCATTGTGTGAGCGTGCCTGGGAGTGTGTGATAAGAGTAACAGTGGAGGAGAGGCAATGACACTTCTTTTTCTAAAGACTGGAGACAGACAGACAGACAGACAGACAGACAGAGATGTGTGTGTGTGTGTGTGAGGGGAGAGAGAGAGAGAGCGAATTTAGAGAAATTGTAAACAATATAAAAAAACACATCTTTAACTGATTTAACCCCTTCAGTAAGCCCTAACATTTTCTACACACTCCCTCTGTGTGTCTTATCAGTAAACATTGTCTGTGCCTCGCAAAGCAGCACACACACACACACACACACACACACACTGCATGGTTAATGTATGGTTTAAAAAAAAAATGAGCCCAGGCTGCCATATTGTTTTATCGGCTGCTAGCAGCGTCGCATGTGTGCACCGTAGCAGAGCGGCTAATCCTTACGGTGCTTCCGGAGTACACCGGGGTGAAGGAAACAGGGCGACAAACTGAGCGGGGGGGGGGGGGGGGGGGGGGGGGGTGGGAATACTTTTTTAAAATGCTGTAATTGGTTGTTTTCTGAATTGTATACACAAATATGTGAGTACGGGCTTGAAAAGGTGATTAGAAGTGTTTATTCCTCGGTGATGATATGAAAGTCTGGTGAGAAAATCCCTCTGTTTTCAAAGATTCCGTGGTATTTTTGAGTTGTTTCTGTGTGTGTGTGAGTGTGTGAGGAAGCCATCAGTGTTATTAGCAGAGTGGATGAGTCACACTGCTGCTGCTCCTCTCGCCAGCGTTATCCTTGCTCTCCTCTATAGGCGAGGTGAAGAGTCAGAAGTGCTCTCAGAACGAAGGCTGCGGCGTCTACATGTGTGTGTACCTGAGAGCGACGCCACATGCATGGCGAAGGGGGCACGGCCAGCTTTTATTTATGGCGACCGTTGGCTTTCGGGAGACCTGTGTGCAGAGTGTGCGTGCACAAGCCAGGGTTTGATAATTGGCCAAGAGATTGTCACCAGAATGAAATTATGCCAGTTAATCTCTGCTCAATTAATTACCTCAGGAGCAGGCTGCAGTACATTTATTATTCCAGAAAGAGTGTGTTGACCCTGCTTGGAGGACAGGAGCGGCCATGTCGTATGCCGCAGCGCAGAGCTAACGAAGAACAGGAAGTATCTGTTCTTTCTCTAAGCACTGGATGGCCTTGTGTGTGTGTGAAGCGACGGCTTGATAGGATCGCACCTCTCCAAGGCGTGGTGGGGATCCAGATTATTCACTTAGACCCTGTTCACACTGGAGAAAGTCAATCCAGCTAGAGTGGGATTCGGGTCATATATGGATATATCCGAATCCTCTCGGAGGTGGATCTAGCTGGACTGGCTTACATCTGGCTCAGGTCTGAACCCAAATCCGGCTAGCGAATTCCGCTAGCGACGTGATACTTCTGGGTTCACGGGGACAGTATCTGGGTTGCGTACAAAAGCCGTATGTAAACAACCGTCGAATTACGACAGCTTTGCCCCGAGTTTATTTTCCACAGGGCTACAAAGGAATAAACTGCTTTTTTAACCCAAAAAGAAACGAAAGAACAAGCGACACGGGACAAAAAAAACACACGACGCATGCGCACACGTGGTCCTAACGCAGCCTGAACGGACTCTGTGTATTACGAGGCGCCACCTAGTGTTTTTTCTGTTCTCATTTCTTAGTCGCCCTTGCCAGGTAGTAAATACTTCAAGAAGCTTGAGAAGGCGATGAATGGATCATCTGCTGCCACATTCGGCAGCATTCCTTCAACTGGACTGTTGTTAGAGTGATAGTAGAAAGATAAAAAGATAAGTAGTCATATTAATAATAATAATGATGATATTGTGTTATTTGATGCCTCCTGCTTGCTGGATTTGAACAGGGTGAACGAGGGTTAGCTTCAGATTTAATGCCACTGAAAGAGTCTCCACTGTTAAAGCCATCAATTAACGCTGCAGCCAGCAGTGCACGCCGTGACTCGGCGTTTTCAAAGGTCATGGCTCCCCAGGACACCCCCCCCCCCTCTTTTTGTTCTCATTTCCCACTGCACCGCTGCACGTCTTCCATCCCTCCTTAATTGTCTGGCAAACATCTCAGCAAGCGAAAGACAAATATGGCTTTTTTCCCGTGGATACTGTTCTGTCTGAACTCGTCGTCACCGCATTAATAATTTAGCGCCTATTCTTCTTCCTCCCGTTCACCTTATTTTCTTCTCTTATTCCCTCTTTTCTTTCCTTTTTTGTTCATCTTCAGCTATGTGTGTGTGTGTTTGTATATTATGCAGAGCAGAGGGTCCGTCTGCCCGTCTGTCTTCGACGGCGAGGGCCTCTCTCTGCCCGCGAGGCGATGCCACGGGGGCCTGCTGTAGTGAGACAGAGAGACTAAGTAATTACTCGGCAAGTTTCACCTAATTAAATGGGACCTTATTAGAGGGTAGAATGAGCCGAACGATGGAAACAAGAGAGACAAGAGAGAAGTAACAAGGTTTCATGAAGTTTGTGAGGTGCTTTGGTGAACCCTGCAGTACCAAATAAACAAACGTAGCGATGGTGGCAAAGCTTGTTTTTGTCAGATTTGAGTTTGCCGAGTTTCCAGGAAAAAATAGTTCCTGTTCCCTCTTTCAACCACATGGAGTAATCCGTCTGTACACCCGGCCGATGTACACCGACTCTGATTGCTCCGTCGCACCAAACAGATCTGTCCATACAAGCGGTACGCCTATGATGAAGGGAGCAAAGCAATCACAAGGCCATTTCCAAGCAAGACTCTCTCTCTCTCTCAGACATACTTTCTCTCTGAGAAGGTTTTCTATTTTGGTTTCAAATTGAAATCATGTGGACGGGTGTAAACAGCATTTAGAGGTTAAAGTGTTTTTTGAGACGGGCGCATATTAGATCGAGTTAGAGGGGCATGAGGCATCTGGTCGCACACAGGAGCTCATTGTTGTGAGAGATAATTTTCAAACTTTCAACGGGCTAAATCAAGCTCATTGGGTTGATGAGTAAATGTGTGCATGCAGACTGACCTGGGAACACGTGTTAGCAGGATTTATTTACAGTACAAAGTCGCGCTTATCATCACTCTCTCCCTCTTCTGTCCTCCTCTTCTCCTCCTGTCTTTGCTAATGTCCTCAGTTCCTCCTCCTCTCCTCTCCTCTCCTCTCCTCTCCTCTCCTCTCCTCTCCTCTCCTCTCCTCTCCTCTCCTCTCCTCTCCTCTCCTCTCCTCTCCTCTCCTCTCCAGTGTGTTTGGCCTGTGACAGCCCAGAGGCAGCCATGCTGTCTTCTCCACTCAGTCTGCTGTTTCCCTGACCCTGCTATACTCACACACACACAGACATATACTCTCCATCTCTCTACATCATCCTCTTCTTCCTCCTTTTTTTGTTGTTGCTCTGACCCCTATCTGCTATCCAGCCAAGTGCAGTGTCTGTCAGAGTAGAGGCACAAAAAAAAAAATCCATGCCAGCATCCTCTTTCCGTCTCTCCCTCCATTGCTGGAAACGGTCACAGAGTTTCAAAAATGAGACAGTCGGTGATTAAAATGCAGACCGCTGACATGCTGCAGCGACACAAACAAACACAATCGCCGGCTACACAAACACCAGCGCGCTCGAAGCGGTGCCTCCGCCGCTAAAGACAGCGCATCAAATTGCTAGTGTATCCCAGCAGTGGAGCTTCTTTGAAATATCCAAAGTGTAAAGCTCGTCAGCTGATAGGGTGGCTGACTAAAGCCAGCTAAGAAAAGCCAGAGTGCAGCAACTGGCCCACTTTAAGGCTGAAGGAAGTCTTTTTCTATAGACTCTCACAGTATGAGGCGCTAATATCTCTGCCGTACAGTGGCGTCTCTGTGGGTGTAGCAATCATCGCTTCACTCCAGACCTTTTTTTGTCCGTGTGGATTTACATCTCAGCTGCTACTCTTCCTTCTCTAACACACATGCCGTGATCACTTCCCCGGATTCTCCGTCATCTTCGTCCATCTTTCAGAAGCCTCTTTTTTTGAGTAAAAGAGGCTTAATGGCTTGTGGGGCCATTATGATGAGCAGACCAGCGTGGCTGAGAGCCCTTGACTTCCAGCGACAGACAGAGATAGCTACTCCTTAAACAACAAGGCCCGAACACCCCCCCAGGGGGATGCAACCTTGGACAGAGAGAGAGAGAGGCCTCTATGCTCAGCAGTGACCCACTTGTATTGTGGCTGGGGGTGTGGGGTGTGAATATGTGACAAAAGTCTGCTGTGTGTGCGTTCTAAGGCCTTTTCTTTGACGATATTTTCAACGTCCTGATTTCTTAGTTGAAAAGGACCATGGATTTGAAGGGAAGCAGTGGTGCGTGCCTCCTTCATTGAAGCTGTTATTTGTTATTTTGTGCCGACCATAGACTGTAAATAAAGATGGATGAATGATCCGTGATGTTGCCATTAGGTTTCCTAAAGTTCGTCTTGAGGGTGCCTGTCTCCATTTAACTCCCAATTGATCCCAATGCAGGCTAAGCTTTTAAATGTACCCACCTGTCAATAATATCTATAGAACTATCTGTATTCCTGCTATGTTTTGTGGATTTTTAATAAACTCTAAATATCAGAGCCACCCTCTAGTGGCTATTTGTGGAAGTGCACATTATTTCTAAGCCCTGCCACTCCTCAGCCAGCAGGTAAAAGTACTTGTCCAGATTTATTATTTGTCCAAAAGCTGGAGGACGGATGAATTTAAGTGGTTTTCAAGTACCCACATTGATGTCTGAACCTCAAGAGGTGGGTGGCACTTTTTAAGAAAGGGGGAAAAAAAAGAGCATTTATGCTTTGATTTAGCTGCCCAATTCGTCAGCTCTGTGGGAAATGTCTTCATTTTTAGCAAGCCTGTGGAGTCAATGGACCGCGGTTTGAAAATCAGCCTCCACACAACACACAGAGCTGCAGCTAACTACCTCAGCATCTGACTGTGCAGGGCAAATGCTTACTCATGAGAGAGCAGGAGGGAGCACGAGGTTCCACCCTGCTGTTCCTCCCTTCGTTTGAATGCGACTCGGATGGAACATTCAACAGGGGCTCGAGAGAGAGAGCGCCGCTGTGCATTGTGGGTAGCCCTGATGGCTCAATCGTGTAGGTGTAAAATGAGGAAGACAATCAGTACCTGGTATCCGCTTGTCTCTTTGATGGCTGTGTTTGTCAAGGCGAGGCAGCGGGAAAAAAGAGAGAGGGAGGAAAAGAGGGAGGGAGAGGCACGCCGTGATCTGCACTTATCATTTCCATCACATCAGCTGGCATGTTAACTGTGACTGCAGTTACATCTCTGTTTTTTTTATTTTCCCGCCTTTCGTCTCATTTATTTATCTATTTACGTCTCATTAAACAGAAGCACTTGTTTGGGCTCACTAATGGCAAAAAAAGTTATATGATTTTTTTCTATCGAGTTGCTCCCCTCAGGCGCCAGCTGACAACCTGAATGATGTAATTTTTGACATGAAAATGGATTCCAGTAGGTATTTAGCACATGAATGGCACTCTTGAACTAACATGGAAGGTTTTAGTTGATGGAAATAATAAATAAAAAACCCAAACCATCCTTCTTCCTGTCTCCCTCTCTCTTTCTTTTGCTGTCCTCGTCTCGGCTGCATCGTGTCCTCCGTCATGTGTCTGCTCTTGCATTTTGGTGCAACGTGTCTTTCATTTTAGTTTCAATGCTCTCTCATACAGTTATATATATATATATATATTATATTATAATCCTGCAAGACATAAAAGAGTGATTTCTGTTCTATTTTTTTCTTTTACAGGAGAAAAAGAGCATTAAAAGTAAGCCATGGTCCAAACTTTTTTTTGTTGTAAGCAAAAAGGCATGCTTTGGCTTGGTTTGCACTCACCTTTCGCTTTCTTGCTTGATTTTTTTTGGTTTTCCATACTTTGCATTGGGTCATGAATTTAAAATCTAACATCGCTATAACACCTCTGTGATAACTCTGTGTACCGCCGCGGCTGTGAAGCTTTCACAGTCACCACCGACGGTGGGGTATCCGTCTAACCTGTTGTCCTGAGGCGCCATTGTAAGCACATAATTTGCTTTTCTATAATAATACAGTAGGACGCAGATAATCTGAGGCCAGCGCCCCAGCTAGGTAATTGGTTAAGACCCTTATTAGTGGATTTAAGAGGATATAAGAGCGCTTGAGCCACGCAAAGCTATTAAGCTACTTAGATCCGACTGTGATTGCCGTCTGTCAGTCACTGCAGTAAGAAAATATGGTGTTGTTGCTCCCATCTCACACTCACACACATACAAAGAGGCCTAACTGTGAATCTTACATTTTTTAAATCCAACCTCCCCCCGCCTCCCTTGCCTTCTCCCCTCTCAGCACAAACTCGTTATTGAAGCATGTCTCTTATTCACGCCACTGTTTTTTTGTTTTTTTTTTTAGTTTGAGGCTGTTGTCGTAGCCGGTGGACTTTTCTTTGTTATTTATTTATTTATTTATCTTGTCATGTGGTATGGGTTCTGCATGTAAACAAATGCAATTTTTAACCATTAAAAAAAGCTTCACTACAGTGATAAAAAAAAAAAAAAAAAGCTGATGGAGACCGCTGCTTGGTAACCATCCTGACCAGCTTTTATTGTTTTCTGCCTTCTCCATTTACATAAAGATGCGGTGATGACCACATTTAGGGAGAAAATACAGATTCACGCATCTAATGAATATTTCATGATGTGACACGTACCACAACAAACACATAGTAGCAGGAAATTGTTAGTTTTCATTAAATATGCCACTTCTGTGAATGAAGCATTATCATTTACTTTTCTTTTCTCTCTCTTTCTCCTGTGCTTCCTCTAGACTCCCGGCCCTTGCCTGACGTAGCCATGACTGGCAAGTGCACCCGGGAATGCGACGAGTACGGCCACTCGGACTCCTGCTGGATGCCTGTGCGTACGTCGCCCGAGCGACGGCCATCCAAGTCAACCACCAACCCCCAACAACCAAAGCTTTCCACTTTCATGAGCGGCAATGGCAGCGGCAGCAGCAGTGCCGAGCAGCCCGGCAGCCAAGAGACCCTCGCCATGGCCGCCATGGCCAACGGAGACCCCGCCGCTGCTCACATGATGGGCGACCGCAATCGCAACCTGCTCAACAAGAAGATGGCCTCCTCCTCCTCCTCCTACGAGGCCTTCGGCTCGCCTTCCTACGGGTCGCCAGGAGGCGGGGAGGAGGCACTGGGCCACCCCACTGAGGAGATCCCCCTTGCGCCTACTGGGGAGTACAAGCCCACGTCCTGTGGTACTCTGACACGACGGGAGGTGTACCTGTGAGCTGGCATTTCAAGCCTAGCTGCTTAACCCACCACCATAACAGCTCTAGCTCTTTTTAGGCACCCTTGTTCTAAACAAGGCAGGACTCAACTTTCTCCAAAGACTTTTAACAGCTCCTTAATGAAAAATCTGAGTGGATATATAAACACAGTACCATTTTTTTAAAGTGCTAATTCCGGCCATGACCTGGAAGAAAAAGAAGGAGGAGGAGGACGAACTGTTGACAGCACTGATTTGGGCTTTCAGTGAGGCTGTTCTTACTGGCGAGTCGGGCTCTTGGGACACAGTCTGCTGCCTGACAGCTAACCTGTACAGTAACCAACTCATTTTACATATACATGCATGCATTACCCTGTTGTTTCCCATTGACGGCCCCTGTCATCCTGAAGACGACACTGTACAAAAAGACTTTTTTTTGTTTTTTTACTAGAAACAAAGCTGTACATGTAGACTATTTTGACTTTGGAGTGTGTCTGGATAATCCCTTTTTTAAATCTCAGAACAGTCCAGGCTTGATGTGCCATGGCTAGAGGAACACACAAATGGTCTCAGAGCGACCAAGGATTCTGTCATCTTTACAGTTTGTGATACAAGTTGCAGACCAAACATTGACCACATTCAACTCTCACGAGGACGGGAAGCTTTAAATACACAGGCCTCTCTCGGTACGGACACATTTTCGGGAAAATGGGAGCCTCTGGATTTCGCTGCAACACCAACAACCATTATATTAGATTGCTGTTCAACCAATACTGGTAGACTCTTGACGAACTCACTATGACGCTCTTCATTGTACATACAAGATCGGACCATGTTAGCAACAGTGCTCTCATTCCCTTTCTGTCTCGCTACCTTGCCTCAGTCTCTCGTCCTGTGTCTTGTTTGATTTGGCGAGACCGGAAACCCCGTCCATAGGAAATGCAAGATATTAGAGCCATGACATCACATTGGCTGGAAAACGCATGTGTACATTTTTAAAAGAAGCTGATGCATTTTAACTGCTATACCGACTGAAAATTTATGGGGTTAAGCACAGTGTGTGACATAAGATTCAAACTGAAACTTGTATGTATGGCTCAGATATGCAGTATGTAGTGTGTTTGTGTAGAGGTACACCAATAATAGGAGGCACAGGAGGGTACAAACATGGCCAAGCTGGTTTGAAAAACAGCTGCAAGGTTTTGAATTATTATTTTGTTTTGTTTCTGTGTGTGATAGGACTGAGCAATAAATATCATAATGTACATGTGACCAACAAGCATCAACTTCTTTTTCACTTCCTCTCGAGCCTTCAAGGTGTACATTAGCCCAGCACACGGCCATCCACAAGAGTCCTTATTAGCACTAAGCAGCTTTTCACAGTACAGTACACGGCAATGAGCATCTTTTGAGCATGAATGTAAGAATCAGCTCAAATGCAGAACAATCAAAAAGCTCCAGGAAGATTTTTTGCGGATGACAGGCTGAGATAATTGGTGTCAAAAAGTGAAACCAAAGCTTCGCAGACAGGAAGAAGCAACCCCTAAAACCCCCCCCCGTAACCCACCCCCCTCTTCCCCCCTATTTTCACACTGAAAAATAAAATAGCTTTCCGGGAGAACTTTGCTTTACAATTCATGAAGGATTGAGCTCGAAAGATAAGAATGTGATGTCTCAACAAAACATCCATTACATCCTCACACACAGACACATGATAATGTTGAGATGTTGTGCCTCCCCTGTCGACGGTGATTCCTTTCTTTTCTTTTTCTCTTTTTGTTTTTTTGCAGCTGCAGAGGCGCAAAATCTCATGACTGTAATAAAACTTAAAAAAATCAGATGCAATGGAACTTTTTTGTATGTTAGCAAAACCCCTTTGGTTCCTCTCCGGCGATCTATAGTCTGTAAGTACTACTCGTTGTTTGAAAGAAAGTGCTCCTATACTTATCAACTGTATACATAAATATTTACTTTTTACTGCACGTTTAATGGGAACTTACTTCACTTACTGAGAAGGAAGAAGAAGAAAAAAACTGTAAAACAAAATGTACCAAAAAAAAAAGTTTTTTATCCCTGTAAACATGGAGATCCATCCTGTTGCTTGCTTTTTGTTATAACTTAAAAAAAACAAACACATTAGCCATGTAGTACAACTTAGTACATTAACTGCAGTAACGTGAGTGTTATACTTTCCACCCGTGAGAGTAAGGCCCCCTTCACACTGGAGAAAATCAATCCAGCTAGAGTAGGGTCAATCTGGATAGCCTTTAAACTGGACGCGTTCAGAACACACGCGTGTCCGCGCTCAATCCAGCTTAACCCGGCTTGTTTGTTGTCCTCCAAACCACTAGGTGGCACCTCGTAATATACAGAGTCCGTTCAGGCCGCGGTAGGACCGCATGTGTGCAAACGTTGTGCGTTTCTTTGTCCTGTGTCGCTTGTTCTTTTTTTCCGGTTCAAAAAGCAGTTTAATCCTTTGAAGCCCTGTGGAAAATAAACTCGCGGCAAAGCTGTCATAGTTCGACGGTTGTTTACATACAGCTTTTGTACGCGGCCTGGACACTGTCCCCGTGAACCAGAAGTATCACGCCCCTAGCAGGATTTGTGTTCAGACCTGAGCCAGATGTAAGCCAATCCGGCTAGATCCACCTCCGAGGTGGATTGAAATCAATCTGAATAGATCCAGATTCACATTGTTCAGACTCCGAAAAAAACTATCCGGATATATCCAGATACGGCCCGAATCCCGCTCTGGACAGATTGATTTCCCCAGTGTGAACAGGGTCCGCAGAATGTTTGCGACACCATTACCGAGCATGTACGTGGAAGGTACAACACTTGCCTGAAGACTTTTTTTCCTCCATCACACATATCTTTCATACGTTTTTTTTTTCATTAACTTTATACCATAAAACTGAATGAACATTTTTTACCTTCATCTTATCAAATCCGTGAAAATGATCATGTTTGTTTATTTTATCTGGTGCCACTTTGTATATTTAGAGTGCTTCTGAAAAAAAGGAAAAAAAATACAAAAAAACAAACATACTAGAGTGAATGCAAATATGCAATTGTGCCTTTTTATACCAATTGGTATGATTAATTGTTGGTTTGGAATGGAATGGTGCATAAACTACAAATTACGTTGACATGCTTACAAAAGTAGATTGGGGGGGGGGGGGGGATTTTTAAGGACTGAAACACATTAGATGAAATCCCATATGATGTCAAAAGGCTTTTATTTTGAAGGACGACCAGTCAAATGTCAGTGAGCCTGTAGCTCTATCGTTCAAATATCCATTCCTAGCTTAGTGCATTACCGAATGAGTACAGAGTACATTCAAAAGTTGCTTGTTGGTAGAAATAATAATGATATAATGGATTTTTTTTTTTGTCGTGTTCTAACTCATGTACATGTGTGACATCAGAGGTCAAGTAACCTTCTTTGTGCATGAAACAAGCTCTAGGACTGAATATAGAAGCTTAGAAAGATAGAGGTGGGAAACAGGAAAAAAAAAATAAAACTTGCTTGGAGACATTTGACTGCTCAGAGTTGAGGGAGCCTGGAGATAAAAATGCTAATGTGACGGTTTACTCGGAGGAGGAGTGAGGGGAGGAAAATAAAAAAAAAAAACTGCAAGGGAGTGAAGCTGGCAGAACACACACCTCAGGATGTGCTGTGCAACACAGCGCTCGCAGATTTACACTATATGCATATCTGGAGATGATGATGATGATGATGAAACCCAGGCGTACAAACAGGCGCCGTGCAGGGTTTTTTTTCGCTACGATGCTGTGAGGCTGAGGCTTTGAATTTCTAAGATCAGATGAAGTGAAAACAAAAAAGAAGAGATGAAAAGACAACTACACTTTTTGATATCACAAGGTTCCTGCCTGAGGTGTGTGATCGCTCTTGTGTGCTCCCCTCTCCTTCTATACATTATAGCATTCACAGTGTGTAATGAGATTTGTAATATTAACCATAACTATTTGTCCTGCGACTTGGATGTTGATATAGAAATTGAGGAACAAATTTATCATTGTTTAATATGAGTCACTATGCACGCAGCTTAGCTGAACATGGCAAAGTGTATTGAACGCAAGTCCACTTCTATTTATGAGATATTTTACATAATTTAATTTGCTTTTGTACAGGTTTGTGTAAATAAATTGCTTGTCATTTTTGTCTCTGCAGAAATTAAAATATAACATGGTAAAAGAAACGACCGTCCTTCCTGTTTGTTTGGCTTGTGCACTTTTGTGTAATTAAAAACATCAAGTCAGTTGGATTGTTTGTTAAACACATGCTAATTGTTAGCTTTTTTTTAAAGGACCACTCATTAAATGGACACACAAAATTAATTTAATCTTTAAGCAAATAATTATCTGTGAAAAACAGTTAATTTCCATATAACCTTTATTTTTATGTTATTAGACAAATAATGGAAGCATGTAGTTGTTACAGCTAACATGTTAGCTAACATTGCCCTGATAGTGTTCTCATTAAGGTTAAAAGGTCATCTTTCATTCTCAATGGACGCCATCTTTGCTAGCAGTAAGGGACAATCCTCCAATGTACTTTCCAACAGAAAAAAAATGATGCTAAGCTAATTTGGCTAGTTTGGCACAACAAATGTTTAGCTGAGTAGCTAAAAATGCAGTAAGCATAGTGTGAATAATTATTATTAATCCATGTCTTTCTATTTAAAGATAAAATTATAATGAAAATTAACATTACATGGCAGTCAGCAGTATATTCACTGTGCGCTCACCTGTCTATTCGCACATATTTTTAGTGCAGCTTCTTTGCACCTCGCCTGTGTTGTCTGGTTTGATGTACGAGGCGATTACAGTGGAGGTAATTAGAGATCCATTCTAATCCATTCCCTACGCTCTGATTAACAGTGGGGCTGCAGACTCTCCTACATCCTCACACACTGCTAATGGCTTCTCCATACAACCCACGGTTAAGTCATATCTCTGAAGTTCAACAATTTAGAAAAAGTTTGCCTCATTTTGGAACATTTAGAGGACTTACGGTAAGGAACACGACACGCTGCAGCGTCACGTCACATGCATGGTTTCCCACAAAGCTGGCAGCTTTTGTTTTTGTTTGATTTCAACTGGAAATTCAAAAGTGTCACAAATTTATTTCTTTATCCCCCCTCCCCCTCGCATGTTTGTCTTCAAAAGATGCCACTTCTAAGAAAATACCAGGACTGAATCGTGTTGATATGCAAATCGTCATGCTCATTTTCTTGTTCTCTCTGAAGCATTCTGAATTGCCTGGCATGGAATAATCAGCGGGTAGTATTATTTTTTTCTGTTGAGAGAAGGGGGGAAATTAAGACAAATTAGAATGAATCTGAATGTAATTAATGTTTAGGCAATGCATACCAATGAATTGTTGTGAGATTTTTTTTTAATGAATAAAACAGTGACTGAATACTATGAATACCATAAATAAGAATAAGAGCAAATGTGCAAATATGATTAGTGTAGCTGTCATTGACATCACTGGAAAGTAGGAGGCAGCAGGAATTATTAGTATAGAAATATTATATCATATATCACATCACATTCATATCTTTATATAGAACTGTTTGTATTCATTTTTTAAGGGTATAATTTCCACTCCGGATTGGGCCTCACTTTTTTGGAAAAAAAAATACATAGAATACGTGTACATACGTATACATGATACACCAGGTACACCTTTCCAGCCAATATCTATGTCAATCTGGAGGTCAAAGGTCAAAATCAAGGTCAGTTAAAAAACACTGAGAGACCAACTAAAACCCAGAATTTTTGAGACCAATAGTGATGTTTTGAGACTAAAATATTCCAATATTGATTTCATAGCTGCTATATGTACTACAGACAGGAGAGGTGGTGTAAACCAGTGTTTCCCAACCTCAAAACTCCTTTCACTTATCTAACACTAGGGGGTAACTATACATTATATAGACAATCTAAGACAAGTTATTTACCATAAATTAATAATAATTTTCAGACCAATAATTTCCTACAGCACACCTGATGATCTCTACTGGCACACTAGTGTGCCGCTGATGGGAAGCACTGGTGTAGAAAATGGTGTTCAGACGAATGTAAGTGTGAAAACATGACAGCCAATATGGTCACCTATACCGATACCCATCAGCTTTAGATGCATAATACCTTACATATATAAAAGGAGAAAATAATTACTCCTGGCTTCCTCCCTCCACTTCCTGGTATTCACTCACTCCAACTCTGATTATAATGATACTTTTAGCAGAGCTATACAACAACAAAAACAGAATATGATCTCCTTAACCAGCAATTATATCTGCTTAAAGTCCATATACATGCAAAGCTGCAAACATGAGAGGTCCAGCCATGCACTGACCTCCCACATTGGTTTTACTGCAAGAGGCCTTAACAGAGGCGTAGGTGAAGAAGCCGTGATAGTCATCAGGCATTCGCCTGAATCCAGTGGTCCACTCTGCAGTGGTGTCGTGTTCGAGCAGCCTATGAGGAGGAGAGATTATGTGGGACTGACAGGCAGATAAAGCCGCAAGGTGCAGGAGGATGAGGAGGGGAGGGGAGCGGCCCTATAGGCCAAAAGACAGAGAGAGAGAGAGAGAGATAAAGTGAAATCAAAGGTACTGCTCCCTTAGCTCAACTATGTAAAGCTAATTAATGAAATCATTGATCACTTCTCCAACATCAAACATGAGGTATGCCATTTTAATATAAATTCCAATCCCATTTATGCTCACTGGTGTGAAATAACGACTTAAAATCACATCAGCGAGGGGAATTCAACCATAAACCTTAGAGGAAGCTATTTGATATCCACAATTTATGACTTTTTTATTGTCTTTAAATTTCTTTTTTTTTTCAGCACAACCCTGGGAAATGGCATCCCAGGAATAGCAGTTAGGGCTTTGTTAAATTGATTTCTATTTCATACTTATTTAATGAATGCACATGCGAATTGGATGGCAGCTTTTTTTTAATGTCGTGGTTGGAAAATAAATAAACAAGTTCATAAGAAAAGTCTTTCAATAACTTTGATTTAATTGTGATCACATAATCACAATCCCCCCCCCGAGGATGATGTCATTACAGATCATTTTATTGCTTTCACAGCGAAGATGGACACACACGCAGGAGCTTTCACCACTTAATCTGCTGAAGTCGATGTTTTCTGATGGAAATTTGATGGTCTGAGTGAATTTGTAGCAGAAGATCTGCATTGCTGTAATGTAGAATACAATGAGTTTCATTTTATCCCCTGGACTGTGCTGATTTAGCAATAGGTGGCGGGGCAAACTCACACCGAAGTGCTTTACATCTTGGATCCTTTTCAGCATCCTTTTAGGGGTATTTTAATTAGATTTTTAGAACTTTTTTCCATAAAAATACAAACACAAGACATTAAGGGTTAATTTAAATGTACACATATTGAACCACAGTGGTTTGCACTGTCGCCTCACAGCAAGAAGGTTCCAGGTTTGATTCCGACTGGGGCCTTTCTGTGTGGGGTTTGCATGTTCTCCCGGTGCCTGCGTGGATTTTCTTCAGGTGCTCCGGCTTCCTCCCAAATTTTAAAAATGTGCTAGGTTAATTGGTGACTCTAAATTGCCCGTAGGTGTGAGTGTTGCCCTGCGATGGACTGGTGACCTGTCCAGGGTGTAACCTGCCTCTCAACCCGTAGTTAGCTGGGATAGGCTCCAGCCCCCCGTGACCCTGCACTGCAGGACGAAGCGGGTTAATAGATAATGGATGGATGGATGGACGATGTATTATTTGCTGTCGATGGAACAGGGAGCACAAACCCTAGGATACCCAAGTCATGGGTTTTGCATGCCAGCCATTGACTCCCACTTTCTATGTGATGCTAATAATTAATGCTTGACTCTCACCAAAAGTGTCCCCTTTTACTTCTTCCCAGCTAACTAGCACTGTATGGATGCAGACCACATAATTCCCACAAGGACCTGCAGCAGCAATGGAGGCGCTCTCACGCGATGTTGCTGCAAAGATGATGTACAAATACTACTTGTTGTGAGGCCTTCAAGAAAAAAAAAGAAAAGAGAAGAAAAGAAAAAGAAAAAAAGGGAGCGGACAAATGTACTCACACCCATTAATCACACCTCAGTGGTGAGTTGAATGCACACAAATTTATATGTGCTAGATTTATGTGGCAGAAGCAATTTGACAAAAATCCATACAGGTCTTAGTAGTTGGAGCCGGGCTCGTGATTAATGAGAACTACTTACATAAGAGAAAGTGAGCTGGGTGTCAAGAAAAGGGTGAGACAGAGCTGGAGGAGGCAGAGAGAGAGAGAAAAAAATGACAAATAGATGGCAGCAGACTGAGGGGGTAAAGGGATTGAGGAGAAGGTGACTGCTTGATTGACTATCCAACACCCAACGCCCCCCTGACGCCAGACTTTATGTTCTAAAAAATAAGCCTTGACAAATGATGAATGTTCTTATTTATTGCAGCCAAAGTCCTGCTTGAAAATTTGCTTACTTTTGGAAAAGAAGAAAAAAAACATGTGCATGTCTTTACAAATTCGAAATGTATTACCTTCACCTTTAACACAGGATATAGTGGCTAAACATTCTGAGCTTTATTATCGTTTTTAAATTTAAAAAAAATGATGTATATGAATATCCTAACAATGGCAGCCAATGAGGCTCAACGATGAAAACATTCAATGGTGAATGACGAACGCCTTCTGAAAAGTTCTCATCTTTGTAAAACAGAATTTAATATCTTGAACTGAGGTCACCAAGTGAAGTATGATATACAATGCAAAGGTTTGGACCTGAATATAGTACATGTAGCATAGTGAATGGTATATTTTGTAATATCTTCTGGAAAGTTGAAACTAACGGTGTGGCACAACTGTCTGAGCACCGTTCTGTTTCTATGGGTAGCTTCAACGTAACACAAGAGCCAGAGGTTGTTTCATTCACTCTGCAACATGGCGGGCTCCCCTATGAAGGTCTCATTTAAACACAATGACTTATGGTTACATTGATAAAAATACATTTCTCACATTTAGCTTTAGCTCAAGTTATTATTATTATTTTGACGCTTTACTATGTGGTGCTGGCATAGACTGTATATAAAGATGAATGGCATGGCTCCACCTCCAAAAAAAAAGCTAAAAAATCACTGCCATGAAGAACCAGAGTCTATGCGGTATATGTCAAGAGCATTGATGGTAAAAACTATGGACAGAGCTTCCATGACATCGCCCTCTGAAGAGCCGTTTTGAGGCTCGGTGGGAGGATCCGGGACGCTCTGACTGCCGCCATGTTGGCAGCGTCACGTCTGCCAAAACACCAAATATGGACAAAGAGGGGGAGCACGAGTGGAGTTTAGGGGGTCGAGCGATCGTGGAAGCAGGAAACCTGCTCTGTGATATGGCAACCGCCTGACGCTCAAAGCGGCATGCCCACAATTATGCGTAATTTTCAGTCAGATTATAATTAAATGAGTGCGTTGTAAAACAATTCACCCCCCGTACAATTGACACTAGAAGAGAACCCATCATTTGAGACCACAGTGGTTTTTTGTACCAGGATGTAAACATGTTCATTTCTGCTGTGAATTCGGCCATTTTAACATGGGAGTCTATGGAAAATGACTCGCTTCTGGAGCCAGCCCCCAGTGGTTGCAGCGTGAACTACAAGTTTTGACACTTCCGCATGGGCTTCAAGTCTGAGCCCCAAAGGTTGCTGCTTGGTCAAGAGGAAAATCTGCATGGTCACTGCTCCACCCAAAACACCCACCCGCTTTTGAACTGAGCACAACCCTCCACCGGCTGCTGAACATGGCACTACTTCGTTTGTAGCTTACACAATATAAACAAACAAAAAAAATCTGCATTTTAACACAGAGTGTGATAAAAACTAGGTAACCTTCTGTGGGAAAAATATGGGGGGGCTTAAGGTTTTTATGCCTCGCTCTTTGGGGAGCTGTCATGTCGTCAGATTTTACGTACTGTATCACATTGCACTGAAGTTGTTGCTACACTGTTTATTCCAACAAGGTTAACAGGCTAGGTGCATCTAATACAGTATTTCTTCCCACACAAACAAGACAACGGGTCAGTGACACTGGGAGAAAGAGCCCCATCAGTACAGTCATACAGTAGACTGATAGAGAAGCCATTTTTTGTCAGGCTAGAAATGTCAGATTTTGTGCCGAATCAGTATCGATCTGCACCTCTGCAAACCTCTGCAGAAGGTTGTGAAAGGATTTTTTGGTTTTCTTTTCACTTTTTGTTGTTTGTGAAAAATATGATGTCAGTCAGAGAGCCATTAGTAATGCATACATATGGTGCGTGCTAGCTGTGGGGAAAAGGCCACCATGTAGAAATTCTCACTCATGCCACACATTCGTGATGAGGATCGTCTCTGACATATGAATCACGGGGTGATATCATGCAAAAAAAAAAAGACAGCCGGGTGGTAACGTTTCACTGCTTACACTTCTTACACATCTTATCTTTGCCCTTTTCCACCTGCACGGCTCTGCATTTTAAAAATCAGCACTGTGTGCTGTTCTCTAATAGAAACCACCAGGATAACAGGTGTATCACCTGAGCTAGGCTGTCAAGCTACTGACCTGAAATTCACATCTGCTTCTTTAACCCGTTTTTTTTCCAGTCCTATTTCCTCTCTGTGGTGCTTCTTCTACACATGCTCTAATTTTTGCATTAACAAAAGCCAGAGGCAAAAGTGAGTGAGAAAGGCAACAAGAGTAAGAGAAAGGCACGTGGAAGGAGAGTTGTTTTTTTTTTCACCTCGCATCACACTGTTAACATGCACAGAGCACCAGCCATGCAAATGCAAGAGAATGATCTTAGTGATCTCATTATTTCCCTGGTGGATTGATGTATAATGTACCGAGCAGCTGCGTGTGAGGGCCTGACCACACACATGCCAGTGCACAGCCCTGGAAGCTCCAGAATTAACCCTTTCTGATGATTTCTGATGCTCCTTCTGTCTGCGTCTCTCTCCCTGACACACACTCGCACATGCTTCCATGCCAGATCACGAACATAGGGCTTGACTCAGCAGTGATTGTATTGACCTTACAGCGTAAAGTGTAGGTGTGTGTGTGTGAATCCCTGAGTCACTCGGTGGCTCGAGGCCAGAGTGTAGCGCGGCTATATTCCATTTTGACACTTTGATAGACACCAAGCCATTTCCATCCCACTGTGCCCCGCTAGCCCTGCCACTCTGCAGCACTTCTCATTACTGTTAAACCAAAAGAAATCACCAAGTAGGCAAAAGGATTGTGGAAATGTATAGACACGCCAGACCAGCACCTTTTATATGTCAGTTATTTATAACTATTAGTTAGCTGTGTGTCAAACATCAGAAATACACCAAGTAATCTTCCACTGGAGGAGACATATCAATCAGTCTCCAGACAAGTCCCATTTAGTAGATGTTCTGGAGCTTTCAGTTTTATTACATAATCAAATGGAGTCGCTTGGTCCTTTGAAAGTGCTCAGAAAAATAAATGTGACTTTCTACAACTGAATTTGCAGAGGATGGCCAAGTCTTTGGCCATCAAATGGTTAAATATTTGTTTTTTTTCAAACAGAGCATTGAATGCAAATTTGAATAAATAACAAATACACTATTAACTACTCAGACTAAACTCTAATAGTATGTTCAGTGTTCATAGGCAAGAATGCAATTTGTAGGTTTCTGTCTAAACAACAATGCTATTTACACCCAGGTATCCCTTCGTCAACAATGCAGCTGTGTAGCATGGTACAAACCAGCACCCAGGTTCCCATAGAAATCAATAGTATTTATATCTGAGATGGTATACAAATGTGGATATATTTACACCATATTAGAGGAAAGCAGCATCTGTCTTTAGCAATGTTATTCACATCCCCTGGTGGAAAAGTAGTCAGCCTTACAAGTATTCATTACTATTTGCACCCAAGTTGTAAAGCAGACATGCTGCCCTGTGTCTAAAGCAACACTGCTATTTGCACCCAGGGTGAGGCAGGAAATGTAGTGAGCTACAGCTGGGTGTATAACCTGGCAGAAACACCCAGAGGTTCGTTGTCAACAATGCTATTTGCACCAAACCTTTCCACATAGTATAGGGTCAGGTTAGACTTATGTTAGAACCAATAGTTATCAATTATTGTTGTTCGCACCTCAGGTAAAAATAACCAGTGTGGCTATTTACACTCATGCAAGCATACTGGTGGTCATAGCAGCAATGCTATCTGCACTCAAGATGGACAATGCTATTTGCAACCAGGTACATATTATGTCAAAGACAAATACATACAGTAAGTCATCATTGCTGCCTTCAAACTACAAATACTCACTGTCACCTAACTTCTTAAAGCTGTTCAGGTGGGTGTGGGGATGTGGCGGCAAGGGTTAATAGATACTGTGTGACTATTCTCACCCTCATACAGACTGTGTAAGCCACAAACACGTACTCAGTAATCACCTTCTCTGTAATCTTTGTCACAACATCGTATTAAATGCAGTCCTGGCATTCCCTGCATCATTTCAGCCTCTGAATTCATGCTCACATATACAGTATCTGACAGGATCATATGTACATATTTTAGCAAATGAATTAAATGCCAAGCGTTCAACTATTGATCCCATGGTGATCTGTTAAACCCACTACTGGTCCAGCCTGCTGCTGTATGTTTACATATCTCTTTTGCATACCAAAGTAACACTGCCCATGACACTCGCTCATGAATACTTCATTAGAGGTATATTTACATAAGGTACAGAGCCTCAACCTCAACCTAAAGTCTGCTGCTGGTATGGAGTGTCTTCTGGATGGGTCTTTGTTTAGTTTTTTTTCTTTTTGCATCAGGCACTGTGTCTCTGTCTCTGCTCACCATTTCCAAACTAATTAATTAGCTAATTTCAGCTTCTGCCAAGATCAATGGATTTCTATGCAGGCTAATACAATTTGCGGAATGAGGGTCGGGAGAAGAAACCGAGATCTATGGGCCAATTCTCCTGGGAAAGTGGCTTCCTGTTTTTTTGTTCTTGAAGCTCATCTATAGAGTCTACAGCAGCAAACAGCAAACAAAACACTCTTGTGATGTAAATAAAATAACTATTTACGCATGCATTATTCCGACAAGGATGGCACTTTGTCTTTGATGTTTTATTGTAGATGAGGTTCCCTGTATACGCTTCCTGCATGCATGTTTTTGCATAATTATTCCACATATCGGATTGTGGTGAGACACTGGAAAGTTGTGAGGAGGAATATAATCAGTCAGGCATGTATGCATGCATGTTGTATTTACTCATTTGCATAACTGTGATGGCTCTATGAGCAGCGCAGCTTATTTGTTGAAGTATTTAGGTTATCTATCTATATCAACATCTACATCAGCATGCGATTGATTACCCGGAACATGACGTCATACACGCATCATGAACTTGAATTCACCCTGACCAGGAAGTAAAAGCATAGTATATGTATGTATGTATGTATGTATGTATGTATATAAAGATAGGAGACGTGACTCCAAAATCTTGATTGCTTGGTTGTTATATAATTCATGAGGTGTGCTTTATGCCGAAGTGGCCATGCTCTTCTACTCACTCCTGTTCCAAGATGCCATCTTTTTCCAACATGGCACCCGATACCCGATACTTTGGCTTCACTTTTTTATAATGGAAGGAGGCAGATTTGCATCCACAATCTTTATGTACAGTCCATGCAGTTCTACCAAACGGTCTAATTCTGGATGTGACTCTGCATTTTCTCTCAAAGACACACACCACACAAGTGTGAACTGCAAAGCCTCCACGGCCACCTTGTTTCCTTCCTGCTGCACCCAATGGGATAAAGAGCAGTATTAGAGGGAGGGGGGGGGGTAGGGTTGGGAGCTACAGTGTATATCCCACATGTGTCTGGACCCTTCGCTAAAACCTCTCTGCCGGCTGCTTTCCCCCCTTAAGGAGAAAATGTGTATGTGTGTGCAAGAGCTACAGCTCAGTGCACATAAACACACACACACACAAACACACAACTTGCATACAAATTCATTCTTGCATGTATGGCAATGCAACACACGTATAATTACACACACGCGTGACAAATCCTCGTGGATTCCATGATGCTAAGCAGCAGGAACCCCAGGGAGCAGGCTGTCTTGACAAAACAAAACAGATGTTTATGTGCACAATGTCACCCTAATGTCAGCAGCCGTGCGCCTATCCTCTGTATTAATCACACGGTTCTAGTATACGGCAGCGGCGGGGGGGGCTTCAATTTCTGTTTTGATTTAACGTTCCCATCTCTGTGCTATTGGGTCATGTGTGATAAAAATGCGTGATAAAACCACCTGTGTCACCGCCGGGATGTTCAGGATTTATGCTGTCAGGTTTCATCATCTATATCAAACGGCTGTTCATATAGCAGGGGGATCTACTGCTCCATTGACAGCTGCTGACAGTGTGCCCTTGAGCAAGACCTTTAACCTCCTTTGCTGCTTGATTGCTGCGAGAGTGTTTGAGTGAATATTCATCTTACTTGATCTCTGTTGGATTATATATATATATATTTATATATATTTGTATAACCCTGAGCTTTCTTGTATGAATTACTGCTTTTTAAATGATTCTGAATGGTAGTGAGGAAAGTATGCATGACGGCTGTGGTTGTTGATACTAAAGTGCAGCGTAATGACGGGAAACAGATCCATCACATATACAAAGTGTGACTGCTGCTGTACATTAGGACGGAACACAGCAACGTAAACTGGCTGCAGCTTCCCAGCTGGTGCAAATATAGTTAAAGATGGCTATATTATGGGACGCACATTCCTATGTTCAAAAGTCACATGACATGGAGGCACTTTGTACACTAAGTGATGCAGAAACGATCAATATCTTCAATAGGGATGCACAATAACTATCACCACCGATAATTATCAGTCCGATATTGAAAAAAATGACGTCATTCAGATAACTCCGATAATTAGAATTTTCACCGATAAAATAGAACCCATAATAGTAAACGTAAAGGGTTTGGATTTCGCACATATTACAGTACACGATACATGCTGCTGTTCCATGGCCAACCACCATAAAAACAAAGAAGAAGAAGAAAAGGGCTGTTGCCATTGGCTGTTGCCCTCCTAACCTCGGCCCCCTGTTTTTATAGCCTTTTGTAACAAACTGACTTTTTCACTGTTTCAGAGAGAGACGATGCATTTGCAATTTGCGCAAATTGTTCTGCGGAAGTTTACAGCTGGCTGTAAACGAGGCTTTGCTGAGCCAAAGGAGTATATCTGAGTGTGTGTCAATTGGGCGAAAAAACGTAGGATATTTCAGACTCTCCCAAGTCGCTACCTCCCGTCTGGCGGAGTTACAGACACGACTAGGAGTGAAAACAGCACGGCTGCAGTCAGACATATCCACGCGATGGAACAGCACGTTTTACATGCTGAGGAGCACCGAAAGCGAGCGCTTGCAGTCTATGGAGTAGATTATCAGCTACCTGCAACTCTGAGCGCAAACCAATGGAAACTAGTCGATCCGTGTGAACAGCTGACTAGAGACAAGACCGCTGGGCCCACACTTCCCATGAGCCCAGACTGGAGAAGCAACAAGTTCCGTTTTCCAACCCCTGCCCATCTTGCACGTAAATACCTCTCTGCCCCTTGCACTGGCGTTGACAACGAGTGCTTGTTTTCTGCTGCTGCACAGGTGATTGATGATAAAAGAAACCGAAATTTATCAATTACATGTTTGATTTTATTGCATTACATTTATGTCTGAAAGCTTTATTTTTGTATTATATCATGCACTTGTTAATATGACTGGGTTAACGTTGACACTGATTTGACAATCACACATTTCATTTATTTTGATTTCAGAGAAGTAACTGAAAAGTAACTGGAAATCCTTGGTCTATTGTGAATTAAAGCAGCCATAGGCTTTTGGTTCTGTAGAACCCTTTATTTTATTGTTAAGAGAGTTTCGCTAACTCGAAATAACAATAAAGGTTCATTTGAAGAATTGGAACTATTGTTGTTTGTTATCGGTATCGGCTACAAGAAGCAGGAAGTTATCGGTTATTGTTATCGGTTGTAAAAAACAGTGCATCCCTAATCTTTAAATGTGCATTTGGATGGTGTCACAGTTTTACTCAAGACAAAAATGGCCCCTTCACTTTCCGTTGAACTCGTGACCCTTTTAGACGCTGACCCGCTCTGTCAGGCCGCTGCCATCTCCTCTATGTAAAGGAAGCACATAAAACTCTCAGTCTCTCTGCGTCTGCGTCATTCACTGAGCCTCCCAACGTACCATGGCAGCATTACTTCTCTAAGAGTAACTTGTTTATCTGTGGAAGTGATAGCAGCTCGTGCAATGCCTCCAACCTGGCACATGAGATTAGTGTCTGCTCCCTCTGCTGCCATGCCAATCAGTTCAACAAAGACGGAGGGATGGCAGCCCACCCAAAGACACACATGCAAGCACCACACAGACACACACATACACACAGCGGCCACCACCCCCCCTCCCTCCCTCTGAGGAGAGGAGCCAGATGATGGCGCAGGACAAGAGCGCTGGTGACAGTTCTTCTTGCGAGTCAACATGAGGAATACAATGGAGTGTGTTTAGCCGGAGGGTGGAGGAGGACAGACAGAGAGAGAGTGGGGGGGGGGGGGGTAGAGAAAGTTGGAGAGATGTGCTGTACACACAGTGCATGCTGCAGATGTCTCCTCTATCTATCTGCTGTAAAGAAAAGCAGAACTCCCCTCCTTTTACACATAGCCAGGCAGGATGTGAGAGATTCAGAGCAGAGCTAAGGTATAAAGACACATGCATGTATGTAAAATGTAGATCTTTTACTGACAACACTTCCAACCTTGCAGCTGCATCTTCACTCTTATTTTAACTACATCTTATTGTCCTTTTGCTTACAATGACACATAAACCTGTGTTTGATCCTTTAATGGGTGCTATGACATGTCCTTCCCTGATTCGTCACACTCGCCACCAATAAACCTCTTAAGACGACTACAAGATACAAGCTATACAACAGCTATTGGCTACCCCATTGGCAGCCTCCAGACATATTTGTCATTCCAAGTAGGACCCCTAAATCTTCTGTATTGCTATCTTTGCGTGTACACCCATTGTTGAAGTGTGTGATTGGACTCAACTTTCTTTCAATACCTTTGAGAGTGATTGAAGAAAGAGCGGCAAAGCTGGGGCTTCGGTATTGCTCGCCGTCAGCGCTCTTGCCCGACTTAACGGTTTATTTGTCATCCCATTGACACCTGGGATCAGAGAGAAAGGTCGGCAGTCTATCATATCACATTATATCTCTGCCCTGCTCGGTATTGACACAAGTGGTTCGGAGAGGGCGTCTTGTTTGCAATGCATCTCAGAGCGGAACGCGGCAGGAATATTTGCATTTTTCAGCTGAGCAGACAGTTAGTCACTAGAGATGGGATTTAATGATAAAACAACAAAGAGAGATGAAGAGGTGCTGAACTGGCCGCCTCCTTTTTGAAATTTCGGACCATATCTGTCTCTACTTCCTCCTTTTGCGCCCACCTGTCATCCATCTCCCGCCTGCTCCTTCTGTGTATTTACAAATTTTCCCTCCTTTTATAGTTGCTTCATACCTCCCCATCCTCCCTGCTGGTCCTCTACCCTCCCCTCTGCCCGCCCAACACAGTAAAACACAGTGATGATAATGAGTGCTCGTCAGTATTCCCAGTTTGCCTGCTCCTCTACCATCCTACCGCACTCTGCCTCGCTTCCTCTCTGACATTACTGTTTTCAATTAGGTGCTGTTCTGACGAGCCCTGTGGCCCTCCACCTTAACATCTACTTCTTCCCAAAAATGCATGAAGTAGAAACACCACCTGGGAATTTTTCAAAATGTGAGCCAGCCAGGTGATGCTAGACAGCTGATAGTATGCATTAAAGCACACTTTAAATGGCACATCTTTTACAAAATAACTCTGACATTCATACCACTTGGGGTAAAAGTAGTCCACAAGCTTCCCTGTTGATTTTCCCATTTAGCATATTTATATATATATATATATATATATATATATATATTTCTATGCAGTCCAGGCTTCATCTGCTGTGCGGCTCCATCCCTTTACATAATGTGGCAGGAGAAGTGTAAATGTTTGTTTTGGGGCTTGGCAGCGGTCAATCCTCTTTCACTGTCAGTTTGAGGGCTAAGAAATATGTCCTCAGGAGCTCTGTAATCTACTCCCAGTCCTGCCGCGTGTGTGACGGACTCCTCCCGTTTTTCACTCACTTATCCACAGTGTGTGTGTATGTGTGTGCTTTACACTCCTTGCACTGTTTTTCCCACACACTGTGCCAGAGGTGAAGAGGAAAATAAGACAGAGAGATGCTTGACTTGTTCATGTGTCGTCAGATGTTTAGGCGGGTTTATAAGGTTTGAGCCTCCAATTAAGATTCCGTTCAGCCAGACTACTCCAATGGCTCAATGGGGCGAGGATACGCAAGCTCGCTGGTGATAAATGGCCCACACCGCTGTCCATGTCCTTCCAATATAACCTGGGCATTAATTACACCAATTGGTATTGCACTGTCATCAATATCCATCAGCCCATATGCATGAGAGTGTATATGTGAATGCATCACTCTCATCCAAGCAGATAGTGAAGTGCTTGCACTGCACAGTGGAATGATTTCATCTTTTAAAGCAAACCAATAAAATTCAGCTCAGAGCGTTCAATACAGACGTGCACAGTGCACGCCTTCAGCAACGTGATCATGGGTTTTGGCAGCCTGTATAGACTGTCCCTCTACATTGTCAGAAAGAGAAAAAAAATACAAATAAACACACAAACTTCCAGGAACTTAATCGAGCTCTGTTTCAGCAATCCATCACAGCGAGCCTTTGATTATCTTTGTGACAGCTACTTCTCACAACAGCATCCTGAGCCGTCAATCAAAACACATCAGAAGCAGAGGAACAGCATGTAATAAATCTGAGAGGAAATATTCCTGGAAGACCCGACCGGATGGTGTTATAATTCTCAAAGATTCATAATCAAGAGGCCTTGCTGCTGGCTAAACCTGCAGGGGGTTCAGGCTTTGGTTATTACCTTAATATCTGTGCACTAAGACTGCTAAGAGGAAATCAGCTAAATGTTAACAAATTGAACAGACAGGCCGGAAAATAGCTTAGAAACGTGTAAAAACAGGCCTATTGAGCAAACAGACATAATTAGTTTTGACATAAGCTGTAAAGTATGTTTTTTTTAACTACTATTTAACTGTTATTTAACTATGAAACATGGATTACATGAACATAGAAAATGTATGTACATATATGATTTCCCACATGGCCATAAATAATCAATATCAATGCAAATATGCTTCCTATTCATTTGAATGGACATTAATCTTTGGTTCTCTTTTCGTCACAAGCTCATAAGCATGGCCATCGTCACCTACAACACTACTGATAGTGGTGGTTTAGCACTACTATACACAGTTAAATTAACTGTTTAAGCACCGCGAAGACTTTAGCCTTAACAATGGCTGTCAATAATAAAAAAAAATGTAACAAAACTGAGAGAAAAGGACACAGGTTATCACAACTTTACATGGTGCTCTTCACCAGTCCCTGTAAAATACTTACAGTTTAGGTGACTTTAGTGATTTTCTGCATTGCTGCAACACCCTAACTTTGCAGTATTTGCCAATTCAGCATCTGCAGTACAGTACAATCAAAGGAAGGTGAAAAGAGTGCAACTAGCTAAAGTGACTTTGGCTGAAAAACTCAGACCATCTGGCCTGTCAGGTAACCTGCACCTTTATGTTCCCTCTCTGTCCCTTGAACCTTTAACTGTACCTGCCCCGTCCATCCTTATGAAACAACAGAAGTACGTTTCAAGATGGAAGCTATTGTCTGTGTCACCGTGCATGACTGACTGGAGGAGCATATGGTGAGCAAGGCCGATGTCACAGTGTCACTCTGAAGTTTATTGTTGTCTTATAGAGAGGTCGAGTGAAGTGTTGTATGTGTTAAGAATTCATAGAAACATTGCAGCAGACCAATGCTATGTGGCCAAGCTACAGCTAGCAGCTTCATTTTTCCTCCCTTGCTGTCTTTTAGCATCTAAGCTAATTAAATAGTTGGCTAACATGCCCTGTTAATTTACCCACTAATGTTTCTATGGTACAAATTTGCGTCAAAGAGAATGAAGGTTAGACAACAATAAATTATTTAACAGTACACAGCAAATGCATTTATTTATCCCTGTAAATCTGAATTTCAGAATATGCCCACAAAATAAATACTTTCTCCCACTGGAGAAATTAATTTTGTGTGTGAAATCAAACTGAAAATGTCAGCTGCATGCTTTGACTTTTGCACTGTTTGCAGTTGTAGTAATTTGGGAATAGGGGCAGTGAGATGTTTACTGTGTTACCAAGTGGTTCGGGTGATTGGATTCTGCAAACACAGAGGCCGGTTGCTGTGTAAATATGAGCAGATTCTGTCTTTGGGTTGACAGAAATAGTTTAACTTCGCTCACTTTTAAAAGCTAATGAGCGACTGCTTTCTGTTGCAGTCGATTATCCTCAGTTTGTGAGGGTTTTTTTTTGCTTGTGTTGACTCATCAGTCAACATTCAAGCTTTCCAAAGTCAAGACACAGCAAGCTATTCAGCAAGCTCTGAGTCCACAGAGCTGTGAAATGTGTGCCTGCTACATTCCTGCTACATTGCTGTGAGCCAAGAGGCCATTTGTCAAGATTTATGCATGACAGAAATGCACACAAAAGCACGAGCTCAACAAACTGCTAATCAACCTTGATAAGGTTTCGGAGTTATGAGTCGTCAAGATCAAGGAAAACGCAACCCAGCGACATCATCAAATTTCAGTGGCGAAAAAAAAGAAACTCTGGGAAGAGTCATTAAACACAGAAAGTCATCAAGAAGGGCAGATGTGAGACTATTGAACCTGAAAAAGATGAATCATAAGAATCTTTATTGGCGTGGGAAGGTAATTTAAGCATATTTTATGAAGTCAACACGTGTTTCAAGATGGATGCCGTGAAAACAACAAGACACTACCAGGTTAGGTTTAGGAAGAAAGACACCTACTCTTCTACAACAAGCTTCTCTGCCGTTTTACAGGTTGCCATGGTGACGTGTCCTATCCTACCTGGGAGATTTCACATTTCATATGACTACAGGAGCATAGCTACAATTATTGACAAAAACAATTGACCACTATTTTTCTTTTTCTGTTGCTAACAAAGCAAAGCTAACAAAGTGCCCTGAGTGATGTAATCTGAGTCAACACAGAGACCCCAGCTGCAGTGGGATTAACAAAATCTCATGACTTAAACCTAGTGCTACCAGCAGATCAATACTTCCTCTAAACTAATTGTAACATTATGCCTCCTAGATGACAGCTCCTATTGACTTTCATTGAAATGTTTAAATTTTCTGCTAACACCTCCAATATTTTTTATTAAAAAGCGTTTCCACTGTGTGAGAAGCACACTTCAGGAAACACTGAAGTGTGAGCTCATCTGATTATTTTTATGTGTATGTTGTTGAGAGCCACGTCATCCCTGTGGCCCCTCGTTCTCCGTTGGTCACCGATTTAGGTCCGTGGACAGAAATACCTCCTGTTTTGTCTGAGCAACTGTGGATGGTTTTGTTGTTTGAACCATATTTATGAGATCTCATTATTTTCATTTCCTATGCTGTCACTTAGTATTAGGTTTCCTCCGTTCAGCGCACACAGGAATAGCTTGAAAAGCCAGGGTTCCTCTAAAAGACATGCATTTCGGTAAGAAAGGGACATACTTGTATCAACAGGGAGAAGGAGTTTAGTGCCGTAATATCAATGATTTTGCTTCACTGCATTGGAATGGGATTAGACATAAAACGGGCCACTTATTCCATGTGGGGTGGGGTCTATTTCTTAGTCCCTCCCTCATAATTTTGCAAATGAAATTACAAATCGTTGTGTTCCGAGCACAATGCAGGGATGGTGTTAATTCATGCATGAAAGCCGAGTTGGTGCTGTTGAAAAATTCCACTGATTCCAGACGCTGGAATCCACCGTGGTATTATTCATTAAGACAAGTGAAACGCTGGGAGTCTGCAAGTGTATCTCAAAACAGGGCCGACCATATGTTTAGTGTCAATATGACTTCACGGTTGCCCATGTGGAAAATAGCTCCGGGCCACAGAATGCACACTCGCACAGTGCTGTGTTTAGATAAATAATCTTGAACTGTGAAATGCGAAATAGGAAATGAGAGCCATGTCTAAAAATAATTTCCATCTAGTGCTCCTTAATTGTGACAGAGAGGGAAATAAATGGTTGATTATGAAGAACTCAGGTCTGTTTTTTTGGGAGAGGGAAGAGTTGCCTGATTGTTTCCAATGCCCTTGGTGATTCTCCAAGGACTGGCCTGGCATGAAATTGGCAGAAGCATGGACCGGAGCGAGGAGAGAAGAAGAAAGCAAGAAAATAATGTGCAAGCGAGAACAGATATAACTGTGGGTAAAATGTCCAAGAGTAAAGGAATGGTGTGCAAGAGAGCTGAAATGATGAAAAGACCCAGAAAAAGGAGGAGGATAATTTGAGGTCTGCTGGGTTTCCTCGCGGCCACAGACACTCAGAAACTCTGTGGTTTAAAAAAAAAAAAAAGAAGAAAAAAAAAAAAAACAACTCGGGAGTTCAATGCGAATGACCAGGAGGCCTTTAGCAAGAGTTGGACACGGTAAAGCTCTCATTAATGGGAGAGTTCGCACCAAACATACACGCCAGATTACAAAAGAAGAACATTTTATCACTTGTTACCACATGGAATAATTAAAAGGACATTCCAGCCCTTATTTCTCTCAGTAATAATGCACTGTACTAACCAATATGTTAGTAACATTATGTGTAAAATCGTTGATTCTTCTTGTATATCCAGTTAGATGTATAGTCTGTAAATAAAGCTATGAATGACGAATCATCTCCTGGAAGTGGTTCGGAGTTGGTGCTGTCTTGTCAGTCCCTAGCTCTCCCTAGATTTTGGATAATCCAATATAATCTAGACAAAGCTGCAGTGCTAAACTGGAGCTTTAGAGGACACACAGCTAGCACCCACCTGTTATTTAATGCAGGTTAAGCTTCTAACTAGCATATCAGGATTAATTTACGTCTGGGCCACTTGAGGAACAGCACTTTCTGGTTTGCTTAGTATTCCAGAGCTTGACATTTGATTGGGCTACAGTAAAGACTCCACCTTCCTTACAAACCTCCACCCATTCCTTAATGTTAATAAGAATGGGTCTTCAGTACCAATTATGAGTGTAATTATCAACAATCAATACTGTTGGGGCATTTCAAGTCCCACAGACACAGATCATCCTTTCTCTCTGCCCCTGTTTTTTTCTCCCAGGAGTCCCTTGGCCACCGTGTTCGTGTTCCCCATTGCCTCTCTCACACATAGCTCCTTAATGTTTTTTATGAACCCGTTTCATTAGCCACCTAGCTCGAATGGTCCCAGAGGAAAAGCCGAGGGCCTCACTGTTTACTAAATGTGCCTTTTACTGCACATCAGCCTTGTAAAAGATGCAAAAGCCTCTATTTAGGAAGAGGCAGCTAAACGAGGACGTGCTAATTGGATTGGCATTTCACAAAAGGGAGATTTGACTTCATGCTAATGTGATTGTGCTTTCTCTCCCGCTCTCTCCGCTCAGAGACCAGAGTGAGGTGACTCAAAAGAAAGCATGCATGCAGCTGAGTTTAAAGAGCATTTCTGTCAAATTCTCCTCAGATTTACTGTTGTTTATATTTTTGGTTGAGTCTACAGACTTTCTTTGCCAACATTCATTAAGCCGATATTGACTTTTCTCAGTGTCATGACCTGATCAACTTTTCTACACTCCATCTTTTGACTCTCACACAGCTCTGCACTGCCCTCCATCGCTATTGGACTAATCAAGCTTATCAGTGTTTGAAGTCTGGAGCACTACCCACTTACAACCTCAGCGGATCTCGAGACGCTGACGAGTGCGAGGGGGTATTACTGTCCAATCACATACCCGGCACTGACACTCCGCATCGGCCTCATCGACTCGGCCTCCTAATCCTGCTCCGAAGCATCCGTCTGAGATGCAGATGGAGTTGATTCCAAGTGTCTCCATTTGTTTTTCTGCTGGAGCTGATGTATAGAGGCAAGCTCACTCTCTTCTCTCTCTCTCTCTCTCTCGCTGCTGATTAAGACGGATCTTTCCGGAAGGCCACACCAAAGCTAAATTAATCATCCCAGAAATGGGTTACATGTCAATTCTGTGGTGATAAGTGTAGAGCTGGATAATGGTTGTCACACTGTGTTGGATGAGGGGAAAACAGAGAAGGTAACGGTCGACTTTTCTGCTGATGCAACCACTATGGATTATTTTGTCTATGTTTTAAGGTTTTAACTACAATCAGCTTAGTCTGACATTTTTACCAATAGAGCAAATAACACCCTAGTAATATACAAAATAGACGTCTATTCAAGTTGGTTTTTGCCATTTGAAGCTCAACCAGAGCAGGAAGGAGGGGGGAAATGTATTTTTTTTGCACATAAACAAGCCCAAAAGGAAAGTGAGGGCAAGAGACTTGTTTTCATCTTGTAGTAAACAAAACATTCCCCTGCGGGGTGAAATCTCCTCAAACATCTGGCTCCATTATAGGCCCCTGTCCAGTCTGCACTCGCTGTAGAAGCTAATTAGAAAGAGAGAGCAGATGAGGGGAAGAGCGAGGGCAGAGAGAGGAAGACCCAAGATAGAGCTCCAGATTTCTTTATTTATTTTTTTAAGGCCAGTAATACACGACCCACATTTTCTCTAAATCCACTTTCTTCTAGCAAGCCACAACGTGAAGAGAACGTGTAGAACCACGTGAGGTTCTACCTGAGAATATATTGACTTTTATCTTCTTATCAAAAATTGTGACATGCCTTCATTTTTACCTTACATTAAGAAAGAATGTGTGGGCAGCTAAATTAATGAAACATATGCAGAGGAGACCGAAAAAATGCTGCTGATGTGCCAACACATGTGTACTCAGTTTTGATCAGAACAAGATTCATCACATGGTTTTGCTAGGTTGTGATGTCTTGCTGGCACAGACCTCCCTTAATGCTACCGCAATGCATACTGGTAAATACTGTGTGTGTGTGGCAAAACATGTGAACCTCATGAACCTTAAGGATTAGCAGTTTAGTTAAAGACCAGCTTAGAATCTATCATCTGATCAACATGTGTGTATATAAAGACATAGTCAAAAGAGGATTTTTGAGGACCTATTATATATAAATAGAGGAAATGACCAGGTGAGACCAGAATAGAATTATATAGCTTGAAAGAAGGGCTTTATGCTGGGAGAAATAATCACACTGCAGTCCAGAATATGACCCTGTCCCACAGTGGAGGGTAATGTAAAAATATAGCAGCACTGTACGTAGTCATTTCAGTGAGGTAGTATTAAGACTGACCTCAAAATGGAGACGACAGGAGAGATAGTAGTAAATACTCACATGCTTTATTATACAATGTTAAACGCATTTTACAGGGCACATAAGTTTGCATCTGTAACAAACTTCTCTGCCATTTTTGTGGCTCCTATAGTGATGAGTCCTGCTATGACACAGAGCTACCTAAACACTGACTGTTTCAAACACTGCTAGTTTTCATTTTATAGACAAGTCAGACTGAAGTGAGGAAGCCCAGATCTCCATGTTAAAATGTTCTACATTATAGACGATGCCAATATGGTGACACATTCATGATGTTACAGAGAGTTCTTTCACTGTTTGCCATAATGACATACATAGATTTAGATCTCCGTCACACTGAACATGTGCTGATACTTAGCACAGCAACACAGGCAGGCTGCCTCCCTGTCAACGCAGACAGTGGCCATCGCATTGCATTTGGGGGTTTACTCCCTCTGCATAACAGAGCTGCTGCACATGCTGCACAGTAACATGTCAACACTCAGAACAACCATGATAGATCTCATCTTTCTTCTGACAGCTGACATTTTATGAGAAGAACAGGTGTAATGCATGCTGGCTCACTGCCATGGTTTTCAGGCCTACTTAATGAAACCCGATTTTATCACCTGCTGTGATGAAGCAGTAAAAATGGTAAACACATAGCTCAAATGGACCGAAATAACACACACACACACACACACACACACACAGAGAGAGAGAGAGGCAGCAGAGTGGCCTTAATGGACAACAGTCTGAGAGAGATCTGCCCATTGGGTCTGAACGGCTTCTTTGAAAGGCCTTTGACAGATCCAGGGGCCGTTCACACAGAGGAGCAGAGCGGTGCATCACCCCACATTTCCGCCTCATAGCTTCTTGGAAATTCTTCAGGAGAGGAAACCAATCTCTCCCCAAAGCCCTCATGACAAGCTGAGACTGCTGACGCATACACTCTGAAAGCCGAATGTGACGGCGCCCCTCTCTCCAGCAGAAGCTGCAGGAAAAGAGAGCGCAATGTTGAGCCGCTCACCAAATCAGCTTCCCTCTCCTCAAACCACTTTTGAAAGCTCAACAATTTACCTTGTAAGCAGAACTGCTGCGCAGTGCGTGTGCATTCTGCAGAGTTTGCACCGCAGCACCAGAAAATCCTACAGACATCAATCTGTGCCTCTCTTACACTTCAGGCTGCTCTTTACTCTGCATTGGCAAAATGGAGCCATTTGCATGACCATGCTACTCAGGAAGTGACCCTAGGTGGAGTTATATTTGTTTTTTTATATTACAGACCTGCAAGCCACTGAAGGGGAACCCAAAAAAATCTCCCTGTGTGACGAACACACCTGTTCACGTCAGTTTTTTACTGGACAAATGTCCAGCCAACACTAAGACAGAGACAATGTGGATGATCTCATTAACCCACATTCAGAATTTCCAGGTTTAGGCACCAAAACTACAAAGTTAGATGTAGACATCAAAACTACTTGGTCAGGTTTAAGCACCAAAACCACAACATTAGACATTTAAGCTTCTTTATAAGGTTTAGGCAGTCTTTACATGCACTTATTTATATGACCAGAAGGGGGCGTATACAGTTCCTATGTAATTATTAGACACTTACAGATGTTTGGTGAGGATCGACTGGTTTAACTTTTAAATTTACCACATAAACAAGTACTGTCTCCTCATTTCTGTGGAGCCAACTCCACTATCCAATGCCAAAGAATCTCCATGGTAACAGGGATGTGTTGATTTAAGAGCTTAAGTTTAGAATAAAAAAAGTTGATATTTTTTTTGTTTTTAGTGGTCATTTTAATGGGTGCAGCAACCAAACTTGCTGACACGGCCATTACCATTTAACAATCACCGGCGGCCAGCAAAGTGGAATTAACTGCTAAAACTTAAGAATATACTAGAGGAATTAACATCACTTGTGTAATGCAATTTTCCAACTTTAATTTATGGAAAAAGTCATTAACAAACCTACTCAGGTGAAAAAAAGTCTTAAAGCTTTTATTACATACAATATTTATGAAGAAGCCATCCAATTAGTAGCACACGGCTAAACCTGCCTGGGCTTCTGGCAGAAGCAGAAAAAAAAGGTGCAAATGCACACGTCAGGATCAAAATGTTACTTTGATGGATGGAAACAGATGTGTGTTTGTGAAGTGAGGTGAAGATGCAGCTGTGCGAGTTGAAAATGAATGTCATTAAACCTCCTGAGTGGGAGACACCAACATTGGATGCACACTTTAGCTTTTAAGAGGTATTTTTAATATGCATTTAATCTGCAGCTGGTTAGCATGGCCTTATAAAAACAAAAATATAGCATGTTACTGGTTATTGATAAGAAACCGCCCTCTCTTTTCAGATTGCTCCAAGATGCAAAGTTGAAACTCCAGTATCTGGATTCTTGCTTATTCTAGTCATATTTATGCAAACTGCTGTTGGTGAGTTACATGCATCCCGCTTACCTCCCACTGTAATTCTATGCAGTCAATCGCAGTCTGGGTTAATCCCGTGGCCCTCACCTTTCCCTCTCGCTGTGGAGAGAGCAATTTGCCCGATTCTGTCGCCGCCATGGGTGGCTCTCCGCCCGATGACATCTCCTGCTGTGAGCCCGGCGTCGGAGGCCAGCTCGCTCCCCAAGGGGTGATCAAGATGCCAGAAAAAAGCTCACTAACACCTGCCACCGAGAGCATTGTGCTGATTAAGGGGGAACTTTGACTCTCAGCCGACAAGAGCAGAAGGAGAGGGGGAGTGCGAGAGAAGGAGACAGCGAGGAAAAAGAAAGGAGCTGGCGGGCATGTTGGGGGTCAGAGGCAACAGTCTTGTTATGCTGACAAAGTCACGGCACTCTGTTGCTTCATTCAATTGTTTCCATTTGCATGAGACGCCTACAGTTCCGTCTTATTTCCATGGATACAGGCTATCTAAAGAAACTGTGTGATGCTCTGAGGTTGAGGACTGGACACAGTGTGCATGAGCTGCTCTAGTTCACGCTCTGTAATTTGGCCCGTAATCCCGGTGAGGACGAGCTTCAGCTGCTTGTACATCCAGACAGTGTCTTTTATGTGCTTTTAAGGGAGTCTCCTCCTGATGATATTCTTAATGAGCCTCGGCGGAACCCCCTGTCATCATTAGAAGGCCCCTGTGGGGAAAAAGGCGGTTTGACTGCTTCCTGCTTGACCGTGCATTTTTCCATTTGACGGATGGCGGGGATGAGGCGGGGCGGCCAATGAGGCTGCAGAGTGGGCGGACCTTGTCTGGTCACTGCTGACAGGGTGTCCTTTTCTTTAGCATAAATCTATTGATATTCATGCTGAGACACTGCAAACAGAAAATGATTCATTTGTTTGGCTCAGTCAGCTTCAAATGATAAACTGTGTAGTTTGATTGTGGCAATTATTTTCAACAAAGTATTAATGAATAAGAAATACTCCTTGTACTTGAAAGAGCACTGCATAACCTGCTGTGCTGCCCTGTTCTTAATTAACCCTTTCCTCTGTTGATCTCTCCTTTTACAGGATAACAGTTACATACTAATCACTGTTTGCAGTCTTTTTCTGTGTTTGTGTAAGCTCCTAATCACTGTGTTCGGCTTTTTTGGGGGGGCTCCATGCTGAGTTTCATTAAGGGAACAGCACTCCCCCAACCTCTAAACCAAATGGGCTTGAGGATGCTACTGGGAGATTGCAGCCACGTTCTGTTGATTGTAACTCATTAAGCTGAGGTAATTAGGGCCTGTGAGGTAAGTTTAGCAGGATTTGGTGACATTTTTCTCACATTGTTGTTGTTGTTGAAGATACCACAGTTTCAAATAAACCATTAATTACACAATGGTGCAATGCACAAAGGCTTGCATGACTAATTCGGAGACTTATATGATAGCTGATTGATATTTTTAGTGACTTTATCAGGGTAGAAGTCTTTGTATTAAGGTCTTATCACTCTAATATGTCCATAAGGACAAGGTGTCAACACTATCACCACACCAGAAACCACTGACAAAATCAAGAACATCGTCCAGACAGATCGGTAGAACACTGGTGAATTCATGCACTTATCCACAACCACTATACAACAAGGAGCAAGGTGTCAGCTCACTGAGGTCCCTAAAACTCCCCTGGACTGAGAAGGAGACCTTTTTGAGTTAGATACACAGAGATGAAGAGAAGCCTGTTAAGACTTATGAGGTCAAGGCACAAACTTGGCATGTTTGCTTTATTGGGTTAAAGAAGACCACTTTCTGGAGTTCAAAGACTCTTAATACAAACAAAAACAAGCGGGCTTTTATAAGTCTGTAGCAGATCCTGGATCCTTGGCTATAATGAAATCTCTCCATTGTGCTAAAACCAACAAAAGCTTGCCTTTGTAGAAGAGGAACAACTCCCATTGGTAGAAACCTGGATGCCAGAAAGTTACTGAAAAGGCGACCATGCCCTGTTTGTTGACCATGACCTTTCAATCATCCCTGGCTGAGGAACGTCTTACCAATAAAGAAGCAATAGTTGGACAAGTCTGTTTAAAAAGAAAAAAAAGGTACATTCACAGTGTAATTATTCTCCAACATAGATCCTTATTGCATCCACCTCGCTGCACAACCACTCGAATTAAAAGCTTCTGCTGTGCGACGCAATCACCACAATCACAACGGTTAATAAAAATAAACTGTTTTCACTTGCTCTGCACGGAATGAAACAAAAGTCTGTTTAAATGAATCTTGGTTGTGATTACATTGCAGAGCAGAATGCATTTTATACTTCAGCAATTTGAATTCCGCAGTTTTAGGCTATACGTGGTCAGGGGGAGGTTGCAGGGAAAACATAATTACAAAAGCTAGTCAAGCCTAACAAAACAGTGCTCAGAGCCTGTACAACTGTTGCTGCTGAGCGACCCCCTTTTTTTGTCACTCCCATTATTCATAGTCTGAATCAGGAATTAGTTTATTGTAATTCTAGGAGAGGACAAAACGGAGACAGAGATGGAAGAATGTGTGCGCAGCATTATTTTATGAAAGTTTACCTCTCTATGTGTTTGAGACATGAAGACACAGAGGAGCCATACACATACTGGAGACAATATCCTATGTTAATCAATGCTGCGCATTATGAGAGCGACACCTGCTGAGGTGACATTCAACTTGAATAACGGCCTCAACTTAAACTCAACTTTAATCCGCAGTGCGTAGTAAAGGTAATATTGGATGAATGCAATTTAGATCCCCATTACCTTTAATGCCATTATTCTCACAATTAGAATGAGCTAAGGACTCCGGATAGAATACAGATACCACCTGGATGATAAGGACTCCTGTACATACCTGCATTAGGAGAAGGCGTACTCATACTATACAGAATACCTGAGGACATTGTGTAATGTAATGCAACAGAGCAGGAAAACTCACCACATTATTGGATAGAGGCAGAAATACCTGTCTTGGGTGCGTGCCATCTGTCCCTGGTAATCAATCAATCGGCTCAACCCTATTACGTCATCAAAATGAGCGAGGGAAGAGACAGAGGGAAGGCGGACGAGGGCAAACTCCTTCTGACCAACTTTCCACAGCTCAGGATCTCTAGAATTTATTGTCAGTCAACTTCCCTGCCTCAAGTGTATGAGCGAACGACACACCTGATCTCAAAACGACGTCCAAAACGATCCATCAAATATACGGCAATCACACAAATCTTGTTTATTGTCTCTTACTTCCACAGCGTAAATCCAACAAGACTGTGCCGACACAGCTTTCTGCACAGAAAGAGCGCACCTGGATCGGAAAACCACATGTTACGTCTGAGTGCCGTAATCGTGCTGTAAGGCTTGGCCCTTTGAATTCACTACGCACTGTGGAGTCTGTCTCTGGTGCTAAAGTTAAGGCTGTTTTAAAACTGGAAAAAAAACTAACTTTATAGGCAAGGCAGATAGAGTTAAAAAGCTGTTTACTCAGTAATCAGGCTCAGGGTTTGGTGTTGGTATTATGAGTAACATGAAAAAGCTTATACATTTACAAAGGGGGTTTTAATCGCAAGTTAAACATTTTGGATAATCCTTCTTTGATATCCACCCAAGAAACTACAAATTGGTGGGTTCATGAACATCCGGGCAAAGTACATACATGGTCACCAAAACAAAACATCCATCTGCAGCAAAGCTATGTTATTCTGTGATGATGCAAAATAATAAAGACTAGTGTCAAAATCTGAATTTACATCTTTCTGTTTTTAATGTGATCAGAACATTTGAAAGTTACGGTCAGGAACATAACTGCTAGGTGAGCAAAACAGTTCCTAATAAAGATACAACTGTGGTGTTGTCAAATGTCCTTTTGCATCATCGTTGTTTGTAGAAATCATAAAGTCCTGTTGCATTCCTGTGGATTAAGATTTACTGGATGCTGAAACGTGTGTACTTGGTGTGGTTGTGGGCTGCATTCACAGCAGGCTGGGATGATCAGAGAGAGAAGCAGGGGTTGTCTTTGCACTGTTAGTGTAAGTGTGTCCACTTAGATGGATAAGGCACTCATCAAACCACGAGTGCGCTCATACTGAGTTAATTGAAGAAGAAGAAAAATCCGCCTCAAGCTCATAAACAGCAACATTAATTGTCATCATTCGGCTGGAAAGTTACTAGCGCCCCTTCTTCTACTCTCTTATCTGCACGCATTTTTGGGAAAAAGCGAATTCTTCTCTCTCTGCTGTTGCTGCTGACTCTGCTCAACAAATAGGAGGTGGTTGCTTCCTCCTTCAGGCCTAGGAACTTCCATGTGACAAGCGAGAGTTGACGTCTGACCACATTTGTTGTCTAAATGTTACAAATAGTTGTAATTTACAATGCCACAGCACTGACCTTATTAGGCGGTGAACAATAGCACTGCCACTTTTTTGGACTTCCTCTAGGCCAATGTCGAGCTCTTGATGATATATAATACCGCTTGGCAGGCAAGTTAATTATAAGCTGGCCCCCAACACTTGGCTTTGGAGGAGCCCGCCATCTGAAGGCAATGTAACAGCGCCGGTGGTATGTGTGTGTGGGCAGCGAGGAAGCAGGGTTAGCACTGTTATCCAAACTGTCAGAGTCACTTTCAAAAGAGTCGGTGAGACGCCATCGGTGTCCACACCTCTTATGCATACACACTCACGCACGTGCACACACAGTGCACACCGCCGCAGATGCTTCCCACACAAATGCACTGAAAATACAAGCTGTAACAGGACGCGCCGCACACAAGACAAAATGGAATCCTGGCACGTGTTTAACGGCGCACACGGACTCAATGACCTCACGGCGTGTTTCAGTAAACAGCAGCCATGCAATGTGGATCTACTTTAATACCTGTTAGCCAAAAACAATACTAAAATTTCAAAAATAGATTTATATTTACACATATTGATTTCACACTCTTCAAAAAAAATGTCTCAAAAAATGTATACAAATAAATTAATAAACAAATAGATAATAAAGTATAATGAAATAATAAATAGTAAAAATACTAAAACAGTCAGGTCATATTTAATGTTGCCAGAACTGGAATTAGACATTCAAATCTTATCTGACAGCAGTTGTAGTTGCACCAAATAAGCATCAGACTGCTAAACATTTATACTCAGAAACACGGTTTCAATTATTTTGGGCTGCTTTCACAGTTTAAATGAGATGGGTTACTTTTAGTATTAAAACGTGATTTTAATTCTGCGGTATTCGTGTGTGTGTTTTGAATTTAGGGCTGCCAGAATGGAGGGGGAAAAAAAATCATAAAAATCTATCAAATGTAGATTTTATACTTAAAACCTTCATGTGTTTAAAGTAAAAGGAGCAGCTGCTGCCTGTGTTCGGTCTAACTCTCAGTATCATGTTTTCCAGCCAGCCTCACTTTAAAACTAACACCGTATTTATGTCCTCAGAATTACAACTAATCTCCCCATCAAACCGACAAGATTTACAGCAGCTTACAGGCAGAGAATCCAGTTTGGCTTTGCCTGTAACAAGCCCGAGCCATCTCCCCCTTGTCTTCCATCAATCTGACAGTCGACATCGCTTCAATAAACCTGGCCCCGTCTAGACTCACTCTTGCAGATTTAATTCAAACAGCTGTTCACTCCTTAGTCCTGACGCCCAGAGCGCTTCCACTGAGGAATGGGAAGTGGATAGAGGGGGTAGTGGAGAGGTAGGGTGCAGAGGTGGGGTTGAGGGGGGTTCTCGCCTATCTGGAGAGTGCATTCTGGAGGCGTGGGAGGAAGACACCTCAAGGGATCTGAGGACGTCAACTGCTAGTTAGCTACACGTTTTGGGCTGTTTTGTTTCTGACTCTCACACAAATTGCTGTGGCCTGAACAGCTGTTGACTGTTTTTACAGCAGCGGAAAAAAAACATAAAAAAAACATACTACCCATATTATTCCACCACTGAGATGTTAATTTATATTATTTGTATTTATGAGGATGGTGAACAGGGGCTTCTTAACATTTTAGTCTTAGCACCCCACATCTCAGTCACATGGCCTTTGTGTTGTGTATATATGTGTTTTATAACAATTTCACTCCTGTCAGTAAATGTTAACCAAAAAGGTTTTGTTCTGGGCTGCAAATATGTACCTCTGCTGTTAAATCAGACAGTTTTAAGATGAACTTCTATGGAAACTGATTTACTAGACTAGGCCCCAGAGCAGGCACAAACAGGTTCACCAGCGAGGGAGAGTCCATAAGCTAAGTCAGTAAACAAAAGGAAGTCCATTGGGGCAACAGTACAAAGCTTGACCAAAGCAGTGACAAAGTTCAAGTGAGAATACAGTAACCAGGGAAATCAGTCCACGAGGCAGAAGCACAGATAAGGGCAAGGTGAGAAAACCACAGTCAACCAGATCTAACCAGAGGGAGAGCCGAATCCAAGCCAAAGTCCAAACCAGGAAATCAGTCCACTAGGGCAAAGGTACCAACAAGGAGCAGGCTAGTAATCCAAAGCGAGGTCCAAAGGGAGTAACACACACAGGTAAGTAATCCGAAGAAACACTGGAACGCAATGGTAAATCCACAAGATGATCTGGCAGTGAGTAACAGTCAGCGGGGTGTTCAGTCTCCAGTTCGCATGCAATTACGGGAAAACCTGGGCGTGGCCAGAGCCCGGTGGTGGGAATTGCCCCGTGGCAGAAATCGGAAGTCATCCGTACTTCTAGCAATCAACATCCGGGGTGGCTCCTTAGACTTTTAGAGCCAGCCTCAAGTGGCCATTTGAGGAAGTGCAGTATAGCAGCTTCAGACTTTGGTTTCCGGCATGCTTGGAAAGCTAGTTGCAGTTTGAAACCTTACCACTAGATGCTGCTAAATCCTACACACTGGTCCTTTAACCTAACAACGTGATTTTTTTTTTTTTATGATGGTCAGGTTCAGTTCCTAACGTTATTTCTTTGACATAACATGGCATGAAGGTGTTAAAACAGATTAGCGGGAGTTCGGTGGGAGCTCGGTGAAGTTCAAGTTCACAGCCTCATTGCTGGAAATGTACATTTTAGTGTAAATTATCATCTAAACACAAACACAACATTGTTCAGACGACCACTTGTCAGTCAGTTCACATACTCTCTTTGGAAACCACCCCTGTGGTCGAGGTACTGTTTGAAAATCACTGGTACATCTGTGAGTAGAGACTCCATGTGTTTGTTGTGCCTCATCCACCATCTTGCCTCAGCTCCGATCGTACTCCTCAGTGGGTGGGCGGGTGCATCGCATGTGTGTATATATATATGTGTGTGTCCTCTGCAATCCACCAAGCAGGCTGGGGCTCACAGAGCAGATTGCCTGGCTGCTAAAGAGGTGGCGGTGCCTGTGGTGCGCCTCAACCCGTCCCTCCGCCCACCCAGCGGAGCTCCGCAGATGCCCAGGTACAGTAAGCGGCCTTGTATGCACAAGCCCCTGCCAGTATAGACGGGACGGGTGGAAGGAGACGTGACAAGCACGGGCCCCACGCTGGTCTCCAAGCTGTCCTGCAGATCTGCTCCCTTCGCTGCTGATTCACTTTCTCTGCTGCTCGTCACCCCCCGAACTGGACTGATAAAGATGAAAAAAACACACCAAGAAAGGGAGGGTGCAGAGAGGCATGGTGTGAAAGAATCGTGTTGACAGTGGGAGAGCAGTGAATGCCCTTCATTATGAACAGTTGGAGGCCGCATGTGGCACCCACATCTGTCTCCCTTCTGTTTTTTTAGGTCTTTCCTGTTCCTTCTGCATGTTTTTTTTATGAAACATTGCCACCTCACAAACCATTTCTTCATCACAATACCCTCAATAGAAACAGCCGTTATTCACCGTAGCTAAACTCATTTGGTGTGAATAGTGATTTTTTTCCCTTTTTTTGTGGTCTATTGTAGACACTTCTGGGAAAATGACAAATGGATGGCTGAGCAGTGCCTCTGTCTAATGCAACGTAATGACTTCTGATTAGGGTAGAATGGATTGCATTGACTTCATCACCAATAGCAGTGTTTCAAATGTTCACCGTGGTCAATCGCATTATCCTGGGAGAATCCAGGGTGCGAAAAAAATCACGTTTTTAAAAGCAGAGAAAATCATGATTAATGGGAAGATGGGGAGTTTATGTGGCATTTTAAAGTACATTTCCTCATCAAATGAGTAAAATGCATGAGTGCACACATCTGTAATTGTACCTAATATTTTGGTGATTTAGCTGTTGGCAAACAAAAAGCTTTAGAGTAATAATAGTTTTCTACATATTTAATGCTAATTTAATCCAAAATGTATTTACTGTTATTATAGCCTGTTGGTCAGCCCATCACAACACTGGTGGAAGCGAGCAAGTGTGTGCCAATCCAACAGCCGATGATATAACCTCAACCTTAAAGTCATGTTAGCCCATCAGAAGCCTGAAAAAAAGCAGCTTGCTCACTTGGTTGTGTGGGTCTGGGCTGTGGGAGTGCTGGTTTATGGAGCAGTGACCTCCATAGCACATTTTGAACTGACCATTTATGTGGAATCATGAAAAAAAAAATCATGTTAGCAAAGTCACAACAATTTGACTTCATCCACCAGAGTCTACAGTTCTGTTCTTCACTCTATTGGATGGACTGCCATGAAATTTTGCACACATGTGGGTCCTTTATCTACCATTACTGAAGCTTGTATTGATTCCCATCAATATTATTTAGCTATTCTTATTTAGTCTTCATTGCTTTTAATATTAACTCTTTCAACCCCACTGCCCCCCCTTTTTAAGAGGCTTTTGCAGCTAGCCAACAATAAAAGCCATAAAACACTGTACTAACCATGTAAAAAACTAATCACATTGCATATCAAATTAAAGCAAGCACATATATGTCATATTTACACACATCAAACATAACTCCAACACCATGCAAATCAATTATCAATCATCAAAATAAAACTTTCATATCTAGGTTAAACCACTTGCCACATTGTTATTGCTATCTCTTTGATTCTTCAAGTCACACAGACAAACAAGGTGTCATATGATTGACACTGTTACATTTGTTTTGCTATATTATGAATATTCGATAATGAGGTTGTTGATTATGCTATTACCATATTTTCTGTAATATATTCCTCACTTTTATTTATTTATACATTGCTGCTTGAATATTTAAATTTGGGGTTATCATCAAAAGCGTGTTGTTGAGTCAACTTCTTGCTATTAGGTTAAGCAAGTAAAAAAAACAGTTTACAATATGTATAAAATAATTATTTTTTTACAAATGAAATTAAGCCAAATTACATTTATTAAAAGTATTTTTGGTGTATTAATAAGATATTTATGTATGTTTGTATGACAGTTTTATATGTTGTTTTTTTAATTTTGGCACCCTTGGCCCTCCGTAGATTTGCATTGCTGTGCATCACTGTGCATCACAGGTAAGTTTAAACTGCTGATGTTGAAACCTACAGTACTGGGCTGTTTTTTTAAATATATAAAATGACACTGTGCTACAAAGGCCATGTGTGAAGACACATTTATCATATTTGTGTTTAACCTTGTGTATAAAATAAAAATATGTGAAGTTGTTGTGAAGGAGAAACACGGTTTATATAAAAAAATGCACTGTACCACCATAATATTTGGCCATGTGTATTTAATCCCACCAGAGTGAATGTGATACAGACAGAATGTGATGTCTGTGTGTGAGGATGAGTGCAAAAAGGTGAAGCATGCTTGGTCTCAATTGACACTGAATGAAACAATCCAGTTAGTGGATTTTTAATGAAAACTAGTTCTATTGAAAGGTCAGCGTGCCATATCTTAAATGAAAGTGCGCACATTGAATACCTTCACAGATAAAAAAAAAAAAATTACATTTTTGTTAAAAAATGAGAACATGTTTTTAAATTAACTGAAGGAAAAAACTGGAAGTATCCATTGGTATCCACCATATCTCATCGCACAAGAACTCAGGAGGTGTGTGCAGGCTTATCCGCCTACAGATGGGCTGGATTTGAAAGAAAAAGTTTAAAAAATAAGGTCGCTGAAGGTCACGTACTGGCTGCTAGTCTAGCCCTCTCCATATCCATTTGGCCAGATGGACAGTAAATATAGTGGAGAGCGAGAATACTAATGGAGCTCTTCATTCTCTCAATGGCATAATTGAATCTCCAGCTAAAAAGTGTTATCCAAATCAACCCCTCTGCTCACACTGCTGCATGAAATGGAGTGGTGGACACACATACACACACAACCTCCCACTCACACACTACATATGCGGTCTATACATTCCACACAGAAATGTATGTGTTCATACTCCTGGGGACAATTATATGCTCTTCAAACACATGTACAAACAAGATGCAAACGGACAGATGAACACAGATCGGCACGGACAGGTATACAGAAGGATACCCACACACGCTGGGAGTCGGTGCCGAGACGCCCCACAGGTTTGGCATCCTCTTGACCCCTCTAGCGGGCACTTAAAAGGCTCGAAGACAATCTACCCCTCCTCTTTCCTGTTCCTTCTTCCCTTTCTTTCTCTCTCTCTCTCTCTCCTTCCCTCCCACCTTCTGTCCTCACTTTGGCCTCTGTCCAGACAACCAATCATGTTGATGGCTTTGTTTTCAGCTCTCTCAACCCCCTTTCCTCTACCATCGCATCATTTCCTTCTGCAGTGTGGGTAACATCCAGGAATCCAAGGCTGACGAGCCCAAAGAGATGTTTTGGGAGACAGCCAGCGCTGCCAAGCCAAATTGAGACCAACCTCCCATTGGCCCCAGCACAGGAAAGAAAAACTATGAGTGGATACTGTTACTGTTACATCTATGAAAGAGTTTTGTGTTGTAAATGATTTTATAGCCTATGCTCCCAATTTTTATAACCTACATGATTTGTAAGTTGGGCAACATGACTTCATCGAGAATGTTTTTTTTTTTTTCCACAGGTGTTGTATGTTAGTATTCACAGATGGCTTGCTAAGGGTCTGCTATCTCAGTCATTAGCCCCTTTTACACAGCTACCCATTACATTAATTTCATATATTATAATAATTAGGTATCAAATTTCCAGCTTCCCCTTTTATACAGGTACATCTATTTAGATATTTTGGAATATAAGGAGATTAAGTCACTTTTAAAGCCATCCTAAAATGGCCATCTGAGGAATTGCAGTTCTGTTCTATAATATTCAAATTTATGTTTTAAAAAGTCAAATATAAAATGCTGCAAAGCAAGCATTTAAGACAACAACGAAAGAAAGAAGACATCATGACAGTCTAAATATCCCAGATATGGGTTTTGGGACATGGATCATCTTGGTCAATAGGAAGATCAATAACTGGTCACTGGCTGCATAATGCTTAGTAGTAGTATCCTGGCTAGACACACCCATTCACTTTGTGAAAGTTCTCTCTGTAAAATGGATCTGGGATTTCTCACCTTCACAGCTCATTCCGCTCGGATGGGGCGGGGCTTTATGCCTATTTCGCTGCACGACGGGTCGCCTACGTCACGTACTTCTTTTCTCTCATTACTTCTATGTTTTTCCAGTTGCGTCTAGAGGCAGTTTATTCTACACCTGTTGGTACTTTCCCCCCTGAAAATCCAGCTCAAATCCTGACTAGAGTCATAGCATTTTTGTATAAAAAGATAAAGTAGGATCGGGCTGGTCGGGCTACTAAAACTAGTGCATGCTAATTTGAATGAGGAAGACAAAAGAACTAAGAATACAGCATATAAACTTGGCCATCTCATCCTTTGAATGTAGAGCACTGATGGCCATCAACCATAAGTTTAGCCTTTGTTGGTGTGTTAGAATGTTAATCCTCACAGACATACTTCTTTTGTTCACTTTACTCCGGCTCTCGTCACTTGGTGTAGACATTTTGACACAGTTCTTCTACACTCACAATCCCATATGAGTCGCATTCATATTTGAGTAAAGCCTAAATATTCTGTGAAATATCTAGCAGGCCTATTAATGCAGTTTAAATGTATGCACTGCATAAAACGCCAAACATAAAAGAAAGATGATTGACCATTCAGTGGAAGAGACGGCACTCTGATCGCAGACATGCGTTTCAGTGGCTGCAACAGAAGGGAAAATATAAAATATGCCAATTTTGATGATAGAAACATGTTATTTCATTTGGGATTAACGCTTCCTTTATGAGGGCGAATATGCAAATGGAACACTAATGAACTTAAAGTATTCTCTTTGTGGGAACTGATTAACCGAGGGGCTCCTCTGCTGCACATTTACATTTTTCTCAAGTCAAGTCAGGGTTCTCCAGTCACAAATTACAGCGCTTTTCCAGGCCAATTACATTGAACAAGTGCACCATTATCCAGTTCTGAACATCACACATGTATATTTGCCCCCTTCATTTTCTCAAGAGTGCTTCAAGCCGAGGGCTTCTCCAGAGAGACGGGAGGACAAGAGGAAACAGGGGGAAGTCAGAGAGAGAGAGAGATGGAGAAGGGCGCAGGGAAAAACAAGACAGAGGGCAAAAATAGACAGAAAATATTGGTTGGTAGAGAAATTATTGTAGAAAAATGAGGGCAGCCTTTAAGAAAACAGGTGGTTTGTTATTGAAAGTAGCATAAAAAAGAAAAACAGTTTGAGGGCAATAATATCAAAGTATATTATTAAAATGGCAGCCACTATAAAGTGATATTTTTTTAATTTGATCGTTGGCTGTTGTGTGTGGTGGCTCTCCGTACTATCAGGGGCAAGTCACAATGTATACAAGTGCTGCGACTTGATGTGCCAACAGCCACCACTTGACTATTTCTGTCCCCAGAGGAACAATAAGGTAGCGTGACTACAACACCCCCACCCCACCCTGCAGAATAGGCTCCAGGATTAGATTGCTTTCGTTCTCATGCATGAGGCAAAGCAAAGGGCAGGAAATATTGTTAGCATCCCACAGGAGACGAAGTGAGGTGAGAACCCCCCCCTCCCATCTAAAAATACTGCCTCCGACGTGTGAAGCTCCGCTGGCATTCAAGCACACAGTTGACACCCTGCCTTTTTTTTTGCAAAACAACAATAATAAACCAAAATCCAATCTCACAACACAGACAACTCCTGTTGGAGTGACAAATGTTCAGGGGCCATCTCCAGCTAGCTTTCCAACTGTTCTATTCATTACCTTTCCCTCTCTCACTTATTCTCCTCAGCTGCTGCTGCTGCTGTCTCCTCTCGGCATGAAATAGACACTCCAGGAAGTACATTTTGTGCAAACTCTCCTCCCGCTGCTACAGCTGATTTCACAAATGATGGTGAAATGGCCAGGAGAGCGAAGGGGTAAATGGAAAAAGATGGCTGTTGCGCGCTGCGACCATATTCCTCCACTCTCCTCCTTTTTCATAGATAACAGGGGATGATTAGAAAACAGCAGATGGGAGGGCCTCACATTAACCTCCGCCAGGGCCGTGGCAAATTCAGTTTGAAGACTCCCCCGCATGAACTCAGCTCTGAGGTCACGCACGTATAAAAAGTGCGTGTCAACACACAAAATGGAGCGAGTGCTTTCCCCCCCGAACCCTATCTGTTGTGACAAAAGGCCGTTTTCTGTGACAGGAAATATCAGCTTGGATATTTCAGATGTATAAGCTCCATGTGCTGAGGGGGAAAGTACGGTGAAATTTGTCAAACACTTGTCATTTATTTAAATCGTACGCTTGTGGTGAAGCATAGAGGAGCAGGATGTGGTACAGGGGTGTGTTTGAGAGGTAAATCAAAGCCGGAATATCATTTTCCAAACCCAGTGGGTGCTCCAATTATGCGACTGTACAAGGTCCATACGTACACAGTGGATAGATGTAAACATGAGAAAATGTGGCTGTGACAGATCTCTTCAGAGATGGCAGCTATTGCCTTTTGCAACAGGGGAAACACAGCGGGAAGCACAGAGACTTGTGATGACTCTGAGTTTGGGAGGATACACTTCAATCAAACTTGTTGCATCAACATTACAAAATGACTGCATGAAGTGATCAAATTACAAAACTACCACTAAGACTTTAATGTCCACTTCTAAATGTCACAACATTGTTTTGAAATAATGTAAAATTGTGTGCATTTTAAGCACTTTTTAATGTTAAGTGATGCTTAAATGATGATCATGGCTGAGGATGGGAGACCACTGTTTGGGCTCCTAATAAAATGAATAATAATTAATTAATAACACTGCTTCCTATTCAGAGTGTGAAACAAGCCACGCTAGTGGCTGTATGAGTGGTGCTTTCAAGCTAAATGCTAACATCAGCATGCAAACAAAGGCTAAAGTGCTGGCGTGAGGCAGGTGTAATGTGTACCGTGTTCATCAACACAGTGGCATGCTGACATTTGCTAATTAGCACCTAACAACTGGCAGGCTGACATTACTTCCCATGGTCCGTCCTCATCCTGAACACACTCAGAGTTGAAGCCTCCCCTCCATCAGTATGCAGCACCACTGCACCCACTCTCAGTAAGATTACCTTGTAGATTACTAACTGTTGAAGAAGATTTTCATCTGAAATGATACTTCTCCATCTCTTTGGGGCCCACTCCATTCCAGAAGAGGATTAATATTTGGCGGGACATCAGTCACTGAAGTGTCACAGGATTCCCCCAATGTATACCGACTACAGCTGCTTAACAAGTTCTTTAGATGGTGAGTGACAGGTTATTTGCTTGTTTTGGTTCAAAATGGTCATGTGGGAATACTACAGTGTTTCCTGTTAATGCTGCCCAGCTAATCCAACTGGTGGTCGAATATTCAAAGGACGTGATGGATTTCACAGGATTTAATCAATTATTTCTGTCCCACTTGGGAATTTTGAGCTTTATAATAGCAAAATGTTAAATGTATATGTTAAAAATGTGTTGTTGAAACATCTAAAACTGATGAAAAAAATTAAACAACAAACATATTAATTAATATGATGACATCATCATGGGTCAACACATAAACTTGGTCAGGTCTATGAAAAATTGGGCTTTAGATGAGGGCTGATCTGATGATGTCATTAGCTTCACTATCTGATGACCTATAGGTGCTGCCGTGTTGGAAAAAGACGCCATCTTGGTACCAAGAAAAAGAGATGGTTTTGGGGAGCTGTCATGTCCTCCATCTTTATCTATAGTCTACGGTAAATCAGGGTTTTGAGGCTTTCCATGTACTGTAGCCAGCAGAAGCATGGGCCAGATTATTTAGATTATGGACTAATACAATCAGACAGTTTGTGCTCCAGTAACATTACACTACAGCTATCGTTATTAACATCTTCTTTGAAAATGTGAAACTGTCGTTCCTAACATTCGGAAGATCCAACAACTCCCTCTGCATGTCCGTCATTGTAGCTGGCGTGTGTGTCTGAGTGACAACAAAACAAGTCTTACCAACACAACCTGCTTATTATTGGTGTAATCTGACACCATAGACTGCTGTATGTTCTCAATAACGTCGCCTTTTAAAAAAAAAACGCATACACTGGTTCAGCCTTTTGTGACGTTCTCGTCATTACAGCAAACAATCAGAGGCTGGGAAGACGGAGCAGATGACAGAGTGCTTCATTTCAATTAAAAGTTACAGGATTACAGCATTCTGACTGCTTTTAGGAAGCATAACTTGCCCATAATCAGTTTCTGTATTTGCACTGTATTTATACTGCTGCTCTCCATTCATACTGTTGGATCAGGGCTTAAATTGGACTTGGATTCTCATTACACCGTCTATTGATGTATACACAATAAAAGCTCTTCATCGGATACTGCACCTGTGTCTGATTTTTCTTCTACTGACTGTGCAATACAGGAGGAAATTGATCAATCATATGAGAGTCTGGCATAGAGACAGTCACGAGTAGAGACAGCAATATATATAGCAGCTAACTGTGGTGTCTGTAGAATATGGTCAATGGTCAATAACTGGTCAATGGTTGAAAGACACATTAGCTGCTATTAGCATAACATGATAGTTTGTTAATCAATCATTTCTTCATCGGTTTTATGATGCCACTGCTGAGATGACACAATTGTTATTTTGCAGATATTAGGGAGAACTGTGTATACACGTTGAAATAGAAAACCCGCTCAGGAAATTAATCAATAAGCAACATATGAGAGGACATGCTGTCGTCAGTGAGGATCAAATCAGCGGCCTTGGCATCAATCTACTGCGGCATGTCTGCGGTTAATGGGGATCAATCACTCCAAACTTCCTCCTGCAAGTAATTCAAGGTAGGCACGATACACCGAGTGCGCCTGCAGTGTCATCAGCAGCATGCATCAAATACTAAAAGGGTGCTGACACAGTGCTGTTAGCAGACCAGGAAAACAATTAAGCCCCAAAATACGGACTCAGCTAATTTAAATGGAATAAAGGTCTGTATTCTACTTAACTTTCAGCTGCACTTTTGCACATTACATCGATGTCAGTGTACATCTTTGACTGCACAGTGTGCACAACAGGGGGACAAAGAAGGGCCTTTACTGGAATGTATCAATATTTTTCCTTGTTGGGCTTAATTTAGATTCTCAAAATTGTGCAACAGTGAGAGTCAGAAGGAGTGCACGTTTCGGATCATGCATCCACTGCATCAAATTAGTGGTTGCAATTCATGCATACTGGAAAGTGAAAAGTGCATACCCTTCCAGCAAGACAGTCAATGCGGTCAGAGCAGTCTGCAGAGTCAGAAAAGAGAGAGAAGCAGTGCTGCACAGTGCATTATACATCCGATCGATACCTACTAGATTATGAGAAATATCAACTTTCTAAAGGTAGTGTGGGAATGAAAAATCAAAAAGCTCCAATATGATTTGGCTCACAGATTTTATTTATCAATAGCAGAACTGTGCGTCATCACAACAGAGACTTTTGTATTGTAATTTAACCCATGACCACGAAGTATTTAACCTAAGAGATCCATCAGAGCAGAAAATTGTTGCAGACGCCACAAACTTATCATCAATGTTATGTTGTGTTGACACTTATAAATGTGTTGTAATTAAAACAACAACAAGCTGCCTCAATATTTCCATGGCCACATTACATTAGCTGAATGTCAAGTGGTCTTTTACGTTGCAAATCTCCTCCTGAAAAGGCTAAACATAGCCGCGTCCTTACCATAACACACAAAGAAAGTCAACAAGGTTTTGATAATATACAGCACCCTTCCGGTGATTAAGCAGTGTAGGAGGTGATTCAATAAAAACAGCAAGCGAATGGAAAATGTGCCTCATAAGCAGACTTCAGTTTGGTGGGCCTGATCAATTTATAGGACCTGTGCTGGGAGAGAGTCGGTCAGTAAATCTAAAAGCTTTGCTCTTGTTCAGAGATAAATAATTATTATTAAAAAAAGAGGCCTTTGCGGTGCACGGTTTAATTAAAGGCTTCTGGGAATTATAATCAACTCTAAAAGAGATGCCATGGTGATGAAGCATAAATCCATAACCGTGGAGCCGACGGCACAGCCAATCTAATGGCCTGCAATACTGCTCACTGGTTAAACCTGTGGCTTGGAGTATGTGACTGTTTATATGCTGTATACGTTGCTTACATGGTTTCTAATGTTAGGCGAGTAGTATGACTTTACCAAACACTTAGAAGAGTGCTGTCCTACAACCAGGAAATACAGCATTTTAGCGCCTCCACTCCCCTTGTCAATGTTTTTTTTTTGTTTTGTTTTTTTTGGCATAAAATGTTAATTAAAGTTCCTGAAACAAGGGGTGTGGCCTTTTACACTTCTACTTCGTCTTGAATAAAGATGCCTACAACTCGACAAACTTAGCCATGTTTGGTGGTCAGATTTTAGCTTCAAAACAAAGTTGTGTTAATTGGTTAAAAAGTGTAAATACTGAATCTTCTAGCTATGCTTTGAAAAAGAGGGAGGATAGTTACTAGCTAAGGGAATAAGCAGACTATTTTCTGAGGAAGCTCAGACCCTTCAATGCGTGCAGCAAGAAGCTGGAGATCTTCTATCAGTCCATTGTTGCCGGTGTCATCTACTGTGCTGTGACTCGTTTTAGACTATATAAATCTATAGAATCCAAATGATGTCACTATTTAGGGAGTAAGGCCTAGGTGGAAGTGGAGAAATTTGCATTGATTATATTTTATTTTTATGTCTAGCTGTTCCATCTTAAGCAGATAAACCTCCACTTGTGGAGCACTGTGTGCCTTGTATTTGGAGTACAGTCATGGCCAAACGTTTTGGCAGTGGCACAAATTTTATGTTTTAACCATTTTTTAAAAATGGCTACCTTCAAAGAAACTTTTGCAGCCATCATTGCTCTTCATCAGTGGCCTCACATGCAAGGAAAGTTATGCACCTGAAATAACTATTTACCAGATCATCAGGAGAGAGGTTCAACTGCTGTAAGGAAGACTTCAGGACGTCCAAGTTAGTCCAGCAAATGCCAGGGCCACTTTCTTCTGCGGACTCAGCTACAGAACTGTGTAGCCACCAGTACAGAGCTTGCTCAGGAGTGGCAACAAGCAGGTGTGAGTGCATCTGCACGCACAGTGTGGCGAAGACTTTTTGACAATGGTCTGGTGTCAAGGAGGGCAGCAAAGAAGCCGCTTCTGTTCAAGAAAAATATCAAGGACAGATTGAAATTCTGCAGAATGTACAAGGATTAGACAGCAGAGGACTGGTCCAAAGTTATTTTTTCAGATGAAGCTCCCTTCAGAATTTTTGGGACTGCTGGGAGATCAGATGTTCAGAGAATAAAAGGAGAACGATACCATGCTTCCTGTGTTGTGCCAACAGTGAAACATCCTGAAACTATGAATGTGTGGGGTTGCTTCTCATCCATGGGATTGGGCTCACTCACATTTTTGCCCCAAAACACTGCCATGAATAAAGAATGGTACCAAAAGGTCCTGCAAGAGCAAATTCTGCCAATAATCCAGGAGCGGTTTGGTGGGGATCTGTGTGTTTTCCAGCATGATGGAGCACCATGTCACAAGGCAAAAGTGATAACCAAATGGCTTGGAGAGCATGCCACAATGAATTGCAGAAGTCATGAAGAAAAAAGGTCAACAATGTAAATATTGACTCTTCGTGCAAATAAGTATTTGGCAATAAATATCTTTAAAAGTTATGAAATTATTATAACTCTTCTTCAATTTACCATGGAAACATGTGTAAAAATAATCACAAATGCAGGTAAGGTGGTAAAATGTGAAATTTGTGCCACTGCCAAAACATTTGGCCATGACTGTAGGTCAATCCCTCACACCTAAAATTACGTACAGCTTTTCATTGTTTACATATGAAAACCAAAACTGGGTCCATCACATTTTACACGAGATTACAGACACTATAAAAACTGCTCTAACAGTCGTCTATCTGACACTAAAACCTGTGCCACGTTCCCAAATCCATGCTGACAGGAAGCAAGTCCAGCAAACCCACCAGGGCCACAGCCGAATGGCGTGCAAGTGTATTTCCTCATTCATTAAATGGAGACATTTCCTGGTGATGGGGTGGAAAAATACCAAATATGAAGTGACAGCTATCAGAATTAGGTCGCTTTCCCTCCCCTAGATTCCTCAAGAGAGTCACAAGTTTGTTGAGCCTGCTTAGCTTGCACAATATTCAGGTAACATCAGGAGTGGTGCAATCACCAAAGTGAAAGCTTTTCAGGGTAGCTGAGCCAGCATTAGAATGAATGTGAGCATGTGCATTCAACTGCCAGTAAAGTATAATTAGTAATAACTTTTAACATATTGCTCATTGCACAACAAATGGATTTTCCTCAGCCTAATCAACTTAGTGATATTAATAGTACAAAACACAATCATCAGCAAATATACTCAGCTAACACAGGCACATATTTTAAGCACAGTTACATTATGAAGCCGACTGCAATGTTTTAAAACATCCATGACTCTGATTGACCTCACACTATCACACCTCCATTTCTTAACATAGTCTATTATGCTACATTTTAAATGAAGTGTTTTTAGCAGCTTTGATTCTAGCAGAGCTATTGAACGGCTCCTTTTAAGTAAACCTGTTGCAAACAAGATATAATATATAAAATAAGTCTAATGACTAAGACATTTAATTCACAATTCAGATTGGGTCACACAACACATGTCATACTTTGTCTCCTATACTTTTGAGGGTGTTGTGATAAAATGCACAGTTAGCATTAGCAACAGTGAAAACTGTTGACGTCAGAGTTAGGCACATTTAGAAGACTCTCTATTAAAACTTATTTTTAACAAAGCATCAAGGGGTCACAGTAAAACAGGCATAGAAGGCTTTAATCAATACGCATAAGATTGTGCAATGTATACAATATTAATATCAAGGCTTGTTCATATTGATCGCAGTGCTTCCCACAGTTGTGTGTTTTTTTGTTTGTTTTTTTTGTGCTGCCGGTGCTGAAGTGATTACTTTTATTATTTTACATTGATCAAGACATGTTTTTAATTTTCACAAGCTATAAACATATTTATTGGGGGGGGGTGCTTCCAAGAAAATAATTAAGAATGGTAAAAAAAAATAAATAAGAAATGGTAAATTATTTTCTGAGAAGTAATCAGAAACATCATTTTCCGTGTGTATAACTTTAATATAGCATCGAACGGCACCACCACAGAAAAAATATTGCCCCTAGCAACCATGATGTTTTTTTTTTTTTTTTTCTTACTCAGATGTTTCCAATCAACTCCTTCGGCTTACATCGAACGCAGCACTAATATGAGGAAAGCAATAATTTGTGGGCATAAAAATGGATTTCTAATGAAATGCTAGAGAAGTGTACACATACGGTGCTTTCCCAAGGCAATTACCGCTGAGATGGAAATATTATTGTTCTTCCAAGTTAGAGCACTCATTCCTTTTTTTTTGTTGCAGCACGTGTGTGAATTCTTCTTCATCATGTGTGCCAAGGAATTTTTTTTTATATTATGATTCAATTCAGGGATCACGTTCACTGTCAGCTCTCGGAGATGACGCTCACTCACACAAAAGGTTAAAATAAAAGGAGTAGTACAGTAAAATAACTTCTGACTTGAACTTTTCACCAACATTTTATGCCATCATTTTCTCTATTAAGGATATTTAGATGTTTAGATCTCTGGTCAAATGGCGCCATAATATTCACAGAAATGTGAGTTCTGACGATGAAAGACTAACCCAGTGTTACAAGTTGGTATCTAATTTGTTAAAATACTATAAAGGAAGTCATAAGGAATAGCACAAGAGCCAGAATTTCTCTCTCTTCATCCTCTAAATCCCATTTAAAACAAAGAATATTATCCGTTCACTTGTATAGTCAGTTATTTATGAACATCTTAAAGCCAGAAATCATTATGTTTCATCATCGATTTCTCTCTCTGATGTAAACCCCCGGAGCTCCTCCACTGATGATTACCTCCAGGAGAGAACACATACAATATTATTTTGAACTTTACCATCCTCTAATTATCATAATTCATACACTTCCATAAAATCATCCCATGCGGTTATCACACCTTTTTCTTCCAGCTTTAATCTGCATAATTGCACAGCATCAGGTGATAGTGAGGGATAAATCACTGCTGTTTTAGCCCTCTGATGACACTGTTAGATCTGCTGATGGTTATGTACATTTCAGCACTGAAGAAAGCAGCAGTGTGACACATGGTGCTAGGATGCCGAGCAGAAATGAATCCATTTCGTTCACATTTTCTGCAGTGCAAGAAATGAGCCCGAATGTGGCCGCAGAACTTCTTTACATTGGGGGAAATATATTGTTCTCTGCACAGCTGTGGAGGCACAAAGGCTGATTGTAGGTTTAGGAATTTATTTTTTTGTCCCCCTGCAGCTGTACAAATGTAAGTTTTATAGTGTGAAATAATTTCTCCCATTTCTATATGCAAACAACAGCAGGAAATTATTTGTCAAAGTGAATGTCATCTCATTTAGTTCGGCGTAATCCCGCTTGCTGATACAATCTCCTCAGCTGGTCTGAGCTTCTGCCTAGATATATTGTTCGGCAGTTTCCCTTTTTAAGATCTCAATCTACATAGAGCGCCTCGCTGCCCCCCCTCCTCCCCTCACTCCCTTTCCTTCCACTGCATTTTATTACATCGAGGGCATTTGACTAATGCAATGCACTGCTGGCCTGCTGCCACATGCCAATTTATAACACGACAGCTTTGGCCCCTCCGTGCATACAAAGTAATGCTGATTTGTTGTATCGGCTGTACTGCCTCTGTACTGCCTCTCACTCTGCTGCTGTTTTTTTTTTGTTGTGTTCCTGCATTACCTCTTTCCAAAATGGTAATAAGTGTGGTAAAACACAGCACTTAGAACTGGACAAGAGGTGACGAAGTGGACGATGATAGCAAAAATATCTATATATAAAAAACACTATACAGATGCAACACTTGTGTAAAGTTGCGGATGCATTGATGAGTCAGTGAACACTGTATTTCCTTCTCAGGCCTCATAAAAGCGTATAACTACACAGCTCATGGAGGTTTTTTGTAATACTTCATTTTGTGTTTGGAGGTGGTCTTTCTGAATGCAGGTTTTAGTAGCAGAGCATACAAACGGCTTGAAAATAGTGGCATGCATCAGTGGTAGCCCTGTTAGCTAACGTAGTGGTGGAGGTGAATATGGTTTTCTTAATTTATATATTGGCTGAAAACCCTTTTAAAAAAAAATTCATTCAGTTATTTATTAAGTAATTTGAGTTTAAAAGTATTTTTTGTGCAAGATAATTTAAAAAAATGAAAATATTTTACTCATCTTAGTCTTAAATCAGCAAGAGGCATATGAAAGAAATATAATGTTGCAGATAAAGTATTTAAAGCAACTTTACATCTTTTCTCAAAGTATATTTTATACGTTTGAATTCTCTCTGGAGCATAACACTGAAATTTGCATAAGACTTTCATACTCTTTGTCTGCTCACAGACTTAGACTTATAACCTTGTAATGGACCATTATAGGAGAGTAAAATTCCACCACAGATAGGGGTTGATAAAGCTTCACAGCACACTGGTTGACCTTAAAATATATGCATTCAACGACAACTGCTTCCAAAGTGCATTACAGAACAGTTATTATTGTTGCTGATGATAAAAAAGAAAATCTGTGTAAACCACAGGTTTTAAAATGTCACCCATTCTTAGTTTACATCTGCCTCAGCGAGTTTGGTTCGATGAACGCTGAGCACCTATTTTTACATCGTCTGCTTTCCCGTCGCTGTGAAAATGTCAGCGGCTCACAATGTGCCTATTTGGAACACAACTGCCTCCTCTGAACAGATGCATTTAAATACTGGTCTATTAGTTAAATGGATCATCCACAAGTGCAGCTGTCATGAGGCAAGAGGCATCTGGACTCGAAGCGAGCCAGGGGAAAATTGCTGCATCACCAGGACTTTGCAGCAGAAACATCCACCTGACTGTTTTTGCTCAGTGCCTCTGCTCTGGCTAACCTCTAAACATAGTTGTAATCCTCGGCAATCTGTAGACCAATGAAATCAATCCCGAAAGTCTTTATTAAAAGTAATCGTTAAATTATGTTTGATGTTTCTGGACAAACTAAAGGAAAAGTGTTCAGATTATGCACCATAAAATAATGCACCACTTTCCATTACAGACTGCAGGTGCTGTCATAAAGGTCCTCCAGACCTAGCTAAGCATGAAACACAGCATGATGAAAGGTAATTTACTCTTGAGGCTCGACTTTGGCAGTCATATTCATTGGCCACCTGAAATGAGAATGTGGCCCCCAGAGGGTCAACAATGGGGATTCTGAAGTGAAGAGTCGGCATAATTATCACTTCCAATTCCAGACTGGAAGGGATGTGGCCGAAGAGCTAGAGAGAGTGCTTGGATGGAGGCCCAGTGACAAAGGTTAGCTTGCTATAAATAGCACTGACGGAGTTAGTGTTAATGGCAGGAAAAAGGCCTGGAAGAGGACCATGCAAGTCTGCAGTGGTGTTCGGACATGGAGTGCTCCATCGGCTGTGTATTTAGTACTGCTGAGAGTTCTGTCCTGTCACCTTTTGCCTCCCATATGTCAGTGTCGTATCTATTGACGTTCACCATTTGAGGTAATTGGCTGTCTTCTGGCTGTGTAAAAGTCTGCAAGCTAGGACTAAATAATATAATATTGACCTTAGTGTACAAACAAGAAGAAGAGGAGGAGGAAAACACTTTTTGCAGTTTGCAGTAAATATCTTGTTTCTGAAACTCTCAGGTAAGAAAAAAAGGAGAAAGAATCCAATAAGCTGAAGTCACAGGTTCTCTGTGTGACAGCAGAGACTGCTGAGAGAACTGTGACTGTGTTCTCTGGAGGGTAAAGAGTCAGAAAGTGCTCCTCACTATGCACATAAATGCACATACGTGAGTTACAGGTCAACTAGCCACCATGGGATTTTATAGGATTACGTATGGATGGATGGTTGTCAGACAGTTGTGCTTTGTTAAAAATCCTAAAATATGACTCAACATATGATTTATGTAGGGCTGAGGCTCAGTCATATCCTACCTTTGTGTGTTTTAAACTGAACTAATCTAATTGGATTTCACGTATCTACCCCTGATTACACCCATTGCTGCCCATCAGGATTGTTTACTGCCAGCTAATGTGAACATTAGATGTGTGCACACATGCAAAAGCACACACACAAACTCACACAAGAGAGTGAAAGAGCTATGAATCCTAAAATCCTGGATAGCCTGACTGTAATGAACCTCCGATAAAGGGCTCCTGGTAATTCAATCTCCATTCACAATCGGCTCTCTCTGCATAAAATTTCATCTGGCCTGCATCAAGATCCGTCTCCATGTCAGCAAATGATCGGGCTCAGGATGTGGCAGCATCATTAGATATTGCTTAGGCACCAGGCCTAAGTACACGTATAACGCGTCAGTCGTGCTAACGCTGGGAAATCAGCGAGGCCATCCCAGCGTTAATTGTATGGTGAAGCAGATCTTATTCCTCCTCTTCAGTTTGATAATTGTTACCATTATGCCTTGACAACACCACTCACTGTATTTCAAGTCAGTCTGAGGCCCCCCTTGCTCAGTGGCATGAATATTCCACCTCGCTGTTCTCGCCGAGCTGTCTCCAGAGAGCCAGTGCTCATCAGCCCTGAATGGGCGTGCGCACTCAGCCATTGTAGCTGATGCCCATCATGCTGAAATGTGTTGTGAAACCGGGTAGGTGTTCACTTTAAGAATAAGGTCGCCGCTGTAGCATGAAAGAAGCTCTATGTACCACCAGCAACTCACTGTGGAGGGGTCCCTGCATAGGGGAATAGGATGTTATGCTGTATGGGCATGCATGTAACATATTCTTAATGCAATAAATGTACAGGATTCATGTTATTATATTGTTGTAGATGCTTAAAAAACGAGTATATTGTAAGTGAGTATGAATACAACACTCAATATTCAAAAAAAAAATATACATACAAAAAATCTAAATGTAAATTTTAATTGTTTGGGAGGTGGTAGAGTGGTTATATTCTAAAAAAAAAATATCAACACCACTGTGTATCTGATAATAATATTTATTTTTAAAAATGTCAAATTTTCTTTTTTTTAATAAAAAAATTATTCAACAAATAATAAATAAAAATAATTAATTAATGTAATTTTTGCAAATAATACATCCGTCTTTCAAAAATTAAAAAAATATGTTAAAAAACACTATTTATTTTGGTCAATGAAGAAGTATAGAAATATACTGAATTATATTTTAAATGTATTATATATATATATTATAAATAATATATATATTTAAAAATTACTTTTTCTTTTTCCTGCTGCCAGGTAGAGTACCTTGACTGACTGGAGGGCCACTAGAGTGAATTCAATCACTGGCTTATTACCATCAGATTAACATAACTGCGTGCATACATGCCCACTTAGCTATTGTGCATTCATGTATGTGCTCCTGGTTTTTATTTATACATTCTGTGTCTGACACACTTTCACATTCATATTGTGTTCAATATTTTAATCTGCGCGTCTATGAAAGAACAATACTGCCTGCAATTTACAAGTAAAATTATGACTCAAATGAAGCATAAATTACAGCAAAAGGTGTTTTTCTCTTGAACTCAACCAACAAAGATATGAGGAAATTATTGAGGGTCCATTGTCTGGACATACGCATGCGTGTCACTTAGAGTATAATAGGTAAGAGTATCATATGGTATCCTTATTTTATGATGGTTTTAGACACTTCATTTCCGAAGGCTAAATTCCTAATTTATTATTTTAACACTGGAAATAATGGTGGATGGCATTTACATAGATGAAAAGGAGAAATGCCCTTGGCCTCTTTTTCATCATAACCAACGGCAAGGACAAAAAAATGCAATTTTTGTGAATTTGCCTTTGATTCCTGCCACAGAAAAGAGCAAACCACATCAAAATGACCTAAATATTGTAATTCATGAAATATTAATTAGACAATAACCACAGATGCAAATCTGTATATATTCTCAAGAAATTAGGGAAAAACATGCAATATGTATATTAATTTCATAAAGAAATCGGGGAATAAACATCAAATTTAGTTTAATATGCAGTTATGACATGACAAAAGTTTGATAGCTCTGATATGATCAACACCATCCATCAGGCGCCCAGATTTTTTTTTTGTTTTTTAATTATCTAAAATGAACCTGTCAAACGGTGGGAGCCCTAATTGTGAAACTGTCAGTGGAATAATAACAAAAACATCAATATCATGGTAAATGATTAATGTATTTCTGGAGAGTGGAGGTATTTCATCCTGTGTGGATGTGAATCTGCTGCATGTGTGTTGATCCTGTGACCAAAAAGCCTGATCAGAGCCTTCCAGCAGCACCTTACATCATAAGTGGGTGTAGATTATAGAAGGGAATTTGAATGTTCATATCTATACATCTATAGATTATAATAGATGTACAGTATATAGCAGATAGGCTATGCCCAGATATTGCAGCTAATACCTCAAATAAGCAGGCTCATAACTTCACAATGGACGGGTTGATTAGGATGATTGACACCTCTATCGAAAAGTCAGAACCAATAGATTTAACAGGTAGTAGTAATATTTGTGCTACACTCACCAACATGGAAGAAAATGCATTATATGCTAAACGACCGTTGGCACATTCTCCCCCAAAAAAGTCCTCCACAAACATAATACATTTTTTGTTACTTGCTCTAAACTAGTGATTTTTTACCTTTATATTCTTTATACTCTAATTTACCAAATATTTATAATATAGCAAAACAAATGTAACAGCGTGAATTGGGAAAGTCTCAGCTTTCATATGACGCCTTGTTTGTTTGTGTGACTTGAAGTATCACAGAGCTAGCAATAACCATGTGGCAAGTGGGTCGACTGATATGAGAATTATACTTTGATGATTGATAATTGATTTGCTTGGTGTTGGAGTTATGTTTGATTAAATATGACTAATATGTGCTTGTAGTAGAGTTTCTCCTGTTTAATTTTATATGCACTATGATTTTTAGTGGTTAGTACAGTGTCATATGGCTTTTATTGTTGGGTGCATGCATCCCCCCAAACCCCCCCTCAAAAAAAGCGGGCTGGTTGGTATTGTGAGAAGGCTATAATGAGATTATAATTTGAAAATGTAATCACATAACTGCTCTACAGTGCAACATCTCACAGAAGACAGAGGAAACAAGAAAGTGCAGGTAAACCTCTGCTTTTCAGGAAAATATCAGCAGGCGGCATAGAAGCTAGCTCGCTAAATAGGTGCAGTAACAAAACACACCACTGATAACACGTGCACAACAGATACAAAATGCTAAAAAAAAATCAACATGTTCGCAAATTTGATTAGATTTTGTATTTTGTGGCGTTCTCTGTATGTTAACTGTAACACTATTTTGAGAATCCCAGCATTGTTCACAGTGGCACCTAAACGTAGGTGGACAGTCCCTGTTTGTGGTGGTCTGATAACGAGAGCTGTCCTTCGACATGTCTCTGTTATTAACTATGCACTGCACATTTCAGACAGGGCACAAGATCCTGCTGTGTGTGTGTCAGCTAGTTTTGGCCCAGAGAGGTGGCTGCTAACTCACTCACTCACTCCTCCTGCAGCTTACTATCACGTCTTTTTTTTCTACCAACTAGTCAGTTGGCTTCTGTTAGTTTTGGAGAAAACGGCTTCAAAACTGCGAAATAGTTTGTCATATATTTACAAACAAAGTAGAACATTTTGCATAGTAAATTTTACAGGGAGTTAATTTGGAATTCAGAAGATGCTCTCTCTCTCTCTCTCTCTCTCTCACCTGTGTTAATAACAAGGTTTGAACCATGCACCCGTGTCTACTAATGGCCCATCCATCTGTGTGCTGACGCAGGAGCACAAAGAGCACCATTCCCTCCTGTTCTCCCTCCTTGTTTCTAGAGCTCTTTCCCCCTCTTCACACTGTGAATGATAGCACCCCAGTGGCATTGTGGGTGATAAATAAATCCTGCAGGAAATAGGAACAGGATCTTGAAGGGGAGGGTCCATGCAATAGGAAGAGAGATCAATGCATCTTTTAATTATCAGTGTGGCTAAAGCACACTATTGGGTCCAGTGTCTGCCGCTACAGGCACTAGATCTATTACACCGGCTTAACCAACCAGACGTTACAATGTACAATTCAAGTGTATTCATTACAGGCCCGGAAATGTGTTTTTCTGACCGAGAAGCCATTAATTTCACATTATTATAGATGCCAACAGATATCTCTGGTTATCCACTGCAAAGTTGGTCGATATAATGCGAGCAGAGTTGTGAATTATTTTCGTTCTTCCGTACTTGTTTTTACAAGCTTGTCTCCCTAACGTTGTACAAAAATCAATCCTGATACACAGCTGTCTCGCTTGGGTTTTAAACCGCTATCATAACTGAGTCCTGAAGTTGTATTTTCACTCCAATCTGTGTTGCTACTACAAAATGCTTCTGCCGATGTCCTCTTAAATTATGATTCTGAGAAACAAATACAAGGACGCACACACACGCATAAACACATACACTTATCAGATAGCGGGAGAGGCGAGGTGCCGGTTGAGGATTAGGGAGGAGGGCTGTAGATTAGCAGTGATGGTTAGCGAGGGAGGGATTTAGCTGTGTCTCACCCCTCACCCCCACCCCCATCCCCCCCTCCGACCATTAATTCCTACTGTAACTGAATGAAGCAGATGGCAAACCAACAAAATCTAGTGACACTGATGGAATCGCTGCTAATGATGCTCCTAATCCGCAAAGCAAGACAAACAGAGCAGAGGATGCTAACTTTCATCCATGAGACGGAAGTGTCAACATCACAAATATCCTTCTGCTACTTCCATAGTGTGTACACACTGGCTCATCTTAAGACTCTGGGGGGGGGGTCCGTGGTTCCGTGGTCAAATGACGTGCAGCTCAATACCTCTGGCTCTAATGTGTAATGTTTAGGGACATTTGACTGATCCGTCTAATCTGTAGTGCAGCCACAGCTGTCAAAACAGCTTTCCTCTGCTCGGGCTGTTAATGTTTAGAAGATACTTTCATTACAAACCGAGAAAAAAACAAATGCCCAAAGGTGTGAAATAGAGCACAGTTAAGAGCCAGAAATAGAAGTCTTCTTGGGTGCTGTTAGGCCACATAGGTGCAAAAACAATGTTTTGTTGCTGAGACACGTCGTGGTATGACTCTTGCAGTGTAGGGCAAACACTGTTGGTGTCAAAGAAAACACTTAAACCGCGGGCGAACACTGAAAACTGTGTTCACTATTTTAACATGCTTGAAAATGGCTCGGTGTTTCCCCAAATGGCAACACAATCAGAATGACCATGATGCATGTTGCTAGCTGAAAAGATGGTTGTTATTGCATGTAACATGTTAGCCAGTTTTAGCTTAGCATTTAGTCATTTTGACTGGAGAAAACTGGTCAAAGTTATAACTTGTTTACCACAACATCTAAAAAAACCAATATTGACTTCAAGAGCAAAAACCGCATTCTCTCTACCACCGCCGCCAACGCCCTTGGTGATAAGACAACAGCCATGTTTACATTGCAGGTGGAGGCACATTATTAGCGCCTGAAAGCACCTCCAAGAGTCTCTGTTCTAATTAATCATATTAGCGATTGATAGGCAAAACAAGCTACCATGTCTGCACAGGTGGTAGTCAATATGTTCTGAATTATTGTGTTTTTATATTTGTCTGCACTCTCACTTTTGAGCGATGAATGTGGGTGTTAAATATTTAACACTTCATTATCATGTTGACATTTGATTGGCTGACACCTTCTGGTTGGAAACAGTGCCACGTACAGTGGTTAGACTGCTCAGTAGCTTTAGGTTTCACCTTGGGGCGTTAAAGCAGCTTTGAAGATGTATTTATTGAATTTACAGCCACTACATTTATTATTATTTTTTACTTTTTTGAACTCATGCAGTACACCCTCCATCTTGGCATCAGCTTCCTTTGTATCAGATTGCTTCATTCTCTCCCTCAGCTCCACGCCGTTCTTTTCAGTGCAGAGGAATCAGCTCATGTTAAGACCTCACAGTTATGATGAAAAGGGTAATCATCCTGTCAGAGTGTGCAGCTAGACGAGCGATTTTAGATTTTGAGAGTTACAGCTGGCAGGCCAGGTCACTGCTGCTGTAGTCAGGGGAGGAGAGGCAGAGGTGTGGGGAGGATGGAGGTAGGGAAGAGTAAGACAAAGGAAAGAGGAAGGAGCGGAACATGCCTTTTATATTGTGCAGATTTCGAAGCATTTCTGGGTTAAAATGACTCTGAACAGCCCTGGTAGACATTTTGACCTGTCATATTAGTAAAAGCAGAGATAATAACATCCCTCAAGGTTTACTAGTAACCTTGCTACCCTACAAATGATTACCTGAGAAAACAGCAGACTGAAATGAATGTTAATATTTGGCTTCCAAACAAACCCGTTTGGAAACAAGACATCATTACAATACACCTGAACTGATATAATCAAGGCTATGTTAGCAACTTATTCTACTTCCTCTTCCATGTTCTGTTGGAAGTGTAGTTCTACAAATATCCACTTATGGATGGCTGCAAACGTTAGTCAATCAAGTCGACAGCCTGGTACAAGAAATAGCTTCATTTGTCAGGTATAGGAATCAGTAGCTGCTTCCTGAGGCGCTCATGCCCCAGCTCTTTGCTATTTATGAATAAGCCAGCAGTTAGAGGAGTCAGGCACAGCTAAGATGATGGCAAATGGCATAATGACCTGAAAAATAAACTCTCTCAGAAACTTCTCTGTGATATCCTCAAGGGTTTTTGTCTGTGTTTGCAGCCTCCGCAAGGTCATAATAAGCTAATTGCTAATGTTTAGCAACATTGCTATTTGTAGCCATGACCCTTTATGGATATTTTCTCACCTATTTGCTATGCACCAAATAAATAAATGACAAAATCTATGTCCAAATTACCCGATTAAATGCCACAAGTAGGTGTACTAGAGGTGATTGATTGAGGTGATACATGTCCACATTTCTGCTGTTAAAGTCTAGACCGTCAATGGAGCCATTCTCGGATAGAGAATACATTAATTAGGATGCATTCTGAATTTTCACAGCTGATTTAACAATGACAGAACAATGATGTCCTCTGTCAGTTCATCCTTTGTTATCAATAAGCAGCGTGAGGCTGGGGCAAAAGTGATGTCACGTCAGAGAAGCCCCCCTCTGTCTCCAGGTGACGGAGCAAAAAAAGGAACGGGTCATTGGGCTGCGCCAAGGGAGACTGGCAACAAACACAGTACGGGACAAAATGCTATCAGCTCGCTCTAGCGTACGATGATGGCATTAGGCACGGATGGACAAAACTTGCAGCGTCAAAGGTACACGAGGGACCGCACTTTCCACCTGTGTGAATATTTGTGCGTGGAGGATTGCACATGTGCTCACACAGCTGGGTAGAGAGGGATTACTAGTGACCGACTTTTCTCTTGGACATTGCATCAATTCAGCATTTTGATTCAATGTCACAATTAAAGCTTGGCAAACGGATTGAAAATAATGTTAAAGTGCCTGATTAGACAGACTCAGAGGAAGCCACCGATGTTTGAATGTTTACATCTGTACGTTTGCAGGGTGGTTTTGTCCTGCCAGGATTTGGTTGTAGTTCATGTTCTCACTTTCCTTGGTGAAACAGAAACAGATGTCATTGTAAATAACTTTAGACAATGCCATGGCTAATCTGAACAGTTAACACAGGCTGTGGCACGTTGCCTCGGGATGGAGAGCCGTGCCTGATTTCAGGCCATCTAGACAGAAAGAAGACTGAAGGGAACTGGAAACAGTTTCCCTGGATTATAGAACACCTCGCCTGAGGAGGCTGAACTCTGCACTGAGCAAAATTATTTTTTTTAATGTTCTATAATGTACTTTTGATGTTGTTGATGTTTTTTTTTTACTATGTTTTTTATGTCTTTGCTGTACTTCACTTTAACTTTCCATTGATTGTTTCACAGTTTTTATCTCATCCATCTGTTTTACTGTAGTTTTGCTTCACTTGGCCAAGTCTACATTAAAACAGATGCAATTTAAACAGTCAATATCTGAAAGGTCCATGAGGCTCAGTGTGTGAGAATTAGTGCATCAACATGAACGTGATTTATGAAAAAAATGTGTTGCTCCCCAAGTGTTTTCAAAAGTTAAATAAGGCACTACACATACTTTGAAAAAGAAAGAAGAAAGCATGGGTCAGTGCAGATTATACAATCCAAGATGGCCGCAGTATTAGCCCCACATTACCGCTGTGCATGCGTATAAGGACACACTGATATTGAGGAAAAATAGTGATACAGTGGTCACAAATGTGTGTCAAAAATATGTACAAAGGTTTATATTGACATGCACAAAAATCGTGTGTATGTCTGCAGTCAACCTGACGTTGTTGGGTCTTTAATCATCAGACACCCTCGCCTAGGTGACCCAGCCACAGGTGATGGGTCCCTGACTTGTGTTTAAGTGGCCCACTACACCATGAACCATGACTACATCTGATCACCATCTGATCATCAAATATCATCAAATATCTGCATACATGTCACCTGACACATATCAATAAATTCAGATTTTGTGTTTAAAAATAGTCACTGTATCAGAAATGAATGCTGCATTTAAGTGCTGGTGGACATGTGGGACATCTGGCCTTTCTGCGGGAAACATGTCCTAAGTCAAGAGACTTTTTTGATTTGATCACAACCATTTATCAAAGAGATTTTTCAATGTGAGAGTTTGCAGTGCAGATTATAGGGATTATACAACTTTTAACCCCATAAAACAATCAGTGATATCAAAGCTATACATAATGAAATAGCACTCAGTATTGACTTGAGTTTTGAATATGCATAAATGTCTGAAAAAAAGAAAATAAAGCAAGAAGAAGTCAAAGCTTAAGGGTTGGAACTGATTATAGTGTGTGAATTTCCCTCTGGGGTACATTTACAGTTATTTGTTTGCTGGAATAAGTAATAAAATTTCAACATGAAATACTGACTAATAAAGATGGCTGCTAAATTGCATAAATGCTTTGCACACAACAAGAAAAATAACGCCTATAAGTTTGCTTGCACAAAGCTTGAGTGGAAGCATCTCATTCAAACGTTAAGAAGCAATGCCTCTGGAGTTTTTCTGCTTACTTCCCACAAACCGATCTGAATGCAAGACTTTTTCAATATCCCATCTAAATTACACTTGCCTGTGCCAAGAAGCATCTACCTATAGGAGAAATGTCTTCACAGGCATGAATATCCTCTCTCTTCCCCTCAGTCTTTCTTCCTGGAGCACAGATGTGCTTTTTTGGCAGCATCACCCCTCTCTCACCGCATCTGCCTGTACATCAGTGCTCAAAGATTAACTGGGACAACTGAGGATAATTAACCATGCAAAAACCCGGCCTGACTCTTCATCCACCTGCCTAACAGGATAGATAAATAAATTGATGACCCTGGCGTGCATTAATATTCAAAACCCTCTCTCCGTGCGGCAACTGTAAACACTTTCTCCTCCGTTTTTTTTTTTTCAAAAGCTTGTCTTCGGAGCAGCATGCCGCTCTTCACCGTCTCTACAGAATGTGTAGGTGGAAAACTTCAATCGGAGACCGGTGTGCTTGGAAATGGTACCTTCTCACTCGCTTTCTCCAAACACGAGATGAAACGGGTGAGGCGCTGACGGAAGGCCTAATTTGCGGAGCGACAAGAAACCCGGGCTCACTAACACTCTTCCATCGATCAGTGCCGGGTGAAGCTGAGAAAAAAAAAAAGCAGCATACAAATGATTGGATGCAGCCTGTTGAGATCAACTCCAAGCTGAACCACAAAGGGATATCACAAAGTTTTTAAACCTTTTGAACTTCATCTCATTTGTGTAATCAATGGGAGGATTCATACCGGCTTCCACTTGGAGAAACGCTCATTGATTGGCTGACAGATCAGGCAGGCAATGCTCCTGCCACGAGGAGGAAGATGCCATTAAGAGGATTACGTTTGAAAGATTTCACCATATTCTGGGTGCAAATGGGATCACTGAAACGACAGTTCACACACGTTGGCAGAAGCTGTTTTTGTACGGAGGAGTAATAGGATCATGTTTGGAGGTATTAGGTGTCATTTAAGGTTACCTCCTCAGCTGTTTATGGATGTGGGAAAAAGAGCGAAGCTGCTTGTCGGCTAGCTGGGAAGCTTTTCCTGTAACCGAAAGGTCAAACAAACGATTGGTGTCTTTGAATAGGAAACCTAGCTGCAGAGAGAGAGTGCCCATAATAACTAACTGAAACAGCAAATTCATTTTAAGGCATTGATATGCCTCCATTAGAATAAATAAACATATTAATTAATTGTTTTTTTGTTTCCTGGCTAAATAATGAGTCTGAGGAGAATGCATTAAATGCCACCTAAGGGCCTCAGGGAAGGCAGAGGTGCTGGCCGCCCGCCTTATAATGCTGTTTTCAAATGACAGAATAATATGTTATGGATCATTTGACTCCCCTCTCATCTTGTCCTTCTCCCTCCCTGCACTATAGCATCTCCCCGAGACGAAAGGCGAGCGTCGCTTGCAGGGGTGAACAACGCTGCCTTCTCTAATGTGGCATCTGGCTACAGTGAAATATCAGAGCGTGGAAGGCAGCCAGGAGGGAGGTGTGTGTGTATGTGTGTGTGTAAGTATGGAGGAGTCCTGGAGATAGGAGCCAATAAAAGTGTCTTTCCGTGGGGGTATATGCCATTCAGACCCTCCATTCCCCCAAAGCTGGAGGCTCTTTAAAGAGTCATCTCCCCCCTTTTTTCTGCGGCTGGGAGCTAAAGAAGTGGTATTACTGAAGCTCAAGAGGCTGTGTCGCATGATTCAGTGGGCCATTGTCGGAAAAGGTGCTCAGGGAGTGGAACACACCATCACATGAGAAGATTGCAGCAGGGGGAAGAGAGTGTGCGTCAGAATGTGTGTAAGAGAGAGAGAGGTCATTTATGAGAACGGGAACAGGTTAGCAGGCAAAAATCATTGTTGGAGTGTGTGCTGTTGGAGGAAGAGAGGATGTGAGGCCGGGGCTTGCTGCAGTTTACTCTGACATTTGCCTGAGGTATTGCTATGCTGACCTTTCCATCTCGTTTTTAATTAGTATTTCTGCTAAAATAGATTTACAGTTGAATAAAAAGGGGCGGAAAAAAAATAAAGCACACACTGGATGTTCTTTCACTTCATTTGTCCTCTGTGTGTTGTAACGTTGGGTTTTGACAGGCTTGTGAGTGTCTGTCTACACATTTGAGGTGCCAAAGAAAGGAAGCGAAGCATAAAAAATTCAGACAGTCTGGGAGAGAGAAAGAAAAGAAAGTGAGAGGCAGAACTGATAGTGGTGAGATGAGAAAAGAAAATAGGGAAATCTGCATTAGCAATGCAAGCAATGATTAATATCCAAAAGTGGGAAGGAAATTTAGTGCAGCATGAATGGCACCCTGGCACTTGTCTGGGATCTACTGTACTGTCAATGCCCAGGGCCATGATTACTCATCTCCTCACTGAATTAGAATCACGTCTGGTAGCTGCAACACATGATATACAAGCTCAAGATACCATGCTGGTACATAATTGACACATAAACCCCCTTTTTTTACTCCCTTCCCCTTTACTTATTTGCTTGCTGGCATTTCATCAAAATCGCAGTAAATACATAAAAACACTCAAACTAATTAATGATTATGGAAGACTGTGGGGTAATGAAAAGTATATAGATGGTGTAGGAGTGCTAAAACCCATTTAATTTCATTTAGAGACAGGAATTAATTAGGAGAAGGAAAGCCAGCCAAAAAAGCAGCAGATTTATAAAAGCAGGGAGTTCCAGCCAGTCATCCTTCACTCATTAGGGCGGTGACAGCCGCCGGCATGTACAGGAAGTCGTCCAAAGGCAGGGCGACACACGCATTTTTCAGGTGGGCTGTGTACAAAGTGACCTTGGTGCCTTTATATTTAATCCTATCCCTACAAGTGAAAGTAGCATTATTGACCATGGTCACTTGAGATGTTATAGCTACATTGGCATTTTTGGTCACTTGTGGTGAATAAATCACGCTCCAAGATCAGTGAGGAAAACCCCAGATTCCACTGATCTTCTATCACCATTATAGTTCTGAAAAATAACCCACTGAATATATTTTGCTGCTGCATATGAATTCTGGAGAATCAATAACCCTGTGTTTATTTCTATTTCCATCCACGAGCAGCCACAGTTTTAATAAGTTCCTCTTTGCAGTTTGAGCTTTTGGACATTGGACACTGCAAATACTGCAGAAGCCCCATTAGAAGTAGTTTTTAGACTTTTTGAGGCTGCTGTGTACCCGGATATGTACCACTTAGACTTGACAAGTGTAGGGTTACTTGGAGAGACTTTCTGAAATTTCTCAGCACTTTGAGACAAGCGCTGACAGCACTTTTCCACAAGAGTAGTGAAAGTGACACCGTTCTTGAGATGGGAGGGCGACGAGAGAGGAGAGAAAATATGGAAGGAGATAGACAGGGAGAGGGAGGGTGAGGGAGAACAGATTTGGGGGTGAAACTTTGCTTTTGCATTTCATCTCCAGAGAGCGCTGACTTCAGCATGGATTAGGCAACGTGTTTGTTCTCTGCACTCTGTTCTCCTGTTCGGAGGAGGAGGGAAAGACGAGAGAAGCTGTACTTCATGCACTGTCAAGGTCAGCAAATGCCTTCAGATAATGATATTCCACTGTAATTTTACCTGTGTGTTGAAGCCAGCTGTCGGTGTGAATAGATGAGCAGCCCGGGTGCTGTGTGGATGCTACTGGAACAAAGTGTGGTGCTGGTGGTGTGTTTTAGAGGAAAGCCGTTTGTAGTTATGTGCATTAATACACAACTTTGTGTCGGTTTCTGTGTATAAATTAGCCTCCACACTTCTCTGGAGGGTACACACCGAGTGGTAACTTTCCCTTTAAGATAATGACAAAGTGCCTTTTGACTCTCCCCCGCCATTTGTTAAATGAGCCTAAGGAAGGCAAGCCAAGGCTAGGAAATCCCTTTTGAGTGAAAGATACAGGCAGTTGAATCATTGCCATGATAACTTTCCTCTGGTTCACGATGTGCTGGCTACTGGAGCTCGTGTCTCTATAATGAACCTCATGGGCTTTGCAGAAGACACTGTGAGCTGCCTGAGCTGTGTGCGGTAGCCCTTTCCCATAGCCTCTGGCAACCTAGCACGCTAATGATGCTGTACTGGTTCAAAGTGTTCCACTGAGCACATTCCTGTGTGTGAGCAGGATACCCGATGTGCTGTATGTGTGAGTGTGATAGAATGCATTGCCACTAGAAGTATATTGTGTTTTTTTTTAAAGCACACTGTGGATTATGTTCTAATTAAGGAAAATTTGCTTCGAAGGCGACTGGAAATAGCTGACCGGCATTTGAAGGAGGAGCTGACCAAGGTGCAAATAAGGAAGTCCAGATGCTGCACTGTCCCGTGGCACCAAGTTATGAATGCAGGATCAACTGTTGCCAGAGTCATTATAGCCTCGGATAATTACCCAATTCACCCCATGCACTAGCAAAGAGACGCTGCTACCTTTATCCTGCTGGAAAACATAACATATGGTGGGAACTTATCTGCTAAATTGTTTTGTTAGCACATCTGAACTTCCGTATCTATTATCCAGAATTGCTTTGTTAGCTCATTGGGGCTGATACGGAAAAATAATTTGTTAGCATTTATTTTGCACACATAAATCAACCACTGCTGTAGCAATACTTGTATACAGCCACCATAGAGGATGGAGGGGTGGAGATACTGAGCAGAAACAGGCTCAAAAAGCAAAGTAATCCTGCTTTGTATAGGTATTGTTGGCAAAAAAGGACTTGCTTACTCTGTAAAAATATAACATATTTATAAAAAATATTATAATATTTTGTGTTGTGGATATATTTGGCCTGTTTTGGGTTCATTTAAAGCTCTTGGGGAACAGCCACCAATAGGAAGCTAGAGAATGATATAATTCAAATGAAATCATTATGATATGCTTGTCAATGGTGTCTAAATAGAGAGAGAAAAAGGAGAAAAGAGCCACTTACAACATACGCATGGTGCCAGACTATTTCTGGACATCACCAAACAAATCTTAAGGGCCCTGCAGAACAGTATTTCGCCCACAAAATGCTTCACGAGTACCTGTTGTGCAGGCTTGGCTACACACAATGTAAAAGAGTCAGAATTTGTTTGCCTTATTTTTTCAGTGACTAAGCCTCACCGACTGAAATACACACCATCCGTACGCACAGTGCAGCAGTTGTGTGTTGCCTCTCAGCCACCTGCATGCTCTCTCAGTGGGCAGCTAACCTTTATATCTGTTGTGAAAAGAGAGACAGTGTCGGCACAGTGGAATTATCCCGACCCCTCAGGTCTGCGCTGTACACTTAGGAACCCGTGCTGACGCGCTCCTCGGCTAAAGGTCTTTATACCACGTCACCTAACCCCTTCCAATACCTGCAATTTCAGTTTCCTTAATGTCAAGGCACTTTTGTGCATTCAGCAGCAGCAGTCTGCTCCTCAGAGGAAAAGGTTAAGATGCTGCGTTTGAGGGGTTTTTTTTTGGGCTAGGATGCCTCCCATGCTAACACCAGGAAAAGTTCCCATGGGGTGGAGGGCACAGCTGAAACTCGCTGACGAGGCCACTTTGCCAGTAGGTCATTGTGTAAATGTGAACCAATTAATTTTAGATGCAAGCAAACAATTCTACTGATCCTGATGCTAGACAGCAGCAGCACACACACACAGTGTCTAAAATTTGTTGTGCCAAATGTTGCTGAGCATTTTTTGCCCTCAGGGCTTTTGGATACCCAAAGGCAGATCCCTGGGGTGACAGTTTCTGACTAACAAGTGGAGCTGCTGCCTTGTGCAGCCTGATCAGTGTGATGTCTACGGACTGTTAACCAATGACTGCACCTGATAATGATGTGAATTTGTTTCATGCGACCAGCCAGACTAAGTACCTATTTATCAAAAATAATAGTCAGTCCGCTGTGGATTCTTTTAGAAAGTTGGCCACTTGACTGTATTTGTAGCTTCAACAAAGACAGAAGCATAACTACAGTTGGAGAATATCTTCTAATCAGGGTGCAAGACAGGACTTAGAAAATCACACAAACACCACGAACACTGAATTTGTCTTAATTTATCAAAAGAAGAGAAATGAATTATTCATGTTTTCCCTCTTTTTTAACAGTAGATGATCTCCCTTGTCTGTGAAAAGTTGTGGCATGACAACAAACAACAACCAACTTTTTAGTGCCGCTAAAGAAATGCTTTTATTCTGGAGCTTTTGTTTTGTTTTGTTTTGGCTATGCTGGACTGTGTGTTTTTGCTTGTGTCAAAAAAAGATACAAATCTAACACAAGACAAATAAAAAAAAGTCTTATCTTCTGGGCTGCCTTGATTTAATATCTGTATTCACTAATAATTTGGAGCGGTTCAGAATATAGAGCCAAGATTTGAACTCCGGACAAAGTTCCACATAAACAGCATACAACCACTCACACATGGAGCAAACCACTCCCTCTTATTGTTGCTGCAGTGTGGCTGCTGACCACAATGTTACTTCCTCCTTTTTAATGCAACAATAACTGATTAATAAATATAAATATCAGCCTGATAAGAACTAGCTAACAAGCCATTATTAACCACCTCTGAAGCTGACACATTACAGTTACAATAAATGAAGGGCAACTTTTTTGCACCACCATCAAATTTTTTTTTTCCCACTGCAAGAAAAACCTCTGCACATTATCTTCTTTATCGTCTTGCCCTAGAGTGCAAATTACAGGTTTCCACTAGCTGAAGGTTCAAGGTGGGAGGCAGAGATCAGAAATCTCCCACGAGCCCCTTGAAGGAGGGGGGCTGTTTCTGCCTCCGGTCCAGAAATGCTTGCCGCAGGCCCCTGGCACCCATTTTCCATATTCCTCACGCTGCTCCAAGATCCGTACCGCACACCTCGGCGAGAGAAAAATCCCCCCTCGGCTCCTACTGGCAAGCCGTACCGAACATTCTGACCTGAAACTATCTCTTTCATAACTAATTAATGCTGCATTTAGGCCTAATCTCCCACTGCAGCCCCTTTTATGTTTTTCTTGCTGTAGTTTATCATCACAAGCGACAGCAGGGATCCGCTTCCGCCAATTTCACGAGCACACTGGCTCACAGTGGGAACAAATTCTAAACAATCAATGGCTATATGAGTTCAAATGCCAAAAAAATCAACATGTGCTGTCACAGTTCAAACAGCTGATTGGATATGTGAGGTCTCGGTGGTCAAGGGACAGCTGCTGGTGAAGAGCTCAGCTTGGAAAATGACACCACACTGAGAAGATAAAGACAGAAAATCAGCAGCCAGGCTGACATAACGCCAAGATGTGGTTACATCACTGCTCATGTTAAAAGAGAATTAATGACACAACAAACACTCAAAAGGGACTGTATGGTACCTGGCAATTTCGCATCAGTCGCATCAGGACAGATGAGATACAAATCCCTAACAGGCTAAGGATGGTCATTTGTGTGAATTAGGCTAACAATGACAGCCAGTTGATATGTGGTCATCAGTGGAGAATGGAAGTTTAGAGTGGGTGTTTTCTTTTGCACTATGAGGAATTGAGTCACTGCAGCTGCCTCAAAATAAAAGAAAGAAGAAATAAGGAATTTAGTCTTCTGCTTCCACTCCACCAGCATATGCAATCATCACTTCTCATCATGTTTTTTTATTGGCATGCCTACGAGGTTGACGGTGAGTCCAATTTGTTACGTATTACCCGCCATTATAAAAGACACATACTGTGTTCTAACCAATTACTCGACATATTGAAGCTGATGTGGAATAAATGTGTAATACTACATGCTGGGTTTGTGCACGAGCAACAGAAATGAGTGAGAAAGAGAGAGAGAGAGTGTGTGATCAAAGTCAGTCTTTAATCTATATTCTACTGCAAAGACTGCTGTGAATAACAACAGATCGTTGGACATAAACCAATCAACCCAACACCCTACAGCTACGAGACCAGTTCTAAACTACGAAAGTCTTAAAAGTGACAACGTAATTAAGGCTATGGCTAACGGGATAGAAAGAAACAATGACCCAAAGAACCAATAATGTACTGTGAGAAATTATAAAGAATCATAGACTGTATATAAAGAAGGACGACATGAGAGCACCCCCCACCCCACCCCCAACACCTGACGAATGACAATTACTATATCCATAAATAAATTGATTGTAATCAATCATGACTAAATACATAAGTAATGGATTTATGGCATCTATTAGGTATCAGGGATAGTGTTCATCCATCGTCCAGGATGGCATTTCTACATCTGTTTAATGTTAATGAAACCTTGGGTTTATTAATACAGAGTAATACACTAAATACTATAAGTATATAAGTATATTCATTAACTTAACTTCTGTACTAACTAAAAACTTGTATTGTTGCACTATGAATATTTTAGTGATCTTACTAAGGGCTCATAGGCCCACATCAGTCATTCACATGGAGAATATTTGTGTTGAAATTCAGACAAAACAATGGTTTATCTGCATTTATATGAAAATAATATGTATACCTGAACACCCAAACAAAGCAGACACAAACAGTGTTATACACATTGACAGTAAAAACTATGGACAGAGTTTCCGTGACGTCACCCGTTTGTTTCTGAAGAGCCGTTTTGAGTCTCAGTGGGAGGTTCCGGGACGTGATGACCGCCACCATGTTAGCAGCGTCACGTCAACTAAAACTCCGAATATGGACAAAGAGGGGGAGCACGAGCGGGGTTTAGGGGGGCGGGCGATCGTGGAAGCAGGAAACTCACGCTGTGATACGTCAACTGTCTGTCACTCAAGCGGCGCCCATAATTAGGCGTAATTTTAAGTCCGAATACAATTGAAACGAGTGAGTTGTAAAAAATTAACTCACTTTTGGAGCCAACCCCCAGCTGTTGCAGCGTGAATTACAAGTTTTGACACTTCCGCATGGGCTTCCACTTTGAGCCCCGAATGTTGCTGCATGGTTATACAGCACAGCGAGCGCGCAGCGATCACACTGATTTATAGCAGGCCGGCCGCTGTCGCTGTCCGTGGTGCTGATAGTGTGTATAAGAGTGTTAGCATACAAAGGATGATATTAGACTGTGGGTTATTTACCATCTTTTTAAAAACTGCTATACACACACTGAACAGAATTATTCTCAGAATTTAGAGCTGTTATATATTTAGTTGTATTTGTAGGGTTTAATAATGTAAAGTCAAAGCACTGATCATGAATATTCACAGTGTGAGCAGCATGTGCTGTGCTGTTAGGGGAAATGCCATTTGCTTTTCAAAACTGTGACAAGATCAACTTTTATGAAAGGAGTGTAGGTTGGCTAGGTGGGAGGTCCATCTGGCGCTATGGGATGCCCTTGTCATTGAGGGGGGACACAGCATGGACATGCACAAGGAGGAGGAAGGCGACAGATGCCAAAAAAAAAAGAACAACAAAAAAAAATAAACAAAAGAAAAGTACACGCCTGGACAGGAGCTGCAGCTGGCACCCGAGGGTGGCATATCCTTGACGTGCACCCGCCTTTCCTTGATAAGAAAGTGAGAGACAAGAGTGTGAAAGCAAAGCAGGGTATGTGTGAATGTGTGTTTTGCTGTTTTGTGTGTGGTAGACTTTTCCGCTGTTTCAGCTCCTTGGCGCTGTCTGTCTGTCGCCAAGGGGCCCCAGCCCTGGCCCCGAATCAGCCGCCGAGCTGTGTCCACTCAGCACTTCCCCTAGCCGCTGGTAAATTAGTCCCAGCAATATGCCACACGGCTCCTCACACCCTTCTCTCTTGTGTGCTATTGTTCATGCCCTTGAGGTAAAGTAAGCGTGTGCGTGCGTGTGTATGTGCACTGCTGATGCAAATGTGTTCATGTTCAGTGGGTATAGCTTTTTGCTTGATACAGCAGAGTAGCTTATGATTCCATGATATATATTTTCTACTTTAACTGTTTTTTTGTTATTAATGACACAATAAGCAAACAAATAGTGTGCCAGTGTGTGTATATGTATACACACAATATATATTTTAAATTGCCATGGGACAACAGGAGCTCATCTCCTTCAGAAACAAACATTTATCACATGAGAAGATGCGTAAACACACAGGCAGACACATGGCTGCGTTTCAACAGATGCATTAAGTGAGAACATTTAGTTAACTTGTGATCATACATTGCCATACAGAGACTTAAACGTGTGCACAAATATGATAATTATCAAAGCCATAAACACGTGGGAATGTTTGTCTGTGCAACAACGGCATTTTACTTTTGAGGCTTTGGTGGATAAAAAGGGAACTAAATGTGCAGAAGAAACCGACTAAACTTTGAGAAATGAACAAAGTGTCGGCATCGATGATACAATCCTGTAGAAGTCTATCCACTGGGCATGTACATAAATGCTAACACCCATGGTGTCCGTGTTGTCTACATCCACGATCCCTGCCTCTGCAAAAGACCACTATATCAGTATTAGAATAAATGCACATATATATATATATATATATATATATATATATATAAAATGCACATTTTCTTCTACTAAAAAGTAAACTTTTCTTCTGTAGGTCTCTCTTTTGGTTATTCTTGTAATAAGGTTACTTTCTGTGGAGTTAAGACATGGCAAACAGCAAGTTCTTTGGCCATATAAAGACAGTAGGTGTCCTCACTTAGTTTTGGGATATAAATGGCAGACCACAGCTGATCACTGAGGTTCTAAAGCCAAGTATACAAAGTTTGTTTTCTCCTAAATGTAAATCCTCACTCCTCAATAATGTTTTTACTTTTTAGGGTGTTCATCTACACAGCATAAAATGTGATCAGAATGTATGCATAAAGGTATGACATTCAAAGGGGGCCAACATTTCTGGTTATAATGGTGTGCCCTCCCCCAGTGGGTGGTGGATTTAACGAGGCCACTGGCTCCCAAAGCACATGGAGGGGGTGGGAGGAAGGAAGGAGGGGGGTGGGGGGGTGTGCCCTGGTGGCTACCTTGCCACTGCCAGGTCTGAGCTAGCTTTGCTATCTTAACCACCAGCAGGCTCAGAAGAAAACATGGATTCTGTGATCCATGACCCCCTTTCCCAGTGGTGCATCAGATCACTGAAGAGTACCCCCTTATTCTGAGCCTCCAGGCAGGTGCACAGGTGACTGATCATACTCCATGTTCAAGGCAACACCACCTGGAGCCCGTAGGCACAGCTGGGGCCATTCAGCTTCATCACGGACACCTATACGCCTGTATTTACGTCAGGTGTGTAGCCCAGTCAAGAGTGTTTAGCCCATCATTAATAAAAGAAACCATTTTTGTTGTTTGGAAAGTTCAAATGTACTCCACCTACTATTTTAATTGGGGGGGGGGGGGTAAATAAATAGGATACAGGATTCATAAATCAGTATTAATACTACGTTTGGTGGGCATCGCTTTCCCAGTGACATGTGGTATTATGTTCATGTGTGTATTGTATTGCAAAGGACAACGTGCGGTTTTGCATCTTCTTTTTTTCCACTAACCACCTTTATCATGGGGAGGAGAAAGAGATTGATCTCCAGTCCGTTAAAAATGTCCAGCTATTGCACAGACAGCAAAGTGCATTGTCCATGTAAAACTGATACATGTTTTCATGCATGAGTAAACCATGGCGCTGAGATCTAAAATGGCTCCCCTTCTCGTCTTTCAAGCCAACACATTAAAGAAAATGGAACGGAAATGAAGCCTCCATCCCAAAAGTGCTGAGTGTCTCGGGGTTGTGCAATTGATATATGACCTGGATCAATTGCCCCTGGCTGTCCAACCTCCGCTTAAATCAGACAAAAGAAGCAAGCGTTAGATGGTAATTTTGTATTGACAGGGACCAATCTGCATGTGGAGGTAGGGGAACGGAGCGACGTAACATTTGAGATCCGAAAGGGCAACCAATTTCTGGTAAGACTGAAAGAGAAGAAATAGAACCGGAGCTGCAGTGGATTTCAATTCAAGCCCTTATTTTATTAATTCCCCAAACACATGATATGGATGTAAATATTAGAATCCAAGCAGCATTCCTGGGGAACTTGTAAGTGTGGTAAGAACATGCTGCTTGCCATAGTCTGGGGAAATGTAATTTTACATTTGTATGCAGGCGGAGCAGCTCCTGACTCCGGCATGTAGATACCTCAGAGATGAAGTGCTGATTTCATGGGTTTTGTGGATTTTTCTTGCTTTCATTTAGCCCCTCTGTATGATTCCCATGTGCACCTCGGCTCCTTTCCTCACCTTTCCTTTCTGAACATTGTTGTTTTCTCTAATCTCCTCTTTTTTTTATTCGTATGCGGGAAAGCACCTGGCCGACTTAATACCATTCATCAGGACCCTTTAGCATATGAAATGCCTTCTGTCAAGGGTCGTTTGCATATACTCTCGTCTTTTCCGGGGAAAGTGGTCTCCATTGATAAACTCCTGGATATTAAGGGGCGTGTGATGCATGCTAAAAGTAAAAGCTATATGAACTTGGGTCTCTTTGTCCTTGCTTCATCTGTAGCTGAGCCATTAAAGCAGCTTCGTGTAGAGTGAAGGCATCTGTTTCCCTATCGTGCACAATGTCATTTCCACAGACGCTCAGATGGCGATGACACCTCATTAGTGCTACCTTAACAATTCAGCTTAACTTTTCCGACTGTCAATACTTGCTGCTGTTTAGACAAGACGATCATTTTGCCACACAGCAGTATGACGCCTCATCTCAACCAATTAACTAATGCTTAACAGATCTATATTTAAATGTGCCGGAATGATGACAGAGTGAGAGAGAGAATGTGGCGGCTTTCTTCTCCGTCCTGTTTTTCTGTTCCTTCACATGCACGTGGCCATAATCCTGTCACTATGGCCGCTCTGTTTGATATCTTAATTTAGCTGTCAAATAATAAAAGACCCTTGCAGAGGGATCATGGCCAAGACAAGAAGGCTTAATATGAAGATACAGGTGACCGCAATGCCGCAACCTTCTCTCAGGCCAGTAAAACAGCGTGGACTTTAGACACATAAAATATTCATACGCGGCTGCCATGTGACTGCATGATCCTGCAGCGGAGGCATAATGTCTGAAATATACATTTGTAGGCTTTGATGAGAGCAATAACAATGCAGGCAAGAACTGCTGCTTCGGCAGGCACAACAGACGCCGCAGATTGCACCGTGCCATATATTTTATTTTTAATCATGCAAAGCCCCCCGAGTCTAACGACCAAAACAAAATGCTACATCAACGATAATGATAATGGCGCTCATGATTAAGAAAGCAAAGCACTAGTAAAGTGTGAAAGAGTTTCGCGGTGACAGAAACCGCATTTACTGTCCATATGGTAGCCTGTTGAACCCCCTATAACTCACAGAGCAAAGCATGGCAAAGGGAAAAAACCTGAGAGGAGCACTAAAACAAGCAAAATAAATAAATAAAGCCTTACAATTACCCTTTTATAAATCGAAAGGGAACAACATTCATCCTGGTACTAAAAACCAGTAGCGCGCAATCAGGGAGTGATTAGTTCGCTTGAAATTTCAACAGTGACGCACTAAAATAGTATGTCACAAATTAGAGGTGATGATGATCTCCATAGAAATGTGCAAAAAAATGAGAAGAAAAGAAAAAGCAGGGCAGATGGCAGCGGCTTCATCATTGGCCTCTTCAGCGGCGACACACCAAGCAGCTCTGCCAGAGCAATATCAGCCCCCCCATCCCATATGACCAATTATCAGGGTTTCACCTTGGGCTGATGGCAGTAATGGTGCTGGTGGTGGGTGGGTGGATGGGAGCACCTGTTACTGAAGCGAACTCCATTCCTTTCTATTGTTGTGAGCAGTTTTTATGGTTTAAAACTGACTGGATGTACATAAATGAAGTGTTAATGGGGGAAGATGGTGAAGCCGCATTGTGGCGGCCGTCGGATGTTCGGCCTTCTTTGATGCCCGTTGGCTTTAACCATCCTCTAAATTTGTCAATTACACCTCCTTTGTGTTCATCCATTGTCAGGCCACACAAAGCCAATTTCTGGCTGTGCACAACAGGGACTCCCCGTCTTCAAAAGGCTACGGGGGGTGGGGGGACGACAGTGTTTATTGGATTTGGAACCTGGCCGGAGATAAGGTGAATTACCCCGTTGTGTCATCTCCCAGATGAGAAAGCGAGTGTGAAATGCAAGTCGTTTGATTGAGGAAAAGGGAAGCAAATCACAACAACAGATTAGAGCGTTAAATCGTTGGAATGTGCAAATACCTCCAGGCCCCCCCTGAAATATTTACTAATACTACTAACATCAGTCAACATGCATACTGATAATTAAGAACACACTCGATCAGGATCACGTCCGCATTTAGGAAACAACTCACAGTAGCCATTATCCTCATGATACAGTTTTACAGTCAACCTGGCACGCAACTGACGGAACATCAATGTGCTCATTAGAACTGATGTTATTTAGCGTTACACATTATCCCGAGTAATCATGATCACAATTTTTGTGGCTTATTAATTAACAGCTGGTCAATTTGCTCTCCAGGGCACAAAGGGAGCCTCAATGTCTGCAGTCAGCACAAATCAAATACATAATACACCGGGTCAGAGGCCAAGCACCACTCAACACCTTTTATAGTCAAAGGTCCTCAGTAAAGTACTCCAGAACAAAACACACACACAGGAAGCTGGGTAATGGAGTGCTACAGGAATGAGCCTTAAGACCGGTCCAAACGTTAGCATGTTAGCATCATCACAGAGTCAAAAGGGCTTTTTGAATTGACCTACAAAAAGTACATCAGTCCCTTCTGTTCTGTTAGCTACAACCTATTTTCCTACACTCCTTATTCCTAGTTATGATTTCAATCTTCAGTTGCATGCTCATCTTTTCATCATACATTTAGGTTAAAGGTGCAGCATCAGTCAAATCTTGTGATCTATATATTATTACCTACATGTGCATTATCTTTAACATCCCCCTAATCCATGTGTTTTATAATGTGCACAGTCTGTATTACTGAAGCTTAAAAGAGAAATCTGTCTTGACATCATGTTTGTTAATGATATAAATCGAGCCTCGGTGTTGTGACTATAAAACGCCTCCGCCAACCTTGCATAAATGCACCAGGATCATAAAGCTGGTGTGCTGCAGCTGCTGGTTTACGTGGAGCTACAGTTTGGTCCTCGTGTGTCAGCAAACATTCAGTCACAGAGGTAACAGCAGTTTCTCTGAGCTCATTAACCAGAGGACTGTTTGAAATCCCTCAGTGCTGTTCTGAAGGTGTTTTCAGACTCCTCAAAGTCTCTCCTAACCATCTGGATTTCTGCTAACTGTTCAGACCTCTATTTGCTTGTAGTCTAGTTTTTCTTTGCACTCTCACACATGACACATAAGAGATGAATGTGCAGATGTTACAGCGAAGATAGTGGTGTTGAAACTGCGTCGGCAGTACACGTACACAGATTTTTCTTCAAACTTGTGTTTGAAGTGGGATGTCTGACACCAATGTCACTGCTCCACCTGGCGTGAGCGTCTGCTGTCACCTTTGGGGAAGGAGCTGAGCCCTCGCCAGAGTGTCGATCAGCCAAACTGTCGTTAGGCCAGAGAACAGTTACGCACTGCCAACTTTAAATCGCTGCCAAGACAATTTTGTATGCAAGCGTCTCCTTCCCTTCTCACGCTCCTCTTGCCTTTTTCTTCCTCCTTTCTCTTCTCACTTCCCTCCATCCTCCTCACCACCTGTCCTGCATCCGCTGAGATCGAGTGTGAAGTTTCTCACTTTTGTCACAGAGACAAGGGATCGTGAGGAATTGTGCGATGGCGCCCCCGATGCCAGAGACTTGTGGGGTCTTCAAGGAGCATGCTGGACCTCTCGTTTCCTTCCCCCCCCCTATCTGTCACCCCCGTCGCTGCACTGAAGTGGGGTCCATCTGTTAAGTGTCTGTACGTCTGCCTTCCCAACCCACACGAGGACCCCTCACCATGCCACAAGTTCATCTAGAGTGCACACCAAATGGATGCACGTCGCATTAGACAGACGGACGTCCTTAGTCCAAAACAAAATACGCTAGTAGTTAGCATGGCTACAATGTGATTTGGCTAAGGAGAATCTGTTACTGAATGCTTTGTGGTTTCTCCTTAGAGTGTGTGTGTGTGTGTGCAGATATGAAAAAAAATTACAACTTTATTTGTAAAGCGACAGACGGCATTAGTCACCTTTCGCAGCTTTGTCATCTGTTCCAGCCAAACGTGCTGAATGACCGGGAAACTGCCAGGCAGCAAGTGTTAGAGAGACGAGGGAAGACCAGCATCTGAACGCCGTTAACTCTTTATGTATTGTTATTCAGGCCACAGTTTTATTCTCTTGTGTCTGGTAGAGGAGCCTGGGGGGAGATAACCACAAGTTATGTGACTGGGCTTTTGATGAGCCCCAGCAAGCATTCAGAGGAGTGTTTAGGAGGAAAAAAGAGGAAAAAATGAAGGCTGTGTTGCATTATATACTATTCTATAAAGGTGTATAAAATGTTTAAAAGTGAGTCTGTTAAAATGGTAAAAGCTCAAAGGACGAACAAAGGTGTTGGTGCTTGTTTACTTTTGAACAAGAATCTCGGTTACATTTTTACATTTTGACTTTTACACCAATTTCACTGAGAGAAACCACACTTTATGTTATTTTCCAAAGATAAAAGATGGTTGCTTGACGAACTGTGTGAGCTGTGGAAACGCTCTTCAGCATCAAAGTAATCCAGCGATCGCTGTCTGCACTGAATAACCTACAGCTAATTTGACTCTTAATTCGCAAAAACAGGCCTCAAAGTTTAGCCGACGGTGATCTCAATCATGGATATTATACAGTAAGCGTGCATCCCCCGAAGCACTATGTGAACTCTAATTAGGAATGATTATGAGTAAGAAAAGACTATATTAATTAATTTAGCTTTTTTTTGCCTATCAGTACATTGTTTTGACATCACTAAGCTGCAGAATGTTCACTAATCCTGCAACAAGGATACTCCTCTCTCTATCTATTCCTCTGCAGATATTTCCCATGTGTTCCAGAAAATGTATAGTACAGCTCATTAATTGTATTTCTGACAAGCACATCTTACAGTAATTATTCTGAAAATAACTACATGGCAAGACCAAACATTACTCTGTTTAAAAGCCTGTAAATAAATGAAGAGAAAATTATAGGGCTTAGCTTTATATTAATGCACCATGCTTAAAGGAAAAGGGTCACATCTTATGTTGAAGCACCTTCAGATGTAGCTTCAAACTTCAATCCACATTTGCAAGCATGTGTTAGGTTGTGTGTGTGTGTGGGTTGTGTAATTTCTGCATCTGTAAGGATATAGCGAAGGCTACGTGAAGAGGTGGATACAGCTTACATCTGTCTAATGTGTCTTAGAAAAGAGACAACAAAAACAGCACAATGAGGAAGGGAAATGAAGATTGTTTTATGCCTGTTTTCTGGAGGAAAAAACTGAACCTATAAAAGCAACCATCAATATTGAGTTTTATCACATCATAAACAAAACAACCTGTAAATGTTATGTATGGTGCAGTACAAATCTATGAAGGTTCAGGAAGAGGAAAAACTTTTTTTGTGGTCCTGGCAGCCTGGGACAGTAACTGACCTGAAGACTTGTGACTCATGTGTTACATATAGGTGCCTAGACGATCTCACATTTTTAAAACACAAGTATCTACAACAGTAGGTGTGAGAACAACATTTGCTGCAACAAACAACTCGCCTTTGTCAGAAATAACTAAACTAAAATCATCAATAGGAAGATGGTGAGGTGGAAAAAAGGTGCCTAAATCCCTGGCTGTGTCATGCAATAGAAGTTTGTCTTTCAATCAAACAAAAATAGATTAAAAAAGAAAGAAGCTCTTTCCCTTCAGTACCTTTTGTCTCCCTATAAATGACGAGTCTTTCCCAGTTTCAACTCTGAGCCGAACAAAGAGGACGGCATTTAATTGAAACCCTTTTATTAATCGTGTTCAATTTCATATCAGTCTCCAGGGAGAGAGATGCAACGATCTCAGCGCTTTGTCTCATTACGTTTCCTATTCAGCACACTAGTTAATGTTTATTTATTTAACTTGATATGGTCTACAATGGAGGTAATGAAGATGAGAACACACGCCTGAGTGGAGGGATCTGCAAAGCAGGACCTGTCAATTTCGATTAGCGCAACGGCAGCACAAACGCAGGCAGACAAAGGCGGAAAGCTCAGGGGAACTGTAGTGTTCTTAACTCTCAAAACTCTCTTTGAAAGAAATGTTTGGTGGATCGGTGCATTATTGTAAAATCCTTTACTTTTGCTTGTGTGTGTGTACACGTATTGCATGCATTTTGGGGACATACGTATAATTACACAATCACATTTTGGGGACTTGCCATCATTCTGGGGACCAAAAAAAAGCACAGTCCTCATTATGCAAATCACCAAATCTTATTATAAATAAAGACTAGGTAAGTAGTGGTCATACAGGTATAATGCCAAAAAAAGGGCAAAGACATGCTGGTTTCTCTGCCTGCTACATTTCTGTTGCTCTTTCTAATAACCTTGAAGTATTTTGTTTTTTTTTGTTTGGTACAAAGATGCAATTATGTGGAAAATATATTGTGCTCTTTCACTGCAGGCCTGGTAACATAGAAGAAGAAGAAATGGTCAGAAGCAGCCACAACCATTGCCCCTTCAAGTATACCTATTAAGCTTGATGAATTGAAACTGAAATGACTGGAATCCCTGCAGCCAACGTATAAATAAGCTTCTCTCCGACGGGACAACAACGGAATGGGCTGGAGATTTATTGACAAGTTCAGAAATAGGAGAATATTTTTGGGGGGTGGAAGGCAGATTTTTAACCTTATGTGTAAATGAGTAGATTTTACCAGATGGTGTACAGTAATATTGTGTAGATAAAGTCAGGTTACAAAATAATCAGGACATATTTTAGCAGAAACTATAATGCTAATCGTCAAGACCTGGCTTGTACCATTGCATGACTTAATACCACAAGACGTATGAATATAAGGTCACTTAACCAGTGTTAGCACCACACCTCCCTAGCAGTCATTAGGCAGACTAGAGCTTCATCTGACAGTCAGACTAGGCAGCACAGGTTTTCTCACAGGTAGATACCATCATCACAGTCTGATGGTGACACCTACAAATCAGTGTTCTGTAGAAATAAACTAACATCTAGCTAAGAAAAAAACCTGTATAATAACACCAGCACCTCCAGTGAAACCCTGCAGAGAAAGTTACTGCAGCTCATTCATCCTGTATGTTAATAAGCAAAGTAGTAGTTATATAACTGTGTACTGATACATTTCCTGACATTTTATCTACAGTGTATTTTGAAATAAACAAATTCTTAACTGAAGCCTCTGGTGACAGTGTTGGGACTGCCAGCTTGCTGGATAGCGTCTCATAGTTAATGAACTGTGAGATGTCCAAACAGAGATTATTTTACCTGGGCTTCTCTCTGGAGTGTTATGGTTTCATTGTCCTTGAGGATTGTTTTACTGGTGTCACGTTTAGATGTTAAAATACAATCCTCATAGCCTGGAGTTTCTTTCTTTTTTCACATATTGTCTTACCTGATGGTTTCGGCTGTTATGGAAACGACTTCCAAAATCACCACCATTATCCTACAACTCATTCTTAATACATGCCTGCTGACTTGTTTGACTGGAAAAGAATCCACTCTATTAGAGCTTTAGTTAATTAATTAACTTTATATAAGGACAATTAATGGCGGATATTACACTCTTTTGTGCAGGCAATTCTACTTTAAACTCAGGTAATGAGTTTGTGGACCTCTGCCACCAGCTGTTGGTCTGCAGCCTACAAAAGACTTTCGTAAGACTTCCCAAGGTAATCCGACTTAGTTAAAATGCTGGGGACTTTGATTATGAAGAACAAAAAGGGAAAAGGGACAGGTAGGAGGAGGTGTGGAGGGGGAGCAGGGGAGGGAAGGTAGGGGGGGCGGCATTGTTGCACGGTTCCCCTTCAATTAGATTTAGCTGTAATTGAACCCCTGGGGAAGCACTGATCGTCACAATAAAGTGCGGCATTACCTCAAACCGGATTTAGTGGCAACATGATCCTCCGCTGCTCTAGGTGAGACATTTAATTAAGTCCCATTGCTTTTGCAGAGCAGCCATATAACTGAATTAACAGTGCAGAGACCCACCAGGCATGCATTCAGCCAGCCTCGTATACAGTGGTATCTCACTCTGGCAAACATTAACAACAAAAAAAGGATTTGAAAGAATCTTTGTGTGAGAGAAGGGCAATAGCACTGAAACTTTTAATACACAAACATAAAACTCACAGTGTGAACATTATACTTTTATGTCTGAAAGTGTGGGAGCAGTCTCACAGCCAGTCAAGTGTGTCTGCACCTTTTCTGCAGTGTCTGGCCTTATTGAAGTTTACTGAGATTTACTCTTGCAGTAATGAAGGGCAGCTTTGGTGAGGTTGGTGGCATTGGTGTGTGTTTGTGTGTGCGGTGCGAATCAGGGCACGCTTGACAACGCCTCTAGCCTCCCTCTCCTCATTACTGCCAGACAAATAAATGCTGCACATCTCACTCGGAACATCGGCCAGGGCGAAGGACAATATAGGACTGCAGCCTGCAGGAGTCTCTCACTCTGAGCTGGGCATTTACAGCCAGATACACCAACACACCACACACACATGGTCACTATGTGGAGAAATTGGCAAATAGTAAAGCAAGGGTTGAACAGAACCAGCATTACTACAGCATAGAAACTCAGAAAAAAAAAGTTCAAAGGAACATCACTTTCAGAAATTTCTTCTAAGTATCGGCTTGGCTAACCTCTCAACATGTTTCACAGCAGCACAAGGTTCACTCTGGGCTGTTCATCCCTTAGATGGTACAGTCAAAGGAGACGTCATGGATTAGAAGTTTTAAACAGTCCATTTAACAGCATTACATCTGAGCTATTCTTTAGAGCCCTCCTACATGTGTTTGTCACCAGTTTAAAAAAGTCAAATGTCATGATGCAAGAACATTAAATGGCTAAAAAACATGTTTACACTCAGTATAACCTTCTAAAATTATAAAGACAGCAACAGCACAGAAATATGACCATTTCTGTGCTGTTGCTAAAAGTTCTCTATTTGATCAGACCAGTGTTGTGTGTTTTTTACCTTTACATGTTTCGACTACTTCCTGCAGTCTTCAGAAGTCATGTGATGTTACTGGTGACATGTCTGCCACACCTGTGACACTGTTCTGAGGAAGCCAGACTGCTGTCCTGCACCTGGGACACAGTGCTGAGCAAGCCGGACTACAGATACCACTGATCCCTTACTACCTGGATAAACCTGCATAAATCAGCTGGCAGACACTTCACCGGTAACATCACTTGACTTCTGAAGAAGACTGCAGGAAGTAGTCGAAATATGTAAATGTAAAAATCATGTAAATGTAAAAAACACGTAAAGGTAAAAAACACACAACACTGGTCTGATTAAAAAGAGAACTTTTAGTATATAACTAGGTGAAGACCAAATGAATCTTGTTTTCTGTGCTGTTTGGTTAAAATAACAACAGAACAATTAAATGCTAACTAATCGAGATGCTAACTTCCGCATAAAACACAAACTGTTCAGAAATACAAATTGATTTGTTCCTTCTGCTATTTCCTCATAGCTATTTGTTTGTCTGTGGCTACAGTCTAGCTCAGTTATGTAGGGTGCAGTACTTTGTAACACTCGGTCACACCAGAATGTGATACAAATATATATTTAGTGTCTTTGCAAAGTGTTTGATGATGTAGTCAATATATATAAAGAGAAGATAGCGAGGCATCTTCTGCAGTTAACTCAGTGGCTGCTAACTTGCTTGCTTCCTTGTCCAGGGAGTGGCATTTGGTCATTTGGTCATTTAATCTGACGCACACACACAACATGGATAGTAATAAGAAAATGATGGTTTTAAAAACAAAAAAACTGTCTGTGAGTTTGAACAGAAAGGGAGGAAATCGAACAACCTCCACCTCCTTACTGTGTGGACTGCATCGGCTGACGTCCTCTTTTTCTCTCCTGATGTTACTATGACCACCACAAGGTGCTGTGCCTATGGAAACTGTGAGTTGTAGCTGTATTTATTATTTCTGCAAAGATATATATATATATATATATATATATATATATAACACATTTATGTCACTGTGCCACTAGACAACATCTGTCATAGTAGCCCTCAGGCTTACTCTGACTTGAGCGTGTAGGGTCAATAGATCTAAAGTGACCCAAATCTCACAGGGCGGCCCGGGCACAGAGCAGCGAGGGGAAGATGGAGGCATGGAGTCAGGAATGAGATTATTCTCTTCTTTTTCAGGCGAGGGCGCGGTCTCCAGCTCACTCGCCTGTCACACAGGAATAGACAGATGAGACATGAGAAGTTGATGTCGGTGAAGGCGGGCATGCGAACGTGAGTGAATTCACACTCAAATAAGCAGACAAAGGAGAGTCGACTGCAGAGAGAGAGTATCTTCTTTCTGTTTCATTTAGCCTCACAAAATACCCATCCAAAGCTTTTTTTCCATTAAGACACTCTCACTGGCCCAGTAATCTCTTGAAAGATTTTGGTGCAAGGCCAGCTGGGGAAAGGGCTTTGCAGCCAGGCAGTCCCCCCCCTTTTTTTTCAATCCACTCTTAGGAAAGCCAAAGCTCCAGAGATCGCCTAACCAGTAGGCAAATCTGGACAAACAGGACCTTTTGTGCCCCACGCTGGATTACCTGCTGAGTCCCATAAGCACCAAATGTCTCCTCTCTAAAGATTTAACAAGACCCGAGGGGAAAAAACATCTAATTTGTTGTATTCAGTGGAGTTCTCACAGGCATTATGGTCAGCACTATTGGGTCCAGCCAATCTAGATCTCCACAGGGTCCGGACTCTGGGTTCGGGAGCAGTCACTGAGGTGTATGCACATAGCAGACGTAAAGAAAGAAGACTCAATGAAAGGTCGATTTCAACCCTCTGTGTTGTTTACGTTATGGCAATGGCCTATAGATTACCCATCAGGCTGGCATTTAGCTTCAGGCTGTGTGTGGCCCTTGTTTCTCTTACTCAGCTCTCTCCTGATATGTTGTCTAAAAACAAAAGTTACCCATAAGAAACAAAGGATCTTTGCCCAAAGCTATACAGACACACACACACTTATTGATTTCTGGCCACCAGAAGGCAGAAGATCTCCAAGGCAGGCTGACAGAAGTAAGCTAACATGCTAGCAAAAAGCTTTGTGCTAAGACACTGTGCCAGCACAGAGCAAACACATCCCACCGGAGTTGTTTTCTGGCCATCTGACAAAGTATGCCGAGTATACGTTCCACTTTGAGCTCTGCCAACTAATGAGTAAAAAATATGACCTTTTGTTTGTAAGTGGCATATATTTTTTTGTACTCACACAGGTTCCATGTAGGAAGGTCGAACACTTGAGTAGATGGAGAGGTGGTGAAAGTCCCCCCTAAAAAAGGTGCAAAAATTAGAGTTTTTAAATCCTTGCTGATTGGTGTTGGAGCTGATAAAAACTGCTGATTAAAGCTTAAATTTGATTGTAACCTGTCCTTTGCAGACAAAAGCCAGATGTTTTAGTGGGTTTGGACTTCTACAAAAGGGGCACACACTCCTGTGGGTACACCTCATTAGTATTCAGTGACATATAATAGCTGTCCGAGGAGGCTTTATAATGACAATCAAACGGTTTCCTCTCAAATCCTGGGTCCAAGCATTTCAACTAGGAAGTACATGTTATTACCCTTATTGGCATTCACAGCATCCATCCCACAGTTTCATGAAAGCCTGGGACAATTGCCCTTGAGTATGAATGAAATTTATACAACTTCCTGCTATTAAGATATCTTCCCATTAGATATATGAGATGTTATCTCTCTATTATAGATGTATTATTTATGGCCAGCCATGCTTTAAAGTCAGCTATAAACAAGTGACTGAACACAGGAAACAAAAGCTAAGAGAGGGAGACAGGCGGCCTCAGCATTACAACATCTCAAGCTGCCCTTAACCACTTAATAACACCCAATAGGATTATATCACGTAGTTAAAGCTAAAGAAATAACTTGATTATACTTCAATCGTCACCCCTGACGGTGTTGTTTTGACTGGGAGGTTTTCACAAAACATTAAATCTGGGTAATATACTGGTCTGTGTCACGTGAGCCGAAAATGTGCAAACACTAATCACAAGGTACAACGATTGTTATGTTTAATGTGCCATTTTCATTACCTAAGATGTAAGAAATAAATGGAATTTCTTTTCAGTTGCCATGCTAATAGCATGCCCGGAGGTGAAAGTCTGAGAAAAAGGGAGAGGAGGAAGGCGTGATTAAGACCCGTAATTAATCTGAAGTCTAGTTATGAGGTTTTTGATGGAATTCATGTGTAGGTGCACTGTTGCACATCTACAGAAGAAGTTATGTGTGTGCCTACACATATTGAATTCAAGGAACTTCAGGAACTTCGTAATCATTTTAGTGTAGTACAGAAATGTGTACAACTGGAACTTTACTGAGCTGAGCCGTAAGGCGAAGTTCTCGATGTATCGGTCAATCTCTGTTCCAACTCTCACCTATGGTCATGAGATTTGGGTAGTGACCGAAAGAATAAGATCGCGAATCCAAGCAGCCGAAATTAGCTTTTTTCAAAGGGTGGCTGGGCGCTCCCTTAGAGATAAGGTGAGGAGCTCGGTCACTCGAGAGGAGCTCGGAGTGGAGCCACTGGTCCTCCGCATCAAGAGGAGCCAGCTGAGGTGGCTCAAGCATCTGTTTCGGATGCCTCCTGGACGCCTCCCTTGTGAGGTGTTCCGGGCATGTCCCACCCGGAGGAGACCCCAGGAAAGACCCAGGATACATGCGGTGGAGAGACTATGTCTCTTGGCTGGTCTGGGAATGCCTATGGATACCCCCAGAAGAGCTGGAGGAAGTGTCTGGTGAGACGGAAGTCTCGGTGTTCCTGCTTAGACTGCTGCCCCTGCAACCCGGCCCTGGATAAGCGGTTGAACATGGATGAATGGATGGAACTTTACTATGTTAGACCATTTTCAAGGTTGTTTTTAAGAGTTGGAAACAACAAAAAAGATGGTGGTGGGTACATGCATTGCAGCAGACTTTCACTTAGGAGTCCAAGGTTTGAGCCCTGGCATGTTCTGTCACATTTTGTCGGTGAGGACGGGCTGATTGGAATCCTACCAAGGCCAAAAGGCTGATGAGGACCCTGAGGTCCTGCAGTTGGGGAAAAAAGCCTTAATGGGGTTCATGATGTTTTGAGCAGACCGTTACTAAAAGATGTATTATGCCTCCTGAACCCAAACTGGATACAATCAGGATAGAAAGTGTTAATGGTCACTGTTATACATGTTTAGGGCTTGTAGCGAGGAAACACTTTCTACTCACTCTGTCATCCTTTCTGTGAGTTTCCATTCATATCAGTATCACCATCCATTATCCACCCTTTTTTTGATATCACAATTCAAGACACTGTCGGCTCGTAACAGGTGATGATTAGATCCCATCCGAGCCCTCCTAGCTTTTGTCAGGCCAAAAGGGTTCACCTAATTCCTTTTGGCATTCATTCCACTTAGCCTCCACTCTTTGCTTCCAACTCTCGCTCTCTTTCTCTCACTCATAGGGGAGTTGTCAGACAAGGATAACACCTCTCTGTGAAGAGAGAGAAAGGAGTGAGTGGGAGTGAGCGAGGGAGGGAGGGAGATGGCTGCTGGGATAAAGAGAACGCACACTGAAGAGTCAATTTACTTAATAACAGATTTTTCTGACATTTTTTTTTCTCCCGTAAGCCTTAAGAAAAAAAAGCGCTGCTGCTTTTTACCTGTGAAGATGACTGCCGTTCTTAAATCTCATTATCAAAGGTCTGTAAATTGAAGGGTGTGATCTCCATCTGGAGCTGCTGTAGACTAATGCGGCACAGTCCAAACAATGTGGGCTGATATTTTTTTTTAGGTGGTACAGAATGTTAATTGGCACGAAAAAATAATACTGAATCTGATGAGATGTAAAAACTACAAAGAAATAAAGGACTGGAATTATCTGTTGAAAGGATACACACGGTGAATTCACCTTGCGGGTCAGTGTAGCTGCACCTTATCAGCATGCTGAGCGGCCATCACGTGTAGTGCGTCTCCAAGGGACTGAACCGTGACCGTCTCACCTCTTCCAAGCCAAACTGTCTGGCACTAAACTGACTCAACACATGTATGGTCATGCAGGAGACTAGAGAAGAACTCTCTTTAAAATGTCTTGCTGTGTTCGAACCCACCGAGAGTCTTTCATTGTGAAAGAAACATGGGAGATAACGGCGCAAGAATATAGACTACAAAAACTTGGCTTTTATTTTGGTGTTTACTATAAGGACTGAAGAAGGACTTATCATCCACATCTCCTTTGCCATCTTTCTTAAGGTATAAATAAGGCATTTGCACTGTATTTTCATTGGTTTCCTGTTTGGAGCATTTTGTACACTGTTTATGTTTGGCTAGTAGCTTTATACAGAATGTAAACAGCATCTCTGCACCTGCAACGTGGACAGAAACAGCACCTACATACATCCGAGAGGCAGATTCCTTAGGGCCAAACAGAGAGGCAACAGCAACGCATATAGTTCTATTTATACCTTCTTTACAAGGTTGTCATAAAACATTTGGAACAATCCTAGGGATAAAATTTACCTCACACGGTCACACAGATGTAAAGATCACAGCAAAGCCCTCATATAACATTAGGGTCTACTGTGATCTGTGCAAAGCAGGATGCCTCCTACACATCATTAAGATAAGCAAAGCCCGGACCATCTGGTGGCCCAGTGCTTAAGATGCATGACATATAACTGCAACGTCCCAGCTTGATTTTTGGCTGCAGACCCTAGTTGCATAGCTGTCTCCGTCTCTCTCCAGATATTTCCTGTCTATATATACACTCACCATCAGCTGTCTAATAGAGGCCAGGCATCACATACTGCAGCAGACTTTCTCCAAAACTCAGTCATAACATGACTGAGTTAAGACCTGAACATGTAACCTAGATTAAGCTAGCTTGCTAGATCTTTATGTGAAAACTGAGACTCAGACAAGATTAGCCTCTGCAGTAACAGCCAGGAATTTGTAGCTAGTTAACTAGCCTGCTATGAGCTAAGCTAATAGTAAAGCAAACTATTTGTAGTTACAACATTGCATCTTAGTTTTATAATACAACAAACACCCCAAGACAACACAACAATTCAGGGTTAGACTGGGGAGCTAACCCTCTTTTAGACAAGATTATCCTAATTTGTAGCTAGTTAGGTAGCCATATGCTAAGCTAACAAAGCTAGCACAATGTCACAGCTAGCAAGCTAACTTTTTGGGGTCATCCAAAAAAAAAAAAAAACAAACACTGATGCTTTACAGATGTGGGCAGAGTTTGTCCGCCTTCTACTCTACAACAGAACTAGCTTCCCTTTACCCATATTGGCAATACTAACCAGCATCAAAGTATCACCACCACATCATAGCAATAACTAAAGAGTAAATTTGACCTACTTCTGTTTTGTATACATATTCAAAAGCATGCTTTTATTTTGAAATAGAGTGTAACCTTGCCCCTGAAATAAATATCTGTTTATTTTGTAAACAAAGGTTGCCAGGGACACACCGCAGCATAAGATAATGTAAGTGCAGGATAAATGTTATAATGTGATCAAATGAGATGCTACATCCACTCATCGTAACACTCGCCCCTTGGCTGCCCACTCACACAGCCCCCGTGGACATTGTCAGTGTCTCTGTCACCAGTTGTATGCCCCCTAAATGTGTGTGCATGAGTGAAAGCAGGCACGCACACACACACAGACAGACATTATGGATGGCAGGGAAAATGCGGAGAGAGTCATCCTGTCCACCATCACCGCGGGGCTTCTGGAAGAGTGGACACCAATTACAGCCAACCAGACCGAGCCAAACACTGCTTCAGTCCACCAACCGCCCCTCCATCCGGCCGCCGCAACCCCCGACACCCCTTTTTCTCTCTCTCTGCCTGGCTCTGTTGCATTCCCTTTGGTCATAGCTGTACGATGGCCAGCCATGTGTTACAAATGGGATAAACTGCAGTGGTTGGGTGATGTGCGTGTGGGTGGATGCGAGTGGGTAGCCATGGCAGCCAACACGAGAAAGAGAGAGGGGGGAGAGAGAGAGAGAGAGAGAAAGGGGGAAGTTGTGTTGGGGTTGTGGGTGTGAGAAGAAAATGGGTACAGTTTCAATGTGTGTGTTAGAGGCTGCATGTGGAACTAGACATTTGACAGCTTAGAAAATATGACTGCAGAATAAACAGCAGTTGTATGAAACCTACACAGGAAAAGAGAGCGAAGCTGCTCTCTGATGTACCTCGAGTGCTCATCAGCTGTGTTTGTTTATCCACAAGGTCTCATTTATTCCCGTGGTCCCGGCACACTTGGCAGGTGGAGGGGGTGAAAATGACTAGTGCTGGGTGCAGCACTGCCAGTCCCTGCCTTGGAAGCACATGGCAGATCGGCAGGCGCGTTGTGCCACCATATTGACCTGGCACTGACTGACACATGTCGGGAGAAGGGAGGTGTGAAGAAGAGGGGAGGAGAGGTCACCGTTTCGCTCGTCTCGTCAAGTGCTCCTCGCGGTTCCCCCCTGTTTTGGATGGACGGGAAACATCTGCTGCGGTGCCCCCGCCCAACCTGAACTCCACCCCCCCTTCCCGCCTCCCCTGAGGGCAAAGCCAGCTTGAATGCCTTCCACCGCCTGTGCAAGGCTGGAACTGAAAAAACAACTAACCTGCGACTATCCACTGACAAACAGCCATGAGCACACAGACGATTGATGTGCAGACAATTAAAGTCATGCCTGACATGTTAAAAGTAGCTGATGAGATCTTGATCTGAATCCATTCGGATCTTTCATCACGTTGTTGTGATTAACGATTCCTCCCTAGACACCTTGCCAGCTTCATGCAGGGACTCCATCAAACAATTGGACTGGAGGTAAACCAGGAGGCCTGATTTGCATCAAGGCGACGACGGCCCGCTCGTTTGTTAAAAAAATACTGTGGATGCTGAGCTCTAATTAAGTTATTCATCAAGCTGGAGCTGATATTATGCAGGAAAAAAGGGTTTATGTCAAAAAGGGATTTAACTATACCTTTAAGGTCCTCCATTGGTCTTCCAAATAGGCCCTGAGTGGCTACACACTTTATGTTGTGAGGATCAGGCCTGGATTACACCTTAAGACGAGAGCTTTAGAGCTGAGGTATGCAAACTGTGAGTGCACGAGGAGAAAGTTTATTTGAGCAGCTTGTCTGCATTGTTGGTTACATTCTTTTTCATTCATGCTAGCAGTTAGCAACAAAAACATGTGTCAACAAATAAAGGCTGGATTGCCATTAAATTTGGTTGAGTGATGCCCAGCAGAGGGGCTCTGATGATGTTTGTGTTACTTTTACTATTATTATATATATCTATTGGATGGATTAGCATAGTGTTGGGTGGAAACTCACTGAAATTTGGGCCTAACCTGTCGGGGAAAATGAATAAATCTTTATAAGTGACTGGGGTTTATGTACATGCCCTCTGGTGGTCATGTGAATAAGTGCATGTAAAAACCCAATACAATGGTAGCCAAGAGAAAGATTTTTATGCAGTTAACCCTTTCAACCCCACAGCCCCCCTTTTTGGGGGCTTTTGCATGCACCCAATAATAAATGCCATATAACACTGTACTAACCATGTAAAAAAAAAAAAATAAATCATATTGCATATCAAATTAAACAGGAGAAACTCTAGCACAAGCACATATAAGTCATATTTACACACATCAAACATAACTTCAACACCATGCAAATCAATTATCGATAATAAAAATCAAACTCTCATATCAAAGTTGACCCACTCTGATACTTCAAGTCACACAAACAAACAAGGTGTCATATGAAAGCTGAGATTTTACCAATTCACACTGTTACAGTTGTTTTGCTATATTGTAAATATTCGGTAAATTAGAATATAAAGAATAGAAAAGTAAAAAAGATCACTAGTTTAGAGCGAGTAACAAAAAGTCTTCTGTAAATTTGCAATAAAAAGTCTTATTTGAGGGCAGTAAATGCTTGGTTCAGATAGACCAACATGTCTGTTGGTTAATAAGTTAATTAAGTTTTCAAATAAATCTTGAAATTATGCTTTTTCCACAATAAACACTAATTTACTAATTTAATTTAATCTAATCTGAATTTTTACTCCATAGTCTTAACTCCCTAAAACAAAAGTACACATGATCATATCTGTCACTGCAGGTGACACTAGCAGTTGACCTTTTTTTGGCCTTTATATATGACGACACACTCTGACATTTATAATCCCCTGATAGCATAACCACTAGGACTCTCTGTGGATTATTATTCAGTAAAGCAGATTCAAACGAGGTGTTTTAGCAGCCTGATATACAAGTGCTGAGTTTGTGTCAACATGTCTGCCTCTGTTTTAAATTCATTGTGATTCATGTTGCACACGAAGCAACATGTACCTTTATTAACATAAGAGCAGCATCTATTACTATGTAGGTCCTCCTCTGCCTCCCCCCCTCTCTCTCTCCTCATATAAAGCGCCGTTATATTTATGATGCTGATGATGACTTTTGTCATGTGTTTTACAGATGAGACGACACTTCCAAAAATCTTCATCATGTGCACCTATGACACTTGGGGGAGGCTGAAGTAATACTACAGCAGAGATGGTTGTGTTGCATGCATGTGACAGGAAGCAGTGAAGGAAATCTAACTTTCAAAATAAAAGCTTTGAGTATTTTGAGAGTTGTTTTTTTTTTTTACTTTTTATTTGTGTTCGGTTTTTCATCATGTTTAGTGTTTGCATAAAAATCATGGTCACTTTCTCCTGTGGTCAAATCATCTAATACAATTTTACAGCTTCTTTCAATTTGGTTCGATTTCATGTTTTTGGTTCCGCTTTGTATTGTAAAGTGTAGGCAGAAAAACCTCTTGGTTCCATTCAGGTTAAAAAAAATGTCATTTGTTTCAAGGTTTCACAAAATCGCCCCCCCCCCCCTTCAATTTTGGGATTGTGGATCAACAGAACCGTCGATAGTAAAACACCAATAATAAGTAAATAGACATAAAAGAGAGACTGCACTATTCATTATTAAGGCCTCTGTCTGATACAAAATACAACTCTTACTGTGGGGCATCTACTTGACTGACCACTGTGATGGTTCTTGTTCTACCTCTAACCTCTTGATCAGACCACAGCCTTGATGCTAGCCTTAGGCCACGCTCACTGATGTGTAATGTTTTATTGAAGGTGCTGCCAGTGCATGGTACTGTCATTGGAGTATTTGAGATTGAAGTTAGCAAAAAAAAAAAAAAAAAAAACTTGAGGTGTAACAAAGGCAGTCTTTCAGCACCTCCATTTTCTACCCTTTTTCATCTGAAGGAAAATCCAGAAAGCAGAGAAAATGAAAAATTGGTTTGCATCTTTAACTCGGCTCCTATTTAAGCTGTGAAATAGTGAGCCGAATCAGCCTTTATACCAATTGGTAAATGACAAATTAGACTTTGCCAATACTTAATTGAAACGCTGGGCTAAATGTGCCCACGCTGTTGCAGCCATGCTGTTGTGAGAGTAATTACTAAACTAGTGCACAAAAAAGTACAGAGGGGATAAGAATTATCATTTGTCTTCATTGCTGCAGTTGTAGAGAATTTGCTCCTAGGGTCAAATTAATTCATAACAGCCATCCATGTAGTAAAAAAATGGATAATTACACTTGAATACTGATTAAAAGTTGTTGTTTTTCATTTTATTTATTTGGCCAGTCATTATACTATATATTGACTATATATATATATATATATATATATATATATATGTGTGTGTGTGTGTGTGTGTGTGTGTGCGTGTGCGTGTGCGTGTGCGTGTGTGTGTGTGCGTGTGTTTTGTCCATTGTTATGGTGAGAAACACATTTTGGCCTCAGATTGTCAGGTTACATCTTGTTAAGAGTGCAGGTGCGGTCTGATTTCATCATTTTTTGTGAATAGTGTATTTACTTTGGAGTATTGCATTGCCAGGATTTTGTTTTTTATCTTGACCAGGACCTGACAGCTAGCACAGCCAATATTTTACCATCAAAACACATTTTTCCCCCTTTTTTGCACAAACAATAAACATGCATAGCTTGATCGGTTTCTACAACAACTGTGTTTGACCATACCTTCAAGGTCTGCGGCTCTGTTCCAAAGTTCTAAATGAAATTGAAATAGTCTCTTAATATATTATTATAGATGCTCTAAACTATTAAACTATTAAAAAAAAACCACTTGTCTTTTATTTCTTCCCAGAACGCACACTAAATCTCAGGATGATAAAACCTGGCATACTCATCTTGTCTATTTACATCTTCCACTTGAGAACTAAAAGGCTTTTGAGTCACAGATAATGTTTCTTTCTATCTCCCCTGTTCATCCCTAACCTTTTGTGTTTCTTGCAGGCCATTTCAGGACTAAAAAAAAAGGAAAGAAAAAGCTGTCTCTAAGTGCAGCCCCATGCACTACTTAACAGTGAATACAGCCAAGCTGAATCAGTCCTCAATAGTCATGCAAAATACAATTCCATCTATTTTTTTGGTTGCCAGAGGGTTTTTTTTTTTTTTTTTTTTTTTTTTTTTACTTATTTTATTTTTTTACTATGCGGCTTAGTGTGTTCACATTTCCATTGTTGATTCTGATGACCCTGACCTCAGTGTTTGTGCAGCTGGAGAAGTAGTGAGTCTACGCAGCTCCGTCATTTTTGGACCAGGATGTGCAGTCATTTTGATATGCTAAGTACATATCACTAAAAGGGGACAGTCCTCAACCCAGAGACCTTTAGTAAACGTTTAAGAACAAACACCTGGTGCTGGGTCTGGGAGGCGAATACCAGGCAGGTGACTGGGTGATCTATTTGACTCTTAACAACAAGTGAACTTCGACCAATCACATTGTTAAGCGAAAATACAACAAGTTCATGCAACCCCTTCGTAAATGTCTAAAAATGCCCATACTTCCTCAAAAGATGCTAACTGGTCCAAACCAACAGTGGTTTGACTGCGAGCACGTACTGACCAAGCTGCTTTGACACTTACAAAAACTGAAAATGAAAGTGAATAGTCTGACCCATTTTGCTGTTTATGAATGAAAACACGTGGTACACTGTTTCCTCTTTTGCTCACATTATGTACTGCAGGACTGTTTGACATCATTGTTACTTGAGTGATGATGTTTTTGGGGCAATTTTCTGCAATGACTATAGCCAGTGTACCATTTTCCCCTTTTTTTGACAGTTAGCAGTTTTATCGCTCTTCAGACTTTAATCTATGTGTAAACTAATCTAATTTTCCCATGAGGACACAGTCATAGTGAGTAATATGTGCATTTTCTGTGGAGCATGAGTCATATCCATTATTATTATTCTCTATTATTTCCAGCTTCATCTGGCACAGTTTATATACTGTAGGCTCTGTGAGGGAGACATTACCTTAGAGTGTAACAAAAGTCAAATACTAGAGTTTAATGTTAAGTTTGAGGAGCTTCAGCTTCAACTACTGAAACAACTATTATTCACGCCAAACACCACAAAGCACTTAAAGGTATCCACCCAGCTAGAGGCAGCAGAGCCCCTGTGCCTAAGGACTCCTGCCACCCTTAACAGAGGAGCTCCATTCACCCCAATCATCATCCATTAGCAAAATGCTAGGACGTGGCTAGCTTTTCAAGTCATTTCTGATACGTAATCAGAACTGTAAACTGTAAAAGTAAACCTTAGTTAATGTGTGTGTATGCTCTGCACATACTCTACACACATTGTTTTATTTCACTTTACACTGGAGTCTGCAGGGTCTTTTATTTTGAAAAATAACTGGATCACATGTATTTGCACATCTTAACTCTCAATAAATGACACATTCATGTTGGCCAGCCTGCAAGCTAGCTAAGATGCAACTCCACAGATGTTCTGGATTAAGGTGACTAAGGTAGACTAGACATAAGGAACACACTTTGGGTGATGGATATGACCGTCTGCTTGCAAGGAAACAAGCCCCCCCCCAACACACCCTCTCTTTGTTGTCAGTGATCCCTGGTGCAAGAAAAGGAACTGCTGCTCCGCACAAACAGCCAACACATAAATTCACTTACACACATGGCCTGACATCCTCAATCACATTTCCAACTACTCATGTTCACTTTTGTCATTTAACACAATCAAGGCAGGCCATCTGACATTAGCTCAGCCACCCACAGAGGATGTGCACACCAAAGGTTTTGGTTCTTCGCTTCCTCTCCTGCCGGCACCACTGCAGGTGTTCCTGTTGGTATGCCAACAATCCGGCTGGTGAAATTATCCTTTCATTAATGCCGCCACGTTATTTCAATTTCCTTCCGTTAAAAAAAAAGGTTATATAGGTATAATTATTGGGGCAAATAGTTCTACCGATCTACAAGGAAATAATTGGCTTTTAGCTGCAGAGAGAGATTTCCTTGGCTGCCTGAACACAGAGACAGCTCTGGAGTCGCTTGGCGTGCTTACAGCATTAGCAGGGGACCGGCAGTGTGCAGAGGCCCCAATGACAGGGAGAAATAATTATGAACGGAAGCAATGTTCAAGCCAAGAAGCCAATTTGTAAATGTCTCTTGGTTGCTGCTGCTGCTGTTGTGTGTGTGTGTGTGTGTGTGTGCTCTCACGAGTGTGTCTGTTTATATGTAAATGCATTTTTGTGTAGCGCAGCATCATGTGTACACGACTGTGTCCATGTGTTTATTAGTGGCCACTGTGTAGGCAGATGCTGCGATGGACTCCCCACTCGTCACACAGCCTCTCTGTGACCTTCAGTCACTGAGCTGTGAACACCAAAGACGCCATGCTGAATTTGACACATTGCAAATGCAAACATTTACCTGACCAATAAAAAAAGAAAGAAAACACAACCAGCTTCCAAATGAAGAGGGTGTTACAGTAATGAAATGCTGGAAGCCTCTGCGGGCACCAGGCTGCTTTCTATAGGCTACGTGATGCATGGTGATTACCGCTGAGCCTGAGTTTTAGGTCGGAAATGAAAATGTTTGCAGGAAGTAATTAGGCATTCTTACAGCAGAACATTTGGGACAGAGTAAAAAGTGGATTTGAGTTCTGGCAGTTTCACTTGTAAGAATTCCAGAAATCAAAATTGTCAGTATTCTGGCATTAAACAATCAAAAATGATTTCTAATTGAAATGTAAGAATCCTGACAGTGATAAGTTTTTATTCAGAGATTAATGGCAGAATGGTGGTTTCAGATATTTTTACTGACAAGAAAGATTTTAGTTAAATTCTACTTTTTAAACAATACTTTTACAAAATGTTCTTTAAATTTTGAGAAAAAAATGCACATTTGAAAATGTAGACTAATATATTTCAACAACTATTATTCACGCCAAACACCACAAAGCACTTAATAGCATCCACCCAGCTAGAGGCAGCAAAGCCCCTGTACCTAAGGACTTCCGGCTGCCCTTAACAGCATTAGCAAAATGCTAGCATGGCAGGGCTAGCTTTTCAATTCATTTCTGATATGTAATCAAAACTTTATTAGGCAAACGTAAAGTAAACCTTAGTCAAGGTGTGTGTGTGTATGCTCTGGACATTGTTTTATTTCACTTTACACTAGAGTCTGCAGGGTCTTTTATTTTGAAAAATAACTGGATTTGCTGTCTCAGAAAAGAATCCGTGATTAAACTTTGTGTTCATTGGAATTCTGACTTAATCTCATTTTAAATTTTCATTTTGGAACTTCTGAAACTTTTCAAGTTTAACTTATTTGAATTGAAGTATACATTTTTGTACATCAAAATCCAGTTGGTCTAGTCGCCCTCTGGGTTCACTTTTAGGCAGAGGCTTCTCTCTCTCACACAGTTTCTTTTCAGCCTCAGGGCTCCCCCTTTGCCAGAGACTCAGAGGTGTCACCTGGTACGGCAGACGGTGCCCAACCCCCCCACCCCCCACCCACCACCACCACCACCCCCTCTTCTACCCTTGTCCCCCCACACCTGTCACTCCTGCCAGAGTGTCCTCTCACTCTGGTCATCAGCGCCATCGGTGGGGCGCCTCTTCTATGACATGAGGCCTGCATAGAGGCTGATAGTCGTAGCTTGGCGAGCGATCAAACACCTCTGCGGGTGTCTCTCTCTCTGTTTTTAGTTGCAGTCTAAAGTTCTTGTAAGGATCTGCTAAAAATGTGGCATATTTTATGGCGGTGGCAGGGAGAGGGGGGTGGCGGGTGGAGGGTGGGTGGTGGTGGTGGTGGGGGTTTTTAGAGCTGGGGAGAAAATGAATATGTATGTGCATATTTATCCAGAAAATGATTACTTGCTGGAGCATTCATTAATCGTTTTTTCATAATTCATTCTGCGCATATTCTCCTTTTTTTATTGAATTTAAACAAACCCATTAACGGGGATTAACTTCCCTGAATGAGACTTTGGTTCTCTTCCCAATTGCTTCCAAAAAGGGGCCCCTTGTTCCGTCAAGTGGAATTACTTGTGAGCGTCTGCAATCTCCTCGGAAAAGAATTATAGAACACGAGGGTGTGCTGCGCCGTCCCCTCTTCCCCGTTTTTTTTGCCACTCTCCCTCAAGTCAATTTATAATCACTTTTCAAAGGATATATCCCCTTATTGTTCCATTTTTTTCAGCAGAGGGGAGTGTATAAAGTGTTTTTACAGTAATGAGCGCATTATTTGCTTGTTGTTTTTTTAATAGCTGGTAATTTGTGTTTGACCATCATCTCGCCATCTCTCCCATGGTTGTTGTCAAGTTATTTCCCCGGCCTTTGTTGCTGCTTATTACACATCACTAATTATAGCCTGAGGAGAATAGCTTTCCTGGACCCTGACCTCTTACCTCTACTTAAGGCCACGATGAGGGGGGGTAAAAAAGTGAATGAAAAGGAGGGTATATAGAGCGCTTTGTAGCTGATTAACCATAAGGCATATATTAATGATAATTGGATGAGAGGATATGAGAGGAGCCAGGAGCAACAAACCCTTTTTTTTTCCTAAAGATTCTGTTCATCACTGCTCTTACTTCCTGTTCTGGAAAGCCAACAAAGAGTGCCATCAAGTCTGCATGGAGGATGTGACTATACTTTACCTTAGGGGGGCAACACAGAAAGGCAGCATTGTATCCCACTGTGTAATGCTGCCCCAGATCTGTAATTACAGCACGCATTGCTTATTACAGCGTATAGGTCAATACATTGGTATTTCCAGTTACATTTAAAAAAATGTATTTTTATGACATAATAAAGTGCTATCTAGCATGGTTTTAAGACAAAAGTATATCGGCGAGGAAGTAGAATTACCACCAAGTCTCCCAGGCAGGTGCGCTGTGGCCACAAAGACGTCCCACTCAGCTAGATAAATGTGCACACGCATGCATAAACGCACACAAACAGAACATGCAGTCATGGCTTCAAAGTGTTTACCAATTGTGTACCCGATTAGATTTACTTGCCCTGTTGGCACAGCTTGAGAACAACATGTAAATGATGCCAGCCAAGCCAATTAGCTTTGATTCAGACACAAGACAGGAGGCCAAATATCACACGGGATAGACCGGCGTGGCTACAACATCATGTTTTCCCCGAGCTAATAAAAGGCAAGAACGCACCGGCTAGGCGGCTACAAAGATAGCTTTCAGAGAATGGTACAGGAGGGTCTCTGTGAATCACTCACTTTTCCATCTCTCTCGCAGTTGTCCTTTGGTAAAGAAAATAAATAAATAAATATGATCACGCTTCTCTGAGCACCATCTGGCAGCTCGTACTCTTATAGCACCCATCACATCTCTCACTTCTCTGCCAAGCCACACCACACTACAGTGGTGCATTTAACACTTTGTGCCATGGCATGGAAGTCTAAGGGAGCCACACACAATAGCTCCTTTTTAATGATTTGACCTTGACAACTTTAGTCGCTATGACGCCAATGGGCAAAAAGAACCATGAATGGTCGTTTTGGTGTGTGTGTGTGTGTGTGTGTGTGAGAGAGAGAGAGTTTCTTTCTTTAAAGAAAGATTTAAAATTATTTGGCCACATTCATGCAGTGCAATTTAAGGTGCGATTAGTCAGAGATAAACACACCTTGACATGTGACACTTTGTGTTGACAAACAACATTTTTTAATTAGTGGTTGTAGGGTTCTTTGTGTAGCTAAACTGAGATGCGTTAAGTGTTCTTACAAGCCAGTGTCATGTTGCCTGTTGGTGTTGAGTGCTCTTTGGTTGCAAGGTTGCCTTTAAGCAGAGACCAGAGCAAAGTTTACACTCTGTCACACAAAATCAAGTATGTCCAATGGAACCGAGGGGTATCACCCAAGACACAATGGAGAGTGTATACAAACGTGTACGTGCGACCACCATGATACTTATGCTGGAAGCTTCTGTCTGATCCTTCTTCTGCCATTATTCACTGCAAAAGTCACTTCAAGTCCATCGACTTATGTCATAGAAGCATTTTTACTGAACAGCTAACAGTAGTTTCCTTTAGCAGGATAATCACTTTGTATTAGGAACGTCTAACAGAGCTGGGTTATCAACTGCTAAAAATAAATCAATGACTGCAGAAATAAGTGTCCACACCATGTCACAGCACAGATGAACAGAAAGCTACTACAAACCCAGCACATTAATATCTAACATCTTGCATATTTCATATGATCATACAGCAACGTGGGAGGTAATTTTCAGCCTGTACACTTTCTGTTGTTAACAGGGTGTCACAGGATATTTACATCACCCCCAATAAGTGACCTACAAACTGCAGAAAAAAAGACGATGGCGATGGTGATGGCTCTGCATTTCTGGTCTGGTGACTGACTTGATTTTCACTGCATATTTTATCAGTTAAAATGTGTTGTGAACTTGATAATGTAGTTTATTTTTCGCCGTGCCAAATGCACGATGATAATTCTGTGGCAATGCGGCATTCAAATATTTATGTAACATTGTGTATTGAACAGTTCAACACAGACCTGGATGCATGTGGAGTTATATATAACTATAACATCTGGTCATTTACATGGAGACCAGCAGTATTGTATGGGTCACATTTTATCAGTGTCCTTATTTTTCTCATATTTCATATTTTTTTTTTAATGGAAGTCGGTGCTGCATCTCTCATCTCGTCACTTTTAAATCCACCTTGAAATTAAAATTTTATTTCTGTCAATCTGTTTGATGCATTGGCCTTTGACCAGTTTTGAATTTTTTTTTCTTCTTTCTAATCTTATTTTACATCTTTCTGGGTTTTTCAGATAGTGTGAACACATGGTGCTATAGCCACGGGCTGAAAAACTGATTTTTTTTTTTAAAGAAAAGATTTCACTTATTTTGTCACTTTCTGCAGAAAATAAACAATAAAAAAGTTGTTTGTATTGAAATTTGTGCGCCATGAAAGTCAAACAATCCTTGTTACTGTGTGATTGCAAAACCGTTGTGAATAAAAGCAGCGATTAAACGTCTAAAAGGTTCAGCTCTTACTGGGATTGGTCTATTCTACCAGGCACACTTTCAATTTTAACTGCTGGTTGCAGGAAATCAGGAGGAGAAATATGAAAATAATGTAAGTGCTTTCTGACACAGACTTTGGCACTTGGATTTTTTAACAGGAATTTGCTCGGCTGACAGGTGGAAGGTGAGTAAGCAAAATGTGGAGAAATGAGAGATGGAAGTGGATGTAGAAATGAGTGAGAGAGCAAGAGAAATGAGAGAGAGAGTAGGAGTGCAGACAGAGACGAAAAGACCTGCAGGACATAATGAATGTTTCCTCCTTTGGGGGAACCGGACACACAAGACCTCCGTCCTTTTGCAGACTGCCAACACATCACAGATCAGTCCTGCCTAAAGAGACAACATCTGTCCCCAAAACACACTGATTATTGTAATTTTATGAGTTTTAGCATAGCATGTTAGCTTTCATGCTAGCAGCTGTGTGCAGCCAACACAGCAGTGCTTCAAGCTAAATGTCAGCATGCTAACCTCATGTTGGGAAGTTATGGACTATAGGATGTATATATGGAATATAAATTATGAGTGCCTGTATGTAGTTAGCATACCATTAAAGTTACATTTCTGCAGTTCTGGTTGAACTGCTACTTAGCGAGCTAAGCTACTTACTTTTGTTAGCTGACAGCTGATCAGTGTACAAATGATTTCTATCCATTTACCTAAAAAAAACTTTTGTCAACCATCTGAGAACTACAAAGACCAAGTCTGACATATAGCATAAATACATCGGACATATTTTGCTTCAAACTCCAACGCAGGACTGTAGTGGTAGCAAAAGAGCAACTTAGCATGGTAATCCATCCTAAAAGTTGTTGAGCTATTTCAATTTTGGTGTGTAACTTTGTGACACCGTTTATGGAATACTAATGCAAGGTTACATCACAACCGTTGTACCATCTGTTGGAGGAACGACTTAAAAAGTTGCTATGAAAACACTTACTGAATGGTAAAATCAAAACATTGCACTGTTTGAAGAAAGGTAATGAGCCACAGCCAACACATCTGACAATGCAGCGGGAACAGCAGCAGCAGTAGCTTAAGGCTGCAGCTAAAATTAAAAAGACCGGCCTGTCTAAATATGTTTGGGTAGGAAAACACTTCATAGTTTCTCCTCACAGTCAGCTCCTTTCTTCCAAGCTTTAAAATCATTGGCTGCACATAATGCGGAGGCCACGCTGTGACCAACACGCTATGCTCAAGCTGCCTATTTGCAGTTTGTAAATTACTGTGATTACATCCAAGACAGAACTTCAAAGAAAAGCCTATTCAAGTCATAATTGTGCATTAATTCTTTCTTTTTTTTAAGTCTATTATTCACTGTATTTCTGCAGCGTTTGATTGACCAGCAAACTCAACCATCAAGCTGACACTGTTCCAGGCAGTAGAAACCACCTCCATCTCTAAAATTAAGGTGGAGATTACCAACAGTATGATTTAAAGCAACACGATAGGGTTTAATCTGAAAACTGATCATGGGCCCTATGTTTAAGAGGCACAGGGCCACTGATGTAGACACTTGTTGAAGAACAGTGTAATACATGTGTATTTATATCGGGGAAAAGGAAGCTGTGTATTTTGGAAACACAGCCCGACATCTAATAAGCTCAAAGCATACAACATAGAAGCAAAACAAACAACTGATCTCTTATCCCCATTGGTCTTGCATTCCTTCTCCTTCAGCTCTCACCAACAAGTACAAGCCAGTCCAAAATATAATTACTCTCTTACTTTCTAGTCTTGGTTTCTTCAGACCAGAGAATAACCAGCTCCATCCTATTGTTAGCAGTTGGCTAACTCTATCTTCAAGCTGCTATAGTAACCTGTGCCTTATGTACGTCATAAAGGAGGTCATGTAGCTGCTGCAGACCTGCTAAGGGTATGTAGAAGTCATTTAAATGCTGAGTTGATATGCCATTATGAAATGGGTTGATACCAGAATCAACGGAACCTCCTCGGTTTATGGACTGTCAACCTTTACACATCCTCAACCACCATCAGAGGCCTACGTGGGCTGCAAAGGTCTGGCCTAGGGAGGCCTTCCCTTATAGGGTAACATGTGTCAAGAGGCTTACTATAACAGCCAGAGTTTATTTCTAGTCTGGGCTGTCAGAGCAGTGCAATGAATGCTGGGAACTCTGGGATCCACCTGGGAAAAGGCAGCCTCTGAAGTGAGGCGCAGTGTATCTCACCTATGTTAACCTACTTAGAACTACCCTGTGCCTTGACAATGTATGTCTTTAAAACATGGGGGTAATTCCCCTCCACTTTATTGAATGTGATCATGCGCTGAACATTACAGATTAATGCCTCCTGTCCTTACAGTCGATTCGCACTGCAAAATTATCAGTCCCCTCCCAAGCACCGTTTTCCCTCCGCAATCTCTATTCTGTATAATTGATGGGAGCTCGGCTATTGAGTATTTTACTGGAGCTGTCTTCCCTGTAATTTCAATCAAGACTTTAGTGGGACAAATCAATAGGACAGGGTCTAAATGAGACACTATAATGCTGACTCTGTTCCATATCTGTGACATGGCCAATGTATTACACCCAGCCCTTGGAAGCTTTCTAATCACACACAGGCAATGTCAATAACATCCTACCTACAGATTAAATATGATATTAAAGACATTAGTAGTGGCAGTTGTTTAAATAGGCACCATGTTTTAAGAAACAAATGAGTATATCATAAAAAGTAATGATGTATAATTATGCCCGTAACCACACTGTTTATCATTTCACTGGCCCTGATCTTCTTTGACAGATGATTTCGGCGCTGTGCTCGGCTCTTGGACCCGTGCAGACGCGCCGTCAGTGAGAACTCCCCTGTCTGTCGACTGTGTTTGCAGTTTGTCTTTGCACTTTGTGGATCCACGACACCAACAAGCCCGTGTGAGTCAGACCCAAGATTTTCTGGCTCCTGAAGCCAAGTGGAGCGTTGTTTGTCTGGGACCGCAGCCAAGACTTCCATTAGGCCTTTGGCCCAGGTGAACAGTAATTAAACAAGGCTGCGCTGAGTCGGCACTCCACATCTCCAGCGCCTCTGCATTCATGTTATTTTTGTTTATGTTGCTCTCCAGCAGCCCCCCCCCCCCCACCCCCGACTCATTGGAGATCAGAGCCATATGTCTGCGATTGTTTGAAAAGTTGCTTTTGAGCAGAGGTTTTCAAACTGCATAGACAGTGAAGTAAAAGAGACAGGTGCATGCTGGTGGTCTGAACACATGGGGAAGGTTGCTCTCTTGGCTAACCTGCTGACTTTGGCCGACTAGTACTAGAGATGCAGCAAAAAATACTGGGGCGCATATCTAAATTTAAAGTTACATCAGTACATCTTATACACTATAAAACAAATGGCCATAGCCAGTGTTACATCAGTATATAGACTCAGTTCTTGAGCACTGAGTCGGGCAGATAAACTGTAAGTATCATCATCCATTGGCTTCTGGAAGCTGTTTCGTGTCTCTGACTGTTTAGTTGATGGCAGCATCATGGTCTGCCGACACTCCTGGTTAATCCTAATACAGGCAAAGAAGTAGAGCACGAGTAGGGCTGAACTAGGTAGGTGGGTAATCGCAGAAGCAAGAAGTTATCATTAAGCCAGCGCTGACCTGTCACTGAAAGTGGCCACACCCTTAATTATGTGAAAAATCAAGACTTAGTATTATTATTAACTATTAGTAAAGAGTGAGTTCTATTAAAATTCAACCACTGTCACAAAAGCAGAACCTATCATCAGGGACCAAATCTCTTGTTTTGTGGAACCTAGATTGACCACTCCTGGCTCCCATCTCATTACATAATGTAACTTAACACATGCCATTTGACTGAACTGCACATCTGCTGTCACTGATGTCACATTTTAAAAGGCCCTGAAACTGTCATGTCAAATGTAAAATCAACTGTGGGTGATGCAAGGGAGAGTAAGGAATCCACCTTGACTTAAACTTAGTCACTGGAAGCATAAACTGATCAGGAAAATGTCCAGGAAGTAGTCCCCCTCTGCTGCCTAATTAGAAAGAATGCACTTTTCCAACTCTGGGTTTAGGTCTACATGCATTTAAATAAAGAACAAGATGAACATGTTTGAATACTATTGGATGGAGCCATCACAGGCTGCCTTTCTGACCTTCTTTCTGTATACAGTGAATTTGCTAGCAGAGGCTAGAGAGGAGGAGTGATAACAACTAGTAAAAACACATAAACAAACAATAAAACAATGACAGATGGACCCTACGAAGAGAGGGGAAGAAGGTAGGGGCTACTCAGCCTCGCTTTTCACTTTATCCTTCATTCTGTGGTACACATTGGTGCAGAGTGCAGCTGTAGTAGGGAGCGAGGGAGACAAAAGGGAGAGACTTAGAGACTTGCTGAGGCTGCATTCACAGAAGATTACAACAGTGCAGGCTCACTGATCAGACTCGCCACCATCTTCTCTCCTCTCTGCACAGAGATGAGACTGCCTCGCTTTGATCACACTGTAGACCAATGAGATCACACAGGTGGAGGAAATAATGACGACCTCCAGCGTGAGGACACGATATTCATAACTCATTGTGGTGAGAGGATGAAAAGGGAAAGAATTAAGTGTTATTGTGAGTGGGTGGGGGTTTGGGGGGGGGGGGGGTCATGGGGGAAAAAGGGTGATATTCAAATCTCTTGATTCGTTCTCAGAAGGGATGAGGATCGATACCTCTTTATGAAGGGACTTAGTGAACTAATTAGGTAGCTAAAGGCTGTGCATTTCAAATGAGCTGACCGTGTGTGCGCACAATAACAATTAAGTTGTGGATGTGCAATAGCAAACTGAAGGCGACTTAATACAAGCAAGTTCCCTGAATCCATCACAGTCACTCTAATGCACACACACACACACACACACACAGCATGAGTTCAGGTGTGTGTTTGTGCATTTTTCCCCCTCCTCTTGTCAACACACAGTTATTGTTAGTGCAGATGTTGTGCTTGTTAGGCTGCTGATTTCGATCAGAATCTGTGTTTTGGTGTTGTGAGTGACGAGCTGAGCATGAAACATCAAAAACCAAAGGCTGGAAAATAGAAACTGGGAGGTTATGAGACAGGAATTACAATTAAGGCTAATCTCTGCATTTCTTTCTGCACTCCAGGCAAAACTGTTCCACAGCAACTATATTGTGTGTTTTGATAACTCTCTGTTGAAAGCAGAGAGTAATATTTGCTTTCCAGCATTTAATTTGTCAGCAATACAGAAGAGTTTGACATTACACTGGAACGCTACATTTCTTCTAATTCCGTGGAACCTGGGCCTGGTCCTTACATCTGCTCTATGTCCTAAGGTCTTCTTCGAAGTGCACACTTAAAAGTGTACTGAGGAGTGCATCCACAAGGTTCTACCAGGCCCTGGGAATGAACAGCACTCTGCAATGCAACATTTTTGTTCCATCCTTAGTCCGACGGGAGGAGTTTCAGGAGTGGAGCGCTCCCTGCTCCGCCTATCTGTGCTTGTCCTCTTCCAAAATGAACTTCTCCTCAGTCATAGTTGGTCTAATCTAAGACCCTCTGACTGGTTTATATGTGGCCTTCTCCACCATTTATGGTGTAAAGTCAATCCACGTACAAGGCACAGACAACAAGTACAAAAACAAGTGTTTTGTTCTGAAAATCAACCAAATTCTCAATGCCGTTCTTCTGTCTGACTGCAGCTGAACACCAAAAGAGGATGCACATTTTTTCAGCAGAGCGTTGGGTCGCTTGTGGGAGACGTTCGGGCACATCTGGTGGACCGCACCCATTGATGAGAATGGCTGCATTCAACTACAATGAGTAGGACTAAGAGCCGTTACAAAGCCTGGTTGGGATGAATCAACCATTGCTAAAACTGATCCAAAGTCACCAAAAGCAGCGGTCATCCTGTTGCCTGTGAAGTCATCTGATTTGGCCCACTAAACACATAAGAGATGCAATACAACACAAGCTCATTTGCATTGGAGGTAGCAAATTGTCAAGCTACACACAGAGTGCAGCTGAGGATAAATCAGATACTTTGTCAGTGAAAATGACCACTCTGGGGTCCAACTGTCATTTTTATTAAAGAAGCTACAGGCAGGCATTCATCAGTGTCAGTTAAGGCTGCTCACTTACAAACTCTCCAAATGCACAGTTTACATTTAATTCCATCTGCTTTGCCTGCTGCTTTACATTTACATGATGATCTCTCCACCAAAGGGAGGCGGCAATTAGCCATATACCTTGTGGCAGACTATGCCTACTACTTTACCATCTCTCCTACACGGCTCAAGAAATGTCTAGTAATTATTGTCAGGGAGGATATTAAGGAGGACTTTAGATGTGGTCCATTTGCATGCAACAGCGTGGGCCTCATGGATCACGTATGCACAATTAAACAAGAAATAGTCATCACACTGCTCGCTGCCTCTTAGCATAGTCCTCTTGCATCAGTCACTTCATGATGCACAGTGAGTTCACAATAGCACATTTGCACTAGAATAGGAAAGTGGGAAGTGGGGACTGTAACATTCAGCTATTAAACCATTTTGTTTCTTCTCATACTGGAGTGGAAGTAAACAACTTAGTGCTTTCCATTTCTGCTGAAATCAAGATGACTGTTTTGCCTCTAGTCTGGCTGATGCTTGCACTGTGTAAGAGTCTATTTGCATAAAGTTGAGCCTTTTCCAACTTTGTCCCGAAGTGTAGCTCTGTGAAGCTCAGCAGGTCTCTGTCACGATGAATATCTGCTGCTGTCTTTTCGAATCTGCATGTGTGAAGATGTGTTAAAACATGTTTTGGATGGTTAAATCTGCTCAAATTATGTCTTAATGTGACCTCTCAATAACTACAGAAGGGCAGGGACACTATTTTTTTAGCATTTAGCAGTCAGAACTGGTTTTCTCCCCTGTAATTTGACATTAATCTCAAAATTCAGAATAGAAAAAAAATCTGCCTTGTTTCTCAGGATCAGAATCCTGACTTTAAGCTTGAAATTGATCTAAAGTCAGACCTAAATCCTAAAATCTGACCAGCATTTGAGCTAAACATAAGGATCCTGATTTAAATCCCAGCAATCTGAAGGGGAAAAAAGTCTTAATCACAAGCTTAAAGTCAGGCCTAAATCCCAAATTTTGACATATATCTTAAAAAAAATCCTAATCTTGAGCTAAAAGTCTTAATTCTGCCCTAAATCCGAGAGCTTTTCATTTCAAATTTCTTGGAAAAAAATAATTTTTACAGTGAACAAGATACTCAGCCTTCTGTCTGCCATTATGTTTAGACTGTTAGCAAAGGATTTCGAACATCCAAGAGGATCACATGTGGTGTTATATGTTAATTAAAAGTATGAATCTAATTTCATAATAAAGCCTGGAATTACTATGTCTGTGGCTCAACACTAATAACAAGCTTCCTGCAAAACAGAAATCTCTCTGAGCGAGCTCCTGTCATCAGAGTGGGGCCATGTGGACTGATTGCAGGGCTTCAGTCACATCGCAGGATTATTGGATTTGACATGATAGCAAGACTTAATAGACCTCGGAATCAAAAGGCAATTTACCCACTGAGAGAGAGAGTGAGGGAGGGAGAGAGAGAGAGAGAGAGGGCCTTTTGCCCCTCCTAGTGACCTGCTCCTGCCCTCCTACAGACCTTTTAACCTTCATCTTAAAACATCTATGTCTCTTCGAGCAGAAGCCCTACTACCCATTTTAAACCCTGCTGCTTTTAAATATCACTTTAGAGTCTGTCTAACATTCTTCTGCTCTGCTGACCCTGAAAAGCCTTTGCCCCTTCCAGATTGAATACCCTCTTCATCCAGGACTCACCCTCTCAACCTCCGTGAACCCCCTCTGCTTGAAAAATATTTTTTTTAACAGCACACATACAATAAGGGGCTAATACGTTCATACATTCCATCAGCTCTCACTCATCACGCTTCAAATTGACCCACCAATTTGAGCTTAATCTCCTGTTTGATCTTAATCCTTTTAACCCCACCTCACTTCTCTTCTGTCTTCCCGCCTCGCCTTTAGACTCGGTGTGTGTCATACACCCACACTGACCATAAAGTGGACACCTGTTATGACAGATATGTGGATTAGTTAAGAACTTACACAGCCATTAGTGTCAATTTTTTTGGTGAATTCAGTGACAAATCTGCAACTTTGACCATCACACTTAATAATAAAATGGTCCAATCAGCCAATCAGCCTTCACGACAGTGTATGATCTGGGCACTCATGGAGCCATGGCTCATCATTCATGTCTGATGCACAGCTTTGTTGAAAGCTGCCGTCATCATGTAGCACAGGCTAAGTGCTCATTTCTCTGCACACGCACCAAAAGACATTTCAGGTATGAGGATGTGATGACATTTACAACCTATGTGATGTCTATAGAATATGAGTAATTAGACTGGGGTCAATATGTGACCGTAAAAATTAAAGTGTACTTAAAATTGATGAGAAAAAAAAGATTAAGGATCCCCAGGGAGCTACCAAGACCTCATTTGAGTTGACTTGTTTCTAGTTTGATTGATGTTTGCATCAGCTGCAGCCAACTCTTGTCAGAATACAAACAGGAAATCCTTGATAAGCCAGACCATCATGTTCTAGACCATGTCCTCCAAAGGATGGGGCCCCGGATAAAGACTTAGTTAGATCTCATTTTCATTGTGTCACTTGATTTACGAAGGCCACACCTTCCTGGATCAACACGTCTTACTTAAAACTGGATGGGACAAAGGCCATGGTGCTGGCCTGCAAAGACCACATCTTCATAGACTTCAATCAAAGGATGCAGCTCCTGAATCGAGGTTCTACCATATGTCTTTCTACACTACTTGTGAAGAAAGCTACACCTCCAGTCTACATAGGCCACAGCTTTCTAAATGTGTACCTCAAATCACTGCACTGGCTTCCTGTGAGTCAAAGGATACATTTCAAAACATTACTCTTGGTTTACTAAGCACTGAATGGTCTTGGACCAAAATACATCCTGGACTTATTGGTTCCTTATGAAGCATCCAGACCCCTGAGATCATCAGGGACAGGCCTACTGTGTGTACTCAGGGTCAGGATCAGTGAGGCAGGATTCAATTATTTTGCCCCTCACCTGAATACCTGGGGTCTGCTCAAACAGTCACTTTATATAAGTCAGACCTGAAAACACTGGATTTTTCAGTGAAAGTACGTCAAAGTATGACACAGCCATGCAGCCTGTAGGTCCACTATGTCCTTCTAAGGAGTCAAGACAACTTTCGACATCATTAAAAATGCAACAAAATTATGATTCTGGTTATCTGTATATATTTAAGACTATTTTAAAGGGAAGTAATTCACGCATTATTATCACTATTCTGATTGATTCATTTGTATAAAATGATTTTTTTTTTATCTTTGTTGTTGTTGATTATGATGCTCAGCCCTGATAAGAGAGCTGTCACCAAATCACAAAATATAAAAACTAAAACCAGCTTCTTTTGATTACTAATCCATTTTAACACTGCATAACTGGTGGGGGTGAAACTATGACAGCCAATTTCCAATGGTGTTAAGAAACACAGCCTGAAATTCATTTTCTTAATCAGATAAAAAAAAAAAAAATACTTCAAAACATTAGAAGCCCTGCCATATCCGCTGGGAGAAGTAGAGATAGGGATCCGGCAGGAAAAAAAAAAGGTTTCACATATCTCTCTCCTGGGAGAAAATATGTGCACAGTGAAAAATAAATAAATAAGACGAGAGACAAATAAGTTTGCACTGCTGGGCAAAACACGGTACAGCCACAATGTGGTCTATGCTATCATCTGTGTTAATTAGCAGACTCATTAAACATGAGAACATGTTGATGTTGAATCTAGAGCAGATTTTTTTTGTAAATTGTCTAAAATGGCAAGGGTGTGATATCTTATTAATTAATCTTGTGCTCATGATTACCAAATACCCTCCAGTTAAATGTGTCTGAATCAAAACCAACAAGGCAGCATGGTGGAGGAATTCGTTGTAAGATAAATATTTCTTTAATAAAGAAAATGACCGTCCACATATGTACGCACGGTGTCTTAAGAAATGTGTGGCATTGGTCCACGTTGGTAAACTACTCTGTCCCCTTTTTGTTTATTTACCTTTTTAAACTATTCAGCATCTCCCACTGAGGCCAGGGCAATGTTGTAATTAGTCAAATCTCTCGCCTCAAGCTGTTGTAAACAAGCGATTTTCAAATCTGGTGGCGACCTCTCAGAATTTCAATTAAGCACAAGAAAAGCATGCAGCTTTTAAAGAAATAAACTTTCACACTAATGGAATGTTCACAAGGACACCTTTGGAGAAATGTGCAATATCCTGTGTACAAATGATGTTTATGCCCATTTCCTTTCTCACAATGTGAAATGCAGAGGTTGATGAAAGCTATTTATCACAGTAATGTAATGTAGTGACTAACCAGGAAGTAGTCACACTGTTTGGGGACACCAGTGTCAGAAATTCAAATGAGTAGCACATATCTGTCCTCGACTGTGATTTGAAGAAGTCCTTTGTTGTTTCATTTCTTCAGATGTCACTATATGACATCTAAAGACTGGTGAACCATATGGAAAGGATAATATCCAGTTATCAGAGAAAACAAATGGGCTGTCTGACAGCGTTAAATATAAAAAAGTAGTGCTAAATATAAGCGAGAACCAGCAGCTAGTTAGCTCAGCTTAGGTAGCTTCAAAAATGGAAACAAATCAACCTAGCAACAAGGTGTTTGATAACAACAACAACAACAACTAACTTTATGGGTTTTCGGTCGGTTTGTGTCTGCACTTCGTACACTCATTAGTTAGATTTCATGCTGGCAAACTCTTAGACTCTATCAACACTACAAGCTTAATTTTGGTTTTCCCACTGGCTCTGTATTTATTTTGTTAATCTTGATCTGTGGAACCATCGTCTAAAAAGAAAAAAAAAATTTCCTACTTGCTAGCTCTCTCCTATGTGTCCACCTCAATTCCCTTCAATGTGTATCTGGGTTTTAGACGTCTTAGACGTCCTCGTCCTCTGTCACGCCTCAGTTTTCATTCTTCAAATACTTCTGCACTTAATTCTAATCATTTTGCTAAAACAGAGAGCCCAAGCTCTTAATCCATTATTGGCAACCTGTCTTGTTGGCACTGCTTTATAACCCAGCCTGTCCTGCAGAAAAGCTCAGTAAAGGGCTCAGTACAATATATGCCTACTGTAGCATGTGTGGACCTGCAGTGTAGTACTGTAAATCTTCAAATGATTTTGAACTGAACAATGAGTGGTTTTATATCCAAATCACATCTACGTCTACATACTGCTGAGGATTTCCTGCCTGACATGAGAATTAGGACTTTTAACCCTTTAACTTCCCGTCTTTTGCTTCGATTTTCACCGGTGTATTTGTCACTTTGTTGTCGCTGCTCTTCACTACACTTTCATAGGTACTGCTTTGCCGTCCCCTCTGCATGCCTTCCTGTCTGCCGCCATGATGTTTCTGTGGCAAACGTTCAGCAGGCCTCCAGATTGTAAGACAGTTTACTGTTGCCACAGCAATAACAAACACATCTGTTTACGACCAATCTCTCATATAACTTCTTTTTTGTCCGAGAGCACCCCGAAGGTGTGACAAATAACCAACATGAAGTCAACGTCTGCACCGCGCTCAGTCAGTACGCCGGCCTCTGCAAATGTCAGGAATAGGTCAGAGCTGAACCCGGATAGATTGTGCAGCGTTTTTGTTGACAGCTACCAGGTGAATTGAACGGTCAGCTGTTCAATGTTGCTCATTTTGTTTGCACAGCTTTATCATAAAAGAAGACTTTTGCTACAAGTTTACCTGATCCAACATGGACAGATTTCTGATGCAGTAACACCAAAGGACTTCATAATTGATTGTTAAATTTTTATACATCCTGTTCACTACTTTGACTGATGAATGGGAGGGGCTGTCAGGTAATTACGCTCACCACGAGATATAATAGAAAGAGCAAAGAGTGTGGTTTGATGTACTTGGCCTTCATCTCTTGTCCCCATTTTACCTAGGAGGAAAAATTAATGAAGTTGTGCCAAATTAGAAAAAAAAAAAAAAAAAACGTATAGCATCCGGGGCACTTTCAGTTCATATTACAAGAGGCTCTGGACCATGCAGTTTCAATTACCAACGAGTATTAAAGTTGATAAATAGATTTTTCTTCATAAAGCTTCAAGCGTTAAAGATAAATGCATGATTGTGTATGACTGGTTTAAACCATGTGTTCACATGTTTAACTTATTTAGCTTTAAAATTTAAATATCACAGTCACTCACAAAGATCGAATCAATCTAATTGTAAAATATATTTTTTCTCCTCCAAATACAGTGATCCCTCGCTATAACGCGGCCTGACAATTTCGCTTGTCAGGCCACGTTTTTGTGTTCTGCGTCCTGATTGGCTGTAGACCACTGTCAATCATTCTCCTCCATGCTGTGTCTCCTGTATGGTGCAGAATGAATACGGAAAACAGGCTTTGATCTTTAGTTTCGTTCTATAATACTGGACTTATTTTTCCACGAAGGTTTGAACTTTGAGGGTGTTTAAACAAGAGACAAAGTGCACTGTACTTTTTTTGTGTAAAAATTAGGTGGCTTCATATTCAGTCTCCCCTTTTTAAAACTCTGGAGACAAAATTCACTGTAGCTCAGGCTTCAGTGATAAAACTACATGTACACTTTTAATCTCCAATAACAGCCAATATGGCCACGTAGCCCTGCAGCTACTACCATGCAGCTAGCTGCTTCAATATAAGCAGCTCTTAGCACAATAGGAACGGTAAGTGTAGCATGCTAACCAGCTAATCTTGGGTTGCAATACCACTTTGTGCCATAAGGGGGGGATGGTGAATGCACCATAGAAATGACAGAAAATTAGACTGGAAAAAAAGACACACTTATTTTTTTAACACATTGTTAAGCTAAGCTACAAATTGTGTCTAAATGTGAGGCTGAACTAAATGCACTTTGGCTCTTGGGATAATTTATGCCCTCATCGACAGGTCAGATGTCAGCTCCATTAAAATGAAGCACAGTAATGCTGCCTTTTATTCCTGGTGTTACCATGTGGCTTTTCCACAGAGTGAGCCGAGTGTGCCACAGGCAGTGAGTGACCTGCAGACAGTTAAAAATTAGGAATTAAAATAAAAACTGAGTGCATTTTATTCTGAAAACTGTCAGATTCCAGGTATAACACCCTGAAAAATAGAGTTCAGTGTCAGGCAATCAGGCTGTGCATTTATCCAATCACTGCAGAATGAAATCATGTCTCACTGAGAGACAGCTAGTCGATCCTTTGCTGCACACGTACGAGCCAACCCAACCATGCTGACACATACATTTTTAAATGTCTCATCGTACAGATGCTGTAAATCCTGCACATTTTTATAAATTCTTCTTTTTAATATTACACTAAAAACCTGAATAACCTGAGGGGTTTTCGCAGCTGCTGCCTTTTCTCTGTTTGCATTAAGTCACTTACAAAACATCCCTTTTATTTTGTACTGTTAACCTCAGATGTGCATGACAATACTGGTGCACCATGGCACCACACGTCTTATTCACACACACACACACACACACGGAGTCAGTGAGTCGCCATAAGGTGGAGCGCAGATAATAGATTTAGGCATCTGTAAGCAGATTTGGGCGTGCGCCTTACTTAAAGGCAGATCATTCGGTGGCTGTAAACAGGCTTTGGAGAAATCAAACCGTTAAATGGAAAATACATTTATTAATTCAATCCGCTTAGTTCAGGTTCAGCTCCTTTCCTTCAAATTAAGTTTGCTGGATTTCACAGGATATTAGCAGGGAATGAAGAAAAGAGGGGCACGGGGAGACGTCGGCGGCCCCCGTCACCGCAGCCACGTAAGGTGCCCTGATGTCGCACTAACCTCCCACAATAAAGCAAACAGTGTTAGGAAGCATTTAGCCTGCATGTAGCAGGTAAAGAAGCACAGTGATGTTTATCCACTGGTATACAGCAGAAGATGGTGTTGCAGTGTGTAGGTCAGAAGTCCTTTTTAACGTGTTTGTTCGCTAGAATGAATGTTTTTATTTACCTTCACATTCTTAGACTGACACTAGCCAGCCTTGTATCTCCTTACAGTGTATGAGTCACACATGCAGTGTCAGTGGAGAACGGCAAGGAAAAATGATGCAGTGCATTAAAGCAAAGAATACAATTGACTGTAAAAAAAGATCGACGACGCATCAGAGATGCCACCCAACCGACATCAAAAAAGGGGTACAGATGTCAGATTGGGACCACCTTTCACTTAAAATGGCCCCTTAATTAAAAGATTATTACAGCCAGTCCAGTGATAGCAGAAGGACATGCTTTAGACTTGTGAAATGTGCTTAATGTTATGAATTTGTGTGTTTTGAGATGATCTTCACCTTACCCTGTTTATAACAGCCAACCTTAACCAGTAGTTTTCATTGCATAACTCAAACGGTGAGTGAAAATGAAAATTAACCCTCCTAAAACGGCAACAATAATTGACATGCTCTGTTTAAACAACCGCAGCTCTGGTTATGTTCGCACTATAGAAAAAATCTCAACAGACTCTGAAAGCATTCGTTACGGTAATGACCACATTGCATGTGTGCCAGGGGTGGGAGTTTTGTGGAGCGTAGGAGAGTCGATGTAAAACAGTTTAAGTGTAATTTTCGTAATCTCTTGTTGTCTTGTCTAGTCCTGTTGCTGCACATTTATAGTTGTTCAAGAGAAATTTACTGAAAATTCAAATCCATTTTTTTTTTCTTTTCTTGTTATTACACTGTTACACATTGTTACACTGTTCTGAGCATTTATAACATAATAACAAATATGTGCCAGCTTTTGTTATATTTCATCTATCAAGGAAAACAGGTAAAATAATGAATACAAAGAACATTTTCAAGGAGACTTGCAACCTGGACTCTGGTGTAAAGGTCTGCTGCGCTGTTCCTGAACTACCCTAAGACGTGATGGCTCTTTAACCTAGAAGCCTATTGAGATTGATCATTTCTTATTAGGATTGGTCATTGTACGAGACTTCTTCGTAGGATCAATTCCAACCCTTAAATTTCAGATGATGCACCTCACAGAGCATATATTTCAATGTGACACTGCCTAAGGAGAACCTCTCCACCTGCTGGTTTACCGGGTCAACTCATTACTACAAAAAACATTTTCTTGGCATTTTCTTTTTTAAGCAGTTGAATTTTCTTCAGCGACAAAATAATTAAAACATTTTACAGACTTTTCTCCCCGGCGTCTGGAGAGAGGGGAGTTTAGAGCGCTGGGATGACTTCAACTCCTGACCTACAGCTCTGCTTAATTAAGCGTAGTATAGCTTCAAAAAAGGAATATGCAGTGCAGGGAACTGAGAGAAACACTACCTGAGCACGGTGACAACAGGATGTTTTCCCTGCATTTTACCTCTTAGTCACAGCTGTCTCAGTGGTGTCATTAGTCTTCTTAATTTTGTTCCTTATTTGCAAAACTGGCATCTTATCCCTCAACATGAAGTGCTGATTCAAGTCACCTGGCCTGTGTGATGGACAAGAGGAGAAAGTTATCTACCAAAGGGGGGGGGGGGGGGGGGGGGGGGGGGGGGGTCATGCTGAATTTTCTCAGCTCCGTCTGAAAGTTTTAAGGCAGATCGCAGTCAGCAGGCGCAGGTCAAGCCTGGAGGCTGAACTTAAAACAGCCCGTGGCCTCATGAAACATGAAGCGCTCCTCGCTGAGCCTTTGCCATTTCTCTCTCTTTTCACCTGCTTCCTGCTGCCTGACCTCCTCACGTCAGCCAGGTCCGGGTATGTTTGACAGACTCGTTCAGCTGATGCGACACCTGTGGAACAAATTTCTCTGCAGGCTTTTCTAACTGATCAAATCTGCACCGATGGAAATTGAAATGATTTATTGCGTTTGCTCAGCTTAATCACCCTAAAAAAATAAAATAATAATAATACATTACTCCGGCATACAGCTAATCGCTAGCCTAATGGAATGTGTGGCTGCCGTATTGATCAGGAGTACAGCAATCATTCATAAACATTTCTTGAATGATCCAGTGTACAAACATTTGATCAGCCCTGCGCACCTGCTCATAACTTGCGATCAATATTCTCAAACAGAGGAAGCTGTTTGCCCCAAATCAGATGCTGGAAATAAGTCTGGAAGGTCAGACCTGTGTTTGGGTGAGTTCTTCCAGCATTGTTTTGTGATTGGTCTCATTTTATACATGACAGTGTTGTGTTTTATGTTACTGTAATCTCACACAACACATCAGTAAAAGTATCTTTGTTCTTTTACTAAAAATACTGATATTAATTATGCTTACCACAGTTGTTAGATTTAATAAATAATAATTTAGTGCATTGATCAGGTATCAGCCAGACCTTGAATGAAAGTAAAGAGGCAAAGAAGTGTGGGTGTTTTTAGGAGAGCATCTTGTCCCTTACATGACAATTATGCACCTTTTTAAACACCTAAAAGTAGTATTTGATTCCATGCTCGGTAATGTGTCATGTTTCCTTTGACTACTGACTATAAATGCACAAGTTTTAAGACAAATCATGATGTTTACTGAGTGAAAATGGAATTTAAATGCAGGCGAAAATTAAACTTAGCAGCAAATAAAATCCAAGTAAAAACAGCACGTGGTGTAAGGTGGACCTGAACCCTAGACTGCTAACTGAAGGCTCGCTGTGCTTTCTGTACCCCCACCACCCCCGAGTCTGCCTCCTAATGTCCGGTTTACACTGTGCGACTTTTAGCGATCTTATAAGACCATTTCATGACACACTATGCAACGTGGATCTAATAAACTTTGGTATGATGTCAAGTTTGATGCGTGCACATTGTGCGATGACCATTCACTGCATCGCAGGCGATCGTAGGTTATGATGTACGTCAACATGCGAGGAGAAGGACGCGGAGTGACAGGTCGTAGCAGCCGTTACTTTGTGAAACAGTCATCCTAAATTTCTGACACTGCTAGAATTTTATCTCAGCTTGTCTTTAGTCGCAAGACGCTGACAACGGCCATCGTGGAACCTGTCTCACAGTGCGACGTAAGACCACCGATTTAGAGCCACGACCAAAGATATCTCCACAATTCTCTTGCACGGTGTAAATCCGGCATAAGAGAGACAAAATATACTTGCTGGGAGGTAGATACTTCTCCAGTGCAGGGTGGAGTTTCAACATCCTAAAGTATTTATCACATCAATATTAGAAAAAGGCAGATTAGGTAAACCTGTAAAGGTTCCAGCAGTGGAAAAAAAAACACCTTTTACCGCATCACTTAGACGTTTATATTTTCTGTTACATATGAAACTCATCTATTAAGTGCAGCTTAAAGCAGAACAGATGGGAGTTTGTGGCTGAGATGCGCCAACGAGTTACTGGCGGAGGCAACAAAGCTCCATTGAAACAAATAGCATGTGTTACATTTACATCTCCTCTGACCCTTTTCCCGCCGAGACAAAAAGGCAGATGTGAAGGTGTATCTGTCCAAAGGGACAAAAAAAATAATAAAAAAAACCCACTGAGATTCAGTAAATATCTGTTGTAACATTAAAGACACTGATATTGTTTGCATTCTATTTGATCTATTTAAAAAACCAATTAAATCTAAACAAAAAAGGGGGGGGCACAAATAAAACCATTATTTCTCACAGACTGGACCCCAGTGCCCTCCCATTAGGAATAAAATGCTTTCATGTATGTCTCTTTAATTGGGACGCTGGCTTGCATTTGAGAATATTAATAGCTTTCATTTTATTTCTGCATGTCTCCTTTACAACAAACCAGCCTGCTCCAATTAAGTTATCAAAGTCAAATGGAAAGATGATCATTAAAAAAAAAGAAAGAAAACTTGGAGAAGATGTAAAAAGAGCCTTTAAACAATGAAATATATTTGTTGTTTGGTTAATAAACTTCACACTCAGACAAGTCTGAAGCTGTGAGTCTAACACCGACTGCGTAAATCTGCCAATTTAACCTTCTCAAACTCGCTCACAGCAATTTGGAACTCAATTAGCACAAAAGCGCGTGTTAGTTTATTACAGAAATTACTGCTTCGTTATCATTCAGACTTCCTCTCTGCCTGCCTGGGTCTCCTGAAGCCCCTTCAAGAGTAGTTCGATACCCTAATGTTGAGATAACGGCACAAATCAACAAGGAAAACAGAATGTGTGCCTATGGAGGCAGGTGTTTGTGTCTGTGTGTGCTAAACGTACTCTGGTGGGTCTTGTGTACCCTGGAGAAGCAGATTAAAGCCCTTCTCAATACACAAAACAGTGCCGTAGGTACTAATGTCCTCCCACAGCAACATGCCGCTTCATTAGCACCAACCGTTTACAACGTGTACAACCCCACCCCTTCCTCTGAGATGCCCTCACCTGAAAAGAACCTAAAGCTCCATGGTTACAGCCCCACGACTGTTAGCTGCTCCTCTCCTCAGGTTGAAATGTAAAAATACAGTGAGGGGGGGGGGGGGGGGGGACTTTGGTGATGAATACAAATGATGTGCTTAAAAAAGCTGGGAGATGAATAAATGTTATCTATTAGCACTGGGACGTATTTTAACAGCAGTTTGCCCAATAAAACCATTAAATCAGTATAACTGTTGGATAATATGTAAAAGGGACCTGAACCAAAAATAACATCTTTTAATGATGATTTAAAAATGCAATGTTGTGTGCATAAAAATAGTATAGACTATTTATAATATGATTTTTGGCATCATAAAATATACACTGGATACGCTTTTAAAGTCTGAAAAAGAAGAACGCTTGTCTTTCTTCTTTTGTTTATCTCACTTGTGTTCTTTTTTTTATTGTCGCCGTGTAATGAGAGCTGTATCACGTTATCCCAACAAAGCGCCGGCGCAGGTTAAAGAAGGCTAGCCCTTCCAAATAGCAAGCCTAATTAAAACTCATTCAACTCGTTCTATCATCTGCATCACAGATGACAAGTGATCAGAGGATCTGGCTCGTAATTATCATCCAGCTTTGAGTTGTTTTCCTGCTCTTCGTCTCATCTCGCTTCGTTCTCCCCGCCGCCATTCTGATTCCGCTCTTAATTGGCCTTTCATGGGTTTTTTTTCTTTTTTTGACATCTCTCTCCTGAATTTTATGTTTGACCCAGAGGAGTTCAGATTGTTGATCTTTTTAGAATCTGTCAGGTTTGCCTCCACTTTTTTTAAACTCTATCAGCTCTTTCTTTTGGTTTTATTTATGCAACTTTTGAGATATTCATCTCCCGGTTTTGTATTCTTGCCTTCACCATTTCCACTCAACCTCATCCGTCTGCTGCTCCCACTTTTCCAGATACTGCTGGAAGGCTTTACCAAAACAGCAATCTGTCAGGGCCATAGGTTACATTTTACCATCTGCTGTAAGATTAAATTAGGAGAGGTTGTGTATCTCCCATTGTTTTGCGCTGCCTCTGCCCTCTACAATATTTCCTCTCACATCAGGCCTGACATGCTGAGGGAGAGAGAGAGAGAGCGAGAGTGGAAGTGATGGAGGACGGCGAGGGAAAGCGACCTGGACGCAAACCAAAGTTGAGATGAGCTTTTGCGCTCCGCGTGCGTGCTTGTGAGATTAGTTGGCATTTCATTGTGCCATTTTTTTTAACAGCATCAGTGGTGCGCTGGCAAACACACACCTCCGCATTGCCCTACCTCATTTTGTTCCCAATATGAGTCCTTGGACAGTGGGTACTGTCGGTGCCAGGGAAGTGTGAGGAAGAGCGGTGCTGCTGGGAATCCTCAGGAAGCTTCAGGGTGAATCTCAACTCTGATTCCCCAAATTCAGAGAAAGGAAACACTAATAAGCATAGAGAGGGGGCGCTACGAGGCCTCATACCAGCATAGTTATTCCATACGACAACAACAACGCACTGCAACAAGCATCTAAACCTATGCACAGCATGACAGAAGCGCCCTTTATAAAACGCAAAGTAGAATGTCCCTGAAAACTTCATAAAAATGACATGCATAACAGTGACCTTACGGTCTCTGAGTAAACTAATTTCCTGTTTACCTTCAGTATTCCACACAAAAGACTATTTTGTGTATCCTTCATGGCAAAGCTTTTTTTTTTCCTCATAACACATTTTCAAAGCAAAGCTCTCTTTGTGCTCCGCTTCACCTTGTGTCCTCATGCATGTTTACAACAATCACAACAGGGAACACTGCGCTACGGCGCCACGAAAAGGGACAAAAACTCAAAAAAATGTTCCAAAATTTGTGATGAGGATTAAAAAAAATCATGCATTCATGTAATGGTGGAACGATATGGTTCCCACAGGCCACATGTTGATGTGAAGTAACCACAGCTGTGGCTCAAGGTACTGGAAGGTCGCTGGTTCGAATCCCAGATCTGGCTACAATACAAATAAATGTAGAATTTTTAGCATGTAATCCAAATGTTTCAAATGTCACAGCTTACTAGAGGTGACTGTCACACAGCATATACCTGCATTTCTCTATGGATTTAGAGAATAAATGTATGTAATGACCAGACACTGCTATAATGCAACTACTGTTATGGGTCCTCCTCTCATTTTGGCAGATGTGTAATGTGCTTCACCTGCTAAATGATGGGGAAATAGGCCTGTGTGTGAAATGGACTGGCCAAATGGAGCCTGGACCTCTCTTCTTGCCTGTCCAGACAATTAGGGAACAGATTAGCCAAACCACAGAGAACAATGCAGTATCAGCTAATGCAGACCAACATCTAAGCTGCGTGTAATGATGATGGTAGGGATGCACGAACAAGTAGACTAAAAAAAAAAAACTTCCACGCACTTTGGCAAACACAAAATGTCATGTAATGTTTTAATACAAGGGGATGTGGAGCACAGTAAAAGCCTGATTTTACACATGTGTGCAGACTATGAGGAGCAGAGATGAAACATATAAATAAATGGAAGGAAAATTGCTTGAAATTATCCAGAATTATAGGAAAACTCAAAGAATAGTTTTCACTGTGGTGACTGAGGAACATGCTAAATGCCAGGCTGGGATGGCAGAGGTGGACTGGGAGAGAGGCTGTAAACACACACACACACACACAGAGGCAGCCAGGCCGACCCCTCCACTGACATCTGGACAGCAGTAATAACACGGTGCAAAATGCCATCCTAAAGAAACTGCATATTAGCACCAGACTAGTGGCACCCTAATGGCAGTTATCACAGGAGCTCTGCTGTCCCACTAACAGGTTGACGCAGGAAGGGAGAAATAAAGTGAGTCCTGCAGACTGAACAAAATAAATCATATACACATATACCACACTCTTCTCAACGCTGCCATGATGAGGCTGCATGCAGTAAAAACTACATGATGACACAGAGTCTTCATTAAAGCTAAAAACAGTGAGTGTCACTTCACATTAGAGTGACACGTGTTGTTGTTTAGATTGCGTTCATGACACGCATGTCGCCTGGCTGAGCAGACACACTCTGTATTTACAGTCCTTCACACGGGTTAACGTACAGGTCAGTGGATGCAGATAAAGCAGCTGTTAAGTGCTGCTGTGCGTTTTCACACATCCAATAAGGCATGTCTGAGTGTACATGAATACTGAATGTGTAATATGAAAAACCACATCTATATATACCACATCTATAATCAAGCTACATTTCCACTGGAGGAACAAGAGACTGGATTAAGGCCCAGTTCCTTAAAAAGTCCCTGATCAGGAACAGTTATATTACAGTGCTTTACATATTTACTGTAACTAGTATTTAAATACAAATGTAGCTTTGTTGCTACAACAGTGGTGCAACAAGGTCTAAAGGCATTTTACTACTACAGGAACTAAAAGGCCATTTTAGTGGATGTCCCCATTGTTGAAACATTCCACTTTCAGAGCTGTTTTTGGAAGAGAAAGAGACAAACTGTGGGGCAAGTTTGCCACAAATTAAACTTGGGGTTTAAAAAAAGGAACCAAGCCAGATGGGGAAACACAGGAACTCAAGATGAAAGTGGTGAGAAGGTAACACTTTGTTGGCTTCTTCTGTTACAGCTGCAATGAAAACACAAATGCAGGTCAGATGAAGGGCTGTTATGGAGCAGTTCCTGTAAATAACTGTGCCACTTTGCATTAGGCCCGAGTCCCTGCAGTGGAAAAAACATCTATTGTTTAAAAGTCCTCTATAGACAGCAATTCAGAATTAAATTAACTTTATTTAGACAATCGATAGTCTGATTTTTTTGGGGAGAAAGCTAAAACTAAGTGCCATGTTTAATATTTAAGGTTTAGACCTGTACTTTGCTAGACATACATCGGTTACAGCCTGTTATTGCACTCATAGTCTACATAGAATGCAAATTAAAGCTGCCACTAAAACTCAGCACAGCACTGTTAGAGCGACACAGTGGAAAAACAGAGAAAAAAGAAATAGTGAGTGAAATAGAGACAGACAGTGGTGTTATTCCAAAAAAATAAAAAAATCTCCCTAGGCTTTATCTGAGTAAAACAGAGAAAGTTAACTTTGTCGTTTTTTTACTCTTTGAAATCATCTTTTGAAATCCCACTTATTTGTATTTTGGGAAATTAGCCTTTGAACAGGAGTTTTTGTGTGAACTTCAAAAATTCAACCGTCTAGTTAAACAGATCAGGAAGGGGGGAAAAAAACAGACAAGGAACAAAGTCTCCACAGAAGTAAAAGAATCTCTTAATGCACAACAAAGTCCGGCTTTGATTAGATGCATTTGAGGTGCTTATATCGAAATAGAGGCACCATGTCTGTATATTTTTTTAAACATTTTTGTGGTGTAAAAAAGTGTGTGTGTTTGCATATGTTGAGTGATAGTATGAAGAATTTTCAGATGGTGTGTGTGTGTGTAAGTGTGGGGGGTGGGTTCTCATGCACTACTGCCTGCTTTAATCTTCTGTTGGTAACAGGCAAACAGCAGCAGGCATTTCTATCAACATGGGGTAAGTACATTCAATCTAAACACACACACACACAGAGTGCATCATCCCGACCGCACACTAATGTCGTCTGCATTTTTGCAACATTAACTCATAATTCATAACCGCAACAAACAGCAGCATCACTGTGCGATTATGGAGACAAAGGTGTTTGTAGACTCCCGTGTTAAAACAGATATAATCATGTTTAAAGCCGGATACAAGAACTTCTTTGGTCTCTAGTGATGGGTCCCTTTTGTTAACATCAAATTAATTATTATTTTTATGTGACTCAAGTGTTTAATTAAAAAAGAAACACATGAATTTATACATTTTTCCTAAAAAATTGTTTGGACCACTCAGAGAGCCTTCAGAGACCTATGGGCATCGACATGGTGACTTTCTCCATGTTTATACATAGTCTGCTGACCTCTCTGTTCACCCCAACTACCTCCAATAAACGTGAAAGTACTTCAACATAATTGGTTTTACCCATTTTAGTAATACAGTTTTCTCCCATAAAAATGATGAAGAATGCTTCATCCCAACTCTTCACTGCCAAACAACACAGCATGTGATGTGGCCCACCCCACCAGCTGCATGATTCTGAAAAGCTGAGGAACTTTAAGGCAAAAGGTCAATAAAGATTCTCTATTATCTAGATCATTTCTCATTCAGGAGAATGAAGAAGGACTTGTTAGAGTTCCTTAAGGTTTGAACTTCAGGCTCTTGAAGTGCTCGAAGCAGCTTCCATTCTTGTCTGCACAATATCATCAACAGAATTGCTTCAGTTATAGTCCAAACATTCAGTTGGACTCGGGGGTCAGTGGTCATCCCGGCATGCCCCGTGTACTATCAGACTCAGATTAAGCGACTAAAATGTTGTTGTAAAAGGTCAAATCTAGAAGCACGTTTTGGCTGACAACTTTCAATAACACTCAATATGTCTTCATTATTTACATCAGTCTGAACAGACACACGGGTGTCCACACACTTATGTAGATAAATCATGAAGAAACTTAGCAGAGTAGAAACAGTAGGTGGATTTAAAACAGGAAAGATGACCTGTTATAATGAAGCAGCACTGCTCTTCACTCTGTGTAGGCGTGCTGTATATGTGCAGGCTGCATGAGACAGCCAACTTTACTTTCAAATGAGCTTCATATTCATTCATATTCCGTGTCATCACAGACACTCCGTCCCCTAAAGTCCACATAGAGATTACAATCAGAGGCTTGTCATGTTCAATTTTGGAGGCCATTTGTCCCAATCGCCATCTCTCCATTTCCTCCTCATTTCATTCACTTATGTCACCCTGATCAGAGGCGTTCACCTTAGTTTCCTTATTGTGGAGGAAGAGGACAGGTATTTGCACCGTCTGCCTGCTCTGACAGGCTCATATCATCACAAACAAACCCCAGGACGGTGGTAGCAGGCGACATTAGGAGCTGTTTTTTGATGATGGTCTAAATCTGTTTATGGATTTGACAGCCAGTCTCGTTCACGAGGTGAAAGGGAAGTCTGGGTGTCCCTGCTTAGACTGCTGCCCCTGCAACCTGGCCCTGGATAAGCGGTTGAAGATGGATGGATGGATGGATGGATGGATGGATGGATGGATTTGGGATTAGAGAAAAGATAGGAAGAAGTGAAAATCTTGATATGTTTAGTGATCATGGGAGTAAAGGTCAGAACATATAAACAGCCCAGTGGCCCAGAGGCCAAACCTTTGGCTCCACTCTTAACTGATGTCATGTGAAAGGGCATGAACTGTGATTAGAGACTTCTTGTTTAAACATGTCTCTTACGGCGCAGCTGAAAGGGAGTTGTCATCTCCTCTAGTCTGTACAAAACAACAGGAAACTTTAAGTCCACTGTAAAACTACTAACTGAAAATAAAGCCAGCGGAGCAGCTTGAGATGCACCACTGCAGATTGGAAAAAACCACGGAGAAAAAGAGAAAGAGACATAAACCCCTGAAGAGAAAGACAACTGTCGGAATGAAAGGAGGAGACGCCGCTGTAGGAATGTATAAAGTCATTTCAGACTCGCTGCTCGGTGACCTTGTTACTGACATGTCTCCCTATTCTCCAGGACATGCTCGCACTCTCCCAAATATGAAGCATGACAAGCGGAACTGCACCCGCTGCAGTTTTGCTTTGCTGCGCGCCGTCTAAACATTAACAAAACTGACGTGGTCACGGTCGTAGCTGTGGCCTCCCTAACTGACCTTCTTAAAGGGGATTCTCTTCAAATCATATTTATTAGAGTCTGGATCTGCATTTATGTCATGAAAGGATATTGCATTTATGTCCACCTATATTTGTCTGGTCACCCGTGCAGAACTACGTTAAGAACAATCCAACTTTATTTTTTTGTTTCTACACACACAAGTGCATCCTGCTAAACCCCATCTGTCCACCTACATTTGACTTCCTGTCACTTTTAGGCCCCCTGGAGGAGAAACAGGGGAGCAGATACATTTACTAGTGTTTTACAGACTTTTTACACTGTACAAAATGCTGTCAAATCAGAAAAGTAACTCTCCTGAGATGATCACATTGAACTAATATAAACACATTACCTCAAAGCAAGCTGGGATATTGAGCTAACCGACCTACTGTGTATATATATATGTATATATATGGTCCTGTGTAAATAGTGCATGTGCTATAATATGCTATAACTGGGGAAGGGACTCATCATTACCATGGTAACCAAGAAATGGTGTACAGAGATGTAAAGAAACAGACGTTTTTGGTCGTATCCGTGTTGTATCAGGGTAGGTGATTAGTGTGAGGATGTGTTGATGATTTTAGACTACACAAGTCCTGCAGTTTTCCTTAGTTCATAGTTCCAATAAGCAAACTGCAAAGTTAGCGTTTAACTGCATCAACACTAACACACCTGCTACGCTAATAGTTAGTACCACTCCCTATGTTGCCTTTTGAAGCTTCCTCATGAGCTCTCCAAGGTGCTGGATGGGTCTGAACAGTCTGATCAGCACCTTGGAGAGCTCCTCAGTGCAGTCTGAATGATTCTTTGTATGTGAAAATGACATGTACAGTGTGGAAGTCTACACCGGCCCAGAGCCTTTTGCAATATTATGACAGCCCTGCACATCAATTGTACCTTTTCTGTCTAGTGCTAAAAACTCAATTGTAGATCATCAATACATTTGCGTCGAGTTTCTTAGTCTTTTTTGAATTGCACATTAAATTCTATTTCATTGTTGATTTCTACAAATTTGAAGGCAAAGTCTGTTTTGTCATTATGTACAAATGCTGCAAAGAAACAGGCAGAGACTCAGACCCTGATTGACCTGCTATGTTTTGACTGAGTGAAACTTTCCAGTCGGTGTTATTCTTTATTGCACTCTTCGCGCTCGCAGCTGAGGATAACAAGGTCTCACATCATAAAACCACAGTTAGCTGCCAAGTCACATAAATGATGCTGAAAGTTCCCCGTAATGAAGCCAGTCCACTTTGTTTCCTTGTTTACAGAAATGTTTCAGAAGAATGATGTCGCTTGCACCAATGAGCACAGCCGATGCCTCCTGCTGTTTTTTTTTCTTTTTTCAAACCTCTTTTGACATATACTTCACAAATAAAAGGGCTTCTCTTTATATTGAGGGCTAAGAAATAAACATATTGTTATTTCCTATACTTATTCAGATACAACAAATGTGTAGCTCTCAATGCCAAATGTGCACACTGCAGCTAAGTCTATAGTCATGACCTATGGTACATTATAACCTATGGTTATAATGCGATTTTAGTGTGGAAAAACATCCACAGAAACTTCAACACGTGGAAAACACACTTTAACACAACTAAAATGGCCTAAAATGTTGCGATTTGATTGGGATCACAGAATCTGAATAAACACAAAAAAATAAAACAATGGCGTCCTCATGCTCCAATTTGTGTCGTCTTCTTTTAAACTACAGCACTGGTTCTTTTTTGTCATTGACCATTACTATTATTTGCCTCCCCTGCTGACTTGAGACTTTTAACAGACTCTGAGGAATGGCTGCACGTCCTCAGACCGGCTGACGCTCATTTACCTAAGCAGATAATAATTGCATGACAAACACAAACGGAAAGCAAACATTGGCAGGAGAGAGATGGCAAACATTAAAGTGTGCGAGGAATTAATCGCTAATGACTGCAACACAAAAAACAGAGAGTGGGTGGAGGGGGCTTGTATTTTACAAGGCACTGTGTGGCCTTGGAGAAACAAATGCTTTTAAAATGTAATTGTGCTGATGGTTTTATGTATTTGTCTTTTTTTCCCCTATCACAAGATTAAATCAATGAATGTCTGCCACAGACTTACAAACACATATTAACAGAAAGTAGTCCCAACCTATTTCTGTTTTTACTTTAATTTACATAAAAACTGGTGTCCAGGCATTTTAAAAAGTCACTTTCAAAACCGTACACTAAAACCAACTGCAACTTGCATGTTGCAACTTATGCAACATAAGAAATGGGTAACTATGTGGTTGAAAGGTTTGTCACTATAAATGATCTGTTTACATGCAATTTTCCATGGTATACTCACTCCTATTTTGTAACACTATAGTAGTAGGATGCATGTGTGGTGGCTAAATCTGCTAGCTTTGCATTTGCAGCTTACTTAAACAGTGAATGTTACAAGATCACAAGATCCATACAAATTTGCACAAACGTTAGCATCCTAAGCTTAGCTTGCTTCCCAATATTATTACTAGCAAAATATTACCTAAGTGAGTATGATTGACATGCTGGACAGATTACTACATTAGCTAATGTGGGTAATGATACAAATTATGTCTCACACTGAGCACCTGGTTGGCCGGCTAGCTGTAGCTTAGCTACATAACACATGCTAAGATTATTAGCCTGCAATTACTTATAGGCAATGTATCAAACTAGCCTATACAAGATCCAAGTTCTAGGCTAAATTTAGGTTCCGTGTTTGCTAACTAGCAAAATGCTATCTGAGTTAATATAATAGTTGGCTAGCTTACCAAATGACTTCAACACCAGTTCATGTAGTTAATGATGTGGATGTTAGCAACCATTGACCATTGACAAACTACTCTGTCAGCTAATGATCCAGGGTAACCTGTTGTGTAGCTGCAGTAGGCACACTAACTTATGCTATTTTCTCTTTATATAAACACCTGAGCCAAGCTTCAAAAACAAGTTTTCCAACTCCAATTACAGATTTTTGTATATTATGCCCACTGGGTAAACCTGTCTGTTTGAATAATTCTGAGGATTGGATAAAAAAGGCTTCTACTGTATGACAGTTCTCATTAGTGACCATATGAACTTACATTAACCACACGTGGGAAGCAATTAGGGCCTTGTCATGAGACAACAGGCCTGAGGACCAGCTGGTTGCATTGATAAGCAGGAAATCAGGTAACAGTTTCCAATTATAACCACATAATGCTGCAATATGTGTTTGCAAACTAATAATTAGTCTTTTATGAGTTTTGCATTATCTACTGTAGGCAGTCAGCATTCAATGTGATGGAAAGTGAGCGTTTAAAGACACAATATATTGTGACACCGCTGTGTGCTGTACTGTTTCTGTAGTGTGCATTAGAGGAGCATACAGATAGGTAATTGGCAGGGTTATCTGTGGTTTCTGTCTGAACCAAATGGTGTTGGCACTAAGCTATGTGATGCAGCGACGCATGTCTTGGCAGTTATATTAGTTGCACCTTTTGCCTAATTTATTGTTTGTTTGCCTCACTTTTGTCCACTGAGGCCAGCACCTAATTGGAAATGGAAACCTAATGAAAAACTGATGAGAAAGGCTCCAGCCCAAGACATGACGAAAACACTGCAGACCCAGACTTTTTTTTCTTAGCCTCATGCAAAGCTGCCTCTTGAAAAAACAAAGACAACAACAACAGGAATTCAGGAATTTCAGTAAAACCCATAGCAACATGAAGCTAGCAGTCCACTAGTTTAGCTTAGCATAAAGACTGTAAACATGCAGACGAACACGTTTCCCATGGGAGGATATACAAAACTATGTTTTGGTACAGAGCATAATTAAAAAAAAAGGTGGATTGTGGGTAGTTTCATTACATAGTGTGTCCAGCTGCAGACTGACTCCATTATTTAAAATGCGGTCTGCAGCACATGGAGCAGACTATGCATACAAACAAAAATTAACTTGGGGCAAAGCTGTCGTAGTTTGACGTTTGCTTACATACGGCTTTTGTATGTGACCCGGGCATTGTCACTGTGAACCGGAAGTATCACGTCACTACCGGGATTCACTAGCCGGATTTGCGTTCAGAACTAAATAAAGTAAATAAACTACTAAATAATAATAAATACAAAATAATAATAAAGTATTCTGAATCTGAATCTGAATCTGAGCCATGTAAGCCAACTCGGCTAGATCCACCTCCGAGAGGTGGATTGAGATCAATCCGGATATATCCAGATTCACGTTGTTCAGACTCAGAAAAATACTATCCGCATATATCCAGATACAGCCCGAATCCTGCTCTAGCTGGATTGATTTACCCAGTGTGAAGGGGGTCTTAGTCTTTAAAGTTATGACTTTTAATTATTATGAAAAATGTCACCAAAAAAAACTGGTAGCCCTTCTTCTTACTACTATGTGTGTCTACAGTCAATGTATTCATCGTGCAGATGTTGTTATTTAACTCTTGGCAACAGCACAGATAAATGTCGCACTGTTCCTTTAAACCAACACATTTCTAACTTTTGTTCCAAAGCTTTGACCCCAGAATAACCCCTGCAAGTACTGATGACCAAACAAAATGTCCAGATAGACTTATCTCCTCACACAGATAGTGTGTAGAGTTCACACACACACACACACACACACACACACACACACACACACACACACACACACACACAAAAGCAGGTTGCCATTTCCCCCCTCAGCCTCAGTTTTTTTAAATATAAATTATTAATTTCTTGACACCCCCAGCATCCAAGAAGGAAAGAAATAAAGAGCCAGAGTGTGTAAGAGGAGCTGACACTCCATCCCTTGCAGCCACTCTTGGCTGGGTTTTTCCCTCTTTCACCAGAGTGCACTAATGAGCAGAAAACAAGCATTTGTTTGTTGACGTGGCTGCTCTGTAGCTGTCTGAAGAATCTTGACCGGGGTGTTGTGAAGGAAGCACCAGTGACTCGAGGGGGGCCTTGTCTCCACCAGTGAGCCCGGGCATCTTGACACCTCCTGGAGCACCCCCGCTTACACTCCCAACCATTATAGTAGTGCCACAACTGCCTGAGTAGGAAACACTGTGACACGCTCTTGACCCAATTTCAAGTTCTAATTCTGTAATGGGTTTCAGCCTAATTTAAGCAAGCTGGTACATATAATTACAAGAAAACAGATTGTTACTTAATTGGAGTTCTTTCTTGAGGCGTAGAGGCAGCCAATGTTCTCTGACTGGTGTGGGAGATGAATGTGTTGTAGATGGTGTATTTGAAGATTTCATCGAGAGAGGACAGAGATGCTGGTCTACGCTCTCAGACTGCTAAACGAAGATTTATGTCCAATTCCGCAGTCATTAAAGGCTCATTCCTGCCTTAAATAATGCCACAGAATGTAAATGTATTGGTGCTTCATAATGTATTCCATCAATTAACATGTAATATTAATTTTGAGTCCTTAATTAATTTCTTTGTGTAGCAATGTGTTTATATCAGAAAATAGCAGCATAAATTCTGACATGACATTTGTCTAAGCTACTCTTCTTACATATCAGGCTATACAAGATTGTAGCATTGTCATCATCTGTATTAATTACCACGATAATAGTCCAGTTCGCCTTCTTTTTTTTAATGATTCTGTCAGAAAATGTTCTTTGTATTAATTAATTTACCTGTTTTTCTTGACAGATGAACTATAACTTTCAAAAGCTGGCACATATTTGTCATTATGTTATAAATGCTGAGAACAGTGTGTAATAACAAGAAAACAGATTTTAATATTCATCAAGTTTCTCTTTATGAACAACTATAAAAGTACAGCAACAAGACGAGACAAGACAACACGAGATGACAAAAATTAAACTCAAACTATTTTACATCGACTCTCCTACGCTCCACAGAACTCCCGCCCCTGACACACACCCAATGTGGTCATTACCGTAATGAATGTAATAGCGATCGATCGACAGAGCCGTTTCTCAGCTTTTAGAATCTGTTGAGATTTTTTCAATAGTGCGAACATAACCAGAGCTACGGTAGTTTGAACAGTGCATGTCATGCTTCGTTGTAGGAGGGTCAAGACAACACATCCTCGCGGTAAAGTGACACATTTGGTTGACAAAACTCCTGCCACATATGCTGCAGGGTTATATTTATGCTAACACACGACACCGTGACATATCAGCCACAAAAGTCTGAGAAACAGAGGTAAGTTGGGGACGATGGCGGTACATGACAAACACCCGGCTTTCACTCAGGAGTCTGAAGTTTGAACACCCTGACACCACTGGCTGTTCTGTTTTTGCCTGTCATTTTAAATCATGGCTTGATTTGGCATAAACAACAACTGGTCAAGGTTAGGCACATGGGAAAAGATTGAAGGCCTGAAAATATGCACACAAAGACTGAAATATCAACCTGATGCTATGTTTTCCTGGTGAGGAATATATAAGCTGAACATGTCAGTGTTTGACAGTAAGGTCCTTTCCTGTCAAATAGATTTTATAATCAAGCTCAGAAGCTTCCACCTGAACTGGTAACAGTCCATGCTGTCGCTGCATTATTTAAATCCCATCAAAGATTTTCAGTAAGATTTAAATCCTGGGGTTGAGATGGCCACTCAGGGAACAGTTCCTGAACCCATCCTGGAGGTATGAGCGGGATTATTTTCTTCTGGAAACTTTCTGGAAATCACATTGCTCTTCAAAGATATCTACTTGACAACTAAGCTTATCAGTTCCTGCAGCACCAATTAGTCCACATACATTGTAGGTGGATGCTCCTATGTGAGCTATCAAACAGGTCTAGATAGAAATATATTATAATACACACATAGAGGTTTGTGCATTTGCTTGAACCATGCTGTATGTCCTCCCTGTTTTTTTGTTTTTTTTTGCCACTGCGGTCCTCAGATCACAGCCTTGCCACAGCTATCATGCCCTGTATGCTGACAGAAAGTAGATGTCTGCCGTTTGACCTCAGATTCTTTCAGACCGTCACCAATCTGTCAAAACAGTGTCCTCTTCCCTAGTCACACTAACAACAGCCTAGCCCCCTCCTCCCTCCTTCCCCCTCTTCTTATTCTTCTAAACTGATCTCACATGGACACGAGACATTTTCTCCAGGAAGGAGCTGAAAATAAGACGAGCTCGGAACAGCATGAGAGAAAGGCGATGGGCTCAATAAAAGGCAGGAAATTGGTTATGTGCTGCGAAATGAGCAGCGTTTTATTCAAGAGAACCTGAACGCAGCAGCAGCAGCAGGCTTGGAGATCGGGTATATCTGCGAGGCTAAAATAGGGTCAGACTGTAAAAGCCAAGTTGACACTGGAGCTTTATATCAGTGAGATGTGTAAAGAATGACTGCTTTTATTCGGCGGCGACACATTTGATGAAGGAGCACGGAAATAAAAGTGTCAATTATTCAGCGGCAAATAGCTTCTTTTTTTCTTTTTAATAATAATAAACCATTCAGATGTGAGCATTTGGAAGCTAACAATGAACACACTTACTTAGACAAATACACAGGAGCGCAGTGTGACCCACAAATACACAATCTCTGCCATTTTTCCAGATGGAAAACACAAAAGCGATGACTATAGGGCATTTTCCTGACAGCGCGGTGAAATAATTGAAAACCAGTGTGGTGCATTTTGTCTATGTTGTGACTGCAGCTGTGCCATAACACACGATTTCTTTTGTTCTATCATTAATGGCATGTTTTCTGACTCAGTGCTGACTAATTTGAATAACAAGGTGCCTTACTTAATCTGTCTCCTGTTTTCTGGAAAATAGAGTCTGAACTTTGTTTCAATGTTTCATGCAGCCAATTAGTGGTGTTGTAGTAGTAGTAGTAGTGAGGTCTGTCATTTTTCTTCTTTCCCCACCCCTCTGCCTGTCTCCGGGGAAACATTAAATACAGAGAGAAGATCTATAAAACACCACTAAAATGAAGTAAAGGTACAGCTAGTGCTGTGAATATCTCGCCCAATTAATATGCCGAGGCAAAGTCTGTGTTCCTCTTCCTCACCTTAGTCGACCAGGGGAATTACGTCTTGCTTTATATTTCACAGAGTAGAAAGACAAGTTGGATAACCTTTACTTTAAAAACATATTTCAAAATAAAAGCATCAATAAAATGGAAAGAGAATGCGACACGACTACACATCCACGTGCAGTACCACATTCTGCCATAGGATGTGCTAGTGAGTCATGGTATGGTAATGTCCATTTGCCCCACTACCGTATTTAACAGACGTTATAGGTCGCACCAGCCAAAAAATCTATATTGGAGAAGGGAAAAAATCATATACGGTTACAAGTTGCATGTTTGGTATTTGGTATTTTGGTCGCTATTTAGCTACAAGAAGCATAGAAATGAGCTCAATATTTGTCCTTTATGTAACATATTAACAGTTATTCAGATAACATAAAGAACGTAACAAAACAAGTTTATCAAATTCTCGCTCTCACTCCAAATCACTAAATCCATTGAATTCTTCTTCCTCTGTGTCGTTCTGAACAACTCCAAGAGGTGGACAAGCCTAGAGTGCCCTCTTGCGGCTGTCAGTGTGTATAAGTCTCATACCCAGCCAAAGGATGAAAAAAGTGTGACTTATACTCCGGAATATACGGTAGTTAGCTAGACCTGAAGAAGCCGAAGGAAGGTAGATTAAATGTCTTTAAGAAGGCAAGATTGTGTTGTTCATCCAGCAGATCATCATGGATATTGATTACTGAATAATTTCTCTGCTATAGCTATAGAGCTGCTGGACATTGGTACAGATGAATGCTTGTTGTACCAAGCACACAAAAGCAACACACATGGAACAAAAGAGACAACATCATTAATCGCTCCACAGGAAGTTCAAGCTCACATTGCTATTGGTAAATACTGGGTACAATCTTTAGCTTCAGATGGCCAATGGAAGCCCCAGGAAACTCAACAAGCTAAAATTAAGTAGCTTATCCAGCACATCACTATAGTCTCATTTAGTCTTCACACCAGAGGTTCCCAAACCGAGGGGAAGGACAGTGACTTCCCCTTCACTATAGAAGGTGAAAACAATAATAAACATGACATCAGTTACGTCCCATCTGAAGGAGAGTGAAATAGCACTTTCAGGTTTAAAGAGAACTTGCTGAGGAATAAGAGACACACCACAAACAAAGTGCTTCATTAAAGGATGAATCTCAATGAGCCTTTCCCGGATGAAGCAATCAATTGCAAAACGCTTCACTTCTGTGGCAGCATGTTTTCGCTGTTGCGGCAAAGAAAATGGGCAACCAGGCCCTCCTGAGTGGATCGATAGTGATCTCTGCCTCATCATGAAACCTCCCGATTGTGATTTTTAGCACCGGGCTGCTCGGAATTTAATGACATTTTGCAGCCAGATTTTTAAACATGAAATGTGCAAAATGCATAATTCTACATGTTGCGGGCTTGTTAAATTACAGCTAATGCTCAAAGGTGGAATAATGTAGCAGATTGTTGAAGGGAAAAATTACCGGGTAAATTGTGTTTTGCTGACCCTGCTGCTCCCATTTTTTTCTAATTCTAATATCTTTCTTCGCCATCAAGATTGCTTTTCTTTCTTCTCTTCGGAGGATTGGGAACTTGGCTGGGAAAGCTGCCAACTCTCTGGAACTGATCGTTCAATCTCCTGCAACTCTTCTGCATCTCATAAGCCCCCGCGTCCCTGCCTGCCCCCCTCTCTGAAGGCAAGGGACCCTTCTCTATTATTTCCTCATCTGATCTCCCCCGATGCACTCCCGGTGCTCATCGCAGCTCAACCCCTCTTCTGTTAATCCTGCCTTTCATCTGGCGCTGGGGGACCTTTCAGCCTATGGTTCACTTATGATATCAATCAGTTGCACCAGCTACAGACGTACACACACACACACACACACACACACACACACACACACAGGTGATAGTGGTGAGCTTTCTGCAGTTCCCTGATCATCTCAAAAGCGAGGAATACCTAGAGAGAAGAACGCAATAGAGCCCAGACTTTTTAAATTATCAGAATCTGTGCGTACTGAAGTACACTCTGACATTACCTAAGGTCGTTTCCGGCTCTGTTAACAGCACACTGAGACAATGAAAAAGTCTGCTGCCAAGACATAATCCAGACTTTTATAAATAGAACAGCTGCAGGTTGTGTTGTGTTGTGTTGGTGGCATCACAGACTGGAGCCTGCTGGGATTGTTTATGTTCACAAATAATTCAATATTCACCATATTGAATATTCTCTGAGATCACTGGCACAACATGGACTTCCATTCTGGGTTTGTTTTCACTTCAAATAAAGCATTTGTCAGTTTTTTGCTGTTGCTCACTCTTGGGCTTCCAGTGTGTCTCTGGATGATATTTTCCCCCCATCATTGTTATTCCTGCAAAACAAAGTGTTACTTGTGTGGCCATTTAAAATTCTCTTTTTCCCCCTGCAAAAGCTACAAAACAGTGCAGTTAGTAGCATTTGAAAGCATCAGCGCCGACACGGCTATGAAAGCTTGTCCTGTCATGTTTCATCAGGGCATTGTCTAACTGGTAAAGGCTAACAAGGGTGAATGCTGGGAGCGTACAGAGCCATAACCCAACCTCTCCCTCCACCCCCCCTTTAGCATGCTTCTGAGCGCTTTCCTACCACAGCCTTCACATGGCATGAATGTCACGCAGACAGTGGCTGGAACTGAAAAGTTTATCCTGTAGACAGTGGGGAAGACAGGCAGTATAAAATATGAGTTGAGAGTGAGCAGTTTAGTGGATGGAAAGCAGTCTGAGGAAAACGCTGGAAGACATCTATGTCAGATGCCAGAGTCATAGAGAGGTTATCGTACAGTTAAGAGCTGTAAAGCTGTAAAAATTTGATTAAATATTTTTTGCACATAAACCTTGAATGGAATTAAAAAGTGTAATATGATTGAAATAATGTTTAGTGTTCTAATTGCAGGAAAGCACACATGAGCACTTTTCCACTGCAGGAATTAACATGCTTTTAGCACCTTTGTGTGCATTGTGGCCCACATAGGACCACTCACAAAGAGAGAAAAAAGCACCTTTTATTGGTACTTCGAGAGATGATATAAACATGCTGAAGTTCTCCCTTCGGCGTCTAGGGGCTGGCTCCAAAATCATCAATCCATTATCTATTAACCCACTTCATGTGGGCACGGTGCAGGGTCACGAGGGCTGGAGCCTATCCCAGCTAGCTTTGGGTGAGAGGCAGGATACACCCTGGACAGGTCACCAGTCCATTGCAGGGCAACATACAGACAGACAACCATTCACACACACAAGTTACAAGCTTGAATTTTTGTATAACTGACTCATTTTGGGAGCAGATTCAGATCAAGAAGATCATGTTTCCATCCACTCCAATAACTTGGGTTCTTGTTGCCTGTATTTTGATTAACCAGGAGATATGGAGAACAAACAATGTTGATCACCACTAATTGTTTGTATCCCCTCCCAGACCTTAACAAAAACAATGAGAATGCTGTTTCTGGGTTGGGTGTGAGTGACTACCTCAAGAGAAGGAGGGCAAATACCTTCTATGTGAACTTTGGGTAGAGTCTCAAATGGCCATCAACTGATTTTAAAGTAACATCAGTACTTAAAGTGGCTTTGGTTCAGCGAATGTGTTCCCTATGACTTTAGCACACTACTAGTCAGGGTCCTGTGATTCCAAAGGCCCACCAGTAGGCATATTTGTGCAATATATGAGGATCACCGTTCTGTAACAAACGCCAGTGGCCACCCCAAGTCGAAGTTTTGCACAACTCCTGCCTAAATACTAAAAATGTCATGCTCTAATGATGTCAAAACGAAAAGAGGAAAATCTAAGTCTTTGAAGTATTTCCACATCATAAGCCTTCAACCGCTGCTCCACTGCACTGCGGATCAAACCTTAAAGCATCAAGCGGACAATTATGTACAAAAGGATGCTAATACCTCTGGACGGCTTGCAGATGCATCACATCCCACATGTGTACACCACCTGGCACAGGCCACAAGCGAACCCAGCCACAAACACGGCGGACGGTGCAGCCAGGCAGAGCTGAGCTCTGTTTACACAGGACCTAAACTGCATGTTTGGCAAAACGCAGCCACGGGCCTGTGATAAAAGATTAATTAAATAAAAATGGCACTTCAATTTGGGAAATGGGACAAAAAAACAGCACAGCAGTGTGTGAGGGGGGATTAAAAGGTTAGAGTGATGTTACTGAACAGCACACTGACCGGCACCTATAAGCTCAGGCCAACTTGGACTCACCTTCAAACAGTGGGCCTCTCTCCCAACAACACTACTAAGCTTGTGTGCTTTCAGTGCCTTTCTTCTTTTACTGTTTGTTTGCTGCATTGTAATGGACTATTTAGAAAAAACAAGCCTCTATTAGGGAAAAAATTTGAGCTTTTGTTTTGTTTTACTTGCGCTTCCACTGTATTAAATGTACTGATGCTACATTAAAGAAAGCACATTTTTTTTTTTGGTGTATGAGGTTGTGTATTCTCGCTGCCTTCATCACAGATGCACTGCAGCATGCGTTCTCGCTTATTTTATTTATCAGCGCATCCTAACTTTAAAGCAGCACAAGGTTAATTAGGGAGCCGGGGTACATTTATAACAGGCGAGGCAGACATTACTTTCGGAAGGCAACTCCAGAAAGGTCAGCCATTTTCTTTTGGTCAGTGTATCCTAATGAAGACAATCTCCTGCAGCTACAGAAGGAAGTCGGGGATAGTGAGGCCTATAATTATACTGGCATTGACAGGAAGATTCTTTTAAGTATTTTTCTTCATTTGAACGTTTTGTGTATGCTCATAGTTTAACGATTAGACTTCAAGGTTAGTGCTATGTTTAGTTTATTTTTGTGGTGACCTGATGTGACCCTTTTGTTCTTTAAAGGGCTAATTCAGAGTCTTTAAACATGGAGCTTGGATGCCACCTGCTTCCCCATATTTCCAATGGAAAAGACATCCATCCATTTCCTGCACCTGCTCTGTCCAGTAGCACGGGGGCAGCGAAAGCAATTACATTATATATATGTGTATATATATATATATAAACTAAGCTAGCTCATATCAAAGAAGGTTGATGTCAGAAGGAACTTTGCTAGCTTGCTAACACAAATTATTCATTGCTAGTGACTTGTCCTGGTAGTTGAGGAAAAGCATCACCACAATGACATCACCACCAACCTTCCTTACCACTCTTCCCTGATTTAAAGTCTAGAAGAAGAAGAAGAAACATACAAAAACATCACTAAGGTAGTGCTTTTTTTTGTTTTTTTTTTACTGTTATAGAATAAAAATTAAAAATCCCATTGATTTTACAGCAAACATGCTAACGCTTTCCCCAATGTCAGGCCTTATTCTAACAGGTTGTTATTTTAAGTAGGCTAGCCTTCTCCAACCTTTCTAGTATGGCTACCATGTGCAAAGGCCAATTAAGCCACAGACGCCCTATTCAAATAATATACTATTTATCAGTTGCGGATAGGCCCAAATAAACATCATTTAAACTTCCTGGGAAAGAAATCTGTGCTTCAAGTGCTCCCCACCTCCGTTTCACATCCAGCACCAGGCCTAAAATGTCAATAAAGCTGCTTGTTTCTATGGCTGGTAACACATATGGATCTCATTAACGTACAGACACAGCACCTGATAATGCAGCCTGCCTTCATTATGTCTCTCCTCTGTAATGTCTCACTTCCTTCATGAATTGGTTTCTCACTTATTTCTCCGAGAGCAGCTGTCAGGATGTATTGACAGGAGACAATGTCGCACATTTCCCTATATCCCGTGCTCGCCATTGAAAGGTAGGAACGCCGCCTGTGATTGTGACTATTTTCAGCACAACGTTTGCTTTGCAGTAACAGCTGCTGCATGCTGATTGATATGCTCCACCCTAAATGATTCATACATAGTGTTTTTCTCCTGGATTCTTGTGCAGCATTTAGGGCAAACGTACTTTTTCTCCTCTTTATGCTATATCAAAACATACTTGCTAATATTTTTTTTTCCATTTCTTCCAAAAAAAAAAATGTGTCCAGCTCATCTGAGTATATTCACTATAAAATTATTATAGTATAATTCTGTAAAATATGTTCTTTTCTCCCCTCTGTAGTGGTCTGACAGAATGCAACTAAGCACAAAAGGGATAAAAATCAAAAATACCCTTAAAACGTAGAGCTGTTTTAAAACGCTCCCCTCCTGTGTCCTTCCCTGACATACATCTGACAGACAGTATGCTGAGCGTTAAAATTTGCACACCTCTGCACCTTTGGAGTGTAAAAAAATACACACACACAACTTCAAACACGTTTAGACTCAGAACACACATTCACTGACACACACGGGGCACAATTGCACACCCCAACCTTTTGATGTGCTTGAAACCAAGAGGCAGCTGTTAATTAAAAATTTGAAAGGATAATGTTGGTCTGAACGTATGTCTGTTAGACTTACAAAAGGCAGCTAATTAAAATTTGAAATGGATCCCGGTGCTCCTCTTTTCACGTCGCTTCTTCCCGCGGAGAAAACGAAAAAAAAAAAAAAAGGAGATCGAAGTTAAAGCAAGCAGAGCAGCATTTCAAAGTCAATGGGTTGAAGTGGTGAGTGCTATCTTCCCTCGCCTGCAGTGCAAGAGTTCACTGTGCTCCGATCAAGGCAGGAGGGGTAGCGTGTGTGTGTGTGTGCGCTCGTCATGTTACAAAAACAGGTGACTCCTCACATTTCCTGCTTTATTACAGACCCTGTCGTACTCTTTTCACTCAGACAGTTTGCTGTTGTATGCTTTTTAAGAGCCTCAACCGCCTAATTGGCAAACAGTCTCGCTGCCTCCAGGAAAGCTTTGACACACTATTCAAACACAGCTTATCACTTTAACATTTTTAAAAAAAAGTACCAATGACTGTTATAAAGCCTGTTATTGCTTCCTAATGCAGACTATTTGAGCCTGTAACTTTATTTAACCTTAAAAAACACAGATTTGAAGCTATCAAATAATTGTCTGCAGACACTCTAAATGCCACTTTTAATTGTAAACGTGTGTATCGAGCCACCGGCTATACAAAAACATGGTGTGTCTGCAATGAACTGAGATTTAAAGGTGATGTGATACACCAGGCTTTACTATTGCAATTGTTTTTAAAGGTCCAAATGCTGCACAATAGAATGCACCAGTAGCCATGAAAGGACCATGCTGAGCCTTGTCCCCCTTATGACATCATAAAGGGTTGCAAACCTAATCTCATACTGACAGACACTTTTTGGAGCAACAGAGGATTATAAAGTCATGAATAAAGGATTTTTTTTTTTTAAAGGACCGGAGTCCACCTCTAAAACAAACTGCACTTTCTACCATGGCCTCTGGGGGGCTACAAAAGGACCACTCAAGGAAGTAGAAGGTTTTGACAATTACGTGTTCCTTTTTCAGGTACAAGGGATACAAACTTTATCAGCACAACAAATCAAATCAATTTCTGCAGAAATTGGCCTCAAAAATAAATAAATAATCAATCAGCCAACAACCAATGAAATGAAGAGATGACCGAAATTCACCGCGGCCCCAGAATATGTCCACACTGTGCAGCTATTTTCAAGTGTGCTAACATAGATGCTATCTAGTTGTGATAGTTTAGCATTAGCATTCCTTCAGCACAAGTTCAATTAGCCATTTTATTGAGGGAAAAAAGTCATTTTTGTGCTGACCAACTTTGTACAACTGTACTCCACATTGTGTTTGTGCAGAAATGTTTTGTTGTAATGAAACTAAAATAAAAACAGACTATTTTTTCCCTTTGTTAGACAGTGATGGAGAAAAAAAAAACAGCATTCAACCTTCCTATTCTTTCTCCTTCCAGCTGCTCCTTTATGTGGAAGTAGATGTTTCACAGAGTGGGAAGCTGACTCTACTCCTCATATTTACAAATCTGAGTCATTGAATCAATATTGAACAGTGCGGGTGCTGAGCTGAGAGCCCCATTTACTGTAAACATCTCATTTCCTCTGGATCTGAGAGGTTGGAATTGGCGTTCTGTACGCCTGAGCCCGTCACAATAGTTGAAGCCCATCCTCGGCAGTGCCTTATGCCTCGGCTGTGTCAATGGACCATTCAGACGCATTTATGTGGCTCCGGCAGGTGTCATTTACTCCGAGGATCGTTAAGACTGCCTGATTGGGTCGTGTCTAGGAATGGAGGTTACGGAGGAAAGCGTGACATTTGTCTGCTGTGCGTTGTGATTCCAAAGAACAACACATGCAAATTTGTCAGCTGCTAGAGATGCACAAATGACTCTTAATCTGATCCTAATCTTCACTCTTCAGTTTGTAATGAGAAAGAGGCACAAAAAAAAGGGACTCACGTAAATTTCATTGGCTCCTGCTGCAAGCGGCGCAACGTCAACATGATGCTAATTTTAGCCACAAATCCGGCACACCATCGGTAAATTTAGCCCCTTCTTTGGCATCTCAGACAACAAATTCCATCTGTTTCCATTCGAGAAACATTCACACATCATTTGTTCAGGTCTGACCCCAGATTCTATGTTATTTTTTTTCTACATTTCCTGCACAGTGTATTTATATCACACAAAGAAAAAGTAATTAAAAAAATCAATGGACTAAAGTCAGTGAAACAGGGCCTGACCCATCTATAGAAGACACAGTAAAGAACTGTGAAATACCTGCACTCAGGGGATTATTTATTTAAAGAATGTATTTAGACTTTTACTTGGGGACCTTGAATGCATCTCAGTCCTGTAGTACCTAGCTATGCAGCGCTCGCTCAGAGGCTTTTGTAAAGGACGCACACAGTTGTGTAGTTATGTTATATCCAGTCTTTGAAATCGCCTCACATGTTGTCCACTGTCCTCTGTGTTTACCACCTGCAAACTTTCTTTTTAATGATAATCTATGCTTAATCTTGTGGTGCTGTATCACAGTACAGAGCAGAGACAACCCACAGATCCTTAAGCGCCCACTTCTGTAGCTGCAGGTCACTCTCCCAGTAATTAATGGGGACCAATAACTCAATAGCCAGGGCGCAGGGGGTGGGGGGGGGCTGTATAGAAACTTCAGATTACAGACACATTGATTTCTCTGAGGACACCGGGGTCCATCCGCATGGGCCCTTCAGGGCTGATGTTGCTATAGCAACAGTACCGCTTGCAAAACAGCCCTTAATTGCTTGATTAGTCTTTGAAAGGGCAGTAATAACAGCATGGTGTAGCATTATGAACACATGACTTGCCTGCCAAGAACAGCAGAGATATTCAAAGTCGGCCTGTATCAGCGCTGATCTCCAACTTTGAGGCCGTTGGCAGGCTACCAATTTACTTGCCATGTATGTTTGTCAGGTTTGTCACGTCATGCATGTATGAATGTTCAGTGAACCTGATTTTCTGCGAGAATGTGGAATTATGTGTGAAGAGTAGGACTGGCTGCAGCGCTCTGCATGTGTGTGTGCCGTTAGATTATTGATTGCATGCCAAAGTCACTATTATGTCATGACGGCGGTCACATCATCATTTGGTCAGCAGGTTTTTTCTGATGTCTGTTCAGCCATATTTAATGATTCCCTGCAGTTTGTGATTCACAAAGAGGATGTTTGGTGCAAATTAAAGTAAATTTAGAGTCATTGTGTGTATTTTAAATACACACAAAATAATACAAAATGCTTCTTTATTCCATCATGTTCTTGACTACCATGGTTACAAGTTCTGCCCTCTGACTGGATATTTTACATGCACAAACACAAGAGGACAGGTAACCAGCAGCTCGTTACTAGTGTCTGTAAAATCTGACTGTTTCTGTTGTTGATGATGGACAGTTAACATTAACCTCTTCTGGTTTTCCTCTTTTTAATGGATGCATCATACTCACATGTATTTAAAGAATGATTAAGGAATTTTAAATCAGTTTCAAAGTCATACTTTGCTGATGTTGCAGGATTTACTGCCTTACAGTTACAGGATTGTGTGTGTGTGTGTGTGTGTGAGAGAGAGAGAGACCCTTTTTCAATAAATGACCTTCCTATACATCTCAGTGTTTGTGCAGAACAATGCCGATGAGTCGCTGGGGGAATAGAGGGCTCCATTCAGCTGAATGAATGCATCCCCACTGAGCTTTTAGAGCCATGGAGACAAACACACACACACACACACACACACACACACACACACACACACACACACACTACTACAGCAAACCTGAAGTGGCTGCAGCCCTACTGTAAATCATGATGCCTCCCAGTGCTCTCTGCCTCTCTCCATTGTGTCGGCCCTTTTCGCTTTGCTGCCCATGTGTCAGAACGGCTCACGTCCCCGTGCATGCAACATCTCTCCCCTGGCTGCTGCCTCTTCCTGTGAGCTTCAACGCAGCTGTCTGTTTCGCTTCCTCTAACGCCACCCCCCCCCCACCACCACCACCACCACCACACCCCCCCCCCTTCTCCCTCACGTTGTTTTTTAGCCATCAACCTTCTCTTTCTCTCTTTTTTTTCCTCTCCTGTCCTCATGCTCTCTCTTCATCGCTTCTCCACCTCCACCTCCTCCTCGTAGTGATTTTCTGCCGGCATATTCAGGGCTAGAGTGACAAGCTATTGTAATAATGTCTCATACGTGCTGCACTTGCACTGACTCAAGTCTGAGGAGGGAAGAGAGAATAAAACCTGGGACGGATTGCTCTGACTTGGAGGCTTTTAATAAACTAAAAAATGACGGCTGTGTTTTTCCACTAAATACAACCACTTTCTCTCAACTTTGTCTCTGCCTGCACTGCCCTCCCTGGAGATGTGTTCCACACTGTCCTCTTTTGGAGGATTAGAGAACTGCAGGCTGAGCCTGAAAGCCCGCAGGAAGGAGACAAAAAAAAAAGAAAAAAACACAGACGGACAGAGCGGTACAAGGAGAAACAGACACGTCTCTGCTCCTTTTAGATTCCTAACAGATAAACTGCACAGCAATGTCAGCATGTTTGTTTGACTTTGACTATCAACATCAAATCCATTTTTCAGAGAGCTCTCTGTTTCTTTCTCTCGCTCTCTCTCTCTCACACACACACACTAGAAAGATATAAAAAGAATTGTTTGTGTACAGTCAGCACTAAACAGATGGCTTTTTGTAGCCTGGATTTCAACACTGTGACTGTCTCTGATTCTGTAACTATAACAGACTGTTCAGCAATATTGATGCTCTGAATAGACCCCTGCTGGCTCGTCCCCTCATCCGCTGTATGTGTGTGTGTGTGTCTGTGGTGAGCTGACCATAATGTTATAACCACAGGGTCATGGTGGAGTGATAATCACTGTCAGTCCTGACCATGCAGCAAAAGGGCTTCCTATCCGTACCTTGTATCAAAGCTGCAGGCTCTCATGCCTTGGCAGCATGATAAATGGCTCTGCTTGGAATAAAAAAAAAAAAAGAACTCTTTAACTATTTTACCAGGACCAGAACAGCGCTGTACCCTTTTTTTGTTTTTTACAATCCACTGCACAGACACAGTGTTGAGCCGGAGTGGTAAATGTGCTCACCAGTTGTGTAAGGATGTTTGTTACATAAAGGGCAGCGGTGGAAAATAAGTACATTTTATTTGACATCTGCAGCGGTGGAGGAAGGAGTCACATCTTTAACTAGTAGAGGCACATATAATAATAAGATTCACCATTTTATCATGGATCAATCTGATAATTATTTTTCTCCATTGATCTGAATGATGTTGTAGCTTTGCAAAAATTGGTACCTCAACAAAAAAAATGACTGGGTTTGATTTCTTGTTTGATGCTAACAAAAAGAAAACATCAATGCTATCAGCGGTTGTTTAAATTAGCTATAAGCTAGCTTATGGACACTTCAAGCTAAGACATCATTATCAAACAGGATGTGATTATTGTACAGGAAGTGATTATTGTACTAAAAGACAAATTGGAGCTAGCTGATTAGCATGCTATACCCTTGGCACACTAAGAAGCATAATTTGGCTTTGACTGATGGCTACTAAAATGAGCTTGTTGCACTAAGCCACATGTTCTGAACAGGTTTCAAAACAGCTAACACACTAAGAACAAAGTAACATAAGCTTGTAAACACAGGAAGCTAAGATAACAAACGTTAGGTCAACGAAGACCAACTATGACACAAAGTTTAGCCTGGTGCTAATACGAAATGGGACAGGCTAGCTGGTTAGCATGATAACTATAACCAAGGCATCTTTCACTTCATTATTATTCAGCCAACAAAGTGACTAAAGTTAAGACTTGTAATGCAGTCTTTGCAGTGCATATTACAAAGTGTAGCATCACTACCTTTACCTGCTTCCTGGTTCGGAAGCAGGTAATCGGGATCTAAAACATCTGTCTGTGGCCTCTAGTAAGGGTGAGCCAATAAGCTAAAATAAACAAACCCGTGTGCAGTCATTACATTGCCCAGCATGCTCTGTGTCCATGTGCCCCTGGCTGGTAATAACCTTTAGCTAATTACTATTTCTCCCGCATCTTAATATCAGTTCATAAAGCAATGCAGCGCTAATTAGGGAAAGAGAGTGAGATGATATCCAATTAGGGGCCTGTCTCTGGTCTCTAAACAAGTGAGCCGACCCAATTCATCTTCACCTTGCGTGCCCCGCAGCTACATCGTCGGAGGGTGAGTTTCATTGAAAGGATGGACGCTTTTACACTATTAGCCAGTCAGAACATGACAGCATTAAGGACGAGGCCAAAAGGAGGGTCGTTCGGAGGCTAGCCTTTCGTTTTAATGTGAAAAATCGATTAAAGGTAGATTTAAGTCAAACAGTATGAAAGTAAAGTTATATTTAACTCATTAACCGGCAAGATACAAAGGGCTTTTCAGTTCAAAGCACTAAGCTTCGGACCTACTTTTGTATTCAACTAATTAATTCAAATAATAAGCCCACCTTCTACACACCACAGAATCAGAGGAGTGGTATATTTAGTGAGAAAAGAGACATGAAAAAGGCAGACTGCTCACTCTATTTGTGTCTGAACATGACCTCAAGAAGTAGAAAGAAAAATATTCATCAGCTTCTTCTGCAATACCTGCAAGTCACGCAAGAACGGCCTGCCCTGCTGGTCATTTCCTTTTTTAGTGAAGACCGCTGGGTGCAAAACAGGCCCCTTTACAGACTAGAATCAGATTAGTGTCATGGGGCCAGCTGCCGTGAATGGGAGTCATGTCGGTGGGTGTCGGCGAGGGGGTCTGCCTGTCACCACCCTGTGTCATTTCAGCCTGATGGCCTCGTCCCCGTAGACATCAGAGAGTAGCGCCGATGTAATCTGCAGTCATTCAGCGGTGACCTGCAGAAATGGAAACCAGCGCCGGTGGCGAGAGAGAGGGTGGTGGAGGTGGAGGGAGGGGTGGGGGGTGGGGGTGGCTGAGACAGAAGGGAGTGATCCGTTCAACCCGTGTATTTATCTACCTGACACCCTGAACTCTGAAGGTCCAGCAGAAAAGCAGGCAGATTCTTCATCGGCACAAGTGAAGACGCTACGATTAAAGAGCGCTCGGCTAATTGGCTAAAATGATGTGTTTGGACGTACCTAACAGCAGGAAGTGCCCCAGCATTCTCTTCAATTGCAGCATAAACACTTGAGGTTCTTGTAAATAGTCAAACTGGCTCGGGCCTGCTCCTGATCTGACTGATAATGGACTCATTTGAATATATTTCTAGCCCTAGTAATTACAATCTAATCGGAACTGATGGATCATTTGGGCCCAACCTGCATGAAACATTCATTATTACAAGCCCCAACACATGGTCGGAGCGGTTTCTACATCAAACACCAGCGTTTAGAACCAGGAACAGACTAATGAGGTAGACACACTATACCGGCCAGTGTATGTGTGTTGCATTAAATCTCAGATTGTGTGTGTGTGTGCATTTTAAACAGTATACGTGCAGTATATTTAAAGAAAAACCTATAGAATGGCTTTAAAGCTTAGACTGCGCCTCTGCTGTACCCTTTCCAACAACATATGGTGGAAATGAAACATGTCATCTATTGACATATTAATGTATTCAACTGCATTTTATTATTAGGACAAACATTTACATAATTCTCCACTTGGCGGCTGTCCAGCCATCTCCGGTATCGAGACTGATGGCAGCTTGGCTTGGTTTCCGCTCCGTCCCTGACCCGCATTCTCAATGGCCTCCGAAAAGGCTCTGGGGCCTTTCTTACACAGGCAGACAGGATTAGCCATGCAAGCACTTCCTCCATTTTGGAGATTTTGTTATTGAGTTGCACTTTGCCAATGCTAATTGCCCGAGCCCACGCAGGGTCAAAGAGGGCCACCTCCCTCCCCCCATTGGGATGGATCTATCCACTTCATCTGGACATTATATTACCTCCGGCCATGATTTGCGTCAGCAGGCTTGACTTTAAATCCCCTTAATCACATTCAGGCACCCTGGCAGAATCAATAAAGACACAACAGTCAGGGCCATCCTTTGTCCAACATTCCATTAAGGAGATAGAGGCCTCAGCTCTAAGCGCCGGCAAGCTCCACTGCTACATATATGAGACAAAAACAAAGACTTGTTAAAGATTGTGTCACGTGAACCCTGGCAGACTTCCTTGTGAGTCAGAATGACGAGCTGTTTGTGCTTCTGTTAGAGGACTTTTTTTTTGCTTTTGGCAAATATGAAGACGCTGCTGCTGAAGGACAAGAAAATACAATTCTGTGTCCGCTTTGTCGTTTTTGAATAAATCTGCTCACAGCAGAACTACAGTGACAAGAAAACACATTAAATACTGGTCAATATTTGTCAAAATAAAATGTAAATAGACGACAAACTTAAAGGATGTTCTGAGGCTTTCATTCATATCAGACAACATCTAAATGCTTCAATTGTCCCATTCAATCTGATGTCAAAGTTACTGCAGAAAATATAGCTCTAAAACTTCTATATAATAAAGGGGCAAAGTCACAGTCATCCCTTCAAATGGACTTCATGTGACAAATGACAGAAAAAATGTCTATATAAGTCAAAAGTAGGAGACATCATAAAGTACAACTTAGTTTTTGTAAGTCTGCTAAATGCTGTAGCATTAGTGCTAGCAGAATTAGCATGGTCAAAACTTGTTTCAGAACAGCAGCATTGGCAAATATATAAATTTATAATACATTTATTTATAATAATTAGTGCAGCACCAAATTTGGTCTTGAGATAAATATCCCTTAGCTTAGCTGCTAAATGCTACTAACAGCTGATTACAATTGTGTTTACAATTTAATGGTTCCAAAGTTAACTTTTCTGCATAAAAAAAAACCAAGTGCATCCAAAAAATTAGGGCTGTAATGATTAGTCGAGTAATATTCGAGGGCAAAACGCATCGACTACTAATTTAGTATTCAATGACTTGTTAGTGATGTCATCGCATGGCATGCAAGTGTAACACATTTGCAGGGGAGAATGATTCTCTGGATCTGTGTTTTTCAGTGAAAAAGGCCCTGGATTCGTGGATGAAGCAATGACAAAGCAGCAGTCCAAAGTAGGTGTCCAAAGTATTGAAATAGTCATTAGCTGCAGCCGTACTTATCGGAAAATTTACGTGTACACATTTACGTGTGATCCGATTACTCGCAAAAATAACCTGTGATTATTCGATTATCAAAATAGTCGTTTGTTGCAGCCGCTGAAAGACACTAAAGTACTCCTGTCATTCAAACTGCTGAGAGATTGTTGGATTCGTCAAACGCGTCTGTGCTATAGTGAGCTTCGATAGGTGACGTCTGTCCAACAGTCAGTATTTTCATGTATTGATTCTCCGTAGTGTCCCCCACAGTTCACAAGTGTGGCCAACCGTGGACGGGAGCACACAGCATTTTAATCTGTCAAGATGTCACCAGCCCCGACATGAAGGAGAGAGAGAGAGAAAGGAGGAGGGGAAAAGTTCAGAGTGAGATGACACCCAGCAGTCAATGCTGATGTGCCCAGTTGTGCGAGCACCTGCACACACACACAGTGTAGAGCCTGTCACTCAGTCAATCAGTCAATGTCCACTTGAGGGACTCAACTTCTACCCTTTATATCCCCGAAGACACCTCAACACGGCTCACTGAGTTGTACAATAGTCCACTGGCAGAGCGCCGCTTCATACAATACAACAGTAAGCCAGTGACCTCATGAACGCTGAAGATAAGACACATGTGGAGATGTAGACACACGGATTCTGTGTGTACTGCAAATTTAACCTCGCCTGTTGCTATTTGTCAGTGTTGATGTTGCCAGCTGGGAGTTTTTTTTTTATGTAGGAACAGCTGATTCCCAGGACAGCTGCAGAATAAGCTCATGAGCAGCTTTTAAAGGTAAACATGCTAAAAGGTAAGATGTCGAATTACAACATTGCTTTCAGGCTCCGAAGTTAAGCCTTCTGCATGCAGCGCATTGGTGTGCTTGTAGACACAACACGCGTAGATGTGTCCTCAGAGGAATAGTCAAGATCCAGGGAGAGGAGTCTCTTCAAATAAATTGGGATGAGGAAGGTGGCTGTTGACAAAAAAACAACTTGGGCCTAGTTGTTTCTGCAGCATTAAATTGATGTAGACATTTGTAATAAAGCAGGCTGCTTAACACAGAGGTAGTGTATGGATGTGTAGAAAAGATTGAAGCAAGGCGTCTGGACCTGTAGAGTTTTTCTTGAAGACGTTTCGCTGCTTATCCAAGCAGCTTCATCAACTGTTTGGTGTGGAAACATGGTTTATATGTGGTTGCAGACCTCAGGGGGTGGGTCTGGGTGAAACTTACAAACAATAGCACTAAATGTTTCCATACTTACCTGTGAGTAGGGGACTGGTTGACAGCCCTTTGTTCTTGCTGTATGTGCAAACTTCCTGGGAATGGATGGGATCACTGCATTGTATGTGGTGGAAAGATGATATCTGAGGCCACCACCTCTGTTATATGGATGTGGGACATATACACCTTTGTTTTCAATCACTAGACTCAACATACAACTGCATAGCAATCATCCAACCTGCTTCACCTTCTCAAAAAGTAGCATTCCAGCAAGTACTGTGCTAGCATCAAAACAAAATGGATGCTACATCAGATGCTAAACAGACTCACCAATATTTCACTAATGGGCATCGCCATGTTTAAAAAAAAGTCTGCGCAGTAGACAGTGAACATAACTTTCTTCATACAATATCTAAGTAAATACAGATGTATCAATAAAATTAGCATTTGAACACAGATCAGCATGATATACACCAACATGGAGGAGGTGGAGTTCATGAACTATGCTGTAGCCAGCCACCTGGAGGACAATCCTGATCCTCACTTTTGGGGAGCTGTTATGTCATCCATGTTTATTTACAGTCTATGATCCTATCTGGAGGCACAAATTGGTACTACATGATAGAACAGGCTGGTGGTAGCTGGTCAGCAATGCTAACTTTAATTTTATGGTATATATGTGCACATCTTTGTTGTCATGGCTGTTACTTAACGTGCTGGTTATACTTAGTCACGTTTTGAAGGGGAAAATGTCATCTTCTCCTGCCTCCTTGTGAGAAAAACTATAAAATGCTGCATGAACACTAACTTTTGCCTCTGTGTTTTTGGAACATTATTCCATATTGAGGAACAACTCCTTGCTGCTAATTAACAGCCAACCTTGTGTTTCCTCAGGTAAAAGCACACAGTTATCTCATTGGCCTCCTGCGCAAGCATAAAGTTACTGCCGCCTGGAGAGAGAAACAGAAGCAACACTGGGCCCCATGCAGTGATAAATATATTACTTTTTGAGAAGCAGTCAGCTTAATGGCTGTCTAAGACTTTAAATATAAAGCAAATATTGACAGTCTGGGAATCAGTAATGTAAGTGTGGTTAGAAGGTGGTTTGTAGAGGACAGAGGAGGTTTTAGCAATCTAAAGAGTGTGGTTTTATGCTACATTTGGGGACCGCATTACCAACCAGTTAAGTCAGGACAGGTGGGGTCAAATGGGGTGATGACTTGTGTATGTGGTATCTCGTGTTACATTTGGGGAAACTCTTAGTTAATTAAAAATGAGTGGGAGAAGTGGCGACAGAGAAGCAAGAGGTCTGTGTGTGTGTGGAGTTTTACTTATGCTACTTTTAGGGACACACCAGATTATCGACCAGTTAATTAGGGGATGGCTGGTGCAGGTGGGGTCAAGGCTGTGACCCCGAGATCACCCCCGAGATTTTTGGGTCAGTGGCTACAGTTAGAGTTAGGTTAGGGTTCAGCAAGTGGTTGTCACGGCTTGTGTTGAAATACACTGCCAAGAAAAAAAATGTAAATTTCTAGGTAGGAATGTGTGTGTGTGTGTGTGCATACCTGTGTGTCTACACTGTTGGAGGTTCATCTATAATGTACAAAGACGATTAAGTTTGAGCAGCGGCTGGAGCAGATAGACAGTCTGTTGAGTGGTGAGGTGCAGATAAGAATGAATGCAAATATACAGCAAAAGTGACAGATTAACCTTGGACAAGGTTGAGCATTAATGCTGTGAACAGGCAGGCAGCACTGCGGTGCTTGCTGTGGTTACACACACACACCTGCATGTGGGTGTGCATACAATAAGTCACACACAGGGGTTGCACAAATGATAATTGATTAACCATCAATAGCAGGCCTCGGTGTTGAAGTTGTGGATGGCTGTACTGTTTTTAACAGACCATTTATGGTCACATTAAAGCAGAAACACCAAGAGACCTTCAATTCTTCAAGCCACAGTGTGTGGTGGGGTGCATTTCTCAGCTGAGTCCTGGCTAAAAAAATTATTTATGAATACTGAAATTTCTTTAAACTAATGGAGAAAATGTGGTCTGATGCAAATTATGTGTGTCATTGTGAGATTTAGAGGGGCACGTGAGGTGATTTTAGCACCATAGATCAAACTGCTACACAACCATCAGTCACATTTGCGACCCTGCATGCTTAACACAGTGCTAACCCTTTGCCTTCACAATAAGTCAAGCTCCAGCAGCAAGAGAAATGCCTCTTTTTCCAACACTGCTATTACATACTGATTACTTCCTTGGAAGATGACAGCAAAGAGCTAGCTAACCCACCCTGTAGATGAACGATAACAGCTCTCTCTCTCACTCTCTGTGTCTCTTCCTTGACGTCACATGCAGGGAGACAGTATCTAGGAGCAGGTAAAAATAGTGCAGCAGAGGTAGGAGACATCAGGTTGTGATGTGCTGAGCAGACGAAGAGAGGAAACAGTGAATACCAATAAAGTAGATGGATTTGGCCTGGGTGGCTCTTACTGTACAGTATTTGTCATGTTGCTCCGGTGCTGCTGAGTTCTCTTAAGGCCCCCCAGGATATGAAAAGCCCGGCCGGTATGTAGAAATGAGAAGTGGAAGCTGTGAAGGTACTGGTTCCTGATGGGTGACTTAATCTTGCGCTGAGTGTCGGGGGTGTTATTTTTATCATAAGCAAGTGAAAACATGCTTGCAATGATTGATTGCAACAACATAGTATGAGCAAACGGTCTCTACGTGTCACGCAGCACAGCAGTATCAGTGAATCGGTGCTTTTCAGACTGCGACAGGAAAAAAAATCTACGAGTTCAAAGACAGAAACTGAGCATGTTAACTTTTCAACGCTGCCCCATCGGCCTAGTGATCATACAGATCCTTCAGTCATAAAAAGTGAACTCATCAATAGGGATCAACATTGAGTTATATAGGGATGACTCATATTTAGAGCCAGCACCCCAGAGGCTGGAGGGGGAACAGCAGGTGTTTTGGGGGGACCAATTTAGGTCTGGACAGAGGAATCTTATCTTAAACTTATGAAGGCTGACTCAGCTTCAGTGCCCCCTTTGCTTTCCCCCTCATAATCACACAGTGGCCCGTGGGTATAACATTGTAAATGACCTATTTGCTTCATGACGTCCTTCTGCAGCTCCATAATTGGAGACTCTTCAAAAAACACGTCTGAGATTCACCCGTCTCAGCTTGTTTTCTGAGGGTGAAGAAACGCAGTCATCCACCGAGCCCACCATGTACACCCTTAGAACCAATTAGAGTACGTTTCTCTGTGAACATTTCTCAGATCACTCTGGTCCAATTTGCCTTGAAAAGACACCACCCTAATAGGCGGTAATGAAGGAAAAGAGAGTTTTCCACTGATTCACCGTCTGGCTTATAGATTTTCCTCACCGCTGATAGGAAGAAGCTCACTGTACGTGAAGTTAATAATAAAAAAATCCGGCAGAACAGCAGAACCAGCTCAAAACAAAAACATCCGACAACATCTGGCACCTGTCCAGCCGCACACTATATACTGTAAGACACACAAACTTAGAAAATGTAAATTTGGAGACAGAGAGTGACTTCCTCCTTGTAGTTTAATGGATGAAAATGGAGAGCTGCTAATGGTGAGATGAGATGATTAAAGGGGACTGATTGCGCTCATTTGCAGCTTTGTATTTGTATTCTGGGACTTGTAGCTTTGCATGATTTACAGTTAAGAAGAAAAAAACCTTCAATCACTTCCTCAGTTCATCCTCTGTCTGAAAAAAGCCCACTTTCTTCTGATTGACCAATTGTATACTTTATACAGCTAACTGGCTGACCAATGCACCACTTAAAAGCTATTAGCATTGGTAGTTATACAAGTCCTGTATTATACTTTGTACATGATTTACTGGTGTACACAATATAAATAATAAGTATATAATAATAGGTAATTTGCACAGGGCAATCTAGACAAATCCTAGCCAGGTCCGTTTTTGATAATTTTAGTATTTCCACATCGTAAAAGAAGGAATTGTGTGCACTCCGCATATATTTCCCACACCTTGTTTCATAATGCCCCAGCGACAACAGGCCCATTTCCTGCTTCTTGAGGTGCAAAAGAAACACAGTGGTAGAAAACAGTTGCACAACAGGATAAGCGCAAGGAAAAGAATAAACAACTACCGCCAACAGGCAGACTAAACTGGACCGACAGTCACACTAAACAGTGGGGAAAGTAAACACACCAAGAGAAAGCATCACTATACTTACTTACACATAGGGGGTAAAAATTACAACATGGCTACTACAAAACAAGCAAAATGTTAGAAAAATGTCCAAAAACAAATTCGCTGGTTATATAAATACCCAGTGCAGCTACAGCAGCTGGATAATTGGTGAGCCCTGAGCTGCATTGTGGTCAAGCTGCCAGGAACAAAAGCAGGAGCTCAACCCATGAATAAAGGCAGAATCAGCACCATGGACAGCTGCCGGATGGACCGCAGTCAGAGCTGTGTGGGGATCAGCACCACGGACAGCAGCACACCCACCCCTATTTCACCATTTTAAACACAACATTTATAAAAAAATGGTGCTGTAAAATACATTCTGCAGCTACACACATGCCAGTTGCATTATGGGACATGTAGGATTGTTTGTTCTGTGTACTTAGACGCACAATTCCTCCTGATTCATAAACCGTGCTTCTTTAGCAGCTTCTGTTTGTAAATGATAAAGCTCAGATGTCATCTTTAGATCTCATATCAACTGACTTTTATATACAGCAACTCCTGAACGACCTAAAGAGAAAATCAAACCTTTTGACGGCAAAAATCAGAGCTATATATTCCGCATGTGTGTCCTCTGTGTGAGAGGACTGACAAAATAATGGATGAAAAAGACAGAACTGTGGCTGATATTAAAAATAAAAATAAAAAAATAAACTAGTCGTACATAAGAAAGAGCATTAAGGTATCAAGAGAGGCGTGCATTCTTTTATGTGGCTGCTAATAATGGCCAAGAAATAACTTGCAGGGTTTACTTTGGTCTTTTTCATGAAGTCACTTTTATTACCGTGGACAATTTGATTTGGAGTGATTTGTTTATGCCAGAGCAGAGGAGGTTCTTTTTTTTTTCTTTTTTTAATAATCACAGGATACATCAGCACTTCTCAGGTATGCTCCACTTTAAACTCCTCGCCTGTGTGTGTGTGTGTGTGTTTAGGAAAACTGTGTAGGTGTGTATAATTATGTGAGTCAGAGATGAGGAGAAGTGGTAGAGATACCGCCGCCGACAATATTATTCTCTTCTCCGACGTTCCTGTTCTCCCCTCGGCTGCTCGAGCGAGCGAGCGGAGGAGAGAGGGAAAGGTTACACCAGCAAGGGTGGGTATTGAAATTCAAGACCACTTCACCTAGCCCAGGAGTGGCTGTCTGAAGATTAATGAGCTATTTGGGGAGAGTTCAGCTATTTCACATGCACGGGGTCCACATTAGTGAAATAATTAATTTTACAACACTGGGGTGTTGTCACCCCTCAGTAGCGTGCCATGTGCCTATGATAAGCAATCCCTAATTAAACAACACACACTGAAGAAAAAAAAAGAAGAGAGATTTGACATTCAGAGTCTTGGTAGGAAAAACAAGCTCCAACCGGAGTCAAGCCACAACCCCATCCTTACCTTTGCATGAGTTTTACATACTTTAGAAACAGATAATTGGATGGATATTCACGTTGGTGTCCACATCAACACACACACACACACCTGAATGTGTATTAAGATCAAATTACAGTCATACCAACATATTTGCACAACATACTCGACAGGCTGATCATGTTTGTGCTCCATTACGTTGCCCAATATGTTCACAGTTATGTGACCCTTCTTCTGGTTTGTATGAGTCAGCAGTTTAATTTGTAGTTTGTAATTTGCACACACACATGCATCCAGCTGTAGAGGGCAGTGTTATTATCTTTAACAGCTCTGAATGTACAAAATGTGGATTTTAGCTTAATGCCAGAGTGGTCGCTCTTAGCGCAACTGAACGAAGGTAACAAATGTAACTAGTAAATCTTTCTTTTCATTAGCATTTAATAAACTGAGCTACTAGCTTTTAGTTTATTTTAGTACATATACTTTTTTGTGTTTAATCACTGTTTATTTATAAACTTAATGCCATTTAAAGACCCAGTGTGTACGGCTAAGTGGCACCTAGTGGTGAGGATGTGACTTTCAACCAAGGGAATTATATTTCCAAGCATTTAGGCAGGAAATCTGTGATGGCCACCACTTCAACATAAAACAGTATTTTAATGAGAGCCAGTGTTCAGACTCCTGTTTAACATGGCGGCTAACATGGGGGTTCTGTGAAACAGAACATGCTACCTGTGTGGATATGAAATGCTCATTCTAAGTTAACTTTTGCATTTGTAAATATTACACCCTGCTCCTTTAAGGAATTGCAAACAAATAAAACCATGCTCTTTTTGGCACTGTTAATTACAGTTATTACAATACATCTTGTGGTTTTGTCGTAATAGTTCCCACCATAGTGTCCTGTATGTACTATCCTAAAGCTCTAACCACAAAGAACAAATCATAAAATCTGGAGGCACGATTGTGCACATCCTAATTTTGCCTAATACTTTATATTGGGGTTGAAGTCATTAAAATAAAACCATTTTTTGAACAAGGATTTACAAAAATCTCACACATCTGTTTTATAGTGTTCTACACAAATCTATCTAAAAAACACTTAAAAAGGTTTCTCATCTCCTCTGTGGAAAAAATAAATATATATATTCACTGTTCTTATATATTTCAAATTAAGTGAGAACAATTCAGGTTTGTGTTAAACTTTAAACAGTCAGACCGTCCTTCCTTCTCAGGTGCCCTCATCGCCTCGCTCACCTTCACGAGAACCGAGTGGGCTTTATGCTAATCTGGTCTCCCACATGCTTGGACAATGCAGCCTGACTTGTTTTTGACTGCATGTGTGAATCATGCGGTTGAAGAGGTTAGTCCTCATTGTTTAGATGCTGGCTTATAGTGACACATTATAACGAGAAAACTTTTTTTTTTCCTTTTGAAACAGTTCAAGGTGCATGCATACAGCCGGGGATTTGCATAAACACGTCTTTAGTGCTTGTTTACCGCGGCTTATAATATGTAAACAACTGCTTGATGGCAAATGGTCAGCACATGCCCTGAGAGGTGCAGCCAACCTCATGAAAGGAGCTACGGCTAACTTTATAACCGTAAAATGCCAAGTGCAAATAGAAAACAGAATTATTTATATCCTGAAATAATTTTTCAGCTCAATACAGTGGCAGCTCTGCAAAGGGAAAATGTGGTAAAGAAGAATTAGTTTGTGTGGATAAAATGCCATAGCGATTATATGATTTATGTGCCTACCACTTAGTTCACAAAATAGCTGTTAATCAAAGCCCTGGGTGACACTGAAGCTAGGCTAAACAACAAATTATGGGATATATATGTAAGTTTGGCTCGACCCAGGTCATGGTCTTACACTGATTTTAAATTTATTTTGCACATTTTTCTCACCAGGAAAATGTTTTATTTTTAATGTAACTTTTATTTGGTTTAAACATTCTAAGGTGTATCTCTACATGTAGCATATTTCAACCTCATGTTGTGCAGCAGTGATTTAACAGCATGTTTTTCTCCTTCATTTTTTTTTGCATATTTAATAATGATGATAAAGCACCATACTGTTTGGTTTGCAGCACACAATCTGCTGTAGGCTACTGTGTGTGTGTGTGTGTTACAGGGGAAAGAAAACTTCACCTAATATTGTTTGCATATTACTGCTGTTCCTGATTTGATTTTCTGACAGCATGTTTTGTGAACATGACGTTCGGCAGGGCAAGACCTGAGGTAATCAAACAGTGTCCGAGTTTTTATCACATGCAGACGCCATGTTTACAGTTTCCCAGAGGAAGTCATTAAGTCAATTCTAGGCTGTTATTTACCTCATCTGCACAGGGTACCAGACTTTTATTTTTGAATTCCTTAACGCCTGATTTTGGAATGCTAATGTTAGCCTTTGTTAGAGTTACTGCAATAAATCCTTGTTTGAAATTAAAAGTCCTCTCTAATCTTCAATAACGCTTAATTTCATAGCAGGGCTTCTATTTTGAAATAGCTGCAGGAAATGTGAGTCAGGGGAAGACAAGGCAAACACATATACACACAATAAACTGGGTAGCAACACTTTCTATTGGTCTGTTATCTGCCCTGTTATAATTTGGCAGTAGGCACATGCTGTATGGCTAACTAGCTAGTCAGTTACCTTTCATTTTTATTTTATTATAAATTTTATACATTTATGGCAGATTAAAGAAAGTTTTGCAGGAGCCAAGAGTCTTCATCTCATCTGTCAACTCCTTTGAAATGATGCTGCCAGCAGCAGTAGCAGCACACTGTGACATAAGCTAGCTAGCTAGCTAAATGTTCTGCAACAGTGTAAAATAAATAAATAAATAGTGGTAAACGAACATGTGGGTAAACAACAACACTAAGAAAAACAAGCTGTTCTTCATTTAAGGATGACAGGGTTAAGGTAAGACTTATGGGCGGAGTCTATGTTTATGTATTTAGTAGCTTTGAAATTTTCATGAATAATTTTGCATTTAAATCTTATCCTTTGTTTTGTCGTTGTGTTAACGTGAAGTATTTGTTGGTGTGCCTTTTTAATCTGTGATGTTTGTGAAGTCAAAATAAATGTAACAGGACTGTTTGAAATTATGCAGAAATTTGGATGGATTCTGCATAACAATGCGCACGCATCAATGCCCCCTTTTATCACCAGCCTTGAGAACTAAACAAGCCTCCCCTGACAGCGAACCCAACACCCCTCCAAGTTTGTCGCTTTCCCTCCACCAGCTTGCCTGATAGGTAACACAGTCAAAATGGGCAGAAGTAATGGGAGACAACACAGGCGGAGGCAGTGCCAACAGCTCGCGGGTCCTGCATGTAGCGAGCTGTGCCCATGCGACAGATGGATGTAGTCTCTGGACTGATTAATGTGCTCACTGGCCTGTGCTTCAGTGGCTGCAGCAATGAAGGAGTTCACAGGGAGGGAAAAAAAAGAAAAAAGTGAGCTGGCTATTTGTTCTGTCTCCAAAACAGGTGTTACACTTGTTTGGGTCCCCTCATTCCACTGCAGTTTGTATAGGTGGATGATCCAACCAAGCATATCTGACATGAAGGTCAGCCAGACATTATTCCCTTACCTTACCTGAATACATAAATGAATCTAAGGGCGAGTCAAACCTTTTTACATGCATAAATTCATCATGAAACATTATGGATAACCATGGCGGGGTGGAAAATGCAGTCAAAGTCAAGGTCAAACTTATTTATAGAGCCTTTCAGCGGAACACATCGCTAACTGCTTCACAGAGCAACAAACGACGTAAACAGTGAATCAAATGAAACACATTTCCACATTTGTTCTAGTAATTGCTCAGGGAGCTCCTTCTATTAGAACGCCCTTTATAAAAACAGCAAAAATAAAAATCAACATGCAGCCTTGTCTTGTGGACCCTCCGCTCGCTGATGATGACACGGGAAGCTGGCCGGACTAGCCAACCAGGACGCCAGGACTGATAGTCGTCAAAGCCAAGTGACAGTGAGGCTTATCTGTGGTGAGCCATATTTCCTCTGCCTCCCCGAAGATCTGACCGGACAGTGTGTGTTATCCCTCCATCCTGATAAACCTCATCTCCCCCGCACAAATCCTATACTGTATGTCACATCCAGGCGAGGCCCTCCACCACCACCACCAACAGGAGCAGCAGCCCTGACAGCCATCCTCCCGAGCGGCAAAACAACTGTAGTTTTTGTTCTGCAACACTCTGCTGACACACATATATCCGTACTCTCCGCTCTTCACACTTGTTCATAGGTTTTAAACCGTCTTTAAAGATCCCTTCTTGCCTCCTTTGAGATTAGTGGCGAGTAAAGATGAAAAATAGCGTTTTCAGTGTGGTGACATCCAATCTGTTTGGTGAGCTTTAATTTCCCTCGACGATGTAAGTGCTGGTGGGCTGCAAGCTCACAGCAGACATACTTTTGTCATAGGACAAGGACGGACCGCAAGAGAGGACTGTAGACTTTTCCACACTTTTCCACTTTCTTAGCCTAGAAAGGCTGCTCCCATTCCATCCACTGTGAAAGTTACATTTTAGCAGGGGTGGAGGAAGTACTGAAGCTTGGTACTTCACTAAAAGTACAATTACCCAGCAAAACATATACTCAAGTAAAAGTAGTGCTACATCAACAATCCCACTTAAGTAAAAGTCTTAAGTACTTTAAATTTAAACTTTAAAAGTACTCACACACCAAATATATATTATTGATTTCCATTGCAAAGGATCTGAACAGGTTAAAATAATCAAAGAAATCATCTTAACATTAAAATGGACCATGTGTAGTTAATTTACATTTTCAGTCCAGAAGCAGCTATGGACAGGTCTGTGTGTCATGAGGCAGGCTGTGGGCATCAAGTGAACAGAGAGGCTGCTAATAAAAAACAGGCATTTACCATTTTACTGTGTCAGTATTCCTGCTGTAGATTCATGTTATGATTCATGTTAATCAGACATTATTGGATGGACCTGTGTTAGCAGACAGTAGCTAACTGAGCCAGAGCACCGGCATCATGACTGAGGCTCAATAGAAACACAGCTGGCAGCGTGACACCACCTCCATGCAGAGTCTGACCTCACATCAGTCCAGCACTGTATTCATCAAATGCAACAAGTAACTACAAACACTGTAGAAATGTAGTGGAGTAGAAAGTACAGATAACAGCTGCAACATGTAATGGAGTAAAAATATAAAATATGCACTATTATTTTTTACTTAAGTAAAGTATAAATACACAAAAATTAACTTAAGTACAGTAACGAAGTACAAATACTTTCCTGCATTTTAGCTCTTTAATGTTAAGATTCTGTTTCGGCCTAATAAAATGAATAGAAATACCTCTAACATCCTAAAGCCAGAATTATATATTATTTACGTGAAAAATCAGGAAACCTTTAACTTATTTTTTGCTAAATATGTCTTCTAGCTGTATAAATATCTAATTTTAGCTAAATAATTAAAGTATTCAAACATACTAAAACACATATGAATGTTGCCCTTTACTTCCCTCTGTGGATGTTCTGATCTACTTGACTCTGTCATGTCAGTGCATGTCTTACTCTGATTGAATCAAGAAGTAAACTAACTCTCATGAAACTAAAGCACAGAAAGTCAGAAAGAGAGACCTCCGATAAAAATAAGCCACATCACTTTTTGAGAGGCTTCTCTCTTATTGAGCAACACATTAGTGGAGCAATAAAGAGACTCTAACTCTGAGGTTACTATTTGTCTACAGAAATGGAGGCTATTTTTCACCCTGACAGGTGTAATGTAGCCACGTTATTGGCGTAATGTGCAAGTAAGATGAGTAACGCAGGGGTTTCTCATACTGCCTCGGCCTCCTCATACAAAAAAAAGCTGTCATTTAGGTTTAAATTAAATTAGTGTGCTTGACACTTTGACACAGCAGTTAGGTCCCCGGCTCCCATCTGCTCCTGAGAGCCATCTTTCAATTTCATGAAATCAAAATTACGTTGTCAAATTGCCGCCTTGTCTAAAGATCCATCGCTATCTCCTTCATGTGGAGAGTGCCCACTGCACCTCCGTGGAAAGACAGATTGAGTAATAGATTGATCTCAGGCAGAGAGAGAGAGAGGTACAGAGGGAGGGGGGAGAGCAGAGAGGTAGTGGAGTGAATCAGATCTTCATTTTCTACCACTTTGACATGTGTCACGGTGGAGCCCGCTGCGATTTCATAACAATGGGGACCCGCGGAGTTCACCAGCGGACGTCTGAGATATCTGCCTGATAAATATACTCGGGAGGGGCCTCCAGGCAGGCAGGCAGGCATGCAACAAGCTACATTAAAGGCCAGTGTCACATCAAGTGGTCACAAAGTGTCACATCGGCTCAGCGTGTCATGGGTAATGACAGGAGAATGCTGAGGGAAGATTCAGTCGCATGTTCCAAATCCCCCAAAGCTGTATATATACAGTATGATATGAGCTACATACCAGAGCTTACCTCAGCTGCTCTGACTGCTCAACCTGCTCCAACAACCACAGGTAGCATCACAGAAAACCTCTTTTAGGTTGATCAGCTTCAAGAGTGCAATGACAAAACAAAAAAATGCAGCCAGAAAATGGTGTAGATTGTATGGGTGTGTGGACACATCACTCCTCAGCACAAGTAGACACACAGGTCCTCATCCTCCTGGTGTGCAGTGTTCACTTCTCATTCAGTCACTTCTCATTCAGTCACTTAGCTGCTGCCAGGCTGTTAGAGCCACTAATGTGTCCATTCAGTGGTTTTAATTTGATTGTAGAATCTGACAACCAATAATCAGTGCAAAGAAAGGCGACCGTGAGAGATTGTTTAGGGAATCCCTGAAAGTCAACCTATTCTGGGGTTTACTCAGCCAGATTCCTGCAGTAAAAAAACGTCTTGGCGGTGTCAGTGAAGGTGAGGGCGGCGTAATCGCCTCCGATTTGATAAGATAACTCTTCGACATCTCTGCCTGTCTGTCAGCCAGGTGGAGACTGATGCCCGGCCTCAGATGTGGTGCAGAGCATTAACCATGTCATGCATTTGCACGGAACAGTCCTCCATCACCTCCATGAGCACTTAGCCTGGGCAGCGGGGGGTGGGGGGAGACCCCCAGTTCATCCCAACCCTGACGGCTGAGACTATTAGGGTGATACATGGCAGCTCATTCCTCATCGTACATAGGGAAAGGTGATAGATCCACTCCAGCCCTGAAGCAAGAAGCTGGAGGGGGGCTATCAGGGATGGAGTGCAGTGGCTGTTGTATGATGGAGAGTAATGAGGTTGAGGCGTGTGTTGAGGGTGCAGGGGGGTACATTCCCCCGCTGACCACCGGGGTCACGGGTTCAGCTCCTTGGCTAAAGGACAGTGAAAGATTCCATATTTATGAGCCTGGGCGCTCGGGAATCCATTTTTTACAGTCAACTTTGTGAGTAATAGATGTTGCAATAAAGGCACTCATTTTAGATAAAGACTCTTTTTTTTATATTTCATGATGATGGGGAATTAAGCAATGCAACACAGAAGAAAGAGAGTTAGAGTTAAGTGAGTGGTTGGAAGTCATGTAAAAGAAGACACCTCCTGAATAAAGGACGCTCTAATGGGCCGGTTTTAGAATTCAAGTCTGGCTAATGAAAGAAACGTATTTTATGGTATTAGATCTTTCACTGATAAAAGTGGACTTTTCCAATAAAATCTAGCTTATTTTTCCTTTACGATGTGAATATAGCTACAAACGATGCAACATCCTTGTTAGCAAAATATGCTTCTTTCCGCACTAGCCCACTCTGATAATCCCGCTTACTGTACGTACACACAACATCCTCCTAAATACAGGCACACACACACAGGCTGTATGCAGCATAATGAATAATCACAAAGTCATAATTACCTTCTAACAACCTTTTTCTCACTACAGTGCATCTTTGTGATTGAAGTCCACCCACATTGAGTTAATTGCATTTATTCCCCGATGCCACAAATACGCAATTAAAATGCAGGCGTTACACAGAGCCCTGCAAAATCATCAATACGCCACACGGTTAAAAATAGGGCCTCTCGAGTGCAACCTAAAATCAGTTTCTGGAGAGCACTCACACACGTTATAGTGCTTTGTGTTTTTCTGCGTTGTTGTTAAATTCCTCACGTTACATGTGGGTTTTTTTTTTGGTTGCTAAAAGCAGAAAAACATGACCTTTATTAAAAATGAATTAGTCCGTGCCATCAGGAGTGACTCATGATTTCAAGCTGAATACACAGAAAGAATGATGACTCTAAGTAGATGGTAGGATTACATCAGATGCCAGTCAGGTTTCAAATACCAGCTTTTGTCATTTAATTAGATGATTTACAGTTCTTCCTGCAGGAATTTTACACAGTGAGATTTCAGATTGTCATGCTCAGTCCTCACACTGTATGACAACTCTTTACTTACACCCGTAGGTTACACATCAACAACTCATTTGAGGAACTGCATGGCCAAATTGTGGATGACTACTTCATCATCAGACACTAAATTACTAGTTGAACAACTAACTAGTTGATGTCTGAAGGCATCAAAATACCATGAGTGTTCAACAATAAGTCCTAGTAGTTACATTACTTCAGCTCACCTACGGTATGGTGATGCAGGTGCATATGAAGCCCTTGAAGGTATGCAGTTCTCAGGAGAGTTCACCGTGTGGGTGTTTGGTCCAAACGCACTGCATGTGGTACAAATACTGCTTGTGATGCAGTTTCTGGCAGTACTTTAGAATTTATTCTCCTGATTTTGAGGATCAAAGTGTACAGTAGAGTTTATAGATCCTGGGGCAGATTACTGAACATGTGAGGGGGAAAAAAAAGGAAGCGCTTGGTGGCTCCAGGGGCAGCTGATAAATTGAGAGAATTCCGATAAAACTAAGACTAAGACCATGAAACTTTAAAGAATTATGTGTGTGCAAAAACAAGTAAGTTCATCAGACCTATAACACCCCATTAGTGAGGCTAAAAGGCTACAGTACAACTAAATAGCCGATTATTCATCAATGCTGGAGACACTGACAAAAAAAAAGACATGCCAGGAATCTATATCTAAAAGCTGAACAGAGTTAGTAGCTTGTAATTTGTAATAATTGTCTAGGAAAGGGTTAAAATCATTATTAGCGCCGATCAATGTAATCAAAAGGTCAAATTTGTACGGGCCTGCTCGACAAAGGCCTGTGAAGCACACCTCATCATCTCCTCTAATGAAATACACAGCGTTCGTATTGATCAGCAGCCAGCCGGCGGGGCCTGTGCATGTGTGTGCATGACTGTGCTGGAAAAAACATTAGGCTGACAAAGACTTTACAGTAGGTACAGTACAGTCTAAGCGTGCTACAGCAGACACCTTGAGCGCAGAGGCACAGACTCTTAATAATGCAGCTTGTCGAGCAGGTTGGGCCCTTCTCCATTTGCTCAGGCAGGTTGGAAGAAATGCTGATGATGCAATGTGCTGACCCAAATACACAACCTGCTCCCAGCAGACTTTGCCAGCTGGGGCAAAAATCTCTGTCTCTCTCACTCCTTTTCTACCTCTGTCTCCTCCATAAAGCCTCTTTTCACTTCTTCCTCTGACTATTTAAAACATGAAGGCTCACTCGTGTTTTGGTATTGTCCTGCTTTTGCCCTCTCTGCAATGTGATCTCGCGCCTCTCGTGTTGTCATTTTTTTTCCCCTTCCCAAAATGCCTATTGAGTGAGTGATACGTTATAGCCGGGAACCAAAAGCAAAGATGCTCGCTCATGTAGCATGAAAAAGAACTGGAGACATAAAGGCTGATGAAACAGCTCACCACTCGCTGACAGTGGGAAAATTGTGCAGAAAATGTATCACAGATAAAATAAGAGAAGCCTTTTGATCAGCTACACGAGATAACGTCAACCAACACACTGCTCATCCGTGCTCTCATGCTGGTTAACTACAAAAGTACCAGATGACCAATTTCTCGCTCGTTGCTCTCACCAGACAGGCAGATCAAAAAAAAAAAGACACTACAGAACACTCAGGCCTTTTATAACACCAGTGTGTGCCCAGGGGGAACTGCTGCATGAGGCTGTATGAGCTGCATCCACATGTACACAGACAGTATAATACCTGCACTGTCACATTACATGACAGCTATTGTACCAGTGGTGATGATACAGGTAACAGAAGCACGCTTGTGATCACAGTCTTTTGTTATCTCGCAAAAGCGCCAGTGAAAGTGAGAGCATGAGCAGACCGGTGTGTGTGTCAACTCTGCTGCAACATGCCCAGGGTGAAGCAAGTAGTTTATTATATCTATCTTGTGTAAAAATCAGTTCAACATGAACCAAAACAATAAATAAAAAATACATAAAATGGCAGTTCCTTAAATGGCCATTTGAGGGTGTCTCTAAAAATGAGCACATTTACATTGACCTCAGCTTGAAAACTCACAAATTAACAGCATGTCTACAGCCTGGTACAAAAACCATGGTCTCAGCAGACTGTACAGAAGCTAAATCTTTCTAAATTAAAGTGTATACATTCAAATTAGCCACGTGTTAGCTCGAGTCAAGTGGCTAAGATGACAGGGGGTGGTGCCACAACGCCAACAAACCACAGGTGGTTGGCAAAGTTAAAAAAAAAAACAACCGGTGCTATTAAAGCTCTGCGCCCTCTAGTGGCCGTGTGAATAAGTGCATGTAAAATACAGTCTTGTGGGTTCGACTTGGAAAAATGGTGATCATCAGCTTAGCTTTTTTGAATGAGCCAGGTGTACAGCGAAGTCAGGAAAGTAAAAAAAAAATAACTAGCTTTACAAAACCCTGCACCCTCTAGTGGTCATGTTAAAAAGTGCATGTAAAATCCACTGATGTGTGGGGGGAAAGGTGGAGAAACTTGTTGCAGAAACTTCCCTTAAACCTAACCGCAAACCCCAAGGAACCACTGTCTGCTAACATCCGCCAGGACTCTCCTGTTTGACACACATGAATGTCATGTGCGACCCATTTTGTCTTGTTTTTGTGCGTTGCTTTTTCTGGAGGAGAAGTAGAGAATAGAACACTGCACTGTTAAGAATTCAGCTTCTAGCCCCCTCACATACAGTATATTGGCAGGATTCAGGTTGCACACATGCTTCATCCTCCACTGCATGTTCTGACTGTACTTTGAACACCGGGAGTGCTGTGTATATATATATATATATATATATATATATATATATAAAATGGTGTCAGAGAAGAAAATGTATCAGGGTGAGAATATCAAAACTGTACAGCAGAGATAATTCTGTGTAACTATAGCAGTTGGAAAAATCCTTTTTTTGTGTGTGGCTGGATCAGTTTGGTTTTTAGCGAGGGGGCTTATGCGTATAATTACATAGACACACTTATTTTCTGCATGACAGCCTTCCTGCCATAATAGCTTCTGTTTTCAGGAGAAAAAAAAGAACCAGTATCAGGTAAATTGGAATTCTTCCATCTTTTTTTTCCTTCCTGCTAAGCTTGTGGGCAAAATTACTTTTTTCTTTTCTTGATGAGGATGTTTGTGTACCCAAAATGGGAAACAACTAGTTAATACGAGACTGACAAAGCAGGCTTTATCAGCCTGACTCACCAACGACTGGGCTAAAAAATGAATTAGTGCTCTCCACTTGCATATTTAAAGCACTGCCACTATTTTTTTAAGGTGTTAATGAATTGAAAAAAAGATCATGTGCAACAAAAATGTCCTGCCTGCAGGTTTCCTCTAACTAGAAGGGCAGAGGGCAGAGTTAACACATTCATTAAGAGGTTGTGGTTTACACTTATTATTCCATTATCGACCATGATGTGAAATTTGCATCATGCTTTATTCTCTGTTCAGCGGTAATCGATGTGTGGGAGCCTGTTGAGTTTTAAAACTGGTGATTGACGTTGATAAATGGAGCCTACACATAAGACCAAAAAAAAAAAAACAGTGCAGAGGGACACTTTAGGGGGGAGAAAAAAATCATTAAAGGCAGTGAAGGAAATGTGGACATTTTATAGGGAAGAGATGAAAATAGAGGATCCAAGTCTGCGGAGAGAAAAGAAGAAGAAGAAAGCGTGGCACACTCAGGTTGATGTGCAGACACCCAATCAGACAGCCCTTCATCCCTTAACCCCCAGCCAAGAGCAGAGTAGCAAGATGAGAGGAGAAAGGAGGGAGGAGGAGGAATCAGCTTTCGAAGTGCTGAAACTGGATTTTTTTTTTTTTTAGAAATATAGAAAAAGAAGGAATGGGAGGAGTCCTAGGGAGAAATAAGGCACAAGAGCTAATCTTCTTAAACAGGAAAAAGGCTCGAGTCAGTCAGATGAGAGCAGGTGGAATTGTGGACGTGAAACAAAGCAAAGCTTTGCAGCTCGTGAGACAAAGCTTAAAAGATTGAGACTGGAGGATCTCAACACAATGGCCCGTGCCAAGCAGGGAAGATTTCACTCCTATAATTCAGCTGCACGGCTCGACTTCGATTAAAATCCATGGAGGAATATGAAGGTCAGGTGCTGCGCTATGTACATGCTCCATCTCAATGGCCATTAGTGCTTACTTATAAAGCCATTAATGTCCATTATCATAATTACCTTTGCTAACTCGCAGAAGCCACCGAGTGAAATCTGCAGAAGTCGCAGCACCCAGAATTCTCTCCGCACCAGCCATTAGAGTGTTTTTTTTTCACTGCCACAGCCATCACGCATTGTCTTCTGCTCTTCCACCTGACTGCGCTCACCTTCTCCCAACCTGAAGCCGCCTCTTGCATATGTTTGCTCGCTGCAAAAAAAAGGTGTCCCATTAATATGCAAGTGCATGCCGTGAATTAGTAATGCCGCTCCCCTTCACCAACGCTGTGTATGTCAAGTTCAGTAAGCGCATAAGCAGAAGGAGGACAGGTTGGTGGGTTGTGCCCATGTACCTCCACGCCGACCGTCAAGCAAGCAGGCCCCGTTGTTCCCCTTAAGGGGGCAATACGTCCCCGTTCCATACCTGCAACTCAGCTCCCAGAGGGACGCTCTTTCCTACACAGCACATTCCTTCCTGAAGCTGAGAAGAACTCACAAATAGAACTTTTCAAGATCCGACTGTCGTCAGGACAAATGCGGACCGTGTGCCTTGTGCATTTTTCATCTTCTTGCTTATATTGCTCGCCGCAAAAGAATCCCCCTCTGTACATTCAATCCCTCCTAGACCTCATTAGGGAATGGCCCTCTGGTGTCGGCCCGTCTCACGTTTCTTGCCTGTGACAGGCGTCCAGCAGCGATGTTTTTCTTTCCCATGAGCGAGTTTTCTTTTTCCCAGATGCCAAATTCTCCGAGCACCGTGGTGCTTCGGGTCAAAGGTTGATAACAACCAACAATCCAATTTCACAGCGCCTGCCTCTGATAGACACCGAGTGATCTTGGGTGGGGGACCCACCCCCTTCCCTCCTGCCTGATCCCACCCTCCACACTTTCAACTCTCTCTGCATATCCTGCTCTGAACTTAATCAAACTTTAATTAGCCCTCTGCTTTGGTGATAATTGTGAGTCCAAGCAGGGCCAGGACTCTGCTCCGGCACCTCACTGTCTCTGTATGTATCCAAGCCTAATCATGAAATGGAGGTGGGATAAGGCGCTACCAGCCAAAATCTTTAAAAACCTGAACTGTATGTGTGTGTCATCAACACATTAAGAGGCATGCATGTTCATAAACATCACAAGTGGAAAAATAAAAGTGTTTCAGGTCTTTATTCTGTCCAACCTAAGTAAAAAAGCAAGAAAAATAACGTTTCAGCGGGACCTCCATCTCACTGAAGGTTCAGGGCTAATCGGATAGACAGATTCTCAATATGAGACGAGTGTGAGGGGGGAAAAAAACTGACCTGTGCCGGTGATGTGTGTGTGTGATATCGAGCAGCAGTCAGAAATATGATACATGGGTGTGTTTTTAGAGCCAAAAAAGTAATAAAAAACAATTATGGTCCGAAACTCTTTGACCTGATGGAGAAAATCCATGCCAACCCAATCTTGTTGTAGGTGCCATGATCTTCTGAATTGAATGCCCTGTGAAATGAAATCAATGGAGTTACTCACTCCAAAGCCACATCAATCTGCTGAGATTGTGGTGCATGTGGATTTGGGGGCCTACAGCAAACCCTCCTCCTCCTCCTCTTAAGATGACTCAGGTCAATAGCATTAATGTAAAAAGTTTGATAGCAACAGGGCGCATTCTCCCCCCTCAGGCATAAGGGGACATTTCAAAACCGAGTTTGGTGAAGAGAAGGAGCTTCCATGGAGAGAGACTAAATTCATTCCAAGGTGACAGCACAATGTAATACTGCACAAATCCTGCGTTGGAAAAAGAAATAAGAAAATGTGAACAAAAAAAGCAATCAGTATACTTGATGGAAGCGGTGTATTGATTAAAATGTTTTTTTCTATGCTTATTCATTTTCCCCATTTAAATTGTACCACCACTCATTTTCTGCATTATCTATTAGTTCCTCGGCCTTGCACTGGAAGCAATAGTCCTTTGTGCATTAAACAGCACTCTACTGAGAACAATGAACACATCAGCTGTTCTTATTTTTCAACTTCAGGAACAAATAGGCCACTTTTGAGTGAAACACACTTCATATATGCTCCATTCACCGAAACATCTATCCATCCATCCACAATCCGAACCCGCTTTGTTCTGTCATGCAGGGTCATGGGGGGCTGGAGCCTATCCCAGCTAACTATGGGTGAGAGGCGGGGTACACCCTGGACAGGTTCACCGAAACATCTCCCTATGAACCTTTATGTGTTTCCAACACTGAAACTCATTGAGGTGCTGTTTCGAGGGGTACAAAGGGTGTATGTAGGCGTATAACGAAAACATCAACCCACAACTTTGTGCACCTTTCTTCAGCTGGGACTTCCTTTGAGCTTTTATAGACTGGTTTAATAAATGGTTTTTGCAGCTTAGCTGACAGACCTTGGATAAGATGTTGTGTCAATGAATGCTCATTTTATGTAAAAGATGTGACATGCACAGAGAAGTTATCGTTTCCTGAATTCATTCATTCTTTCAGTAAGGTTTGCATGCAGTTTAGGCGTCTTGTACATAAAATATTACATTAATTTCACAAAAAACAATGTTCGACCAAAGTTCTCATATTTTACACCATTTTAAATTCTAAAGTAATTCTCTTAATTTACTTTTTGTTATTTCTAATATAACCAGCTCTTGAAGTAATGGATTTTTTGTGATCACAGTTGTTTTTTCCTCACATCACCTTTCATTTAATCAAATCATTTGCATGCATTTTCATCAGCTTCTTTTGAAATCATACATTCATTTCCCAATTTTAGTCTACAATGACTTCACAATATCAAGAAAGGGAATATCAAGTCATTTTTTTCTCGTCCTTCACTACTATCACCCCAGCTTCTGTCTTTCCATGCTGGATTATTGTTCAAAGTGCGATACAGTGACACTAATGTTAAGAAGTTTTAACGGCTCAAACCCTCCCAGTGACTTTGGCTCAGCTTATCCTCTGCTCTTACATTTTTTTATCCATTCCTCAGTTGTCATATCAGGAACATTAAAAAAGGACATAAGAAAATCAATCCTTTTTGTGCAAGGCCAGTGTTTTTACACGAGCTTAGGCAGGTTTTTGGGTTTGATAAAAAAAAGCCATCTTTAAAGTGATTGAGTGACTCAATGACAAAGCAGAACAAAGAGAAAACAGGAGGAAGAATTTTTGACTCACTAACAAGACAAAGTATAAAAATATGGATGTTTAGCTTTACATCTTTTCTGCCTCTCTTACACTATGAGTCTTGATGTCTCAGGCTGTCAGATACATAGGCTGGTATTTGTGTGTGCATACCTTCTGTTGTTGCTTTGTGCATTCCTGTGTGTTTAACCGCATTACCCAAGGTCCAGGACCCCTAGGGATCCTTCTATGGACTGATTTATGATAGGATTTTGAAGTTCCCTTGTAGAGCACAACAAAGTTACTTCCCAAGGACGTAGCATTAGCATTCAAGGATACCAGTTTGACACAGACTGGGCAGACCTGTTTCCCTGTAGGGCTGAAAAAACAACAGGAAAAGAAAAAGGGGGTGGGGTGGTGTGGGGGGAGAGCCTTTGAAGCGCACAAGCTTCATGGACTTGTCAATAACCAGTATTGACCCTTCCCACTTTTATTTAATAAGGTTCCCATTCCTAAGGCTTGATTTGCTAGATAGTCATTGCTATGCTAGCTGTGCTGCAGTGTGCTGTCATAGTGCTGACGCTGAGTATTTCTGCATTGATTACACCTCTGGGATTAGCTCAAATGCAAATGCAACTGTGTGTGTGTGCGCATGTTTGAAGTGTGTATTGAGGGAGCTGAAGAGCGTAAGTGAGTAAGATACAAAGACTTGGGACTGCACAAATGTGAGTCTGTTAAAATACTGTGTGTGTATATATAGTATTATACATTGTATGCTTTTGATCTGGCTGTCATGCTTAAAACACATGCAAAGGTTATGTATATATGGAGTCTGGTTGTGTTCAGAAATCATCCATTACAAAAGGATCTTAACATATTCCCTCCTCCACATGCCCAACAATAAAAAGCTTTAATTCATGCAGGCATATTGTAAGTGAATACTGGCATATATGAGAATCTGGCTTCCTTGAAAAGCCTGAGAGAAGCATCATGTGGAAAGAAATGGCGTCAGGCAGAGTGAGATTAGCATGCGGCAAAGGAGAAGTCTCCTGTCCTTTAATTAGACTGTGGATTAAACTGCAATCAGCCATTTGGAATTGATCGTCATGAAGGCATCTGCAGCATGTGGTGTCCTTGCACATTTGTGTACAGGTAACTGAAGCATTTTGCCTGAAATGCTTGCCTCTTTTGTTGTTGCATTTCTTTGTGAGCAGTAACAAGACAACTGTGTGTATTCCAGCTGATTTCATGAGCATGGTGCAGATTTGTTTCCACCGTGCCTGCAAATTTGGATTCAAAATATGATGTATAATTATACCACTTTTCTTTAGATGTCAACTGACAACATTAGCTTTACATGATCCTGTCTTAGATCAATTCATTAGTCCAAAAGTGAGACAGTCCCCTCGAATTTCTATGTTAAAATGTCCAACTTGACAGGACAATACCTGTTTACAGTCTGGTACAAAAAATGCTGTTGGTCTTTATGATAGGAAGGCACAGAGTGACAGCCTGAACTTCTCTGGGACTCTTCGTCTGTATTTAGAGTTTAGATGGACTAAGCCAATATAGCAACAGTCTGAGCCAGTTACTTAGAAACCTATAGGTGATGTCACAGATGCTTCCTCTTTTTCTTTTCTTCTTTCTTCCCTCTCTGCTTTTTTACCTAAGTCAAAGATAAACATAACACTACATGTGACAAATGGCCTGTGGGACTGGAGAGGCTTTGGGTTACACAAGGATAGATAGATCTTATCCAGAATACAATAGAGGAAGGGGGGTTCTACACCACCATATAAAAAAAGCTGGAAAGACCAATTTTTGGGGCTGTTCCTGCAAAAGGTTCCTGCAGGGAAAACCTATTATAACCAACTGAAAGTGCAAATGCTGTTCAGTTGGAGCGTCAAACGCCCTGAGAGCCCTGATGGTACAGCAAATCAGGAAGGTAGATAGAAGCTAAACCCAGTCAGAAAGTCTGAATGTAAGTCTCAGAAAAGCAGTAAAAACATTACCATGTTGCATCACTATTGTTATATGAAACTACGTGCTATGCAACTACCCATGTAAAGAAGATAAAAACAGTTCTGAGTTTAAACATCCAAACAATTGGAGATGGAGTGATAAATTTCCAGTTACTCAGGCACTGGAAATCATACAGCCCATCTCCACAGCAGCCTCTGACTCACCCTCTGACAGCAGCATGCCAAGCTGCTCACAGGGCCAAAAGAAAAATAGACATACTGTCCACAGACTGTGGTCGTCTTTATCTAGTATGCTGCCAAATCATGTTTTGAAAACTGACATTCCTTTTACTGAGAAAGTTTCAGACTGCAACTTGGCCTCACACATGCACACCAACATAATTTTCTTGTCTGGAAATAGCAAATGGAGAGCCCTTTAGCTTCCCAGGGGAACCGCAGTGAGACGAGATGCCATATGGAGGTGGGTGGACCGTGTCTGGTGGAACCACAGAGATAATCCAGGTATGGAGGAGGGTCACCAATAAGCGTCACCCTACCATGGGGAGCGGGTGGCGATGCTGGTAGGTTGGGGGTTTGATGGGAGTTGCGGTGTGAAGTGGCGTCACTCGTTTCTCAGTCCACGCAGCTGTCACAGCTGCTTGCCTCGGGTGACAGGTGGGAGACATGGAGGAACGACACGGGGAGGTATCTGAGAGAACTGTTTTATGGTTGTGCCAAAGCAAAGTGCGAACATCTGTTTACACCCAAGCCTGGAGGAAGGACCAGCGCCATGTCCAATATTCCAACATGAAAGATTTTTGCTCTCTATTTGTATGGTAAAGAACACACAGTATAAATAAATTACAATAAAGCGGACGGATTAAAATGAAGCTGCAACACAATGAACTAATGCTACTTTATAAAATAGAATCGTCCATGCTCGTCCTTGTGAGCATGTATGAGGTTCAGCACAGATAATAAATCTACAGAGCACAACAAGCGGAAAAGCAGGGAACCCATTCTTTCAACGACTAGAGGATTTTTTCTAACAGCTGTCCTCCACCAACCTCCACTAAATAAAGCCCATCCCCAAACAGCCTCTTGGGACTGGCTCCTTAAGGGGGTCAATCCACATGGACCTCTATGTAAAACAGCCAAAATAAACATGCTTACAGCCTGTTACAAGAACTAGGTTGGTCTCCATACTCACTCGTTTTAATTATGGATTTAACCTTTTCGAGTGACAGGCCAGTGCCGACTATTTATCAGCTTTTTGCTTCTTTGACCCACCTCAGCTCCACTTGCACTCCACCTCTTTACCCGTATTAGGAGTTTAGGTGGATGCCGGTCAGAGACTCCCATAGGAACTTACCCCAAATCCATAGGTGACTAATAGATGTGTTTGTCCATCCACTCACTAAAGACAGCAACCTCCCTTTTAATTTAACATATTCACACCGAGTCAGACAGAGGCAGCGTATTACCACACCAATGTGAGCAAACAAGTACATCATTGTTCAGTAACACTGATGCCTACTTAGAGGTACAACTACACCAGTGTCCCATGGTTATATCACCATACTTTTCACACACAACACTAGGTGGAAAAAGTCAGCTTGTCCTCCCCAGGAAAGGTCGATGTTTCAGCACTGAAACCACAACACAAGTATTTCCCCGGACACATCTCTACATGTCCATGGGGTCAGGGACTCGTCCAGATGGTAGCTGATGGGAACCTTTTTTTCTTATAAAATGTGTTAAATTATATGAATTTGTGTGCTTTAAGATGAACTTCATCTAACCCTTTACCCTAATTTTTAATGCCAACCTTGACCAGTAGTTTTTTATGTCAAATCCAGCTATGATTAAGAATGAATGTTAAGACCAGGCAAAAAAAGCAGGTCATGGTGTCAGGGGGGACTTGAACCTTGGACTCCTGAGTGTCAGTCAAGTTTGTCAACAGGATAATGTATTCTGTTAGCATAAACATTACCATGTGCCAGATCTGATGGATGTATTATGAATCAGAATGCTGCATTTGGTATGTGTGTGTGGAAAAAAAGCCTTTTTTTTTTTTTTTAAGGGAGATGATCTGCACACCCGGAGGAAGAGGTCGACGCAGAGGTTGAGCCTGGTCTAACATAGGACAAATCTTGTTAGCAATGTATGCTGACAGTTCTGCTTTGTCATATTTTTGCAATAAGAGAGCACACTGTGTGGAAGTATGACTAATGAAAACCTGCATGTCCCACGGTTATGCAGACATGGGTGTCACATTATGTTCTCACTATGCAGCATGACTGTCTCGTTAGGGGTCCAGTGTTCTCCACGTTCCCTCCCCCCACCATCAGTATTACAGCTTGCGGTTCTTTTATTAGGGCAGTTTCACAGCCTTTTGAATTGATTTTGATGAAACAGCTTTTGTGGAAAAGAGATACACTCAAAGAAATGGTCTCAAATCTCAGAGTCCTTGCTGTGTTTATGTTCAGACCCAAACTGCTTCTTAAAAGCAATTTCCTCTCCATCCACAAGTTGGGGACAACCTTTTGAAAAGCTGCAAATATGGAAGAAAAGGGGGAAATACTGAGGTGACATCCACAGAATTTCAATGCGTTGTGATTATCATACTGTAAGTACCTCTATGTGGAAGCCGAGGGAACAGTGTGTTATAAAACAAAGGCTCAAAGTTTGGCCAAAAAGACATGCATGTATGTAGATGTATAGTGTGTGTGTGTGTGTGTGTGGGAGAGCGTCTGCGCCTTTGTACTGTACATATCAGACAGAGTGTGTTTGTGTGAACATGCTGAGGGAGCCTGATAACCAGAATGTGCGGTCACCTTGCCTCATGATTAAAGGTTTGCGCTCTTTAGCAGCTTAAAAGGAGCCTGTTTGTCCTCAAAAGGGAGAAAGGAACACGGCAAGAAAAAAAAACAGTTTTTATCAGTCACAGCCAGAACTCAATATTTTGCTATTTTTCCCTCAGATTAGGCTTATTCACAAGGTCCTATAGGTGAAATGCCTTCAAAGATAATAAAGAGATTAAGATCACATTTGCAAATCCCTACCAGAGAGAGAAAGGGAAGCTTTTGAAATAAACAAAGCAGCTCCACAATTTCACACTTTTTTTATTTTGTAGCCCCTCACTGAGTGATTTGGATTATGCTTAACTTCTTAAATGTTCACATTAAGATCTTGTGATGCGTTCATGGAGATTGGCTTTTCTTGTTGCTGTGAAGCGTGACTGTGGCTATTGAGGGGGAGAAAAAGAAGGGTCTTATCCCCACTATGGTAGAAGGTGTTCCTCTTACTGCATGGTAAAGACATAAGCTCCAGAATTTAAAAATTACAATAACAGCCTGAGGATGGCTTGCAAAAGCCGAGCCCCATCATCACCCATGAGACTGTTGAAAAGATCCATGACATGATCAACAGTAGCTCAGCAGTGCTTTGGCACAGAGCTGGTATCTCCCAGGATTGTGTCCATGCAGAAAACACAATGTCAGGGCACAATCTGAGATTCTTTTAAGGCCATAGAAATAAGTTGTGTCTACTAATTCACGATAAAGAGCCATCAACACAGTGGAAACAGCCAAAGGCTCCAGAACCTGAAGGGAGTAGTGCAGGTGACTACCTAAATAAGGTTGAAAAGGATGACTTGAAAAGCAGCCTAATACACTGATCCCTGAGACGGCTATATAGAGACGACGTGGAAAGCTTAGAGATTAGAGAATTTCAGTCCACTGTGGATCACCACCACGTTCACCTGATTTGGCACCCAAGACTACTATCTCTACCCAAAGATGAAGAATAACCCGAGTGGTCATCATTCAGTCAGTGAAGGAGTTATTGCTGGCGTGGACTGGTTTTTGGGAGGACCAAGAACCCCAGGTTTAGAAAGACGGCATCTGGTGGTGGTCCCCTCTGGCCACCAAAGCTGATCGCAATGCAACATGTTCACGCAGCACATTTCAGAAGCATCCCCTAAAGCAGCCTCTGCTCTGCTCCACTAAAACCCCTGGCCAAATCTAAAATAAAACACTATACATTGACTGGATTTTTACAACTGGATTTTTACAACACATAATTACACACATACTATTTTGGGTAAATTTCTAATCTTACGAATCCACCTGGATAGGCAGCACTTGGAAGACCTTCATTTCTAAAACTAGGTAGGACTGTGGTTGGATAAAGGTGTAGCACAAGCCAAATCTAGAGGGCACCCTGGAGGGTGTATGTAAAAGCACCATTTTTTTCTAATATTGATACCTCTACCTTAGAACACAAATTATCGTCATCGGCAGGAGGGGATAAAGAAGATCTTGGAAAAGATTCAGCTACAATGAAAAGGATTCTGACAGGAACGGTAAAAAAAAAATGCATTCATTTGAGAATCAAATGAAAGTTGAAATGAGGAATAATGTTTCTGGAACAGGAGCTGAAAGACTTGATTATTCGATTGGCCACCTAATCAAAGGCGTGTATGGTCAGGCTCCCTCTCCAAGCTGTCATCCATTGTCTTGCTGTCAGAGAATTTGGAGGGACACCGCCACAGCCCCAGGTGTCAGCTTAGACTTGAAAATGACAATGTCACACTGCCAGTGCCCCCCCTTTTTTCCATCCACACGAAATAAAACCATAACTAGGAGGCAATCAGGATTTCTATAAATGGATGCAGATGAATTCGCCGCACGGTTATTAATCAAATTCCAAACTTCTAAGGCCATTTTCGTGCCAAGCTGTGATGGGATGGAGGCACTAACAATGACAAAGGGGCCTTTACCTAACAAGTGATATTTTAGTCATCTGCTGAGAGGAATTGCTGGCTCCAATTGCTGCTTTATTTAAATTTTCTCCTGCCTGCCTTTTATTCAGTTCACTCCCTAAAGTCAAGTGTTGTCAGTGAATGCGGCGTGCCCTCCTCTAGTCACTGAAATAATCAGCACTGTCACAAAGGAGGTCCCGCCCCCATCGACACATCGACAGCCCTCCGGTGGAGAGCCACTGTCCTGCCATTAATAAAAGAGTCACATTTACATAAGTTGACAAGTACACAGTGCTCGGGCCCCGCCTACCTGCAAGGACTCCTGGTGTACACTCATTCATTACAGCTGTGGTGAGTGTACGGTTAGCCAGGCTTTAAATGCATATACAGCTCCTCTGTTATTTAGCAAACCCTCCATCATTAACTTTCATCATTTATCACACTGGATTTGAGGTGTGCCGAGTGCCGGTGTCATGCAGTGTTAAGCAGGATTAAAGCAGCAGTCATAACGAGCATTGGTAGTAAATGTTTATGACCGCATAAAAAGCAAAAAATAAAGAAACACAAAGAAAGTTAACAAGCAGAAGAAAAGGTTGTAATTACATTTGTCACTTAGATGCAGCATTACTGCCGGATCACATATTTATAACGTGTGACATGTGCACCACTTGAAAGACATCATTGGATACTGCTTGGTAACAGGAGGTACTTAAAGGTAGGGTAGGAGATTTCATTCTGATGCACTTTTTGTTAAATTAGTGTAACTTCTCTTTACAATCCGATAGCAACCGATTATAGTTCGTCAGTTTCGCTTTAAAACGAAGAATATTAATCATCTGTGAAAGCTATAAAACGCTAAAAACATCAGCCAATCCTGCGAGGCGCCCCTCCACGTATAGTTGGCTGGTCGTCACTCTCTTCCTGCTCTACGCGCACCAACAAATTCCTCAAATTTTTCCCAGAGATGGTTTTTATCACGATCTGTGTTCAAATGCTATTTTTTCCCCAATATATTCACATTAATTATTCGTTATTGTTGGCTAAAATAGAAAGAAGTAATATATTGTAGAGACTCGGGTCAGAGTAGCATTGTTCCTCTTTATAGAGGGTCTATGGTACATACAACATAACAATCTAATCTGAACACTTCTTACTGTCCATTATCACAGACCTTTGCTTTGCCAAAGACACGCACACACAACTGCTGGTTACTCTCAAGAGTCCAAAATATTTACAGATGTTCCCTATTCGATCCATGATAATCCACATCAAACCGCAAAGAAGGGAACGACCGTCAAAATAAAAGAGCTGTTGTTCAGAATATGAGAAACGCATGAAAATCAGTGTCATTTTGGAGCTGGACATCCTAAATCCAGTAGTATTAAATGGGTCCATGTTTACTGCTGCTGTGTGTTTTCTGTAATATAACAAAAGATGGAAACATAATAAAAAAAAAAATAATTTTTAGGGACGTTGTGCAGTATTCAATCATTTATATTGCATATTTAAAGCCATTATATCCTCCAGAAAAGCCACTCTTTTATATAATCCACACACTGCGTCTCAGATCACAATTTACTTTTTTTCCAGGTTTTACAGGGTTTAACATCAGTGAATTCCTCCTAATATGAATTTCTCCTAATTTGCTCATGTTTTAAGGTTTTGCGGTGTGCAACCATGTGTTGTAGGCTTTTCCTCTCATTAACAGCTGTCTGTCTCACTGAGACATGTAGCTCAAAGAGACATGTTAACACGTGCACGGCTCGGCTCGGTCGCTCGGTGCTCCTGACGGTCGTCTCTCTGAAGAAATGACACATTTCCAGCGTGACAAAAAAAAAGAAAGAAAGAAAAAAAGGTGTCGCAGGACATAATTGTCACATTCACACTTTGGTTAATCAAAGACGCTGTCAGCACGACTGAATCACCGGAGTTATGCTTGCAACTTTTTTTTTTCTTTTTTTTTTTTTTTAAGTAAAAGGTGGAAGAAGAATGTTGTCCAGTTAATTGTGTGCATTTTATTAGTGGAGCTTTCCTGTCATATTTCTGCTACATCTCTTTTTTTCCTGTTTCAGTTTTTTAAAAAAGTGTCAGGCTGCAAAGTGTCATCTTTGCCTGAGAGACAAATGTACTGAGTGTTGAACAAGACTTTAGTCCAAGTCGCAACAACAACAATGACTACATGCCAATTTTAGAGATCCCGCAGTATTTTTTAAAATACACAACTTCACAAATGAGCTCAAAATATGTTAAAAAAGGAAAGACAATATGGGATACAGTTGATAGGCTGCCACACACTGTGTGCTGAGCTTTAAGGGGTGGAGGGTTCCAGTAGAAGCATCTTGGTTGAGGGCGGGGAGCAGATGGCGGGAGGATTCAGAGGAAAAAACAGCAAATCCTTCGATATGTCTGGAACGTCCCATTCACAAGAGGCGTCAGCAAATATGCAGGAGAAAAAAAAACAAATCTGTGTTTCTGTGTGTGTGTGCATGGGAACTGTTGACAAACTCAGAGAAGTGATGTGAGATGAAGCATCTTTGATCAGTGCTGTCAGTGATTATTCAGCAGCAGATCTTGAGGAGGGTGTCTTTAAATGTAGTTTAGTCCTGATATAATTTATACATCTACAAATATTGGTGACATGTTTGAGTATTACAGCTTCTGTCGGATCTGTGGTTACACAAAAAAAGGCCAAAAATGTATTTGCGCCTATTTGCTTGTTGTTTGCATCTCTGATACCACAGGCTGTATGCAAAGATGCCTATAGGGTACTTTAGAGCGGCTATGAAGCTTAGCACAATGACTCCTGCCGTCACTATGTTGCCAGCTGCTAAGGCCACCTAGATTTTTCCAAAAATAACCAAACCTAATGAAATAATGAAAGCATTCAATTTTATTAAAATATTATTTTGATTTTTTTTTTGTTTTGTCTGATCACACTGACACAAATCTGATTCTGTACCATTTCTCTTGTGCTACAAAACACTGACAAACGTTTCCTATTAAGTGTGTGGAAAAGGTTCTGCTAGGAAAGAAACCATGGCAACCGAAAGCAGAAACTCCAATCCTGACTACACATTAACATCCCCATCAATAAGGGTGCTGCAGCAATGTATGTCTCAAAGATGCACCTTTGAGTCTATAAGTGCATTTAGTGTGTTTACTCAAGAGTTTCATGTGAAAATCAGCTTTTCATCATCCTCATGCTGTAAATAGATTCCATACAAATGCAGCTGTCTCGTACCCACAGAGCCCTACAGCACTAATCACACACTAACCAAATAATATGTGTTAATGTAAATGTCATGCCCATTTCTCAACATAATGGCAGGTCCAGCAATAAATTGTAACCCCCCCCCACTCCATGTCTCCCTTAAGAAGCTCATTCAATAATTCAAAAATGTTTTATAATTGGCTCAGCTGTAAAATATGCTTTTCTCTTTTTCTCTTAAATACAGATGGAGGCAAGGTAATTCAATTCAACCACACACTGTGCATCGGTAGCTAATTTCCTGTGGAAAATGAGTCTATACATGGTCTAAAATGTCCACTGCATAAATATTGACAGTCAGAGAGAGAGAATGAGGAAGCTATATCTATCTTATGTGTAAACGACAGCCAAATTATGTCTGCACAGAGGCTTAAATTTACTAAAAATTTGATATTTATAAGAACATAAATCAATTATGGTCTGCATTAGGTCAGCTTGTGAATAAAAACAGACAGTTCTTACATAAAAAAATCAATTCTTTTACCAAGCTGAGTGCACAGCATTTATAAAATCCAACAGCAAAACGAATAAAACAGCATGACTCTGCAGCATGCCACCATATATACCAAAGATTCCCTTGACATGCATGCAGGTCTTCATCAATAACCTGATGGAGCAAGCGGACCCCTATCTGTCACTCTTTCCAGCCATACATCCTTCACATAGGCAGAGATATGTCTGCTGTCACTGAGGGTGACCATGTCGGCTGGTTGCACAACGGCCCATATGCCAGTTTCCTGACCTCTGCTGAAGACTAATAGACTAATCCCAGAGGAAGATTACATGCCAGAAAAAAGGCAGAAGAGGATGATGTCTATAAAAGTAAAAAGAGAACACAGCATGGTCTCCAGATTCTTTAGCATGTACAATTTCACTTTAGTTTAAATGCGGTCCAAAAAGATAAAAAATAAAATCAGTGCTCAGAGGGTTGCAAGGATGTTTCTGGTGTGCTGTGTGATGTACATTTTTCATCAGAGTGAGCCTGAAGTCTGTCTGCAGATGTCTGTGTACCCCATTCTTTGCTGTCTAAGCTATAAGTGAAGAGACACGGTGCATCTGTAAATGGACAAACAAATGTGCAATGACTTTGATAAAAGATAAAGCTGTCAGTGTAAAAGATGCATCTGGTGTGTACGAGCTGCTGTAGACAGGACACCACACAGATAGAACCACACCTCAAGGTTGAACACAAGTGACAAAGACATGAAAATCAACCTAAGATCAACAAAGGTTGAACAAAGTTCCCACTTAACAAAAACAACCCCAAACAAAACCAGGAGTGCCTAAAGGAATCTAGCTAGTAAGAGCCGTTTTGCCCTCCTTACATAAGGACTTCAGGCAAGTGAAAACAATCCTTCAATGAGGTGGGAGGAGCTAACACCTCGCTGGAGAGAAAAGTAGACACCAGACAAGACAACCAACAGACAGAGGTTTGTCACAATGGTGAGAAGGCGGTAAGTTCAATAAGGCTGGAACCTCGATACCCTAAGACAGGGGTCGGCAACCTCCGAGCCGCATGAGGCTCTTTCATCCCTCTGTTGTGGCTCCTAGGCGGCAAGCGCATTTTTGGAAAAAAATAATAATAATGTGAATAAATAATAGCCGTTTAATTTAAATGTATTTTATTTTATTCATTTAGTTTTTTCATAGTAATAGTTGTTTCTTTGGAGATTGAGATGCTCTTGTGACATTAAAATAAAACTTAATATTTTGTCAAAATATGCGTCACGATTGCGTCCTGTACGCAGCACCTGTGACACCGGACAAACTCGTGTTCGACAGCCTGCATGAAATGACATTCCTGACACTTATATAAACATGGAAAAGTATGCATTTGGAGTCCTGTCGATCTTTGGATCCTCATACGAGCTGGTGTTTTCCATCATGAACTACATGAAAAAAGTAAACATTGCTCCAGCCTCACAGATGAGAGCTCAATCCTTTGTGAAAATCAGCGACGTCCTACAGCCCTAAAATGGATACGATACGCTGTGCAGTGAAGTTCCAGAGCAGAACTCACATTAACGAGGTGAAAGAAATAATTACAAAAGCTGTTATTTTGAAAATACATATTTTTATATCGGACCCTGAGCTAACGTCGTTAATATTCAGGTTGACTACTGAAATTAATGACGGCACACTGAAATCAAAATAACATATAAACTGGCATTTTTTGTTCAGATAAATATTATCTATATATATCTATCTATATTATATACAGATTAATATTACCTTCAATTTAGTGGTCAAACAGGTGTAGATTAGTAGTTAGGGGTTTGTGGCTCCGAGTGTGCTCTATTCAGTGGGAAACCGGCCCAAATGGCTCTTTTAATGCTGAAGGTTGCCGACCCCTGCCCTAAGACCTACCTCAATCGTAGCCTCTGATGCAACAAATAAAAAAGCACTCCTGTTCAGAAACACTCTTTTAATACTGGACTTGTATTGCGGTAGACCCGGAAACTCTGTGCTTTTAACGGTGAATCCACATGTGTTGCCATGCCTCCCAGTTTGGAGAGCTGAGGGCAGATGGGACGCTTTGAGTTGATGACCTGCATGGGAACATGTTGAGTGTTTGTTTGAATGCATTCTCATCTTATACCTGCTTAAGAAAATGCACTGAGAACAAAGACTTCAAATTGCCTGCTTTATGCTTCTGTGTGAGTGAGTGCCGTGCTCGTAAATATTTTTTTTGAAATTCTTTACGTCTTATTAATGGCCAGAGAACAAAGAGGGGGGCCATAGGGAGGCAAGAGTGTAGAAAACAAAGCATAACTTGGCCATGGATTAACAGAAGGGTAAGCCAGAAGAACTCTAATCCACTTAAAATCCCTGAAACACAGTTACTCAGTAAGTATTGTCAAAAAAAAGTGACTCCTGAATCAATTCCCCCAGAGGGATTCACTGCTTCGCCCCTGTCTGCCTATACCCGGATGTTCCCTCGCTCATAACAATAACATTAAGCACTCAGGATTTTCCCTGCACAACACCTGCCACATTATGCGATGACGTGAACCATCCTACCCATCCCAGTTCCCATCTGGCAGCTGCCAACATTATAACTGTTCGCTAACACGGGGGTTAATGAAACCCCTGTGTTAGCGAACACACCTCGGCGTTCAGGGCTCAAGCTGCTTGGAGATCCACATGCAGCCCTGAAGGATTGGCTCCATTATGGATGCCAGCACGGGGCTACACACACTTCCTGAATAAAATAATGCTCACACCTGCTACCTGGGCTCAGCTGTTGCCACGCAACAACAGAGCAAGATGCATTCTGCTGTGTGTTCTCATGCTGTGTGCACAATGTCTGCAATTACAATGCAATTAGTGGACTTCTAAAAGTGTTAACTTGTAGGTACAAGGCCTATTATTTTTGCTACAGTCCAACATTTGTACTCACGACTTAAACTCTTGATTAATAGTTGTGAAGGGGAAAAAAACGCTCAAAGACACAACTTTAGACAGAGCCTCCTGATTTTATACTCCCACTGACAGGCCCTTAATCACCTGTTTGCATATCAACACTGATTCCATTGTCTTTCAGTGATTAAAAGGAGTCCAAAAGACACACACTGGGGCTGTATCATTATTGTAGCCAGCTATGGAGAGAGGTAATCAATTATTCTGAACACAAGGCAAAGATGACTTTAGACCACAAAAAAAACCTCAAGTCTTAGGCTAAATTTGTGATATTTATGACACCTGCTACAAGCTAGTGTTTCCCTTTAAACAGAAGCTTGCTCAATGTGTAAACTGTTGCTGTTTAAGGAGGCGTGCTGAGAGACTGGAGCATGCAGACACTCGAGAGGAAGCCTGACCGTTCAAATCCATGAAGTGTGCAGGGAAGGCATACTGTATCTGACGCCATCAGTACCAGTGCACGCTCTCTCTCTTGCACCTTTTCCTTTCTCTGTACACTTAGTGAATGCCAGATGAAAGACTTAGACCTTTCCTCTCTGGCTTTTAAAGCCCTTTGAGGATGCGACCCGACATTTATCGCAGGCGATGTCTTTGAAACAACATGAAAAGGCTAAGTTTTCGATGTAGGGGAGGGTGAGGGGAGGAAGGGGGGTGTTGAGGTTTTTTGGGGAAAAAAGAAGGGGTGGGGGGTCTCTCAGGTACATATGAGTGCAACAAATGAAAGACTAATATGCCTCCAACCTAATGTTGCGTAGCCTCACAACAAGCTTTACACATCAAAAAGTGAAGGAGGACGCATTTTTCACAGACGATAAGCGCTCACAGCATCACAACACACTAGGATAGGAATGTTATGTTGAGATTGTGTTGACTAATCATTTTTTTTTTCCTTTGTGCTCTGCCTCTCTTGTTATTTTTCTTTTTTTGTTAATATTTCTTCTTGTCTTGGTTGATGCTGCGTTTGGGATCAAAGCTTCAGCAGCTACCTCACATCGAGCCTCGGCTTCAAAGAACATCCTATGAAATTTCGCAGATGTAATGCTACATTTAGAGGCTGGGAAGCATTGTTCTAACACCTGGGCAGGCTCTGATCCATATTCTATCACTAGTGTTGAGGGAAAACAGAATACAAATAAGAGCATGAAGAATACTGCAGCTACAATCCCAAAATGCTGTAATAATGATAGTGTTACATCTGTTTGCAGTGTAGTTCTGTTCATTAGCTTGCTAGGTAGGTCTAGCTTTACAACATACATAATGTAACATACTGCTTTTCACTGAAACTTGATGGCTGTGGATAGTAAATGGTCAAAGGTCCTTGGTTGGCTCCTGGGTTCAAGTCCAGAATGCTTACCACATGGATCCATAATGACAACACCACCTTATCTGACATTCCTTCTGTGAGCTGTAATGAAATAGTTTTTAGAAGTAACCTTCCATCAGTGCCATCACAGTCCTTGTAACAACAATCTCCACTTCAGATGGGAGAAGTGTCTTTCTCAAATGTTGGTAGAAGTGCTTTTGTTATTATGTAGGAGGTATTTTCTGTCTGCGACTTTGTCTAAACGGTGCTACCTGGCATCAAGTATGGGCGAGGACTCACAACGGCACAAGTATCATCCACCATCTTCATGTCATCTTGCTCTTCCTGCCATTATACAAAGAGATGCTGTTAAATGCTAATCAATCTCGCCTTCGACAAATGGCTTGTAAAAGGAGTAGAAAACACTTCTCCCAGGAGAATCAAGAAGTTTCAGCATTTATCATATGCACAAGTGAAGGTCTTAGGTAGAAGAAGAGGCGTATAAAGAATTCCTAAACATAAAGACAAGGACCAGGGGAATTGTACCAACTCCTTTAGATGAGTGATTCTGATAAGTGAGAGCAGAGCAGTCAATGATGCAGATGATGGCTGGATGCAGAGGGCTTTTATCTATAATTGCAGGTCACTCGCATGGACATGAGCTCATTTGCCTCTTTATACATCCTCCTATTCCCTATACTGTCCGTGCCTGTGCTGATTTTGATCTAAGGGTGATCTTCAGTTACTGTCATGGACCTACTTAATCAGAGTCACAGACGCTCAGAAATGGAGACATGGAATCTACAGTATGCTAATTAGCAGATGTTAGCATACCAATACACTATACTGGGGTCTTCTAGGTCTGACATTGTGAACTTCACTTCAGAGACTACTGAAACCTTCAACAATTACCCTTCTGTTAACATTTTTCAAATATATCTCATTAATAATCTTGTTAATGCTTTCTAGACCTTTTCAGCCTTGCACCTTAGTAAAGGACAACATAAAATACATCAATCCATATAATTCCTCTGACATGCAAATGTGCAAAATGATGTAATCCACAATATAAACACTCAACCCTCATTCCATGTACATGCTACTGGTTGTAGCATTCTACTCCAATCTGATGCCATGTGTAGACTCATACAACTGCTGACACTTTACTTTGTCCTCCATCTCTGGATGGAGACTGTATTTGTATGTACGTCGGATGACGGATGAGTGTGATTGATGCGAGGTAATACACTTCCTGATGTGTCTGACAGTCTCCTGTCTGAACAGTTAAGTGTCTACCCATGTATGGGTTCTTATCTCATTTATTATTCACATTACTTTCAACTTTGCGAGACCCTGCTGCTTGATTACTGTCGAAAACCCACATTAAGTACACATGGATGAAAAGACTGACTTAGTACAAGGGCAGCTGTCATTGATATCTTTGTAATTTGATTTACCATGACTAGTCACGCTGCAGATTGGATATGACAATGATGACCTTAAAATCTGCCTTTATGTAGATGATGTTACATTCAAAAAAGCCTCCAAGGTCATAGTGTCACCTTCGCTCAAGTGCTATTACTTTTTTAGCTGATGATGTGTTGATTAAGGTAAGTTTTCAATATTAAACACATGTCACTCAATTTTTCTAACATCAATTTCCTTTGGCAATGACAAAGTGTTTGATTTGCTAATTTGCCTTTGAATTGCAAATGGGGTCTCCTTGGAGCTTTCCGTGTGCCACCGCTCAATTTAGTTCCTTTCTGTGTGACTTTTGGGGAGGTCAGCACCAACAATACCAGCCGTCCTCAGCGGAATCCTCTGACCTGATAAGACGCACAACATAAAGCCCACCAGAACTCTATCAGCAGCGGCATGCATGGTGAAAGCGTGGTATAAAAGGATAAGCAGAGGAGGGAGCTTGGGCATGGTCAAAACTCCCACAGATGGAAAAAAAATGTTTTGATTTGTTTGCACATGCAACAATCTGGAAATGTTGTACAGTACAAAAGGGAGAATTAACAAGGAGCAAGGCACTCGTCTGTCTTTTTTTTTTCTTTTCTTCTTACTCTCTGGATATTTGGGACTGTAAATGCCCATATGAACTCGTAGCAAAGTAACTTCAACTGCAAGTGCACTTTTTATGTTTCTGTTCTATATAAACAAAACACACCCAATTAATGACTCTCAAACTTTCAGGCATGGTCAATTACCACATCATTTATCCACGCAGTAAAGGAGCAGAAGTAATTATACCAGACATCCCTGCATCATTGACAGATGGCTTTGAAATTACTAAAATTGCGACTGACAATACCCACCAAAAATATCCCTTTTTTCATTAAGCAACCGTGAGTGAAGGTGCCTTTATGGGCAAATTCTGTCCCTAACTTTTCTCCTGGCAACCTGAAAACTTAGTCCATCAGGGTCATGGTAGGAACTAGGGGTGGAACGGTTCACTAAATCCACGGTTCGGTTTGTATCACGGTTCTGAGGTCACGGTTTTCGGTTCGGTTCGGTTTACATTGATGAGGTTTTTTCTACTTTTAACACTCTGGAAATACCAGATGAGCATAAAATACATAGCCTATTTATCCAACATTCAACATATTTAAGAATAAGTTCAGTGTTTCCCCTATCATTATATCAGGTCAAGTCAATTTTATTTCTTTTTAATTTCTATATAGCACCAGATCATAACAAAAGCCATTTAGGATAACCTTTCCTATAGAACAGGTCTACACCTTGTTCCTTTATTAAACAAACTAAACAGCTCATGTTATTCATTTTATTTGCACAGCAGCATGTCATTTCTCTCTGTGCTGCTGTCTGCGCACTGAGGCCCGATGTGTGTACACACACAGACACACACCGTCGGACAAAGAACGTGTGTTGCTTTGTCCACCGTTGCTCATGAAATGCTAGTTGGATAGACTGAACTCTATGACTATGCTAGGTTAAACTAACGGTACTGATGTCTGTGGTTTTCTTTTTATTTTTGCCATTGAAATATGCTCTTTACATCCCGCTCTGTAAGCACTGACAGCATTGCGCACGATTGAATGCAGAGTGGTGTGGGTCTCTCTGCTCTGCCTGCATGCTGAAACTGCTGCGTGAAACTACAGTGTGAGTGACCGGCTGGGAGTGCGTTGATGCAGGGGAGGAGCTCACGGTCGCTGCTTGTTGAGGACAGTAGCCTGACTGCAGAATGATTTCACGTCAGTCTCCAAATGTCACCAGAGAGGGTCAGTAAAAAAACAAAAAAAAGTTTTGTAAAGCCGCCAAATGTAGCGCGAGAGACGCCAAGTTGCCAACACTCGTCTCCATGCTGTGGTAAAAATGCCTCCCTGTATTACCTGATGTGCATGTCAAGAACCGAACAGAACACGCCCCCCGAACCGAAACACGTGTACCGAACGGTTCATTTTTTTCCTGAACCGTCCCACCCCTAGAGACACCCCCCTCTCCTGTCTGATCCATAACTTCCCTTGGCCAGTTGCGAGATTTAACCCTCCGATTATGTCTTTAGTAGAAGTCCCTGGAGCCTCTTTGCCTTATGGACCTCTAACGGGTGGCATATTAATCAGCAGAACTAGCTCTCTAGATGTCAAGGAACAGCAGCTCTACTTCGAACCTCTTCCAGGTTCAAAGTAGAACCTGTCAGCCATTGTTGTTCTTCGAGTCATAGATGACTATATAATTCAAGACCTTTGCCTCTTGGTGTAGGTCTACATTGCTGAAGGTCTATGGTCATAATTATTTTTTCAGTTTTACCTCCATTCTTCACTTAGCTGCTAATGAGGAACATCAACTAAACAAATAGGCCCGTGTACTACCGACCCACTGCAACCTCCCTTAATGACTGTCTATTGCATGTGAGGTTTCTCTCTTGTTGCTAATATTCTTGATGTCGTCTACACTGCGCATCAAAAATCAATTCCAATAGCACGGCAATGAACATTACCTGGCCCTGAATGTGATATGATTACTGCGTCAATTACCAGCAGTGTTTGCCAATGCCCTTGGTCATATTGACGTTCCTAAATTAAGCTATATGAGGATGAAGGACTCAACTGAGACCGCCTGAGTGTATTCTGAAGGAGTAGCCCACCTTCGGCAGACAGTGCAGCTCTGGCAGTGCATTCAGCGAGGGATCTGCATGTCATAATGGAATATCATTACTTCACTACCTTCATAACAAGGTCCTCATCTGCCGGGGCTTGAGCGTAATGTTAATTGTTATGGAGGAATGAGTCCAAAAGGGGCATTGTAGCTGAAAATGCCATTTTGATTGGATTTTGCTCCCTTTCATGTCATTAAGAACTCAATAATGGCTTGTTTGGGTGTCAACAAGACAGCGTGTCAAGACAAGTGGCGCTTATAATCCTCTAATATGTTTCTGTGCTCATTCTCAATGTAAATACTACATATAGCAGCAGTCTCTGTGTGTAATAAGCTGCCTGAAAGGACACTACTTTCACAAGCTTTAGTGAAAGTCATTATGTGTATGAGACAGTAAGGTTGTGTCTTGCACTGACATGCCTAGCAAGTGCACCGTCGAGGTATGAAGACTTAATTATCTTTAACACAGAAGTCTCCAGCTGAACTGCCAGTTGTCTGTAGCTTCCTGCTTTGGAGCTCCTCTCCAACACAGTTATCATTAAAAAAACAAAAATAACTTAAATAAATCCTCATGATTGAAAGACAGACTGGAAAAGCTTACACTGGACATGAGTTATGCACTCATGAGCATGAGTTGCAGGAGCAACTTCATCACGAAGACAATAGTATGTGTCAACATAGTACAGGAAAGAACAAGTAAATATAAGGATGCTCCACATAAGCCCTTAAAGGCCAGGTTAAGTCATATCTACAGGAACTAGCAGTGTCACACACCCAATAAACCACTTCACTCTCAAAGTATCAGTGAGCTTGTACAATAGCACCCTCTGTGGAACGAGCTTCTGATCTGGATTTAGGAGACTGACACCACTTCCACCTTTTTAATTTGACTTAAAGCCTTCTGTTTAACAAAGCCTAAAGATAGTCTAAGCTATTGTGTGCCAGGGCAAACAGTCATAACTATAGTCATTTTGCAAGTATGGCTAGAAACACAGCTAGAGCTAACATGTAGCCACGGTCTTAGCTGTGCTGCTGCAGGACTCCGACCACATTTTTTTTAAAAATAATCAAATTAAGACATATTATATATACACAGTGTTACGTGCCAGTACTTGATGTGTGTATGTCTGTCTCTGCTTTCTGTGCAGGTTCCCAATGCTTCCAGTGGACCAAGTGGATGATCCACACCTGAGTCCACTTGGTCCTCATCAACAGAAGTATATCAGCTGGAGGTGTGCACATGGCTGGGGCCAGTGTGGGCCAACTTGTGGATGCACACACCATGCGTCTTTGCTCCGTCCAGAGGGACTAGAGCATGATAATCAGCGCTGATCTTTTTAGTTTTGGCTTGTGTGTTTGATTTACTATTTTGTTATTTGTTTAAGTTAATAAATTTAATTAATAGTCACTGTTTCCGACTGCTGTCTCTTTCTCAGGCCTGGGTAACATTATTGTTGCTTCCCCTCATCCCCTGGACTAACTGGGGAACGTAACACACAGTATCCTGGCTCTGTTTAAGAGATTTCAGAGTCTGGTGTGAATATCTGCAGTTTAAAGCATGTCCTGTGTCAAATACAGGCTTTTGCATGTGTGCTGTCAGCAGTGTCTCCTGGGTCCACTTTCTTCTTGTCTTCCCCTTGTCTGCGGCATTGTCACCTGTTTGTGGCCGTTCCACACCTGACCCTGTTCACCTCTGACTGTGTGTGTAAGTGTGTGTGTCCTTTTTTTATGTCTTTCATGTGTCACACATCATGTCTGCTCTCCCACTCAGATGCTCTCTCTCCCTCTCTCACACACACACTCTCCTGCAGCGACACACAATCAGGTTAAGGTCTTTGAATAGAACTCACAAGCAGGCTTGTATGCAGCATTCTCTGCTGTTTGAGCTCTGCTGTCTTAGTCTCGTCAGCCTTTGAAGTGGATACAGACAGTTGGATGGTGGAGGAGCTGTGTGCTCATATGGCTGAGGAGAAAATTCAGAGAAACATCAGTGGGCTGAGGCTTGACATGGTCATGCACACACACACACATGCACACACCCGGATACTGTAAATGTAGGCTTGCAGAGATGGAAAAGGACAAAAAAAAAACTTTCCAGCTGAGAAGAATAAACCGAAAGCTCAGAGTGTAAACAAAAACCACACGAGCCAGATATACTGACCAGTGGAGGTCCTGACCTTATCAGTTGAGGAAAGCCCAAAGGAGTAAGAGGAGCAGTGGTTTCCATTAGGTGCTGACAGCTGAAGCCCAGTAGATCTGGCTTCAGAGGAAAAAGAAGCCTGAAGCTTCAAGTGAGTAAAGTGTTTTCAGGTGACGGCTGAAGGGGCATCAGGGGGGGGAAGAGATGGTGCTTGAGGGGTTGAAGGCACAGAAGTAGAAGGAGATGGATAAATACTCCCAGAGAAAGAAAGAAAGAGCAAGCACGTCTCTGAGGTCAGGAGTGGGTGTGATCACGTCCCAGCGTCTCTTCCGGAACCAGACAAATACACCAAAATATCCACCGGATTATTAACAGATGTTTGGCAATGAGTTTTTCTCACCTTTCCTTGTAACTGGAGTGAAGCTTGGCAACATTAAAGAGGCATGAAGACTAATTTCACGCCACAAATACCACCACTCTGCAGTCCTTGATATCCACACAACAACAACAACAACAACAACAACAAAAAAAACATCTGCCGTCTTGTTTTGTCTGGGACATTCTTAATAAAATCTAACCATAATTTCGGTTTTCAAAGCCAAAAAAAATACAGAAGTTCAGGTATACTTTTCTATCAACAGGACTCAAACTGGACTGACTGAACACATCATAATGTGGATATTAACATTTAAAACTTCCTGCCTCCATATGAGCTATCAATGCTACCACCTGAAATTTAATATGCATTTTGCAATGAAATTATTGCCTGTGGACACAATTTATTGATGCACCATTTACTTCTACTAATGCATTATGGTCACCTCTGTCTGCTCGCCTGGGTGTTTGTCTGTGGCCAGCTGACATTTCGTGTATTCATGCTACCAAGAGAGAGAGAGAGGAAAAAAAAACATATTGATTTTGGTGACCCTGAGGCCTTCTCTCAAGTGGTTTGGGGCCAAACTTTCTACTGTCATCTCCTGACCCCCTGACTCATTCTGATACGGCATTTGCTGTGAGAAAGGGCAAGCAAACTGTTGATTTTGTAGACCTTTCGACCTTTTTTTTCCTCCTAGCACCAACACATGGGCGAACTTTCAACTTTCTAAGGATCTGCAGCTCCTGGAGTCGCATTTTAGCCGAGTGCACAATCCCTTAATGGAGCCAGCAATACTGAAAGCCATACTGAGCATAAGACCTTCACTATGTGTCACATTCAATAATTAATAAAGAAGCATGTCGTCATTTACACATCCAACTGTCCATTCTGCTTGCTAACTATGGGTTTGAGAGCCTTTCTGCAAGTGTATTACTTATCTATGTCCATTTGTGCGAATATCATCTATTGTCTTTCTTTTACTACGCTACATTTGTGTAGATGGGCTCTACTGTAAAGGGCAAAAATTATCATCTAGAGTGCAAATAGTATTGTTGTTTTCAGGTATGAAGCTGTAAATAGCATCTACTTTTTTAACCATTATTATTAAACATTTTACTTTGCCACACAATATGCCCCATTATGAAAAGCTAGAGTGCAAATAGGATTGTTAGGCTAAAGACCATAGATGCTCCTCTTCATTGTAGTATGCACCCAGGCACATTGGCTATACTGCCCAGGGTGTAAATAGCATTACTGTCTACAGGCAAACTACCCTATTGTTTTTATTACTGATCACTCTGCTATGCTATTCACATAGGTTCCGATAGGATGCAAATAGTATTGTTTTGTGCAGATATCTGGGTGAGAATAGCATCTGTCCAAATATTTTAGTTATAAGTCACATATTTCACATTGCATTGCAACATATCCTAGTAAATATAGTGTAGGCAGCATTGTTTGGTATAGACACCTATCAGTGTGCTAAGTCACAATTTCTCACATTGAAATGGTTAATTCTGCTAGTGGCTACTAGATGACAAATGTCCCACCTACTCAGCCCTCAGCTGATGAAGCTAATCAAATGCTTCTGAGAAGTGGTTCTACTCTCAGTTTCTGCCAAGTATGTTCAGAATATCATAAACAGTAATTACACAAAACTCCAAAGAGAGCTCCAGTTTTCTTCTGGGCCTAATTAGCCATGGGTTTGGATCAATACTGAGGATAACACTTCATCAGTGAGGAGTGTAATAACAAAGATGCGATCACCCCCCAAACTAATCAACATAAGGGAAGCTATTTACAGTACTGTACTGTATATGGATTCTGTCCTTCAAATGTGACAACACTGTATGTATTCTCTTGTAAACATTGTCAGACCATCAGAAATGTTGTTTTCTGTTCTAGTTTTTGTTCAGATTTTATCTCGCTTTTATCCATCCATTTTGTAAAGGCTGATTTCTTTCCTCGCACGGTGGCCATTTTGTCCCGGAAACGAAGCACACTTTGTTCAGTTTGTTCTTTTGTTGATAACATTTCTGAGAATAGAGCAGAAAATTGCTTCTTCTAATCCACCAGTGGGTTTCTGTGGTTTCATCTCCATCTCTATGTGTACTACCTCTTCTGCTCTCCACTGAAGTGCACCCCCCATCCCCTTCCCCTCCCTCTATGACCACTAACAGAAAAAAAATAGCTTTTTGAGGCCATACGTGAGAGGGGACACCATTAGAGAGGTTGATAATTGCAGAGCACTCTACCACCTGTACAGCATGCGGTCTTAGAACAGCACTGCTAAAACCTTAATAGGACCGGATGATGGAGTGAGACTCTAAGTAAACTGAGGAAAAATGGAAAAACTTCACAAAGACGACTTTTTTTTCCATTTGTTCAACTGTAACATTGAGTCAGAGACATGACTGCATACTGAGAGGCAGGATGGAATTAAAGTTGAGAAGCCGTAATTTTAGCCTACACAGGCAGACATGAAAAATGTAAATGCTATGACTAGTCACTACGACAGGCCTGTTAAAACCAGTAATTGTCTGGACCGTGAACACCCATTTTCACTACAGGCTTGGTTTATACATTTCTCTGTGTGTCTATGTACAGAGCTACTGAACAAAACCTTCAATAATTATTTCCTAATCCATGTCTGAACATCCAGGACTTTAATGCCCAGTTTACACTGTGCGATTTTGGGCTGTACCAGATGAAAGACGACCATTGTAGGCGAATCGTGTAGATATCTTTGGTTGTAGCTCTAAATCGGTGGACTTACGTCACACTGTGAGGCAGGTTCCACGACAGCAGTGTCTTGCGACCAAAGACAAGCTGGGATAAAATAGTAGCTGTGTCAGAAATTCAGGATGACAACCTCTCACTCCGCATCCACGTCCTCCTCCTCCTCGCATGTTGACGTACGTCATAACCTGCGATTCAGTGAGCGGTCATCATACAATCTGCACGCATTAAACTTGACCTTTACCAAACTTTACCAAAGTTTATTAGATTCACGTCGCATAGTGTGTCATGCAATGACAAGACAAGATCACTAAAAATGTACAGTGCACAATGCACGGTGTAAGCCGGCCAATAGACATGTTGGTTTTAGTCCGCCCATGTCAACAAATCCCACCTCTAATGTAAAGACCAAAACTGTGAATACAAACTGCTGAAGTTAGGGTGTCTCTGCAGGGTATGGTGGTAGCAAGGTAATGATGGTGACCAAAAAATGGTGGAGAAGCTTTTTACTGATGGTGTAGTTTTACCTGAGAATCAGTTTAATGTTATGAAAGGATGTTTTTCCTAAAACCAAATGGATAACTGTCAATGGGATCAAGAAGCACTTCAATAAAAGCAAGCAACAGTAAGACGAGTAACACAAAGCCTACAGTAATACTACACCTTCTGTATGCCAACCTCTTTGTCAGGTCATCATTCCAGCCAACCAGAGCAACTTTGGTTTTATGCTTTTTATGATATTTCGAATGTGCTTTGATCATCGTAACCCTGTAACATTATAAATGTAACACCGCGTGTTGTGCTGGGTATTTCTAAGGCCGTCTGATACTCTTCTGCTCACTCATTTGCTAACATGGCGTGGTGTGAGGCCATTAGTGAGGGGAAATAATTAGCTCATTTCCATCCGTCTGTATAATAATGGGGCTCATTTGGTAGGCTCAGATTAAGAACTAGGGGGAATACATCTCATTCTAAACAAAGGAAGGATAGCCCTTCAACTATAAATGGGAAAAAAGGAGAATGTGTGGTGTTTCTAACAATGCAGATTTTTTTTTGTTCATGTGTAAAAGCATGCAAAGTTTGTGAATATCCATCCACCATCTGATGCAACTCACAACTCTTTATGCTGACAAATCATTTACCTTTCTTTGGCACAGCAGATGGCTATAAAAGCTAAAACACCCAGGAGTCCTGGGTGTTGTTAAAAGTACTGCATGTAGTTTCTTTCCCCCTTCAAAATAATGCTTACAAAATCATTTTGATGGCATATCAACTCATAACAGTGTCAGTGGCCCCTTCGACTATAGCCTGAGTGGCTCCACAGAGCCTGCACCAGCACAATGAGACACACAATGAGAAACACATGACCCTTCTACACTGTATGTCAGACGACCTTAGATTGTAGATCATATGTGTATCTGTGACAGTGTAACCTCCAAACATAGGGGGAGCCAGAGAGAGATGCCGTTTCCTCAACATGAATCTTCTAATTTATGTATTCAAAGCCTCTAATGTATCAATGAGCATTGGAATTTGTAGTTTGAAAAAGATCATTACGTGTTAGAAGAAAAAGCTTGTTAACTAAGATGAGTGTTTGATCTTGAGCTGTCTTAAAGGGTCATTGCATTAATCATCTGTATTTTACTAAAGCACCTTTCAGTGCTTAACATCTATGGCTGTTAAGCACTTATTGCATTTCGTCCTTATCCCTGCAAAGGAACTGTAGTAATAAATGCACAATCATTGGAAGGGGCCAAGGAATTTTCCATGAGCCTTTAATGCTATTGAGGTGCAGTTGTAAAAGTTCAACTCTGTGCTTTTGTGTGTGTGAGTGTGAGGAAGAAAAAGAGTGGTATGACACACTGACAGAGAGAGTAGAAGTGCTCCCCATGCTACAGTAGCTCTGTCAGCATGCTTTCCTTCACTTCACACACACACACCACTTCCTCCACCCCTTTTTGCCTGGCACCATTACCTCACTGCAGATCTCAGTCCTTGCACAGTGAATGTAATATATCAGTGATTTAAGAGGTCTAAAAAAATTGGACAGTGTGGGTTGCAGGCAAAGCCCAGTGCCAAGCAGAAGCAGGGGCAGGTTCCAGCTTCTCATAAAACAAAGTTGGAGTCACCTGGGCGAGGTTGCAATCGTCTGTGGGGACATATCGCTTCGATGCACAACAGCTCGGTGTCCCTCCCGCACTAGCATTACACTCCTCCATCCTCTGCCTTCATTTCATTTCCTCTGTCTCCCCGTCTCATTTCCTCTTCGCCTCTCCCTCTCGGGGCTCTCTCCTCTTATTCCCCGCTTGCAAAGGCATTAACCAGACCATTAATGCGACGGCAATCTACATATGAAATGTAATTTGCAAGAAATTAATTTCTACCCTCCATCTGTACATTTGCTCTCATCCTTAATTTGTTTTGGAGGAACAATTCCATTGGTCACCATCTGGGCATTTGGAAAAAGGAGCAGAAATGTATTCATTTAACGCATATGTGATTGGCTCAGTGTAGAGATAAAGTCAAGAAATAAATAAAATCACACTGAAGCGACGCAGATGTCATATTAAACATTTAAAGAGGGGTGAATGGAAGTGTCCCATTAACAACACAAACACCACTTCAAGCCAGTCAGTGACAACAGATGCGCAGCATAATATCAGGTTTAGGAAACTCATTTTGGGGGTGATAGAAAAGCTTGCGAACTCATAATACACTGTGCCCACTTTAAAACCATCACAGTTGGTGCCTGCACCAGTGGCTCCCCTCTGTTACAGGCTGCTGTTTACCAGTTTGCGGCGCCAAAAGAAAAGAGAAAACATTCTCTGCTGCCCCACTGTTGTGGCCCTGGCAGTGCAAGTTTTGGAGGCAGGAGGAAGTCAGGTGGATGGAGGCGCAGAGCTTTTGGCATAATGAAGGAAAGCAACCAATTAAAGCTTTTCAATCAGCCGCTAGGCAGCGCTGGGGCTGGGCCAGAGCCAGAGCCACCGCTCTGTGGAGGATAAGACAAGACTTTGGAAGTAGGACGACCGGTCCTAATTAATATGGAAAATTGACAACAAATTAAATATCATATGTAAAATCCTCTTTTATATGGAATACAATGTCCAGAGCTAGCAGGCTACATGCTGGTTCTTCAGCTGAAAAGATTTCTTGCATGGCTCTGTTGTGCCATCTTCTCTGGGAGTTGATCTGATAGCATCGTCACTGACAGCAACATAGACCAAAGACATGATAGTGTGCTTAAAAGTAGCTAAATAATACTACTGCCTCGGCAGGTCTGGGCTCTATAATAGCATGCAGTGTAAAACTGTCTACACTATGCTAGGACAGCTATTCGGCTTTACAGTGTTGGAAGTAAATAATACGATGTTAATCTGTATGATCGGCTAATGTCAGATTACATTTATAGCATAGACTTTCAAACATGGTGCATTGTGGGTTACAGAAATCACATGCTACATTCTGTCCAGATCAGCATGTCAGCAGTCTCAAACAGTTGGTTGAGCGAGTCTGATAATGGGGTAATGAATTCAATGAGTCATCCAACATCTAAGTGGCTTCACCACTAGGTGCTTGCTGTGTTTTTCCATAAAGAAATGTATTGCCTTTTATGTATTTAGTGGCCTTCTGGGGGATTTTATTAACATGTCCTTCACTAGAAAATGCATTACATTGGACATCATCCTGCAGGGATACAACTGCTACATTCTTGATAAATAATATTATGAAAAAAAAAGGTTTGGCTTGGATACAGATGACTCAGCAAGGGTGACTAGGATGGGAATTAAGGGAGTCAGGTGCAGCCAAAAATAAGCATCACCACAAATAACCATCTAAAGAAGTATATTCTTCAGTCTCTCATTAAACTATGACATTTCTCAAAAGGAATCATTCACTATAGGCTTCTTCTTCAATTGGTAGGGTATGTGGAAACTAAGACCAAAATTATATTAAACCACTACAAACAAAAGCAACATTGAAAACACATAATGGAGGTTGTTGTTTCCCTAAACAGGCAGGACTTTTACTGTTAACTAAATTAGGCTTGGGGCACAGCATGCCGGCGCAAATTGAAATATTGTCTGCAGTTCTTCTTTCTTATTTATAACTTTGCCTTTTCCCTTCTGTACTCACTACATCAGCAGGCTCCTCCAGAATGTACAAATTTGCATCTCCTCCGGCCTCCTGGGAGTTGCGTTTGGAAAGGCCCCCATAGGGGGGGATGCGAATGAAAGAGCAGCAAGAAAAAGGTGCATAAGAGAGAGGAGGTTGGGGGAAGCTGTACATGCTCACGCACCTGCGCTGTTTGATGAATGACGAGGATAATGACTGATGATATCTGGGAGGCCTGGGGGAGAACACCTGAGTGGTTCTGTCAAACACACACACACACACACACAGGAAGAGAGACACACCCGCGCATATCTACTCAGCCTCGTGGCTGAGACATGGTCATTGTCTTGATAAGAGTGTAAAGTGTTAGATGGACCTTATCACAGTGTTGGCCTTGTTTATCAATCCCGAGACTCAACAATTACATTCCCAGGTGTTGGTATTTATTGGGTTTTGCATTGACTTTCTTCGTCTACAAGGGGTTTATCACATAAATCCTTGTAAATACACATTTATTTTTCTACATTTGTTCCCTTTAACCAAAACCTATGGAGCATGTCTTGGTTCTTGGTTGTCCAGAAATGCAGTCTACACCAGAAATTACTAAATCAGATCATTAGGACAAGTGATGGATAAGTTCAAATCCACATTTCTGGATAGCAGCCATCCAAAGTATTGTAATGGCCAGTCTCTTTGTGTTCTTCCCTGTGACACCTCACCTCCTGTTTCTTAACATGGTAGCATTGTCTTTTGGCATTCAACTATGGCCCCGTTCACACTAGAGAAAGGTAATCCTGCTAGAGTAGGATTGTATCTGGATAGTCTTTAAACTGGATATGTTCAGACCTATTTTCAAATCTGGCTATCACACATGCGTGTCGGCACTCAATCCAGCTTAATCCGGCTTGTTTGCAGTCCTTCAAACCACTAGGTGGCGCCTCGTAATATACAGTCAGTTTGGGCTATGGTAGGACCGCGTGTGCGCATACATCGTGCGTTTTCACTGTATCACATCGCTACCCAGCCACATTAGAGCCAATCTGGCTAGATCCACCTCCGAGGGGTGGATTGAAATCAAGTTGGATATAGCCGGATTCGCAGTGTTCACACTCAGATCAGGATCCATATCCAGATATGGCCCGAATCCCGCTCTAGCTGGATTGATTTTCCCAGTGTGAATGGGGCCAAACAAGCAAGATAATCCAATGAAGACATCCCACATTCCAAGAAGTCAATGCCAAATATGGTCAACAGACACAGGGGTCTGTGACTAGCTTGGAGGAGTGCCTTCCCCAGGTATAATTGTAATATAATAATTGTTGTATATAAGTGTTGTTCTTTTAGAGGTCTGCAGGGTGTGACAGTGAAGCATCTTTTTGTTTTGCCTCATTACAAACAGTCCAGTAAAGCAAAATGAATAATACCGATTAAAAAGAAATTTCAAGGACATGCTGATGAAATTTTTTCATTAAAGAACACATGCGTACTTTGAAAGGGAAATGTAAGCGTGATTGCATCCCTGACCTTTAGCTGAGACCAATGCGCTGTTCAGTTATTAAATAAAATGAAGTCGCACATTGAGTCAAAATGCACCGAGCGAGGGAACATCTGCACTTCAAAAATTATAACATACACAGCACTCAGTCGGGTGTTTGGTTTGCACAACACAAGTTTATATAAATGTATCCACAAGTTGAGTCAATTGACTGATGGCTACAAAGGACATTTTACAAATTAATTTGGAAAAAGTTGGAAAAATGTTATGTGGCCCAAACTGAGACCAAAGAAAAACACAATCGACCTTATAGTTAAAAAAAATCAACAGTAAAATAAATTCAGAGCATAAAAAGTACACCATATAAAATGCTATCAGTGCTGCTTAGTTCATCCATTGGGGCTCCAGTACTGTTTTTTGTGCATGGGCTGGCACAGAGAAAAAGCCAGATGTCTCCTCATTTTATGCACTGCATAAAAACATTAATGTGGTTTTAAATGCTAAATGCTGACCAGAGACTTATTCAAGAGCGAGTTATTTAAATGAGTGTCACATTTTCCTACATGTAGCTGAAACTCTGGAGAGCAAATGGCCTTCAGAGTGGCTTAAAGCCTGTTTAATCTCAGCGCCTCATCAGATGACCGGCGTTAAGACAGTCCGCAGTGTTTCACTCTCTAAACATCGCAACCACGGGGGTGAGGGCATTTGCTCCCGCTGTGCCCACCGACAGCCACTGAGCAAATGGCCCGCAATGTAACACATTTCAGAGTATTTGCTCATAAATAGCAGACATAGCACATCATCCACTGTGTTTGATTTCTGCTCTGCTTTGGGAATACACAGCCTCCCTGAACTCATTTGGTGCAGCATGAACTCAAAAAGCATTCACATCCTAAAATTTACAGCAGAGATACAACTAAATATTGACTTATTACACACTATTTTCCAAAAAAAAAGCTAGGCATTGCACTTTTTTATATTGTATTGTTTTTAATCCCCTGTATAACTGCCATTATTTTCTTCAGATTACAATCCACAGAACAAAAACAAGCACAGAAATGTAGTTTTTACACATTTGCTCAATGTTGACCAGCTCATGCACTTAAAGAAAACAACAGTCATGGTTGTTATCTTGTTATCATCTCCTGAAAAGGTGGCGAAGCTTGTTGCAGAAACGTTTGCCTTGTTGTGTTGAAATCCAATGTTGATATTGATGTTGTTGTTGGAGTCATTTAGGCCTTTGACCATGAATTTACTATATAACAAATATATTGACTCAAAACCATTTAAAACATCATAATTTAGAAACTGTAGTTTTTGCACAAAACCAGCTACAAAAAAAGCAGTTAGCTAGCTAACTAGCATACCAAAACATTTTGGTACAGTACCTAGCTTACAGAGGTTTCCATTTAGGTGTCTATTGTACTGGGTAAACTGTAAATTAGCCTTTTCCTTGTAATCAGTTTATTAACTAGACTTACCAATGATAATGATAAAGCTAAGAAGCTCTACTGTCAGTTCCTAATTCAGCTAAGCATCCGGCTAGCTGGGTAGGAGGTTAATCAACAAATTTTCAAGGAAACAAAACTAAGTTTACATCTCAGAGCCTAAAATGTAAAAACGATTAAAAGTGTGATGGTTTATTCTGTTGTTTGTGTGAGAACGTGCCAATTTAGCTGATATTTTGCGCAATGCTTTAGCCATGACCACCCTAATGATCTACATTGCACTTCACCAAAGTTCATGTTTCAGTTGTGAAAGGAGAAAGTTTGAAAAGCTGAGGGAAATAAATCCAACTGTCTCTGTGATTAAGCTAAAGTGCATCGTCTCACTCAGATATAAAGAAGTTAAACGTCCCAGAAGTTGGTGGGCTACAATAACAATAACATTAAAAACCACAGACTGGAGGCAATAAGGAAAAAACACAGCAATCCTGACTTCCTGGGGTTTTCATGCATTTAAAGCACATGCTTATACCACCCCTGACCCCTTCTTTAGCACCATCATTACAATCAGCATAATTCCATCTCTCATTCGACTCCAAGCCAGAGAAGACAATTAATTCCACTTAGTGTAAAGCATGTTTCATGTCATACACGTCTGAATAAAAAGCACATGCGGGACGTGGAAACATTCGCATGGGGTTTTGCTCATTATCAGCCTGCCTCTGTACAGTTAAATTACATCAGCGCACGAGCTGCAGTGTATTTGCATTTTTTGATTGTATCCTCAGGAGGGAAGAAAGCCTTTGATATAGTTTTTATTATAATCTGCTGAGTATACACAAAACAATTCATGATTTAGTTGCTCCTCTTCCTGTTCTATACACTCTGGTTAGCAAATATCTGTTTGATATATGTTTGTTTGAGAGTATTCTGTGCTAGCACTTGCTATTAGAAGTGTTCTTCTGACACAGACAACAAAGGAGTACATGGAAAGTCTATAGGAAAGGAGGAAGCTGCAGGTGTGGTTGTCTGTGGTGGAATTACTGCAATGAATCTGGTTTCAACATGGTGGTGCTCATAATTTGCCTTCGCTTTTGTAGAATGGGTGGAGGCGGAGCCACGTAGTCTATGTTTACATGCGGTCTATGGCTGTGTTCGAAATCACTAGGGCCCTAAATATATCCCACAATGCATCTTGAAAAACAGTGTCCATCCGATGGTCACTACTTTTAGCGATATGTACCGTCATGCATTGCGCAGACCGACGAAAAGAATGTGAACGGAAGTTCCGTTACCTGTCTTATAAATAGAATGATTGTTTAAAACCCCTTCCAACCCAAGCCCATTTTTTAAGGCATCAGCTTTAAAATGGCATGTCCAAAATGAATGGAGTATATCTCAGCAACCACAAGTTGTATTTGAATAATTTTGGTGTCATAATAAAGGGGACACCTTGGAGATTTGCTCAGATGTTATAATGAATATCTCGTTGAAATGAGGCAGATGAAGCACCCAAGTTATATCAAGCTTTAGCTGAGCTTGTGGACATTATCTCTGCCAAGTTTCATTTCATTCTAATACAGGGAAACAAATTACAGAGGGTTAGTCCACCCTACGTAGACATAATTTCCAAGATGGCCGCACAGGGCAAATTTTTAAAGGACTTCAATTTACATCACTTTTTACTTATATACATTACATTACATTACAGAATGTAGCATGACCGATTGTGTTTGCTTTATTAATGTTTTGCCATAAAACATTTATTGGGCTTTAACGGCACAAATTATAATTGCTAACAACGTAGTTTGTTTAGCCGGCAGAGATTGGCTTGTCCAATATGCGACAGTAATGGTGTCATTAATGTCAGCAGAAAATGAAGGAGGTAGTGTCCGAAATGTCCGAAAATGCTTATACAATGAGTTCACTGAATGGTGCCCTACATTGAACTCCCCACATAGGGACTAGGGAGGGAGAGGGATGTGTGCACTGTAAATATGCACATAGTGTAGGCAGCTTTTATGAAACACGGCACAAGCAGGACTCCAAAAGCAAAGTAGAGAACATTACAACTACTATACTATAGTAATTCATTGAGAAATCATCTCCTCCTAGTCTCCTAGTGGCTAACAGGAGGCACTGCACCATTAGCCAGTGAAACATTGGAACGCTCTCTATGGTCCTCTACAGTGCTGAACTGCAGCTTTGTGTGTTTGTTATCTTTGAGGCCACATGTTGTGCACTCAGCATTACCACCATCCTGGGAAGGGATGGGGGGGAGAAAAAAAAACTGCTGAGCTGTCACTGAACAATTGGAAATATGGTATTGAAGACAATGAATAATCAATAGCCGCAGCCCTTTTTTTGCTGCTCCGAGTTTACTTTGAGGAGGAAAACAAAACTAGTTTCACCGTGGGGCCTAAATAATGTAAATATAATATAAGCGCCCAGGTAACGATGTTAAAACCTGAGGTGGATGGATGCTATTATCTGCTGGGTGTTCAGGTGAGATTGTGTTATCTCAATTTGTCAGGGTCAAAATTCCAGGAATTCCTAAATTAAATTCTGCCTGTACAGTGTGATGCTGACCTTAATTTTGGTGAACACACTTTTATCACGATAGGAGGAAGAGGAGGAAGAGGATGAGGGGGGATGACTGGACTTGTGTGAAGTGAGGAGGGATTTACTAGCATGAAGTGTGTTTGGTTTTTCCCCCCTGGAAAGTAAATTAAAGGCTGACATGAGCATGGCAAAAACCTCCACCTGTCACTCTTTTTCTCTTCTTCTATTCCTAATTACACTTTAACTGTCTGTTTTGGAATATAATAAAAAGTAACGTCACTTCTAGTGACACTATAGGCTGTGTTGGATGGGTTGGAAGGAACAACCCTGCTGATGGACGTCTTTAATTAGCCAGAGTTTTCCACCATTTCATTCATCCTCAACTGCTGCTGATCGGGTCAACTCCAATTCCAGCGCTGTCCCAAATCTGCTAAAGGCCCCCCCTCCACCCTGTTTGATGTTCTTGGCTTAAAAACCACGACAGTGAGAAATGTGTGTAATGAGCTGACAGCAACTTTACTTCAATTCTCAACTTTTATTCTGATTCAATCTGACCTCAATTGTTTCCTAGTCAGAACAATTATTGCCTTTTTGACGTTCGTTTCATACTCTAAATTCAGTTCAAAGAGGAACATGTCCTTGGATCTCGTTGCTTTACTTCATTACGCTCACACACACACACACACTTTGGTTGATGCATGCAGACAGCCAGCCAATCCATCTTAAATTACAAGCAGCAGCAGCAGTAGCAGCAGCGGCTCTCATCCTGCTAGCATTGACAACTCATTAGACAGAGGGATTTTCTGCATTTTCATAGTAACAGCACTTAAACGCCTGGGTTTTCCAAAAAACCCACCACCAACCCCAAACCCACCCCCCTTATCCCCCTACATGCCTGCAAAAATTTGGCATGGGTAAAAGGGGGAAGAAAATGGTGGGTTTTAGGGGTGGAAAAAAAAAATCTTATTAAACAAATTCTCTAAAGCATTGAGACCAACTGGTGTGGAGTGCACTGATAACAGCTTGCCATTTTGGAGTGTCACCTCGCTTGGCAGCTGCATCAGCCGAGAGAGAGAGAGAGATAGAGAGAGAGAGAGGGAGAAAATGTTTAATGGCTCTGGCCCACAGATTTGAACACTGTTATTTTGGCAACTTTTTAATTATCTACAAATGAATGAATTGATAGGAGCAATCGTAACAAGAGAGATAGAAAGACAGAGTAGATGGGGGTGGGGGGGGAGACAGAAAGTGTTTTTGGCCCCATTTTTGGTCCTCTCTCTCTCTTTCTCGCTCTCTCTCTCTCTCATGCAAAGATATTTCAGCAAGATGGCCTCTAGACTAAATTGTTTGAAAGTTTTTGAGGGCAGCTTCGTTAATGAGAAATTTAATCACAGACTTCTCTGGGATTTTTTTTTTTTGTCGTATTTTTTCGCCCAAGACAAGCGGGGTGTCTTATCACGCACAAAGAATTACTGCTAAGTACACACACCCCTGCCTCAGATGAAAATATCATAAAGCAATTATATGAAGTGACTTGTGAGTTGCACTTCATTTTGTTCTATGGACGTTTTTTCAATCAGCCAAGTGTGGAGGATAAAAAAGGCTTATGGCTAGGCAATGGTGTTTTGATCAGTTTAAGGGCTCTATTCAGACAAGTATGGAATATGGACTCTCCTGACAACCTCTACATTCAAAACATGAAACATTTATGAGAGACAGAAAGTGAGATATTTCTCCTTTTGCAAGCAATGCTTGGAAAATGGACATAAAAAACAAAGCATGTAAGTCACTATTCCGTTTTCCCTGTTACATCCCACACCAATGAAAACATCCATTATATCCCATTATAAGTTGTCCAGCAGGATCAGAAACACAAACATAAATCCACTCTGACAAACTTCTATAAACTGTACAAATGCAACCAGAAACTGTTGACTGACTAAAAGATAAAAGGAGGAGGCTAATCAAAGGAAGTCTACTGGCATGGGCCTGGAGTGTGAAAGTCTCGCCAGATCCGTCTGCGGAGACAGTGATGTTCATTGTGTGATCATTAGTGAAATGGACATGGTACTGTGTTGGGTAAACCAGGGGAGTTTGGTTCCACCGCACAGTGCTTGGACTACTTACAAAGCTACAGAATAAGAGCCCACAAAAGTTTGGTGCCAAGTGGAAGTGCAGGCATTTACATCCTGAAAGACGGTGCTATGTGCGCCAGGTGGGTCCGTTTCTGGACGAGTCGTGCGGGGTTCTGGCTCAGGCTGTGAACAAAGAGACACCACTGATTGTGGAGTTTAAAGTGACAGATGATTTGAACGCTACACACTGACTGCAACTGAACAATGTGTTTGGATTTTACCAAAAGAAATGTAATAAAAAAAGCAGACTACACCAAAGCATGGCAGAAAAACAGCAAAAACAGGCATGTTTAGAGGACAAATGACAATGTAAATGTAAGATGGTTCTGAACATTCTTGAAATTCCTAGATTTATTCTTTAAACTATTAGAATAAAGTGAGAATCATATAACATGCTTAGAATTAAAACTCTAAATCTGAGCTCCATGTTCCAGCTTATGGTTTAGCATAGCATAGCATTTTAGTTCATATTTATGTTCATGATTTTAACCACAGCAACTAGCTTACATCTACAGAAAAGCACTAAAGATGATATGTATTCAACTTCCTTTGAACCAAATGAATCAATAAGTATTTAATAAAAAATAGAGATGAGCAATTTTTCCTCAGTTTGTGTTGGAGACCAAGAACTCAGTTAAAAGTGAATCAATACTGGACTTGCCAATATAAAGTGAAGGAAGCGGTGAGGATAATGGATTAGTGGTCCAAAGCCGTAGATTTAATATGACAAGACAATGCACTCAATGCACCTTCTTAGCAGAAAACAGAAAACAGCTACAAGCAACAAGCTAGCTTTCCTCTGGGTTAATTGTACCATTCACCCCCCTACTACGCAGGTTTTGTTGGTCTTTGGATTTTTGGATCAATCACTAGCAATTGACATGACCCATACAAGCATAACTGCCAGAGTCTGGCTCTAATTGTGATTTTTTTTTGATCTTCCAACTTCAAGAGACAGATGCCAATTTTCCATCTCTCCATCCTTCAGATAATCTCTGCATATCTGTTATCTGTTTCCCATACATGGTCACATAGGTCTCTAATGGTCTAATGTTTTCACATTTATCGTTAAGTTGCCTTTGCAAACGCTGATTCACTTTTAGAGACCATTATTAAATGCAAGAAAGAAAGTGTGGGCTCCTGGCCTACTACATACTGTGTAAGAAATACTGTAGGTTTTTAATTAGATGAACAAAATGCCTACAGCTCCTTGCATTTCTCATATAATGGAGTTAAAAGTCACTCTCTGTTGTTTATCTGTAATACGTTAGCCTTTGTTGTCCATAAAGCATTTGTTAAATGTGTGCTATAAATACCTTCGTCTGGATTTATGAAGCAGAAATGTCACAACAGCAACCAAAGCTAATGAGCCACTTCTCTGTCAGCTCAAGTGTCATGGTGGAAACTTTTCTCTCCATAAGTCAAGTGTCTCATGAGGAGAAATAACAGACCAAAAATGAAAATGTCATCGTGGTATCTCTTCACAGCTGACAGGTCCGTCCATACACCTGAGCACAGGGCGTTTCAGCACTCGGTATATTCAGAAAAATCCTCTCCGAATGTGCTGACAATGTACTGTTACAGTGAAGTTATAGAATAGACAGATTATATTATTCATTAGAAAATGTTGTGAAATCTGAGTATCTTCACCCGTTGTTTGTTTCACAGAAATTTAATTCAAGTCTCATATCCACCTGGACTTTATCTTTTCTGCATGTGTGTGCAAGGTTTAGCCCGGAGACCACTTGATGCAGTGGTCATAATAACTTTTTAGAATGGTGGACAGAGCAGACAAGGCCAGGACTGATTGAGTGAATAGAAATGTGATGGCTCTCTTATTATAAGCCAGACTGAGAGAGGTTATCCAGTGTAATCACAGCATAAGCAGAACAAATATGAGTCAGACAAAGATTTTAAGAAAGCCAAGGTTTTTAATTGTGGCCCTTAAAACAAAATGTAAAAAATTCTGCATCCTTCCTTTTATAATTCAATTATAGCACATTTTGAAGGATAGGTTTGCACTTTAGGGACAAATGTCATACTTTCATAACAGTTTTTAGAGTTGACTAAACAGACCTGGTCATGGTGAAGTATTCTGAGTCATGCTATGAAAAGATGACATTTGAAAAGTTAGTAGACTTACTGAACTGGCAGGAAAGTGCACTCATGTTAAATGTTTCTGCAGGATGTGACTTTTAGCCAATGCCAACATTCAGTAGGGTGAAAAAATGCTGCCATTGTTATGCAAGTGAACACAGTCCTTAGCTAAACGACCAATTTAAAGATGAAAAAAATCAAAACTTAAATAAATTATGTATTGTGATGTGGAAATAAGCATGCTAAACAGCTAGCTAAAGGTTAAACCATTAGCACTAGCAGACTGTCCCATTGAACACACAACCACATGTGAGTGGTTTCTTCATCAGGTGTAACAGGGGGCTCTAGAAGACAACTTAAGGAGCACTTTTTCCTTATGAAACAGCCAACTGCAAAATTGAATTCTGATATTTAGTCTGTTAAGTTTAAACATTTGGTCTGATTGAGGTGCTGGGGACCATGAATACCCACCGCAAATATCAAAGCAAAGTGCTCAATGGTCTTTAAAAATAATGCTCTCTCTAGCAACAGGCTGGATGGATGAATTGACGAGCCATCACTGCCCTGCTGCTGCCGAGGCTACTGCTGGCACAATAAAAACTGCAATCTCACTTGGCTGAATGTGAAAAACAGCTTAATTATGTTTCCTTTTTTCACAAATATTCGAATAGTAATGTGTTCCCCCACAAGCCTAGGACCAAATTCATACATAAAACATGAATGAATAAATCATCTTAAGAGAACATTTTTTCCAGACTGTAAACCTCATAAAATGTAATGTCCACACAGTTCACAGTAAAAAAAAATCATTTTCATTTTCACAGAGTGGCTTGACAACAACAGGGTTTTTTAAAGCTTACCCATGCTATCCCCATGCCCTCAATCCCCCGGTCCTTACAAATCCATTTCTGCCTGGGACACACTTCAATCCTGTAGCTTCAATGTCCATCACACTCCCTCCATTCACCCCCTCTTCTAAGGCCCTAGCTAAGAACACTTGAGCATCATGTGTCCAGGCTACAAAGGCTCTCTCAACTACAAAGTAGAGCAGAGAGTGTAAAAGGTCCAGACATAAACCACAGCACCTTTTCATCACATTTATTCCAACCAAATATACACACCAGCGGGTGGGGGTGGAAGGCACAAACAGAGATGTAGACAGACAAAAAGAACAAATCTTTCTCTTTTCTCGCCCCGGCTGAGTAATCAGCTAAAACTCTTTAATCATTAAACCAACACACAAAGACTCAGTTACCTCCCTCAGATTAGTCCAATCATTTTACTTTCTAATATTCCACCAGAGGACTAAAACCATTTCACAAAAGCAATTTTACTGTCAGATTACCTCAACTTCACAATGACATTGCTGTGGGTTGTTAAAAAGAAGGTGGCTTTTGATGAATTTCTCAAAGAGCTAATGGTTTGTTTTCCCCAGTGCCTTTCTCAGGCCCTAGCACGGTGTAGTTTGATATGGCGATCACAAGTCACGCTGAGATTTTCAGAGATTATCACAATATGCCAGACTACACGTGTAATGCTTTTGAAACCGGGACACACAGAGGACTGATTTTGTTGAAATGCCTCGGAGTAAAAACTGATAGAAGTCTTTGCTTTAAAAGGAAAGCCCACCGTAAGCTTGACTTTACACGGAGGCGATGCAGTGATCTTGGATTTTAACATCAGTATCTACAAACACAGACAGTCGGCTACATAAGATGGAGTTCAGAGTGTAGAAAGTGTAACTGATGATGCCATCAGGTGACATTTTTTAGCCCATAAGACTCTGTATTACATTTTAATGCCAGCTTCTTGGCTTAGAATCAAAGTATTCTATGATTTCACCCACTTTTTAAAGTGACAGTTCTAAAAATAAACCTTCATATCGGTTTCCAGCTATACAGATTTCTGCCTTTTTTCAGTATAACTGAACAAGATGGTTTTCACAATCAGATCTAATATTAATGACAACAACAAACAAACAGTAGTGCGTAATAGGGTTGGGCGGTATTAAGGTATTACCAGCGGGGCACACAGGTAGCCACGGTATCATTTTTAATACCGTTAATACCGGTGTAGGCACAAGCCAACAGTTTGGTGTCGTCTGAGCCTACATTTATAACTTTAATTGTTTCCATTAGAAAAACTTGGCAGCGGAAAACGTGACCGGCAGGTTTTCAGTTTACCGACAAGTGTTTTTATTACCATGCGTAACGTCTAACATAAATACTGTGCTCTGTGCAAAAACAAACAAAAACACATCGGGACAGGTGCACGGCACACGGCTTGGTATTCACATATACCGGGGTAAAATGTGGAGGGCGTTTGACGGTATCAAAATTTGGATACCGCCCAACCCTAGTGTGTAAAGTTTTCGGTTTGATCTTTTGCTAATATGTCCAAGAGTAAGACCTTTGGTTGATTGTCAGTATCATTTCAGTAAAAAATTTGAATGTCCATTTCCAGAAACCATGATCTCATTGGTAAACTGTTTTCTTCCTGCAACTGGCCAAAGGATGACCCAGAGAATGCTAACGTAACAAAAACACCAGACCAAAGTAAGAGCTGTCCCTACTTGTCTACCACTGTTTCTTTTCAGGAATTTTGACCTGGTTACCTCCACAGAGCTTGTTGTGAGCCCTTCAGGTAGGAAATATTTTCTGCCAAACATGTGTCTAACATTGATGATGATGTAGAGCACAAATTTTTCTTCATTTCCTTCATTTTCTATCCACTAGTGTCAGAGTTGTCAACAAGTTGATCGGTTGGTGATTCTATGTATTACGTAGCAATGTGTCCTTAAAAAACTAGGTAAAACTTATTTCCAGAAATGATGACCAAGTTAGTCATAAAAGTCCACAGACCATGCTGTAAGAAGTCTCAAGTAGGAACTATTTTCCACCAATGATCCCATTGATTGGGTCCTAGAAGGACCAAACCTCAAGAAAATGATATTTGATTTTAAGGTGGACTCTACCTTTAAGTCTGTGGTGCAGCTTCAGGGTTTACTTTTTTTTTATCCATGCTTTAGTCTGTTGAGCTACAAGTTTCCCTGTGGAGTTTTCTTCTACAGACAAACACAGTTTGTTTTGTCTATCACAAAAATGCATTGTATGTACCCGCGAGGTCTCAAAAAAGAAAACATCCTGAATGCCTTTTCCTACCACAAGAACCATTTTGGAAAGCCTTTGTTTTGAAATCATCTCCATTGTTTACATCCTGCTTGCAGTCTCCTTCACACTCATCAAAACACAGCACAGTCGGTGGTCAGCACAAGTCCACATGCTAACATGAGCTCTGCCCATATTGCAGAGAAATCATGTCATTTCTATGTGACAATGGATTTTCCCTTCACTGCCATTCCCCACTCTAACACCGTCTTTGTGGCTGTTTGACAGAAATCGCTGGCAGTTAGAGCAATGACAGAGGCTGCCACTTACACTATTGACGTGATAGACTGGACAGAGATGGACTGGTTCAGGTTTGAGGTTCTCCTTGAATACACTTCATTCACAGTGACTACCAAGCCTGCCCAAACCGGCCACTGCTATTATCAGTGACAAAGGTACTTCTAGAATTCATTATTAATGATGCCTATATTCAATTTGAAGAGGGACTTTTTATATTCATTTTCAACTGGATGGAGTTGTTTTTAGCTCCTGTCTCTGCCCATAAAAAGCCTACTAAATTCTGACTGCGTCATCAGTGTGCTGTTCCTGAAGCCAGTGACCTTTGACCTCTCAGGCATAAAATGTAATCATTTAGTCTGTTTCAATATTTGTGTAAAACTTAGTCATATTTATTGCATGAATTTAGAAAATCTAGGTCAAAAAACATTGTGTGTGAGTAACAAAATATAATTAAGTTCCATAATTTATTCAAGGTCTTTTAAAAAATTAAATGTAATACTTTATGGAACATATTTTAAGAACAGATAAACTGTGCTCTGACTGCATGATAATGCATATGGAAATTGACAGTTTGGAAGAACTTGGAACACACCAAATTCTTTTTTTTTTTTAAGAAAAAAAAACTTTTGAATAGAGGAAAGAGTTTGAGGACTAAGTTGTTGTTTTGGCAAATTAACATCTAATTAACCATGCCACCTCCAACAGCCACTTTTTCTTAACCAGAGAATCAACTAAATAATGAGCCACCTACATATGGTTAAGGAGAGAGGGAGGAGGATGGACTTTTGCAACCACAGATTAAAAATGAGAAAAAAATGAAATACAATTAATCACTTTGCAGTAAATCTTCCTAGGCCGGACAGATGTATAATGCACAGGAAGGGTAAATGCACAGCTGCTATTAAGGAGGAACTTCTGTAAAATTGCTCTCTGATGATGATCTAAGTGCTCAGCTTTTTTTGGCCCAAACTGAAAAATCGCACATCATTCTGTCAGGTGCTGAAAAATTGATGCACTTTAGGCCCTTCACTTCCTTTTTCTCCGTCTTGTGTCATGAGGGCAAAATGCCCGATGCCCGACACCCTCTGCTTCCTCCCCCCTCTCTATTACACATCATCCCACTCTCCAAAATGGCTGTATACTTTCCAACCCCCTCACTAAAAAGTTTGACTAAATGGCAGGTTATTCAGTCACAAGCCATTAGCAGTAGTGCACATTAAAGTTGTTTTGCAATTGAGGAGTGAATTAGAAGTATTTTCTCCTGCATTGTTTCCCTTTACAAAGTGCAAAGATGTAAAAAAGCAGAACGCAAGGAAGCAGACTAGAAGAAAGAGACAAAAAACAAAAGGTCCCTGGAAGTCAGCAGATGCAGAAATGTATAGTAAATCTCACTTGACATGATTCATGGCCTGGTATTTCTATATAAAGTACATCTGAACATTTGCAAAGAGACAAAAGGACTTCATAAGACACAGAGAAGAAAAAGTCTGGGTGAATTTAGGTTATTTTTTTTAACTGTTTTTCAAAAATACAACAGCAGGGTCCCATGGGAAATTCAGCTTACCAGGGCAGAGAGAACATATCAAACAATGGAACACATGTAAAATATTTCACTGCATTGCAGTGCCCAGATTGTAAGAAGTGCCCAGTATTCTACCACGCGGGCAAAAAAAAGAAAAGAACAAAGAGCTGAACAATGAGGCCAAAAACTGCAATTCCACCAATGTACACAAAAACAAATATCATAGATTGCTAGCTGCACCCTTTTCCCCCACTTTTTGGATTATTCATGTACTGCCATGAGATGACACGGTGACAGTCGGAGCTTACACACTGTGACCGGAAACTTCATAAAACCTCTGGTTGGCATCACAGAGGGTTCGTCCACCTGTGATCACATTTTGGCTAAAGCAGTTCAGCTTAACAGTAGCATGTGCAGAGAAGCAATTGCTGCTATTCGGCCGAAGCTACATGACTTGAATTAATGTTCTTTTAGATTATATGAAATTTCAGATTTATTCATTATTTCTGGTATTGACTGGTGTGCTAAAGTTAGCATATGGTGGCTTATGTTAGAAAACTCTGGACAAACGTCAGCCAACTTTATCGCTCTTTGCATTACTGTTTCAGATTCTTTCACTAAACATATACACGCATGTAGCATCACTTCCTAACTGTAGCCAAAATGGCAGCTGCTCAGCCGAAGTTACACTGTCGCTTTAAGTAGGTGCAACAGAGGATTAACATTAAAACTTAAAGCAAAACATAATCTTAGACTAATCAAATTTTATGTTGCATGAAGTTGTTGCTTCCTCTTCATCATCTAAATATGTCTCAGATGCACCTTGATTTATAACCACACAGCTAATTCACACCAAATTGCTAAAAGCGCAGTGCTTCTACCTCTACATACTGTATATGTAAATCCACCTAGAAAATACACAAGTCAAATATCCAGTGAGTAGTAAGTATATAAAACTGTGGAGGTTTTGGCATGTCTACCATTTGAACAGATATATTAAAAAAAAACTGCCTTCAGAGGCACTGGGAAAAGTTTTTGGGGAAGTGTAGTTATACATGATTCATAGCACTGCTTGGAGAGAAGCTTACTGTTGTGTGAAATTTGACATTAAGCATCTTTTATGTTATTCCTGTTTTTAGTCTGGAAACCCAAGGGCAAAGAATATGCAATGTGTAATTTTGTTCTATGAAGAAGCGTTGGGTTGAATGGGAAAGTGTTCACAACAGTGTTTGAGCTTATTTGAATGAGCAACGGTGTGAGCGCTGAATACAAATCAGCCGCTTGCTTGTGACATGCAGAGCTGTGGCTAAAGGTGCGCTTTCTTCCTCCTCTATACAATCTACAGTAATGCCTTCCATTAGAATTGGCTATTTTAGTAGAGAGATCTATTTATAGATAAACATTATCACCTGTAGGCAGAGAGGCATTCTAATTTTCTGTGGCGGCATCTTCTTTGACCTCTTTATTGCATGTCTATGAGCGACCTGTGGCCTATAAATTGCAATCATGCTGCAACTGACATTTATTGTGCATGTTTGTTTACCTGAGAGTCTGTATCGCTGAATATTATTCTTGTTTTAAGGATAGAAGGCTGAATCTAGCGACATTCTATAATGGATTTTTGCAGGGTGTATTTTTATGACTAATACTCTAAAGCTTTAAATGTTTAGAGATTTCATCCCCATCATAATGACTGTTTCTGTGGGTATTTATTTTCTCTCGATGTTGCCGATTTTAGACAAATCTCTCTGCTGAACTGGACCTTTTAATCTCCCCTTAGCTCACAGAATGTGTCTAGAAGGCAGTGAGTCACTGATTAACTGGATGCTGCTCTACTAAATCAGGCGCTGACTTCATAGAGCTAGTTGAGACAAATTCATAGACACAAACTGAATCGTAAAATATGACGCAAAGGTGTCTCAGATGTTGAGACGTTGACCAAGGGCGGCATCCCTCAAAAGTTTTGAGGAGGCGTGTCTTTCGTAGACCTGAGAGGTCACACCAATCTGATCTGAAGAAGACTCCTATGTTTATCAGAAAGACGCTGCTCTGTTGCCTAGCAACCTGCAGTTGATACCAACATTTAAAAGTTAGCTCTTCTGCCATTATGGTTCTACAAGAAGCAGTCCAGAACCTAAGCCAAGAACCCAAGAACCTAATGCATCCTTTAGTAATAGGACAAAGAAGGATGGACTTGGAGGCTGCATTTTAAAGAGGCTTTAAAATGGAGTTTTGCATCACTGCTGTCATGCAATTGATCTTGAAAGATGCAGCCCTGCAGAGATATTGACATAAGCTATCAAGTTAACTGGATAGCTATAGACTGTGTCATCATGTAATACCAATTTATACCACAAGATGGAAAAGGGTATGGTGTCAAATTGGTTGTTGGACCACTTCTGTCCTGTATTAGGGTGACACTTTAGGCCCTTCAAATAAAAGTTGGGGCTAAGAAACAAAAGAACCACTAAAGAGAAACAACAGAAACCATTTCCACCTTTTCAACTTAAAACTTCTCACCATTTTATTCATTAAATGATGCAGTACTCTGCTGAGTTGGCTCATCTTTACTCATAGAACTCAAATGTTACAGAGGTAGATGCTGAAATGAAATCTGATTTAAAACCAATTACTGTCAGCACATTTTATACCTCCTTCTGAAGCAAATGGTATATTGTGTACAGATTTAAATGCGGTGACATGCAGGGCTGGATTTTCATTCTGTCAGCTACAGAGTTGCATGTCATAATCATCAACATTTCATATTGCTTAGCCTCCTGAAAAGCACACAGTGTGCCATTGTCATCATCTCCAATCTCCATGTGCTCCACATCTTACAAGAGTCTGCTGCGGTCCCCTCTTGTTAATGCAATTTAATGTGGTGTCTTTCGCATTAGATTCCCAATTGCTGTCACCATGGTGACATGCATACAAAACATCTCGCAGCAGCTTGTTATTGCTTCATTACAACCACGTTTGAAGTTTTTTTTTCCACCCTGTCTCTCTCTCTCACTCTTTATTTGTTTTTCTTTTTTTTGTGTAGGAACCTTGGGTGGGAGATAAGCAGACCGTGGCTCCATCAAAGGATGTCCTTTCCTGCAAGCAATTACCCCTGCAGGATAAGCTCTTGTTATTCCCTTTATACAAGGAGCGCTGATTCCAGTCCACCAAAAAACCAATGGGGCGGGCGCACACTCCAGACTTCAGTGGGCGGCGTGATGAGTAAATCGCACTTTTGTGTGATACACGGTTCATAAACGTCCACTTTGGGTACAAATGAGTGATTTTGTACTACTTTGTATCAAGGGTCGTCCATGTTCCAGGGAGGGTTCAGCAGGTACGGGCTGATGTTTCTTTATGCGCTCTCAGAGCCTCCATTTTATAGAGCTATAAACCAGCATGTTGTTTTTGCAGGGATCACTTATTGATGGGCTGCAGCTCATAATGTGTCCATCATTTTTTTTTCTTTTTTTTCCACCAGGTAAATTCTTAAACCTCCTCTTAAACTTTCCATATCATTTACTGTACTTTATTTTTTAAACACCTATGGTATAACAATGATTTGTTGCTCTTGATATTAATTGAGAGAAAAAGTGAGTTCAAAAAAGTGACAGCTGCAGCAGGCTTTTCCAACATAAAACATAATATCCACAATCACTATTATAAAAGTATAAGCTGACACGCAAACTTCAGTCGCTAATCAGATTGACTAAAGGGGACAATAGCCGAGGGCCGAGCTTTTAGACTCCCTATGTTAAATTAAATAGATTTACCAGGACAGAGCAGTTCAGAAAGAAACACATACACTCCTAAAACATGCACCAACATCTTTGTCTGTTACTCTGTGTGTTCCCAAGCACTACAATGTCTTTTACAAGCCAGGGTGAGATGTGTTATTCCATAATGAATGCCCTATTCAGACACCTTGGCCTGAATAAACACAACATCCCTCTCAGCTCCAAAGTGAACAGTCCTTGGCTTCTGTCTATATCCGAGAGTAGCTGAAATTAAATCTATTTATTGTACATTTGAAATGTCAAAAGATTATTGGGGATGCTGAATATAATGAATACAATATTCAAAGACACAAATTAGCACTAAAAAGCCATGGAGGTGTTTAAAATATTGGGCTGTTTTTTACCAATTAAATTTATCTGGAAGCTAGAATGAGGAGAAAGTATCACTTGACTTGTCTAGGCCATCAACAGTTGTAATGACACCACTGTATAAACATGCTATAAAGCCTCCTCTCAGCCAACATGAGAACAGGGGGCAATATTAAGCCTTACACTGCCCCTACTGTTGTGGTATAAACAAATATCTCCTCATCAGTAAATATAGATGCTAATTAACACTGTCGTGCCTTTTATTAACCAAGCTTTCAAAACACCACAGTAGTTAAAAAAAATAAAATAAAACAGTGGAGAATGTATTGGCTTGATTGCCATAGAGTGTCCTCAGGAAATAGTGCAAAACAGCACTAAAATGAGTGAAAACTGCAAATGTATTTACAAGCATGCCTCCAAATTTTAACGTTGCATGTAATAATGCACAAATGCATTTGTACTGTGAATGAAACAGTATGGTAGGACTGAAGAAATATACTTGGCATATAATTGGTTGGACTATATATACACTCCAAAGATAACTATTAATATTGCTTCTTGCAGTTCTGCCTGTGGCCTCCAGGGGCTGCCTCCCAAAAGCCAGTCAATCCCCATCGACTCCCATGTTAAAAATGGCCAACATGTATGTAGACAGCCTGGTACAATAATGTTTTTTTGTCCAAACCACTATGGTTAAGCCACAGGATCCGAGCTTAAAGCCAAATGGATCGTCAGGTGAGCTCATGAATGCAGCTGAGGATAAGGTAACTTAGCCTCAACTTTAACAAAGTTGCGTGTCTAGAACAGGACAGATGAAAAGCTTAATATGAGCAGATGTGTGCTGCGACACATTCCCAAAGTGCCACGGCACTTGGTTCAAAATACTGGGCTTCCAGCTTCATCAGCTGCCACTTTTGTGTGATGAAAATATATTTCCTGTGTGCCCCACATCCTCCTTCATGCTGCATACAGAAAAAAAATTTGGATTTCCGCAGTGAACGCACAACAGACCCCCCTTCTTCCCTCTTCACCCTCATGCTTCCGTTGTCTTGTTTGCCATCTCACAGCTGTACGTGCATTAAAAATGGCAGTTAATCATTTCATACAGTAGCACTATGACATGAGAGATTGTCCAAGACGGAGCGGAATGTTGTGGTTTTTATGTGCGACTCGATGCATGACAGATGAGACGCATGACACAAGAGCCACGTCGAGTAGAGGACTCTGCGATACATGCAAATAAATCATTGTTGTCAATTTCCACTGAAGATGTGTTTTCTGTGTTTCTGAGCAGACAATTATTGCGTTTCACAGTGACACGTTTCAAGGACACACTGTACACATCACTGTACTGTAACACAGTGTCAACTTATCATCTCCCTGCTGCAGCACTTCCTGTTTGTATGTGCTTTCCACACACACACACACCTATCTATACATTTGACATTTGCTTTCAATTTATCGCTCCTTTGTCAAACTTTTATATCGTAGCATGGCAGTTTAAGACACATTTTCTCCGATGATGGAGACTGTGGGTCTCTTTTTCTTTCTTCAAGTGTCAAAAGAAAAATGACAGTATCAGCCTCCTATAACACCTTTATTTTACAAGGGCCCCTTACAGATGGTGAAACATCTGTACGCCCCGACATGGAACTGCTGGACCGCTGACAGGTAGAGGTTAGGGTTGTTTAGTTGATTTCAGTTGGCAACAAGGAATCCTCCCCCATTTTCTGGCCAGCTAAAATATTTACTGGGTATACACCCATTCATCTACGTCGATAACAGGACCCATGGATTCTTTGTTGGGCTTGCTTGGCGGTTTGCCGTGGGGATGCACAATCAAAGCGGGAATCAAAGCGAGAAACAATTATGGTGCCTTGTGTGTAAGTGAATGGCGGCAATGAAAAGCCCATTGTCAGCTTAGTGCGCCAGCTGTGACATGGGCTGAGGAGGAAGAGGAGGTGGATGCAGAGGTGCAGAACACATATGAGGGCATCTGCTCCTCCCTGGGTGCCACTAACCTTTCCTCAGGCCAGAATGATGAAGCATCATACTGCCAGGGTGGAAATTTGCTTGGCCGATCCTTTTCCTGTGTGTGGGTCGACGGTGAACTGACTGACTGAGTGACTGGCTACTTCCCTGTCAATGTCTTCTCAGTGCAACATCCTGACAGCAGGCAGAAAAGGAGGTCATGCCTCCGAAGTGATCCTGCCCCTTCGTGTGTTCCTCTCCATCCAACCAACCACCATCCCCACATCTACACCCACATCTGTGTTTATTTCCTGCCATCACCATAATACCAGTCATTTGTGTGACGCAGAGCTCGGAACCTGTAATTTTCAGGGAGTCGGCCCTGTTGTGAGAGCGACTTGAAAATGATTTTGATGCAGCCAACAGTATGCAAAACAGGAGTGCAAGTCTACAGCCGCAGAGAGGCTTTGATGCTCCCATTACACACCAAACAGAGCCAAATTATTGGATGGACAATAATCCTTACTGTGTGTGTGTGTGTGTTTGTGTGCTTAAGACTCAGCTGCAGTTCATGTAAAATAGTAATATCATGTTAAACAGAGCTTGTTGTTCGGAAAGGGGCGTGAACTGGACAAAGACTGCGTGTTAGCATGCTAATATGTAGTAGTGCAAAGGAAGATTATGTAGATTATAATGTTACGATTGTAGCAATATTTAGTGCTTCCTGTGACAAAAACCGAGACTAAAAACTGCAGTTCCGCTAATAGCTACTTGAGGGTGGCTCCAAAAACGAGTCTATCCATCCATCCGTCATCTGAACCTGCTTTGTCCTGCAGTGCAGGGTTACGGCCAAAATCATATCCCAGCTCTCTACAGGTGAGAGGCAGGGTACACCCTGGACAGGTCACCAAGCCATCACAGGGCAACACACAGACCACAAATGAGCCCCTAGCAACAGTCTGCATGGGACCAGGATTTTGACGCTGATTGACCAATCAGAATTCTGTAATTAAGGGCGTGGCTCCTTTAAGTGACAGGTAGAAGCAATCTTAGATGACAGATTTCCTGCATGTCCTCCTTTATCTAGGACATACCCATTTTTGGGTTAACCAGAAAATAAATGGAGTCCAAGACAGTCAGACAGCCATCATAGGGTCAACACTAGACCAACACACATTGTCTCTGGGAAGTCCATGTCAATCATGGGAAAAATTTACCATTCAGATTTACAAATACACACATTTTATTCCTCGTGCTGCCATGATTATAATTTATGTATAATGCATCTCCTCTGAGAATCCTCTCTTCAGTGATGTTTATCTTGTTTTGTATGAATTTATTTCTTTTTCTCCCTGGAGCGATTAATCAAGGTTTTGCATTTGTGCTCCTAGTTCTGACTTCTCTGCCTCAACGCTGTATTTATTCACCTTCAGGTAGAGCTCACAAAAATCTGTACATTTTGAGGGAGGCAGTTTTTAATTTCCTGGAATCTTCCTGCGCTGATATGTAAGGGAGCAGAAGTGTGGGGAGCAGCAGGAGAAGAAAGATGTGGATTTCACAAAGTGACAAATGAGGAATGAGTGTGAAATAGACACTCAAGTTTGCTGCATATTGCTAATCATATGTCAAGTCCCTTACATATCTGAGGGAGACACTGTAACCCTGAAGAATCGGACTGAAAAAAAAACCATGATGTGATTTTCATTTTGTGGCTGGAGAGATATGAAATACTATTGAGCGCACCAATGGTACTAGGGATGTGGAGTGGGTTTTGATTTAGATTCTTTACTGTGCACTAGTTCCCACTACTACTACTACTCCCCAAATCATTCATGTCCTTTAACTACAGATTTTTACTCTCCAAATTTGTCCTCGGTCCTTCTTTTGATCTCTGCTTTCTGAAGTATTTCTTTGAGAAGTGACCTCATTCCCTGGATTAGAACATGAAAATATTTTGCTTATAACTCATTCGCCACAGCATCGCTGCAGAAAACCAACATTTCACTTTCAGACACAATGCACCTATCTAAAGTTCACTGTGTTCTTCTGTATTAAAAAAAATTGTATTCTTACAACCTTACTCCCAGGAGCATTTTAAAATGGTCATGTCTGAATGAGTCAGTTCTCACAGATGCTCTCTCTGGACCTTCTCTCCTTGAAAGTACATTAAATTAACTTACAAAACTGGAAAGTTGTCCTTAAAGTAAAAAGGCGTAAATAATAGATTAAGGTAGAATTTTTGGGGATTCTTTACTCTAGAATCTGGTTAAAAGTACAAGAACTGTACTTAAATCTTGTAGAGTAGTTGGGCTGGCAAAAGGTGCGCAGTTACCTGATGCCATATCATCCTGCGCACTTCCCCAGAAAACAAATTTACTACGCAGTGACCCCAGCCACAGAGATTGGTCTGGTTGGGAGTAGGATGTCACACGAATGGGCTAGGCTAAGCTAAGGCATACATAACATCATAACAAATGAGAATAGGAGGCCAAATATGAAAAAAGAAACATCAGGAGGTGCTTTTTCATTGCAGTAACAATGGGCCCTTTAAGGGTGGCTTTCACATTTAAGTGTTTTCCCAAAGGTGAACCTTCCCAGTGGGACCTATTTTTGGGGAGAGGGGACAAAAAAAACTGCATATCCGAGCAGAAGCACATCAAGTTCCTGGCCCTAAAACAGCCCATTAGCTCCTGCGTTCATATGGAGGTATGTCTATTTTGGCACAGTGTCGGGTCAGGAGCGATTTGGATAGTAAGACCCTGTGCAGAACAGGCTTGTTCCTGTGAACAATAGCGATGCCTCAAGCTTGGGTTCCTGCAGTGGAAAACCACCAACATACATGTCAGTTTGGGATTCTCTAGTTTTTGTTTGCGAGCTTGTTGCTTTTGAGACTCTAGGCTTATTCAATGAACCGTGTTGTTCTGTTGATTTAATTAATTGTTAAACATCTATGTCGACTGTAATTTGCACCTTAAGTATGCTAATTATTTGATGTACTGTAATTAATAATGCTACTTTTATCTCAATTCTTCCTTCTTATGAACATGCACTGCCTGAACTTGAAAGGATTTGTTGACCCATACTGTTTGACGCTGTTTGCGATAAAAGTTAAAACTTACATACATGTGTCTGTGTGGGTGTTTGTATGCATTTGTGTGATTGCAAATGCGATACATAAAGCAGCTGTTATCCTTGTGGTTTCCTCATCTTGCACCATGCATGAATTCCCCCACTGCCACCTCACTTTTCCTTTCACACGCTCATCCATTATTCACAGACAGTGGACAACACACTCACATCAACTACACAGACTTTTTTAAAGCCCACTGCTTTACTATGCAGATAACACCTGTTTGACTGGGAAAAAACATAGTTGCATTAAAATATGTCAATATCTAAAAGCTCACAATCTTTCATCCCCACCCGCCCACCCCCACCCTCGCCAATCCTGCAGGGGAGGAGGAGGAGGAATAAAGATGTTCCAGTTTGCCTCCGGGGAATATTTTCTGGTTCCATCACTTCTGTGACAACGATGTGAGGAAGCTTTTTCCTCTCATTTCTTCCCACCAGGCAAGGTCACCTGCGTCATTTGCATTTTATAGAATTGTTTCTGAGGAGAGCATTCTGATTTGTATTAATGTGCATGTACACGCCACTTTGTTTTTTTTTTGACATGCCCTGAATATTCAGCACCATCCAGCGGTAAAGTCAATAAATTCATTCAGATTACATGAGAGTGGATATGGAACGGGTTATGCTGAGGAAATGACTCTCTTTGGATGAATGTGTAGACTCTGATATTATAAATCCACACGTAGATGTCCTTGAGGCAAGTTTCTCTATACTTTTACAGTTGTCAGATTATGTCTGTGTGAACAACAAAAGAAATTCATAAAAGTATCACATAGTACTCGCTATATAATAAATGTACAACAGCTTTTGTGCTTAAACACTTGAGTCTTGTTAGTTCTTGTATTTGATGGAATTTACCAGTCTTTTCCTGTCCCTACCTTGAAAACTTTTCACTCAAAACCCTACCCCTATGTCTCCTTGCATCATCAGAGAGTAAGCCCATCGCAAACTCTGGCCCTGGTCACTGTGCCAGAACCAATGCATCCCCTGGCACTATTCACTCAATGAAGCCCTGCTGGCCATGACATGCTAGTAATGGTCATCCTGCTAATCGGCAGAGTGGTGGGTGAGACGGCAGAGATGCAGGCAACATAATGAATCAATCTGAATCATTTTTACATGGAAGCCGTTTCAATGCTTCAGCTAGAGATACTCTTTAAAAAAAAGAACCTACCTGTAGATTGAACTGTGGAGTAACTTTGTTTCATTCAGTTGGCTGGGTTCTTTTGCACACTCATAGTGTTACTGTTCCTTTTGAATAATGCTGCTTTCATATTTCAATATAATATTTTTCCTTTATTCATTTCAACAGAGCCCATTTTTGTTCATGATGTTCTGAGAAGAAAACACTTATTAATAAAGACGCCGAGGTCACGTCCTTGTGTTTTATTTCCATTTTGCTTGTTTATACAAAGGCGCTGTTTAATTAACTGTAAAGTCTGTACATGCAAAAATGTTACACAATTACAGTCATTTACTGATGACGAGTCAGAGCATTCAAAGAAAAACGGACGTTGTCGCTCTAAAACATATGTTTGAAGTGACCCTTTAACAATTTCTTTTTCCCACAAGCCATCACTTCATGTCTTTTAAGAGCTGACCAAGATTCATTTTGGTATTTAAGTAAACGTTCACTAGTGCTGCAGGTGTTGTTTTTTGCACTAGTTTAACATTGGATAACTATAAAGGGTGTACAGCGAGCCAAAAAAAATGATATATAATGAAAATTTCTGACAACAACAACAAAATAAACATCAGACACTCCCCTATGATGAACGCAGACCACCACAGGGGTACAGAACTTAGTGGTGTACCTTTTTTGGGCAAGGACACAGCTGCTGGTTCCTAAGATAGTCAAGGTGTCCCAGGTCGCTCAGATGGTTATTCATACATGCAGTCATGTTTGCTGATTTGCTTTCAAATATAAAGATTAAAAACCAGAAAAATGTCACCACAAAGAGCACGAGTACTTCTTTTGTGAAAAAAAGCCTTAAGCCCACATCATTTGCAGCTTTCTCACCTGTGTAAAAATGTTACCCTTAGAATACATTTATGGACATTGTCTAAGAGCTAATGTAGCATCTGTACACTTTTGAGGCTGTCAAGTGAGTTTTTTCCCCAGCAGGATCTGTTTGCAAAAGCAGGAGACAAGCATTATTAACTCCAAACTATAATCCTTGCTGCAGACATGAGCAAAAATACATCTTAAAAACATCTATAAGCTCATTATCTTTTGAGTGTCAATAGGAATTGAAAACAGCCTGGATGAGCTGCAGGTTCTCACCCGGCAGTGTGTAATGTTTGATGCTGATGTGCTATAGATATCCATTGTCTGTTCGGCTCACAAGATATTTTTTCCTCTCCATCTCATATCTAAACATTAGTCGCCCTCTACGCTGCACATAATAAAAGAAAAGTGAAGGCTGGCATATCTTCACCAGGAGGAAATAATAAGACTTAAAACGTGTGCCTCCTGCTGCTTTTGTCCAAAGTTTCAGAACAAAGTGTCGGACACAAACTACTACAAACTGGCAACATTTGACACTTGGAGTAACACAAGCAATTAAACTATTGTCAAGTGAACTACACAGTCTGGGGCCACAATGAAAGCTCAATTAATTTGCACCTGACGTGCACAGAGTAATGCATGTTCACTCAACACTGAAGACATTAGTGGATCCTCATCAAATGTGTTTCTCACAGGGTCACAGCTTCTAACTCTTGTTTTTTTTTTTTTTAAATACAGCAGCTTAGTCTGTACATGCAGGTGAACAGATGCCGCCATTGTTAATGTTATTAATAACACTATGACAAATCAAACCATTATTAGTTAGATATTATGTATGCAGAATTTTAAACAACCTTGATAAGACTCTCTGATGCAGAAACTTTTCTGAAGTTGCTGGAAACTTCTGTGGGTGTGTGTTGTCTCGGTCTGAGCAAGCCGGCACTTAACTAATTTCAATTTGCATTATTCCATTTGCATTAAGAGGCATTAAGAGAAACTGACTTCATTAGTGAAAGGGATTTAAAACGGTGAGTTTGCAAACTGTTACTTTAAAGAGGAAGACAGAGCGTAGGAAAACACTGTGCCCATCTGTCACTTCTCAGTGTTAGCATGCCAGACTAAAGGATTTGTCATGACAAAAACACAAAATGCGTTGACAACTAATTTAGTATTCTATGACCCGTTAGTGACGTCATCACATGGCACGCAACTGTAACACATTTGCAACAGACAATGACTCTCTGGCTCGTGGTGTAGCGGGATGATCGGTGTTTTGGGTGGAAGAGGCCCTGGGTTCGAAATCCGGATGAGCAATTTGTAGGTCGGTGTGGAGCAAGTGCTTAGATTTGGTGGTATTGTGTTTCGGGCAGATGTGGGAATGGGTGAACACATGCACACACACGCACACTTTTAAAGCATGAGGGTTTCGGCTCTAGGCATGGAGGCGGGCGCGCATGAATCAATGACAAAGCAGCAGTCCAAAGTAGGCGTCCACTACTGATATAGTCTTTAGCTGCAGCTGCATTTATGGGAAAATTACATCACAGGACATTTACCTGTGATCCAATTACTCCAATAATCGCAAAAACAATCAGCGAATATTCTACCATGCTACAGCTATCAGAGTGCTATTTGCTTCCACATATTGGTGCACTCTGCTTTGTCTGCTATGATCAACTAAGCCTACCTAAAGCAGGCAACACCGTTGCCTGTATTTATACATGTCTTTGACTAAAATAAGACTTTTCTTTGGATGCATCATTAACTTGTGTTTTTTTAGTTCTTGAAAAAGGAAATGAGAAACTCTTATTATCACTAATCATACCAACAAAACTACTTTGGTTGCTATGGTGCTGGCAAACAGGTACACACACACACAGTGTAAGACACACAGTGTAAGAGACATCATAAAAACACCGAGTTTGACTTCATTGGGAGTTTAAATTACCCGGCAGATAAATCCTAATGGACGTGAGCGATTTGAAAAATGGCTTTGTCGAAATAAAGTGCTGGAAAAAGCTTTGTGCTGCATTGGTTGTGAGAACCAATTGCAGTGAATAGTGGATGTTGCATGTTAATTACAACCTTTGCCTAATGTTTGTAAAATAGGAGCCAGTGTTTCATTTGTCTGCCAGTTATTAGATAACACCGCAAGTTGCACGTATACACAAGACCCCAGTGCGTGGTTTGGAATGCTTAATGAGGCCAACATCACAACAGTCATCAGACACACACACGCATACAAAAAAAGAAATGTGCTCCTACAATTACTAATTCATGAATTTCCTTTGCTCAGGGTGTAATGTTATTATTTGTTGTGAATACCCTTTGTTTGGTGGTGACAAAACAGCAGCGGCACATATTTTTAACGGTGTTACATTGGAGTGGGTTTGGGTGCGATAGTTGTTTCGAAATGTGACAGTAGACATTTTCAAGCCAGCCACAGAATGCTAATCAAGCTTGATTGTGAAGACAATGTAGCCATAGAAACACTGGCAAATGTGTCAGTGTAAATGATTGGGCCTAATTTCTCTTAACAGAGCTGAAAATGAAACTACTAGGTTTGAATTGTGTGATGGCTGAAAAAGTGTCCAGTGCAGCGGCACGGCAAGGCTCTAACATGCAGATATGTTGACACTCCTCATCAAATTTCAGGGCAATTTTTTGGAGTGTTGCATGTTGTTAACCATCTTCTGTCTGCAGCTTGTCGTGCTCAATTTGTGCATCTGCCTTGTAGTCAGTGCTACTTTCCCCCCACTCATATGGACACACACACATACACACATCAGCAGACAGGCTGCTGGTGTCATGAACAAAAGTAAGAAAAAACTTGACAACAAATCCACCCTGAAATAAAACATCAAACCCCACACCAAACCCTTCCCCACTCATCTCTCTGGTGCTTTTTTTTTTACTTTCTCTGGAAAACAAACTGTTTTACGCATGGCCACAGATAATTATAATGCAAATATATGACAGCGCCGGTTCAACGTTTGCCCATAGGTTGACAAGAACAAACGCGATATGGAGATTCTGCCTCATTCTGCTTCACCTAGAAAGCCAAGGGCAAATGGAAATGGTTTAGTGGGGCGGATCGGCCTCAACATAACCCTGCCAGGGAACTTTGGTCTTGTCTTTAATTAATGACTGCCAGTGTTTTTGGAATGTAAATACGCAACTAAGCAGACAGCCTGTGCAGTGAAGTGAAGAAGCCTGACTGCGGGAGTATGCATATATTTGACTGTTTATTAAATATGATTTTTTTTTTTAAACGCCACATGATTTCATTGAGTCTTGATCAAGTGACAGCCCTCATCCAGCAATGTTCACATATTGTCCCATATTCACCAAGTCCTGCCATCTTCACAGGTAATCAAAAGTGCTTTCTCAGGCCAAACTTACATGAATGAAATAGTAGCCTAGTAGCCTTAACAGATCACTTTAATGCTTTAATGCAAATGTAGGTTTATAGGTTTATACGTTATTACTGGACAATCATGGTTAGAGGGAGGAGATTATGTCTTGTTCTGCACTGTATTGGAAATATAATAAATAACTTTAGAATAAGGTAATAAGTTGATAATATAGGCCAGTATAATATCCAGGTGTGGTGGAGGTCAGTATAGCCAAACACACTGCATGAATAACATTAATAAAGCTCAACAGTGTAATGGGGTATATCTGAATTCTCCTCACCTGTGAGACTTTATTGGTTGTTGCATAAAATAAAGGGATGAGTAATATCCAGTACAGTACATTATTCTGTGGGTTTATGAGTAATGTGGGTGGATGGGTGCTTTAACATTGTTTAAGAAATATAATCTCCTACAAGGTGCTGATGAAGACTTCCCACCCTTCTGCCGTTTGGTCAGCAGAAATCAAAATGTGGGCCTTGAATTTAATGCGTCAAAATGAGAGTGAATTATGGATCATCAGTACCAAAGGGTTTTAAAGTGCTGCAGCGTGAGCTAAATGAAAAGTGATCGTGAGACTGGTGAACTCTCTACTTCAGTATTTAATGACCTAAACATTGTTGGTGGCCTTTGGAGGGGCACGAGATGGCTCAGGGGTGAAAATCGCTTTTATAGTACAGCTGTTATATTCCATAATAATGTAAAAAGCAGTAGAGAAAGTTGTAGGTTAAGTGCTATGAAAAATACGCCTCTTTATTATCTTATGTAAATAAGCAGAATGCAGAGGTAAGAGTGCTGAATCTCTACAAAAACAACAATAATGCCAAACCCCCTGTGAAACACATTTATTTACACACTAATGATAATACTGTAAAGACAGGAGGCCAGAAGCCAATTACTTATATCAGCAGAAAATGACCCTACACGGTCAAACAAGCACACTGATGAGGTCAATCGCTATCGGGGAGTTTTCAAAAAAGGTGCTAAACGAGCCGGTGGAAAAGAAAAATTAAAAGCACAGAACAAGGTGTGTTTTTAACTAGTCAGCAAGTCCCCCAAGCTTCTGCCCAGGACTCTGGGGCCTGTATCACCAAGAAGCACACTAATGAGGCCAATCGCACCATCCCAGGCAACCCCCACCCCCCACCCAAAAAAAAAAAACTTGCAAGCTAGCAACTTGTTTCTTTATATATTCTTCTTCTTTTTTTTGGAAGTATCCCTACAGGACATGGAATTCCCTTGTCCTCATTTGGACAAACAAAAGCCACTTTAATGATACTTTATATGGCAGATATAAATGTTTTTTTTATTACAGTGCAGACATGCCCACATTTCTTAAGTAAGCCGAGTGGCATCGCCATCGTCATTACATTCCAAATTACACTGGCAGAAGGAGAAGGAGAAGGGAGAGCTATTATAAGGATGTGCAATGACAGTGACTGACATTTACTTATAACCAATCAGTGTTTTTCAGAAAAAAACGTCTCCGTAATGATTAATCTCAGTCAGAAATAACATTTTAAAAAAGTTACATATATAGCAAACCAAAAAAAAAAAAGGTCCCCCTTCAATCAACATTGTCTCAAGTAATGAGGTGTCAATTGGATAAGTCCATCTGGTGGCAGTGAAAAGTTATTCCAGTGTTCCCGCTGGCAGGTGCATCCTCTGCATGTCAACGAGGTTCAGATGGGTGATCAAGTCATTAGACACAGTACAGTAGAACGGATACATTTTTAGCAGCAGTGGTGATGGGCAGCACCCCAACACTCTTCAAATTCATACCTTCCTCCTTATAGGTGTAAGATGTCTATACTATGAGTTAAGGAACTTTTCCACTTATGGTAAAGGTGTTTCTCCATTTATGTGCAAAATGTTGTCAGAATTTGATAGAAAGACAAATAATAATTTACATTTTATAACGGCCAAAATGGCACTACGCATAATTTTACCTTTAAATTAAGTGTCATTGTAGTTCAAATAAAATGATCCCTCTGAAATTGTATCACGCACAAAATCTTAAGAAGGAATATGTTATGAATACAATGGATTGTGGGAGGTAGGTAAGAGAAAAAAGACAGTGCTGATAACCTATCAGTGTGAAAATGTATGGTAGAAATTAATATATCAGTATATCTGATGTAAATTTGACAAGTTGCAATTTGCACCCTCACCACTAGGTGTCAGTAAACCTTGGGCACTGGTCCTTTAAATCATGCACGCAACCAATGAAATCACTATTATTTCTACAATAACACTCTGGTGTATGTCTGACTTTAAGTTGACACATCAAAATATAATAACTTGTCAGCAGCAACAACAACACGGATTATGAGATTTTACAGTGCAGTGGTTTCGCTTTGTATTTACACACAGCTACTGGCACTGAAGCCAAAGAACTGCTATGTAAAATACTACTTCCACAATATGACTAGATGAAATGGATGTTGCACACTCTAAAAAATTGATGATAAAATAGAACTTTTTAAAGTGCATTTGCTTTGCTCTTATCCTAATATGAAAACAATATGAATTACTGTGTTGGTAGATTAAGAAAGGGTTGAACCAGCTCCAAAACAGAGCACACACACACACAGGTTGTAGCATGAAATGTGAACTGTCAGGGGGAAAACACTGAGGGATGGAAATTAAGGCCACCTTGAACTTTACACGTCCACCGACCTTATTGGCATCCTTCAAACTCCTGCTGCAACTCATTTCGCCTCTCTCAAAATCAAAGGGTAACTTTACATCATAAGAAAAAATAAAATAAATATTACTTTTATTGGTTTTAAGGCACGGCTGTGATGAAGCGGCGGCAACAGTGCATCTAATAATAACAGAGCCTAAAAATACACAGGTAAATCTCTGCTCGCTAACCGCAGGGACCCGGCTTCACCGTCCACCGAGGGAGCTCGCTGACTAATGAAGTTGGGAAGCTTAGAGCAATTAGACACATCAAAGCTCGAATCTGAAAATTAATTAGGCTCTCCTCTCTTATGGAAGGAGCATCCGCTCATGCAGCAGCTAATTAGCATACCGCCATCAAAACACGCAGGTGCCCGTGTTGTTGCTGCTAAGACCATTCTGGGAAATGTGTGCTTATCACTTTTTTTCCCACTCACAATTAAAAACTGAGAAAATAGGAGCCTGTTGGAAAGTGATGGATGAAGATGGCGTTCATGGATGTGTGTCTAAACAGGTAAGAGAGACGATGAAGCAGTCCTGGACCGATCCAGAGAGTGTTTGGGTGCTTAGACAATGCACCGCTTTGTATCAAATGGCTCCCTTAAACTTGGGCGCATCACATCAAAGGGGACTTATATGGGGTCCTCTTGTTAACTTTTAATGCCAGAAGAAGCGCTGACATTCACTGAACTCGGCGGTCGTTTTTTTTTTTCCAGAACTTCATTAGCCACCCCAATCCGGTTTTTGCCGTGTGAAGTCACATCAAAGCCCGGGCAATCACATGCTCATTCACACTAATGAAGAGCTCCTTCAAACACAAGTGCTCATTATTAACGACACCTGATTTTAAATGCGAGGTGTATTATGTAAATTTCTACCCCCATTTTTTTTTTCAGGCCCGCGTGAGCCGTTTGTGTAAATCTGAGCATTCTGAGCAACAGTACATTCTGTGTGCTCGCTTTATGACGACAAAATGCAACTTCTCATTGATCTGTTATATGACAGTAATCAGGGCTTCTTAACCTGTTTCCTCATGGTAATATATTAATCATTTCCCCCCTCAGCCAGTCTGCTGTGAAAATTAATGTAGCCCAGTATGTTTTCCCTTTAGGCTGTGCTTTGATTAATGAGCCTGGTTCAGTCGACGCCACTCCTGCTCCAACAAGGAAAAAATGCATTCCCAATAAAAGTTACAAAAGTTCACCAACTACCCACGTCCGTCACTTTTAGACCATCTCTTTGACTCTTTGACGGGTTGATGGAAGCGAGACGCAAGTCAGGTTTTACACGTCAACGCCACCCCCCCTCCAGGAAAACAAAGTTCCGACTCAGGGTGGGAGATAAATCCCAGCTGTAGACAAAGCCTATATTTCTGTGTCCCTGCAGTTTTGCTCTAATCTGTCTCTCTCAGCCCTGTAAGCTATTAAAGGCCAGACAAAGGCAGTCCAGAGTTAAGCACCCTGTGGGGAGATCTTATTTACAGTGTAACTGCCACTTTGACTGCCTGCCACCTCTGTCTTGCTCCTGTGCTTCCTCCTCCTCCTCCATCTACTATTTTTTCTTCCCTCTCCCTCTCATTCTTTTACACTTCCATCTACCGCTGTGGGCTTTTAATCTCGAGCAGCTGAAATTCCATCTTTCAGCTCGGCCTCGCCTGGTTTGAAAGGCTTCGTGTTCAACTTCTTGTTACTGACTTGGCCCTTTTAATGGAACTATTGTTCAGTTTGAGGCATATATCCCATTAGGTGAGGCTGAGAGTGAAGAGAAACATAAGTAATAGGAGGAAAGCGCTCAGGCCATTTCTCGCTCAAACCCACCATTTAAAAGACGCCATTTTTTTTCCCCTCCGCTGCACATCTTCGCAACAACTTGAGAGCTGGCCCAAGTTGTTTGGCAAGAAGTCTTCATCAGCTACACAACCCTAATAAAGTTACGCTTTTCACTGTCTGGAGGTGCAACTATTAGAAGTATTAGGAAACTATAAACACATGGAGGAGAAATAGTTCCAACTAAGACCAGAAGGAGAGAGAAAAAAAAATAAAATAAAAATCAGTGCAGTGCTGCTCAGCTTTTCTCCAAACCTGTCAGCAAGAAAATATACCCGGGGAAGAATTCAACATTTGCATAGTGTGGTACCTTAAAATGGCCTGACACAAGTAATAAAAATGTATTAGCTTGCCAGGACATGGGGGGGTGCTGAGTGTGTTGCCTCACAGTGCTGAATAAGCTAAAGGCCTACGAGACTTCCTCCTCCTCCTGGGTTCGTGACACAATTCCACCAGGAATTGATCCTCTAATTGTGAGACTGACACTCGGTGTGTGTGGTGTTGGTGCCAGCATGACTTCCATTCAGCCTGAAATTGTTTTTTTTTTCTTTTTTTTTGTTGCTTGCAGCGCCCACAACTCTCTCTATGTGTTGGTAAACAACATTCATATTCAATTACTGGCTGGAAAAAATAAGGCTGTCATGGCAGCAGGTAGAAATGTTAAAAGTTATACGTTTATATGGTTGAGCTTATGTCTTTAGCATCAACCTGAGCTGCTCCCACCGGCAACGTTTCAGCAACAAAGGTAATAATAATCACCACTTAAGCCTGATCCTCCAACATGCTTATTATTAGTGGATGTAAATAAGTCAATTAGCATTCAGACCACTGACTTGGACTGTGGCTCAGCTAAAATAGCTTCATTATTTTTATTCATTTTTAGTCCGATGATAACTAAGAGTTTTGTCACAGCAGCTGTTTTATATGGAGCGGAGGTACCTGAACGCAGCACAGTGTTTTGAATTTAGATTTTTCTTTGTGTGTCAAAGGATTAGTGGAAAATGAGAAAACGTCTACCAAGGTGACCGATGATAATAAAAAGCATTTTTACACAACTTTAAGGAGGGTTAAATATGGCAACTTTTGGTGGAAAAGATGTTACCAAATACTAGCAATTATCCTGCATCATACTAAAGATTGATTCACCTCAGAAAACACAACAGCCTCATCACACAGAACCACAACATGTTCAAGCACCAACACACACTCCCACACGGAGACGTCCATGCTGCAAGGTCAGAGAGTGTTCAAACATCAGTCTCTATGTTCTGATTTTTCTGAGTTCAACTATGAAATTATTGAAAAGCTAGAAAAAGATGAGGGCAAGTTTCGAGGTGTTTTGTAAGATGGTTCAGAGGTTGGTTAGTACAGTAAGGAGAGGGACAGAATAACCACCTGAACCACTGTTCATGTGGGGTTAAAATGTGTTTTTCTTTCTTTAATTTTTGTTTCTTTTGAAAGGCAAAGCTAAAACAGTGTACTTAATGTAGCAGAATTTAGTGTAAAGTGAAGAGTCAATGACCACTGCAGTGTTTTTCTTTGTTTCATTTGTGATTTTAGTATTTTGTTAAGAAGCTAGTTTATGCCATAGGACACAGAGGAACTCTGCTCCTCACATAATAAATAGTCAGGATTAAGTAGGACAAACCACACACTGGGTGATCTGTCGAAGGGGCAGTTGGCAACTATTTGGTAGCAGGCACGTGTGAAAGAGTACGACTTGGTATTATCAATTTTTAAAAAGGCTAATCAAATGGACACAAACAAAGCTTAGTGTCTTGGCCATAAATACCACAAGAGTGCAAGTAAAGTAGGACAAAACTCTGAAAATACTCCAAACTGAAACAAACAACAACACAAAAGCTTCCAGGCAGCGATTAAATCAAATGCTGATGTGCAAAATACAACAGAGGATATCATTTCCTTTCCCATTACACAACCTAAAATAGCTTCCTCTAACAGTCATAATCATTTAGTGGTAGTGATGGAAAGCCAGCCAGAACAACAAACGCAAACAAGCTTCTTGTAAAGTCAATAGATTCAGTTTGATCATACGTATAAAGCCACAAAACACCTCATTCAGTTAGCATCAAGTTCTGCAGTACATCACCACGTATTTTGGAGATACAAAGCCCATCATCGCAAAAATATAGGAAGCAGTATGGATAAACAAAATGTGGTCTACAAACTAGCAGACATGACTTAACATACCTTCATAAAATCACAACATTAGCAAATTTGCATGCATGTTTAGGCTGAAGCTAATTTTTGTGGAGTGTTTTGGTAGACATATATAACAGTCAGCAATACTGAGTTACAGTCATTGCAAAGGCACAGCAGCCAATGAGCACATCATTGAAAACATAGCAGGAAGCTTAAGTACTTAAGCAGTCAAAGCAACAGATAAGTAGCTTACAAGCAATTCAGACTGAAGCTGAAGCAAAACATTAAACAATAAACAGTCACAGCACGGCAGCTGCGAAACTATACAACACAATGCAAAAAAAGGAAAGCCTTCCACTTACTATTGTAGACTTACTTCTGCTCCATCCATGGGAAGGTGAGGCTTGTTTGGTCTCCAGCACAGCTGAGATGTCCACGGCAGTCCAAATCCAAAATGAATCCCCAAGAGTTTTCCATCCACTGGGTACAACGTCAGTCATGTGTCCATGTGTTCTTCTTCTTCTTTTAAGTTTATTGGCACTTGGCAGCTTGTCCACATGTTGTTGCAGGTTCAAGCTTGTGTTGAAAGACTGGGTGTGATATGTTTGACCAGTGTGTCAGACTCCATGCATGTCTGCGCATTTTTTCAATATTCTCCCATTAAAATATATATTTTTTAATCACAGCAACACTTCAGTATCAAATGGTCCATGAGCTAAGCTTCTGTGTGTGTGTTTTTTTTCTTGCCTGAGGAGTGAAGAGCATTTTGCCATGAATTGTTTGTCATGTGGTCAGTGTGTGGAGGTTACTTCCTGACATCCGTGCATCTGCATTCTGATTGGTTAGAAGCAAAAAAGCTTCTAACCAATCAGTGAAGCTCGACCCTTAGGCCTAATTAATTCACCTGTGCACACAGCTGCTCATTATTAGTCAGAACGCTGACAATACAACAACATACAAAGTGGTTGGATTATTTTTAATTATTTCATATTACATTTATGAAGCACACGTATGCAAAAGATACATTTAAAATGTTAAATAAAAATATTGAGCATTTAAAAAAATGCAAATATTAAACATCAAGAGAAATTATATGACAAAATTGAATGAACACATTGACATTTGTCACTTAGCATTAAAGTTTTTAGCTACTTGGTTAGGTTTAAGTCTTGGTTACCATAGTAATGACATCCTATCTATATCATTGCGTCTATTTATTTCAGACCCATATAGACTTCTATTGAAGTCAATGGGACACACTGACAGTATAACAAGGTACCTTATGTGTTAAAATGTGACATGTACAGATCCACTTTCGTGACACTTGCTGTATTCTGATGAGTAGAAGAAGATTAAAGGCTAATACTGTCAAGTTATTCACCATTAAAATATCTGACAAAATAAAAGTATCAATATATGTTTGACTGAGCATCAAAGGCACAGCATATCCTAACATTTCTGTCCTCTCTTTTTCTCTTGACTTGGCTTCAAAGACACTCTCATGGTCACATGCCCAGACACATGGGAAAACTCCTCATTAAGGCCGGGGTGACATCTCCCCCAGCTGTGATGTGGACAGACATTATCGACCTTCTCTATCTCATGGCGAAAACATCGGCGCAGGGACTTGACAAGGGGGTCAGTGTCAAGAGGAGAGAGGGTGAATGTATAAAGATTGAGGGACGGGAGGGGTGACTCCAAAGGCTGCTATAGCTGTCAATATGCCACCGCCGCCGCCATTGTAATATCACATCGCCGTACATGCTCCTGTTCAGAGGAGAAGGAAGAAGTAAGAAAAAAAGACTTTGGATTAGTTGTGACCGTGCTTCCCTCATCCTCACTGCAGCTCTTACAAGAGTAATTACAGTTTTCACAGCAACATCATCTCTTAAGAAGATAAAAAAATTAACAATCCATCTCATCCCAATCCAGTGCTTGACATTGGAGTGATACAAAAAAACATAAATCAAAGTGTATTACTGATGGGAGGGAGGGAGGGGAGAAGGGGGTTTGGCGAACTTCACATCCAGACTTTTGTTGGTTAATAGGTTGCATTAAGCCCATCAAGTGGTGTGGTGTGTGATAAGCAGTCTCGCGGGCCCAGTAGGGGCCTGAAGAAGCTCTTGTAATGAATGGTTGGAGCACTGCTGATGCACGGCAATCATTAACAGCCTGATAATTACTCTGGATACCTCAGTGGATTGTGTGTGTGTGTGTGTGACGCAGATAGAGCCATTACGATGTGTGAGGCCTCAGAGAGAAACAGATAAGCAGTGTTTGTGTGTATTCTGCTTTGCTGGTTCCCAAACTGTGTGTGTGGCCTAGAAACGTCCCGCTCCAGCTTTTTGTATTCATATCCCTGCTTACAATTGCAAATATGAGCATTTTTCTGTGGAGGTATTTGAAAGTGTCTCAGGTAAAGCTGCTGTTCAAACAAAACAAAAAAAAAACAGCGGCGCTGGCGTGATTATAGAGGCACGATGACGGGAGCCGGATAATAGCGTGACACTCGTTTTACCGCCGTCCGACCCAACAGCGAATCACATCAAAACAATATGAAATGAAACCCTTACAGTCACCTGACATCTGTGCCATCAAGACAAACATGCGTGTTTACTCGTTAATATCTTCATGCTTTCTGTGTCACTGACCATGGGATGTCTCTATGGAAACAAACCCATCACCCAGCATTAGTGGCAGCACAGACTAATAATAAGAAAAAGGAAAAAAAATCACAATGACGGTCTAATGTAGCTCTCAAATGACTCTAGATGTACTATAGCCACCTTGCTGAAGAAATCAAAACAACATTAAGGACTGTTTATAGCCCTGTTTATTATATAAAAAGTGAGACGTGCATTACTTGGCTTCTCAGCTTCTTTTTACAGCTCTTTGTGCACTGCACCCATTTATATTTGAGTTGGATCCTCAGGAAACATTTTAACATTACAGTCTAAAGAGGGATTGAGCCAAGATCTCAGACCTTTAAGCTAAAGCCAGCTTAATCCGGCTTCTTTGTTGTCCTCCAAACCACTAGGTGGCACCTTGTAATATACAAAGTCCATTCAGGTCACGGTAGGACCGCGTGTGCGCATGCGTCATTCGTTTTTTTTGTCCTGTGTCGCTCGTTCTTTCGTTTTTTTTTCGGTTCAAAAAGCTGTTTATTCCTTTGTAGCCCTGTGGAAAATAAACTCGGGGCAAAGCTGTCGTAGTTCGATGGTTGTTTACATGCGGCTTTTGTATGCGACCCGGACACTGTTCCTGTGAACCCGGAAGTATTAGTCGCTAGCGGGATTTGCTAGCTACATTTGCGTTCAGACCTGAGCCAGATGTAAGCCAATCCGACTAGATCCACCTCCTAGAGGTGGATTGAAATCAATCCGGATATATCCAGATTCAAGTTGTTCAGACTCACCCATCTCGTCTCTATCAATGACTACATCACAGATGGACACGCTGCCATGTTTCTTTGCAGTAGGGGTTGAGAGGTGAAGCCACATTGTTGCTGCACTGTTCCAACCAAACACACAGAAGTTCAGCTGCTCCATTGACTCCTGATCGTGATGTTAAGTCCTCCTTTTGTAGCCAACAATAAGGACTTCACGACCAGAGTGATAAATCTAGGCCATAAGCCATAAACCATCACTGGACAAAAAAACAAATCATTTGAGGTGAACGTTTAGTTTTTAGTTGGGTCCATATCAAAACGGGACTGATGTCACAGTGGCTACGCCCCTATTGTACACACTCTGGTCTGCTTGCAGCTTTAAACCCTAAATAAATTGTCACATTGCACTATATTCTCTCTTCAATCAGCTCAAGTTCAAATCAACAATGCTGCCGTGCTTTCTTTTATCATTCCAGCGCTGACATTTGGCCGCTATCCAGAGTGGTGTTTCAGTGATTGAGAGCCCAAACAGTGCTGGCCCGCCTTGCTTAGTTTAGTCTACGCAGGGGTAATTGAATAGCACAAGACTGCAATAGCACCGGACTGGAGGAATGCTGAGCTGCAGGGGAATATAGAGAAGGTTTCAGCGAGCAGCAATTAAACAGAGAAATGATGCGTGAAATAGAAGGAAGGAGGAGGGTGTTAGTGAGGAGAGAATAAAAAGCATAGAGATTGTAGCAAGAAATTTAGAACATTTAGGAAAAGCAGTGGAGATGGAGAAAGAGAGAGATGATGTTGAAAAAAAAGATTCAAGCTTTGTCAAATATAAACAGGGTTGAGAGGGTTGAGACTGTGAGCGGCCATGCTGGGATGCCAGCAGTACTGCCACAGCCTGGTGGCAAAACACAGAGTAAGCTTGTACTATATATCATGTGTGACATTATTTTGGACAGAACCTCCCTTCAAGATGTAGGATTTGAAACAATATATCTCAAACCTGCGGTCCCCCCGAAGCCTCGTGGTGAAATGAGAACATCAGAGATGTGTGCTGTGATGGCATTAAATGTTTGACAAGACAAAAAAAAAAGACTGCTTGAAGGTTGAAAACTTTTGTTTTCTAGCTAATCAATATTTCCTCAAAAGCTGAGTTGTTGTGAGAACTGTACTGCAGAGTGAACACTTTTGATCACTGGGGGGGGGGGGGGGGGGGATTCTCATCAAATTATTCGAAGATCAACTAATGTACTGTGATTTAATTTGACTTTACTGTACTTAGTGCATTTAGTGCCATAGTTCAAGGTTCATCTGCAAATGAATGAACATCCTCACTGATAGAAGAAACTGAATTGGAAGTCAGGAAATTTCACTTTTGTTTAAGGGCCTGATTTAACCCACAAGTGGATTATGAGTCAAAGGGTTATATGGCATATCATAGGTTACTTGATCATAACATAAGGAATGGAGGGGCCGTATGAAGGTATATCATATAACATAACCTGTGTTAAGGGCATCAACATGTCAGGATGGATAAAATACTAAAGACATTAGGAAGGAATTCAGTCTGGATAACATGGTAGTGCTTCAAGGCCCCCCGTGAGGGCCTAGGCCCAGTAGGTCCTTCAGTATGCCATCGCTTATCTAACTATATTAAATTAATACATCACCCTGTGTGTTAACATTAACTGGTAGTTTTTAATTTAATTTAAAACTACACAAATGAAAACATAACAGAGGGTGAAAGTAAAACAGTTTGCAGTGTCAGGGGGACTAGAACCTCAGACTCCTGTGTACAGATCCACCACCCTGCCTAAGTGCCCTAGGGCTGCAACGAGTAATATTCAAGGGCAAAATGCGTCTACAACTAATTTGGTATTCTATGACTTGTTAGTTATGTCATCGAGAATGATTCTCTGGCTTGTGGTGTAGCAGGATGATCAGTGTTTTGGGTGCAAGAGGCCCTGGGTTTAAAGCCCGGGTGAGCCGTTTGTAGGTCGCTGCGACACACACAGGCACGGTTTTGGCTCCGGTCATGGAGGCGATCGTGGATTATAAGGATGACGAAGCAGCAGTCCAAAGTAGGCGTCCACTATTAAAATAGTTATTAGCTGCAGCCGTAAGAAAACTATGACATTTACACATGATCCGATTGCTCGAATAATCGCAAAAATAATGGTGACTTTTTGATGATCAACATAGTCGTTTGTTGCAGCCCTACTGTGCCCCAATCATTCCAAACCTACACTACCACCTATAGCTCACCTGGTTGAGCAGTGGATTTAACCCATTGCTTCCTGTATCACTTGACTGTTCACCAGAACAGTTGTTTCCCTAATCCCTTTTTGTGAGCTGTGATACAGGTCCACCACAGTATCTGTTGTTTACACAAATCAACAATCTGCATTCTGGTAGCATCTCCCTAAACTCTGCATAAAGCTCATTTTCATAAACTGACATTGTGGATCTAAAATGAAGGCAAATTCAGACTACTACATGGCTTCTTTCACACCTCAAATGTTTTCAGGTATTGGGGCCACCACTAGCTACAAGCCGCTATATTGTGGATGGACTGGATGATTTGTCTGTCAGATAAATGACCCAAATATACAGTGAAATTACCAAGAAAAAACTAAGTGCAAAAACAATATAGACTATAGAAACACATTTACCCAAGCAGCAATCTAAACATGCAGGTAGTACATCAAGTCTGTTGATGACTGTCTGCATCCACGGACACCAGGCCGATGAGAAAGCTGCTGCGCTTCAGCAGGAATTGTGATTCATCATTACTGGCCTTAACAAGAATTTAATCTCTCATTATGCTTGTAAAAAGTCAGTCAGCTCCACCGAATTTGATGTTAATGGCTGTGAAAACAAATGTAGGGATCAGGAACTTGTTCAAAATAACATTGTTTAATCTGTCAGATGAAGAAAATAAAGACTCCTCTGTCTTCGTTCTCTGGTCCGTCATTCAGATTTTGAAGGTTGAGGGTTGGTGTTGTCAACTTTCAATCCGAGCCGGAGGTTTGAGAGACATGGCTACAAGATGAGGACCTTTTTTTCTTTTTTTGTGAAAGCAGCAGGAAGTGATTTCTCGCTTTTCCCTGCATCTTTTACACACAAGCTTGTTAAAAGTTCATCCAAACTCCTATCAGCAGCCACAGCTGGATATCGACTGAGAGCGTCCCACACGTACACACACACATATATATATACAGTACATATATATATATATATGTATATATAAGGGCAGGGGATTCTGGGATTTAGGACTTAATAGAGGAGAAGGTTTTAAAAGGCATAGTGTGGAGACATCCTGGAGTACGCTTAAATGTCAGTGACCAGAGCGATGTTAAGGTCCGGGATGACTTCGGCACGGACTGTAGCCGAGCTGCCACCGTACATGTGGCCTAATGAGAGGAGCTCTGTGAGCCTGCGGTGTGGAGAATCATCCTAAAATTGGTCTTCAACTTTCAAAATGTTACATGAGTGAGAAGTAACTTTAGCTTTAAACCAACTTCACACTTTTCCCACAAAGCCGGACCTGGTTGATGTGCAAAGGGTTTTTTTACCCCCTCTCTTATGTAGTTTATGGGCATTTTTGCCGCATTCGTTTGAGCATTATGACAATTGTTTCAAAGGAAAAAAAGAAACAGGAGTTCCGTGGCTGCCCATCCAGCTGCCCTCTTCCTCCTCCTCCTCTTTCTCTTTCCTCTCCATCTAATCCTGCTGGAGGAGTTTAATTTACTGCCCCAAGTTCCCTCACACAATTTCTTTAAAAGTACATTTTATGAGACTGCAATTCCATTTCATAGGGGGGCCCTGTACAGTAAATCCTATTTGCGAAGCGTCATATGCGGTCACATTAACATGACAAAAGTGCCAGTCTGCAGTCCTGTGCTTTGCTCTGGCCCCTGTATTATCGCCTCCTGAAGCATTTAACAGGATACCAGAGTGCCAGCTCGTGTCCATCAGGGAAGTTGTAGCGGCTACTGCCGAGGCATTAAGTGTCGATGGAAGGGAAGATAAAAATGTTTCGGCTACACAAACAGTGGCAGACACCTCATATGAATCAATAATATCACCACCCCCCCCCCGTCTCTCTCTCTGGAAAAGTATTTACGGCTTAAATGTTGTTTTAGCAAAGTTCAGCAGGATCAAGGCATCAAAGAACTGCAGAGATTGAAGAGTGCACATTTATACAGTGTTTTTGAAGTAACCTAAAACGAAAGCCTCAGTTTCAGACAGTTTTCTGCTATTTTCAAATAGCACAGATGTACAGAGCTTAGAGCCTCTCTAATGCTGCATTCTCTTAATGTCAAATACTGTATACTGTAAATAAGCTTTCAAGCACTCAAAGCAGCAGTCAAGTCCTGCTTCTGCAGTGACTGAACTCCCACAGAATGTTTCTTTTATCATGTAAGCACATGTAGAGGAACCTGTGTCTTCATCCACATTTGGCCAAATGTCTCCCCTTCGATGGACCACCATGGGATGTGTCAAGGAGAAAATGTCCGCCCATTTAAGCACCGAGGCATTCCCAGGCCAGCTAAGAGATCCCTTCACCTAGGTTCCACACCAATGAGGTACCAGAGTGGCTCCTCTTAATGTGGAAGCCTTCCAGATAACCAAGCTCCACACCTTATTTAAACTGGAAGGGGCTCGACTTTTGATAGTCCAACCTCCACCAAAACTCTGCATGCCATTGACCACTGTATGTATTTTCAGAGTCTCACCGGGATTGATCGGTTCTTACGTATACCGCATTCCTATGTATTCTCCATACCTGTCCTATAATCTGGCTTTAGCATGTCCAAGGTGCCATTTCACTTCATTAAATATCTTTGGATAAAGCATCCATATGTGTATCAAACAGAAACCAGGTTATAAAACTGTATGACCTCCTTCTCTAAAAGTCACCGCTACATAGTCATAACTACTTAGGGAAAAGACCTGAGCAGGTTCTTTTCTTCTGCAGGTTCCAGGCAGGGAGGCAGGGAGTTCGGAGCCAGAGCCATATGGTCTCCTTTCAGCAGCCCATTTCTTGTCATTAATGAGCTGTGATTGATTGGACCATGAGTGCTGCTGTGTACGGCGCAGATGCTGGATGAAAGCTAAACAAAAGGTGTTAAGGCACAAGTGGCTTCTGACTCTTCAGGCTAGTGCTTAAAATATTATGAAGGAGAGGGATTACATCATCATACAAATATATATTTTGTTGGTAGTTGGATTTAATTTTGTTTAAAATGCAACCACTTGATGGCATTAAATCCTACACACAGGCTCTTTAAATCTTTAATGTGCAACTTTTCAATGAACGTATAGCCAGGTTTTGGTTACTGTAAAGTCATACAACTAGGGCTGAATAAAGTTGTAGCTATATGCTGCTTAGCTTAGCATATAGGGGATACAGCCACCCTGGGCTTTGCAGTTTACCTTTAGGGTTTGCTAAATGTTTTAAGGCTTGTTTTGCTTAAATAGTAAACAAATATAAGTTAATATTAAACACAGATTACACAAATTAAGCTTATTATTTATGCTAATCGGAATCTAATAACAATAAATCAAAATCAGTGACTGCGACCATTCAGTAGTAAGTGTTAGCATGCGTATACATGCACAACATAAACTTCAGTAAGGCCTTCAAACTTCGTAGGTTGCTCCTCTTGCCCTTGTGCTGTATTACCATGCTAGTTAAGAAGAATACAGAGACAAACACAGCACCGTAAGCCGGCAATCAGAAGTTCACAAACTGCTGCCTGTGCAAGTTTACAATGGTAACCTTCCAACGTGTGACAGTATTTACATAAAGGATTCAGGCTTGGTTGGAATATTAATTATTGATGTGAACTGTAATGAATGATTTATAACCAAAGCCAATCAGAAGGCGCTGTCTCCTGGTGCCACCTGAGGGATATTATATATTTATAACCCAAGGACATGCTGTCATTGTTTAGGCCTTCCTACTTATTCCTGGGTTACAGAGGAGCAAAAGCTTTTGTTTCCCCATCTTCATTGTACTTCACCGTCAAAGGCAACCCCAGCTATTGGCGGTTCAGCAGAAAAATGTACTCAGGAGACGACTTGTGGCCTTACTTTATAGGCACGCTCTTGTAGGATGCACACGTACAGACTGTAATGTCAATGCTCTTTTCCTCAGGCAGCTCTGAATACATACTTTTTCCTGAGCCTTTTCTTTATACAGCAGAGAAATGAGATTAGATGTTGACAAGCTGACTGATGACCTGCAGTTTTTTTTTCCTTCGACGTTCCCTGCGCATGTATTTAATGCAGGATTATTCGATTTTAATGGACAAGTCAAGGCCACGTCATTAATTTTGCAGCAGATGGCAAAAAATAAAAATAAAAAAATTGTTATCTCTTCCAAGGATAAACAAAAAATTTCAACAGGCAGAAAACACAGAATAAAGTAGCAGCCGTGGTCGATTTGTATTAATCTCAATGAGAAAGAACGCAGGATGCATTTAGCGCAGTATTATTAACACTGCATTTAGAAGTGCAGCAATATGCAAAGTGGTTTTGATGAATGCGTTCTATTAAGAGAGACAGTAAAACAAGGTAATATGTTGATGTGGTGCTGGCTGGAAATACATTTACTTTGCTTCAAAGTGGCTCAGTCACCCATGGGAGTGGAGCAAAATGATTGGGCCAAATTGATCGTCGCATGGAATTAACCCCACTCTGATTGGCGCTATTGTAATTGGAGGTCAGACGGGGTTACTGTAATACATGACGTACAATTGATAATTAGGAGCCTTCCGATGTGCAGAGTAAATTAATTCCTATGAAGGAGAGTTTCCCACAATGTGCAGGTTCATAGGTTGTTAATCAGACCAGCCTCTTCCTGTATGAGGAAAATAGCTGAAGCACACTTTGCTCAGATGATTAACTCTAAATATAATTGTATGTAAATGTAAATTTCAGAAGAATCTTCTTTACTAAACTGTGGCCCTCCTCTATGTAAATATTCCCACCTAGTCTGCTCGGTTGCTATAAATTATTCTGAAATAATTATGCATACATTTCTTATTGAACTATAGGAAGTACAGATCTTAAAAATAATAACTTACTGAGGTGAATTATATAAAAAATAAAATTAGAACATACTGGGGCATACTCACAGTGTAGGCGTGGTTGGGGGTTTGGTGACCAGCGTTGGCAGGTCGGGGTCCCAGCGGGTGCTTCGCCGTGTTTCTGTTCCATCCTCAGACAGACCTCAGGTACCACCTGGTTCACTTTGGAGGCGGAATGCTTCCAAATACTGCCTGTCAAGTCAAGTAAAAAACTAAAAATTTGTATACAGTGTAGCCACTACATATGCAAGAACTTGGGAGAAGTGAGGGAGGAAGGGGAGGTTATTTCAGACTCTCTGGAGTCCAGGGGTGCTGTTTTTTAATTTGAAAATTCACGTTAATATATAATTTAATTATATGATAATGTAGAATTACACATAAGGGTCTTCCTGTTTCTGCATCTGCCTCCCTACCTCAGCTCCCTTTATCCTTATTTGGAGTCTATGTGGACTGTGACCCTGCCAACATAGACACTCAAAGCGACTCTTCAGCGACCTCCAGGCGACATTATGGAATTTTCATCCATAGTTTTATAGTGTCTATGGTTCTAAAATTCCACAGTGATGAAACTTGTCCAGACTCAAACATGTTAAATGCACTTCATATGACCACAGGAGAGCACACAGGTATGTAATCACATAATTCTTCTTTGCAGTAACATACAGTAGTGAACACTGATGTACAACCTAATTATTTACACCAATAAAACATCATATAAGGTTGTCGACAGGACTATTTTACAAGGTTGACCTCAACAAGCTGCCCAAGAGTCTGTCCAAGCAGACTCAAGCCATTAGTGCTGTCACCAAAGCTTTTGTCGGTAGTAAATCCTGGAGTGGTAACTGATTGAAACAATCATGGATTTTGTTGCAAAAATTAGTAGTTTGAAAGCCTTTGTGATAACTCAGTGGGCGCCCAAATCGGCATTAAAAATAAAATAAAAATGACTTTCTACGGTGTTCTTATTTTTGCTCAAAGAAGAAGACATAAAAGGTGATTTGTATTCTGTTGCAGAGACTAAAACACAATTTAACTGCAGCTGGATTTAAATCTCTAAGGAAGAGCAACATGTACCCTCTGGGCATTTCTCTCCCTTGCTTATTTAACAAATCAGAATTTGAGGATTTAATATGCGAATGATCTCCCGTCTGCCATTTTAACAAAGGGACTCTGCACTGTATCATACACATATTGGTAAATCTATGTTTTTTGCTGTATGTTGAAAAGATGCCCACTTCTGTTTGGCTATTGCACAAAGGCCCACTGATGCACTGCAGCCTGTGTATTATCCTCCTACTCCCTCACACCCACACAGACAGCAGCCTATTGTTGAATGCCATATTTTTTTTAAAGGGTCCATTTGAAGGAAAGTTCAAGAAAGAAATCAGCGGCTGAGGAGAGCGACGTCGCTGCATCCTGTGGAGTTTGACATCTGTACATCGAAGGTTTCTGCGACATCCACAGTAAGTTATTCATGTTAATGCTACACACCAGATGGCCTTTAGCTGCCAGCGAGAAGAAAGCCGAAGCACTGAGATGACACGCTAAGACATCAAACCATCAATCTTCTCCTCTCTTCCATTCATAAATCAATAATTCACTATCATGTGTACTCCACACTGTAAACTGCAACATGGCATGTTCTCCAGCATACAATGGAGTTCAAAGGCTTTGCATATATTCCTGAGAATTATACATGCTGCTGCTCCTTCTCACAGCTTAGCCCGCTCAAACCAGGGTCCTGTCTGAAGTGCTCGGCCATTTCAAGTGGCTTTGGCAGCAGCTTGTAAGAGCTAGGTACCCATTGGAGGAGATAGGCAGACCCATTGTTGAAGAGTTGGCCAACAGTTCTTGGTCCGTTTGTTTCGGACATGCTGCAGACATGATTTGGCCCCCTCGCTCGGCTTCTCGTTTATAGCTGCAGAACGGCATTGGGGTGTGTGAAGTACACTGTGTGAATTACACTTGAAAAAAGTTGACATGATAAAATGTGTTAGATCAAAATACATGTATACAGCTACAGAGCCAGATCTATGAAATGGATCAAAATAAAAGCTCTGATTTTCTATTTATTTTTAATACACATTAGGATTAAAAGTCTAATTTGTGCAGCTAATAGTAGCTAATTTTTGCTTAATAATTCTCATGAAAAATATATATGAAAACATATAAACAGCTAAAGTACATAGCTAAGAGCTACAAAAGCGGCATCACTGTTATGTTTCTATTCCCTTTGCAATAAGGGAAGCTATGATCATGCTAGGCTAACTAGGCTCCCTCTGCCTGTGATATTCAAACTCCTCTGGAACCCCTGCTATAGCTCCTGCATGCTCAGTTATAGGATTGCACCACAAAGCACGTGGTTCTCTACTAAGCCATGGCAGACTCTTCCTCCGGGGGTGCAACATCAAACCTCTGCAACCAAACCAATTACTCTGTGAGTACATTTGTGTCCAACTTACTGGACAAATAAAATAAAAACCAAAAACCGCCCAAACCCTTCTGTCATAAAAAGGCCAGAAGAATCAATAAACCAAACGTAAAATGAATTTTAAATCAAACTTCCACAGCTGCTTTTTAAAGGAAAAGCTCATCTAAAAATTCACTTTTAATTGCGATATGATGTGATGCAGCACCCCAACTGTTGGAGTTTAATTTGTTAAATCCATAAACAAATGATTTTTTTTTTTAGAAAAAGAATACTCTGGATAGTCGTAACCGCAGAATTATTATGACAAACTGTCAACTGATGCAATCATAAAAATGAATTTGGCAGCAGTGTCATTATTTGTTGCACATAAACGCAACAAAACAAACACATTTGCATTGTAACACGTCCAATACCCTTTGATAATGTTCAACTGAAGTACCATTAGGCTTAGTATTGGCCCCCTTTTTTTTACTAAACATTGTTTGGATTATCACGGTTTACAGAGCCTCTGTCTGCCCCTCTTTCCCTGGCATATGTTATCTGCAGTCGCAGCTGCATGGCACCAACGATATAGAACACCCCCCCACCCCCCATCTGCTGATCCAGTCATGCACTCCTTTATTTCCACATCCCTCTCACTCGCCAAAGCCCACCTGATGTACCCAGCAGAGGGGCTAACCTGCTACGAACATGGCCGCTCCACAGCTCTGGCAAGAAACAACACCCTCTCTCCACACCACCACCACCGCCAGCACCACCCTGCTCTTGGAAAGGGCTGCACGGCGCTGATGTGCCATGCAATCTGCGCCGACTGGCTGATGGTTGCACTTAGTTCCACTTGGTGTTGCCAACAATGAACAGCCCCCTTACTGAAACGGCTTTCGTTGCGTGCCAGTGTTCCCACTGCCCCCCCCCCCCCCCCCCCCCCCCCCCGAAAGGATGCGAAGGGGGTGCTGCTGCTGCTGCTGCCACTTTGGAATCCGCCCATTAGTCGATACATTGTTGAAGCTGCATGCGTGTACTATACGATGCAGATCGACAAACAGCGAGAGACTCATCAAACATCCTCCAAAGGACAAAGACTGTTGCTCATCATTATGTGCTAATTGTCTGAATTTGCAGAATCTTTCTTTTATTTGCTAATTGGTGAACATGCTACCAAAAGAGGGAGCGGGTGATACAATATGTCTGATTAGCAAGGCTGCTGAGGTTTTACTTTTGGAACAATCTGCAATCATGTCTTATTGAGGAATTACAGCAGCTGTAAACACATGAAACGCATCAGATTTATTTGTTAAAAATAGAGCCGAGCACGGTGTCCCCAAAAAAAAAAGAACTCTTACAGCTTAAGCAAGATAAAAGAGCTGCTATTCTTGTTTGATTTAGTAACTTTTGTGTTCCCCCAGAAATAAATGCACAGTACTACGAGGAAGCACAGGGGAGCCATGCTGAAGAGGAAGTCATTGTGTTTGTTCGCCTGATTAATCAAGCTCGCATTCAGACTCACACATTGTTCTATTAGCATTGTTTAACAGTGGGTTAATGTACTTCGGGGAGTAAAGGGTCAGAAAGACAGACCTTCCTTAGAGAAAGGTCTGAGGAAGAGGAGGAGGTCTGCGGAGATGCAAGCTCCTTCGGGGGGGGGGGGCGGTGTGTACAAGGCAGCAATTATACTTGATGAAGTGTCTCCTTTTGCAACCCCCCCCCCCCCCCCCCACACACACACTTCAGCAGTCATTTCCCACTAGTGTGCACCACGCATACATCTTCCTGTTGCAAAAGATCTCATTAACGACCAATAGATGAGACGTCACTTATCTTTATCAAACATACGCGTAAGTGTCCCCTCGTGAGTCACTTCTTTCTTTCTCTCTGTGTCTCTTTCAGACATTGTCTTAAAGGCAAATCAGTTCCATTTAGCAGCATAAAGGCGGATGGGAGGTTAGTCCGCTCAGATGGAACAACTTTCTTCATTACTTAGCAAATGGCAGGGTTTTCTATTTCTCCAAGTGAAGACAGTCGAAGGCAAAGGAAGGGGGGGATCAATGACACTGTAATGGGAATAATTAGCACTATAAAGTCGAAGCAAGAGCCATGAGAATATGGAAATGAACGCTGATTTCAGTCTCGTAAATTACTCCTTGAAGCAGATCCCCCCCATTACACGTCCTTGCAAACCTGTAAAGTGGGTTAAATGTCCCTCATTTTGTAGCCTCGGTTTTCTTCCTAGGATTAGAAATTTCCTTTTGGACTCTCCAAAAAGAACAATTAGGCCCTGTTCACACTGGAGAAAGTCAATCCAGCTAGAGTAGGATTGAAGCCGGATAGCCTTTAAGCTGGATACGTTCAGACCTATTTTCAAATCTGGCTATCACACACACGTGTCCACACGCAATCCAGCCTAATCCGGTGACGCCTCATAATATACAGAGTCCGTTCAGGCTGCGTTAGGACCGCGTGCGCGCATGTGTTGTGTGTTTTTTTTGTCCTGTGTCGCTTGTTTTTTTTTTTTTTTTTTTAGTTCAAAAAGCAGTTTATTCCTTTGTAGCCCTGTCGCAAATAAACTCAGGGCAAAGCTGTTGTAGTTCGGCAGGTGTTTACGTATGTTTTTTGTTTTTTCGGACACTGTCCCTGTGAACCAGAAGTATCACATCACTAGCGGGATTCACTAGCCTCATTTGCGTTCAGACCTGAGCCAGATGTAAGCCAATCCGGCTAGATCCACCTCCGAGAGGATGTATCCAGATTCATGATGTTCAGACTCCAGATACGGCCTGAATCCCGCTCTACCCCGATTGATTTCCCCAGTTTGAATGGGGTCTAAGAGGTTAAATCACTAACATTTGGATATAAAAGCGTCCGAGGCTGCACATGCCAGAGAAAGTGGTGAATTTTGAAAGTGGATGACTTGCCTAAACTCAATTTCCATCTACAAAAAGGATCTGCATTCTTATTAAAAAAAGGTTATTCAACATGTGTCGGAATAGTAATTAGCATGAGCATAAAGAGCGTTGTCTGCCGCCGCTCGCTCTGTGATGAGTCGAGGTCTCATCCCTACCTCCATGTCCTGCTCAAACCACCTTTACACATCCTCAGATACCATCTTTTTGGTTAGGAGAGGAGATTTTCCTCATTTAAAAGTCACAGGCTATCTCCTGCACCAGTTTTTGGTGCCATTTTAGCAGACTGTGGAATCCGTAAGATAAGAGTCGGATATGTATCTACAATCAGCCGTCGAACATAAACAAAAAATCTCTGCTGCTCTAAAGTAATTACACTTTGTCACCTCTGCTTCTATTCAAGCATTGTGCTGTTGATTTAAGGCGTGTCTGACATTGCCGGGACAGACGGTGCTATTCAGAATGCAACACAGACGACTGCTACGCCCTGCAACTGCAGTTTTCCAATCCAAAGGAAACATGCTAAGCTGTGAGAGTAATTACTCGTATTGATTGAGAGCAGGCTGGAACACACAGACTGACATTTTCTTTCAATTTAATGCAAACAAAAGTCGAGCTTGCAGCTCTGTAAAACTGCACTGAGATACATGCTAAAATTAGCCTGCTAAAACTCACACAAAGATGAAGTTAACATGATGGCTTTGATGTTTACTGTGTTAGTTAAACATGCTAATATTTTCTAGTCAGCACCAGAGATACTCTAACAACAGATGATGATACAGTACGAGCATGCTAATGATGGTAAGTCACCCTATGCTAAGATTTGCTGCTTCTTACCTGGCTGTGAACTAGGTAGTTTATAGTGCCTACTCTTTGTCTCTCTGTAAAACAAGAAAATGTACATTAAATTTTAAGAAAACACGGTTGTTTGCTAGCTTAGTTTCCTTGTTATTCTCAGCTAAGTGAACTTGCGAGACTGGTACGATACTTTATGAAACCTCCCATCCTTCAAGCACTTATCCGGGGCCGGGTTGTGGGGCCAGCAGTCTAAGCAGGGACACCCAGACTTCCCTCTTACCGGACACTTCCTCCAGCCCAAGGCGTTCTGGGTCCTGGGTCTTCCCCGGGATCTCCTCCCAGTGGGAAATGCCCGGAACACCTCACCAGGGAGGCGTCCAGGAGGCATCCGAAACAGATGCCCGAGCCACCTCAGCTGGCTCCTTTCGATGTGAAGGAGCAGCGGCTCTACTCCGAGCTCCTCTCGAGTTTCCAAGCTCCTCACCCTATCTCTAAGGGAGCGCCCAGCCACCCTTTGAAGGAAACTTATTTCGGCCTCCTTCTTCACCACGACAGATGGATACAGTGACCACATTACTGCGGAAGCTGCACCAACCTGCCTGTCAATCTCCCGCTCCATTTTTCCCTCACTCGTGAACGAGACCCCCCCATAAGGTAAATAATTCACCAAGTGTTTGGGCATCATATTAATGCAAAATGCAATAATAAAAGGATTGTATTTTCAATCTGCACAAAGATCCTCTCTATACAATATTTTTAATGTCAGCTTTAGTTCATATTTATATTTAGGTCTTCTTAAATAGCCTGCAGTTGTATGACACAGCTCTTATGAAACACCGGCAGACTGTTTTTTCCCGCCTGAAACACCAAACACTTCTATTCCCTGAGCAAACTAATCATACAGCCTTCATCTCATCCTGTTACTACCCGGACCTCTTCTCCATCTGCCTGTCTCCTTTTTTTTTTTTCCTCCGCTTTCTATTCCGTCCACCTCTCCTCTCTCTTGTCACTCACATGCTCCTACTACAAAGGTGCCCAGATGCCTCAAATCTCCAGCACTGATCTCCTCCAGCAAAAGGGTGACCCACGTGGGATCTGCCTCGCTAATCACTGCCTGAAACCACTCTGGGCTCACAGGCCGAGAGATAAAGACAGCCGCAAGGCTTTACCCAGCTTTAGCAGGCCTTGGCGGCTGTCTCTGTCGGGACTGACAAGCAAGACTGTTGCTGAGGTGAAAAAATCGCCGCCGGCCAGCCTACTGTGAGCTACCATTCCATCTCACTATCCAAAAAAAAAATCCAGCACAATCTGTGGCATGAGCACAAAGGAATGTCACCTCTGAGCAGGGTGTGACCGCGGGTTAACGCGGCACTAGGTCTGTATGCATAATAATTGTCTTTTCATTGTTTATTATTATTATTATTATTTTCCATTTTTTCTCCCCGTCTTCTACTCAAACTCTCAAGAGGTGTTTGTGTGATAAACGTAGAACAGTAAAGCCTAGAGAGCGAGCTACGCATGGCTGCACCGAATCCACAATTAGCCATTTCATTAGCATCCATTAACATTTCATTTTTATTGTGTATATGGGGAGCAACAGTATTGGAGGGTGAGGGCAAGATGCTGCATTTTCACCATTGACCCGTGAACACACACGAATGCACTGTGGTGGCACGCTAATAGCAGCTACAGTTTACGCATATGATCACTGAACATTGGCCAAGCAGGGGTCTTTAACCGTTGAGTTCAGTTTCCTTAAAGACTTGAAGCACTTTTGGTGTGGTGAGGTGAGTACTTGAAGCAATCAGCAAAACATTCATCTGCAGGTTAACACAGATTTGGCATATTTTTTGTTAATTCCGGGACCTGGCTGTGCCTTTTAAAGGCGATCGGTGCAGGTCATCAATTCATATTCCTGCTGTGGCATATTTTTATGAATAAAAGTATGAGCTTATATCCATTCATTAGCCGCTCTGCATTGAAAGGTATTCTTTGGTTGGTGAGTGTGCAGGGGGGTTAGCATTTAGCACAGAGGGTGACAAGGCACCCGGAGGTGTGATTAATTTGGTATAATGCTCCCAGCCTGAGGGAGTCAGTCAAAATGGTGACAGGTTCATTGAAATGAAATAAAAGATCATTTTCTTTTTTTGCATTGCCGCCTCTACATTTAACCTCTTTGTCTGGTGTGATGCAGCATGTGTGTGTGTGAGTCAGACAACTGATAATCAGGCTGAAGTCGGCATGAGATTTTGTTTTAACTTTTATATTAAACACTTAAATTATGTGAAAATAGCACAGATAAAAAAAGTTACAGAAATATTGATTACTTTAATGTTTTTTACACTGCAGGAATTCCAAGCAAAAATGGGCCCTTTCTGTGCTTTTTATTGTGATGTAGTATCTACTGGACCAGTGAGGTAATGTAAAAGCTTAACCTACTTTTTCATCTCTTCAGAATGAGAAACAGTTCTTAGGAGGAATATTCCTGCAGTGGAAAAACACAAATATGTGCACGCTGTTTGGTTCCTGTGGTCCAAATATATCCTAATATATATATATTACAATGACGTCCTGAGATATTAGGATATCTCATATTAAGCCAGGAATACCTGGACTTGCTGAGTTTTCATAGGAAAAGTTCCTGCAGTGGAAACACACACAAAGCCCTTAAAATGGCCTCTTGGTTCCTGCACTCTCAGCTGTATTTGTATGAGTTCAACAGAAAGAGAACCCTTAAATCAGCACTGAGTGGCACTTTTTGAGGGATGCTTTTTCAGTACCTTCTCTGTGGTAGGTACAATTTTCTTCTGTTATAGAGGTCCTAAAGGGGAAGTTCCAGCGGCGGGGGCAAAGGTACCGATAGCCTGTTGGTTCCTGCAAGGTAAAAACACCATGAGTACATTGCTCATACTATGCTCTCAGTAATACATAGATCCTACTATGAGAGGACTGTCAGCACATCACAGAAGACAAGTCCGTGTTAATACTGCAGCGTTTCATCAGCTCACCTACAGAGGTGTGCGTCTGTGTGGGTCGCTGGTTTCAGGGTCTCTCGGCCTCTGACAGGATAAAGATACTCGGCTGCAGAGATGAGCTTGAGGATCTATTAATTTCAGCGGAAGGTTGGTCATTACAAAAGGTAAACGCTGACATTTCAGGCAGCGTGTTATTTTGACTGACTGCCTATTAGAGGGTGTAATGCGGCGCGCAAATGTATACTTCAAGCCTCGGTGCTTCAGCAATGGACAGCGGATGACTCAATCTACTGGTCTTTATTTAGCAAGGTCACTTAGGACATTAGTAGGTTTGGACATGGCGCACACACAGTATCACACAGACACTATTGATAACACTGTCAGCAGAACTCTTTACCTCTTGCACTATTAAAGGCATGTCTCCATTTACAGTATATTGGTCCTGTTTATAGAAGATAGGGGCTATAAATCCATTGTTATGGCTTCTCGTCAGGCTCTAACTTTCCGTAGTCGCATTTCCCGATCAGCGGTGCCTCCCCCGCCTGCCGCCCGACAGCTTCTGCAGACAGCTTGGTTAGATATGAAAGCCATCAATTGTCCAACTCAGAGCTGTGAAATTTAAAACTTTAAATTGTTACTAACACCAACTCAAGAATGTCAAATATAATGATTCACACGGGAACATTTTTTTTCTGGCTCTCTGACCCACTGTAAAACCAATCAGTACACTTGAAATGATACATTACTTGCAGTGAAGGATTACCACCAAATAATTGGCCTATCTCTTGCACTGCACCAGAATGTGTAATTTTTTGAAAATGGGAGCTCTGCATACTTCAGTGACTGTGTGCTTTGACGGGTCTGCGAGTTGAACTTTGTCTCTCTGGGTGTCTGCAGTTGGCTGAGGAGACAGTTAATATTTTATTTCCCACAGGGAGGGGGAGGAGGAGGAAAAGGAGGAGGTGGGGGGCTTTGTTTGTTCCCTCCACCTCTGAGTGTCGTGTTATATGTCTGGCCTGTTGTCCTATTTGGTCTTCCTTTTTACAGGCGCGTCGTTATATGGAGTGGACGGTGTGTCATGCAGGGATGGGCACACCCCTTATAAAGGTTCAGGAAAACATGGAGAACTTCTTTTTTTATGGGTCTAATTGGAACTTGGCAGTGCGGCCATGTGGGCCGCTGGTAGGGATTAGACCGGTGGCTCAGTTGGCTGACTCCTGATGGAACACTATGGACCCAATGCAGACGCTTCCCTTGTTACCCTGGAGGAGCGGGACTGCGTGTGTGCATGTGTGTGTGTGTGTGTGTGTGTGTACACATGTTCATGTGTGTGTGTGTGCGCACAGAGAAATGTGGGGAGGTGGTGGGAGACTGCAGCCCTGCTCCAAAGCGATTTGTCTCGGCCAAAAGGTTCCCTTGTCCTTCACAGATGGCTGGGCATGCATCCCCATTAGGTGGTGGAAGAAAGAGGAGGGAAAAAAGAACACAGAGGAAGAAGAGACACCTGTGTGTGTGCTCCACAAATAAACTCTGATCTATGTATGCTTGGACTTGGTGGTTTGTTTTTGTATGGACAGCATGGAATCCATCCAATGTTAGGATGAAGAGAGGAAAAAAGTTACTGAGGCAAGCAGAATCCCATGACTCCTTTGAAAGAATTAAGGATTTTCAGCCTGTGGGGAACAATGGCATGCAGGAGAAGGAAGCTGGACAAAGAAGTGTGCACAAGCCTGTTCATGTTGCAGTGTAACTCAAGGTTATGGATCCCTTGCAATCCATTTTTTTCTTTCCTCACTCTGAAAGAGTGCAGTTTGACAGTCATCAAAGTGTTTTGCTTTTTATCTCTCTTTTGCTCTGCCCGCCGCGGCGGGGGAGGAAACCGAAGGGGCCAGAGCACGTCAGTTTGGCGCACTTTCAACGATCTGTTATTTATTGGGGGGAACAGCAGATCATCGGGGGAAAAGAGTTCAGAGTGTGTGAGGTGTGTTGGCTGCGAGCAATTCCGTGTGTGTGCGTCTCACCTCTCGCTCACCCACCTGCATTTATTCCAGCGCTGCCCTCAACCTCCCGCGGAAGGAGCTCTGCCGACAGCGCGGGAGCTCTGCAGCTCCATCAGTGTAGCCACGGGGAGGTGAGGTAAGCACGGAACTGAGGAAAGAGTGAAAGGTAAGGCTTTTGTTTGAGTCCAGGTAAACACTATAAAGAAAAATGGCTGGAAAAGAAAAGAAAACTTTTATTCTGTCATACACCAAAATTAGCACATATTTAACCACGAACTAACTTGAGAAGGAAATTTGAAAGCAATTTTCCTTTTTACACCTAAATTAGCGTGGCTAGCAGCTTTCTCAGTGTGTGAAAATAGAGAGAACTGATTAATCCTGAATATTCACCAAAGTGAAAAAACAGGAAAGAGGCTTCAGACCATCAAAGTGTCAAATGTATGCTAGCTAGAGCTGAGAAGTATCACTCGAAACTTTTTGTGAGTCATTTCGTTCATTTTTACAGCAAGTGGCACTGTATCCCTCTTGTTGTTTGGATCTCAAACACTAAATGCTGAAGACAACATGGTTTGTGTCAGCTTACAAAGTATAATACACAACTACCACAAGCAATTTAAACTGTGAAAACCTAGGAGAGCAAATACACACCACGATACAGTGACTTCTGTCCTGCATCCTCCCTGCCATTGTTGTTTAACAGCACGACAATGACTAGGTAGATGTCACGTGACAAATGAACGAGAGAGCGTACTGCTCTGCACACAGCCTGAGCTGTGAACGAGAACGATGAACCAATCTGTGCAGCCAGAGCAGCCTGTCATGTGACAAATGAACGATAAACGAGAAGAATAACTGCTTCTTACACAGCCTGAGCGGCCTGGCTGTCACGTGACAAAAGAACAATGAACGAACAAGTCGTGAACTTATCATTTCTCTTTCCTGTCCTGCCGACTGAGCTTATGCGGCTGCCTGCCGTGTGGTGAGAGAAGTAAACGAATCACTCACTGAGATGACTCATTACTCCTGAGTCATATAAAAGATTAGTTCATATTGAACGACTGACACATCACACAAAAAAAATTGCTAAACCTAACTAACTTATCAGTTCCTGAAGCTAATTCTAAGTTGACTGCTGAGCTGTCAGTATTATTAGATCTGTTTTTAATAGGAAACAGATGAAGATATGCTAATATGCATATTAGTGGCATTATTATAGCCCTTAAGCTAATGTCAGTGCATCTAAGTAAACTTTTTTAATGCAACATCATGTAAACAAACAACAACAACATGCAAAACTAACCCAAGTAGATCTATACTACATGTGTTTTAAGAGAAGAAAATACATAAAAATTAATACACAAACGTTGTTTTGGCACATTTTGAGCCCTGTTAAACTTAATCCCTGCAGTCACCTGTGATTTTATTTTGTACTTATCTGTCATCGTTATTACATTATCCGGCCACCTGTGCAGCTTTTTTGCTAAGAAATAATGCCTGCCGTTATAAGTTTAAATTTTAAAAGCAAACTGTTGACCTTTCTGAATAGATGCAAACAATTAATTTCACTTTAAATAAAATACAAGGTAAGTGTGATCAAGCTGTGACTCTAAAATTACATTTCCATTAAGCTGTTGGGTCCAAACATTTCATCCTCTAAAGCGCGGCTGCATGTTCCTGCTGTATAAAACTTGTAAAAGACGTTTAAAGAGTTATTTCCACTTGTATCTATATTTGTAATCTAAAAAGGACTCGTGCACATTAACGGCTGAATTGTGCGCTTTGATGCCCTGATAACCTTAAATCCTATTCACAGGAGGAGGAAAGAGGAAAAGTCTGCAATTTTTAAAGACAAGGCCTCTCAGGAATTCACTCACAGGAATTGTGTGCAGCAGCGAACGTCTTGATTGGATGAGAGCTGATAATTCTTGTGCCTCAGGAAGTGTAATTGGCGTGGCACAAAGGCAAGAAGACAGCATAATCATCACCGTGTTGGCCGGGGTAATTTGAACTGTCTTGTGCTCTTAGACGAAGACATAAGGGGTCTTTGACAGAACACTTCCTCCGTGAAAAATAATCATAATTATTTTTATCATCTGCTTAAAGGTGCCATTTATTTAAAAAGAAAAAAAAGAGTATTTTTACTATGTTGCTGTCAGAATACTGTAGCCATGATTCAAGCTTAAATCTGTCAGAGTTATATAGACTTGATCTGCTACTCTACTAGAGAGACGAATTGATTATAAACCAGCACCAAGTTGATGTAAATACCCCAGTGACAATTGTGAGAGCTGACCCAAAATGAGACATCATCACCATCCCCATAAATAACAGCCAGAAGTTATAGAGTCTTATTTGTAGGACTTATTCTAACACATCCTCATGAAGACATTCATTCACATTTGGTGGACGTCTGCCTGATAAGAAACATGATCATGAAAATATGCTCACATGTTCCGTTTCAAGGACTGAAATATGGCTAATTTCTAGCTTAGTTTAACACAAAGATCTTGGCAACCATGTGGTTCCTGCTTCTGAGATGGCATAGCTTTTCCAGCAGATCATCATATGCTGGCGGCCAGGGGCAGATGGGCAACTCACTGCTGGCCCGCAAACTGGAGGATGTTGTGGTTGAGGGCCGCGCCACCTGACGACATGTGCTCCTGGCCAAAGGCTACAGCTAAGGTAGCTGAGGAAGGCACCCACAGGTGTATAAAACAAGTTGTTTGTTGGATGATCTTTACACTAGACAGCATTCTGCTATGTCCAGGTTCAGCGCTCCACCTTCTTCCCCTCACTACTGTAACATTGGCCCACCTAGAGGCACAAAGTGGTATTACACCAGTAATGCCGTTTATATGCTTACTAGGCTGGTTAGCATGTAAGCGTCAGTCCATTTCTGCATCTACATGGACATTTTTGTCATTTTCTTGATATTTTGATTTGTTTGACTGTTTTAAACGTATAAATGTCTCTGTTAAGAGGTTGTGAGAAACAAATGCTCAGATCGGAGCTTATTACAAGCCTTTTTCAAGGCAGACACCTAATGCAGGCACATTCTGTGCACCCAGCTGTACACGTGGACACCAAGGAAGGACACAGCTCGCTGACGCTAAGGCTAGCAGCAGCTTCTCTGATTCAAAAAAGCTGGATCAATATCAGGAGATGAGGAGGAAATACTGCAGATGGCCTCACTCATACATAACCACCTGAAACTGTGATACTCACTATGAACTAGAAAACTCAAAGTCAGAAAACTGAGCACGCTCAGATATAAAGCCCCGATGCTACGCTCGACCTTAAATCTGTGGAACTAATGTAGGTGAGGTGAAGTGAATGACAGGGAGCCATGAACAATGATGGTCCTTAAGCAGATGATAATGGAGAGCTCCCCAGTGGGGCTTTTAAAGACCATCAGCACCCAACCATAGAGACCAGAGACGTACAATAGCAAATCATAGCTGACACCTCTTAACAGCACAGGTCAGAGCGGCTAATGGCCTTTCCAAGAGAGCACAGCGACCACAAACAACCCATACAGAACAAGTTCACATTCTATCTTTGGACCACTTCAACATGTGAGCATTGTGCGCTTTTATAGAATTGAGTGGGCCATTCCACTATTTAAACGGTCAAGTCAAACAAATTTAATTGTGTTCTTCAAGCAAAGTGCTGTGACGGAAAGAGTACAGAGAAATACAATGATGTGGAAAGACAGAGCACACACACACACAAAGGTTTGCGGGGTAAAGGCCAAAAACAGAGCAGCTTTTAAAAGCCAATTGCGAAGCCATTAAGCATTGACATGGAGGAAAAAGGGGTTGTGTGGTAAAAGTTAGGGTCAGATGAAAGGTGGTGTGCACCTTTTTTATTCATGGTGTCTTGTGCTCATCATAAAGGAGGCACGGTTGAGGCTGCGACTCTGTGACTGAGGGAGTAAACAAGTGTGTCATATAAGACGCCGCAGCTGAAAATTCTATTTCAGGCTCAATTTTCCTCGAAAAACAACGAGATTAATTAGCTTCATAACTCAGACAGTGGACGGAAAAAGAACGGTCACAGTGAATCAGAATGTCAAACAGCAGCCTGGAGCAACGTTCACAGTGAAAGACGAGGTTTCTGTCGTCTTGAAAAGTACTGTCCATCCGATGGTCACTACTTTTCGCGATATGTACCATTATGCATTAAGCACACCGGCGAAAAGAACGAAGGTAGTGTCTGAAATGTCCGAAAATGCTTTTACAATGAGTTCACTATATGGTGCCTTACATTGAACTCCCCATATGGGAAGTAGGAAGTGATTTCGACCACAACTATGGGCTTCATTTCTCAGTCCTGTTTTGCTGCTTGGATGTCACACAATACTTCGATCCAGGACTAGCAAGTTAGCATGCTAACTATAGTATGCTACACTAAACCAAAGATACACACGCTACCTTTAGAAATAGGAGGGGAATTGTTAGAAAATAGCTCATTGAGTCAGTATTAGCAATCACGATGCTGATTCAGGAACAGGGACCGTTTCCAAGTAAAACCTGGCACTGGAAGCTGGAAGTGTGAATTGCGCGAGCCTGTTTCATTCAAAGTGAGACACTAAGATTGGAACATGGTATGCCTATCAATCCATCAAGAAGTGTTACATTCATGCATTTGGCATCAGTAAATGTCACCAAACAAACAGCAGATCTGAGGTTTACGACAAAACAACGCTTCAAGACAGATCTACACGTGGTAACCGAGCTCCTGTCAGGGACATGTCTACATTCATTCATTCATTCATTCACATATGCATGTCATGACTCTGGGTCACCACACTGGGAAGACATGGACACTGCAGACATGTGCCTGGAACATGACATGAACCTGAAGTGTGTCAGCAGGAAACGTGCAGAAGAATGATGAGGAGACAAAGACCCATCAGAGGAACAACACACACATATTTAATAAACATATAGAAATGATTGCATTTCTGTGCAGTTGTGTCTGCTACGGTGTTTTAATAACTCCACACATCTTATTATATATGGTCTTCACCCACGGGAGCCACAAGATTCAACCGAAACAATGAAGTTGCTGAAAAGCTGTCAGTCAATAGTAAAGGGAAAAGAAAAGAAAACAATTAAATCAGGTAATTAAAATGTTATTTTCTGATTGTCTTTATGTTCTTAAGCAGAAATAAACCAACACCAATCAACCACATTTGGTTAGCCCACCAGATACGACACACAGATATGCTTCTGCTAACAAAACGAATGGACATAACACCCAACATATGGCAGCATGTTATGTTTATGAAACATATAATTGCATTGGTCAACATCATCTGAATATGGAACCAATAAAGGAGTTGGTTAAGGGATGGTGGTGTCCAATGTGACAGACTTTCACTCGGGAGTCTGAGGCTAGAGTCCCCTGACACCGTGAGTTGTTTTGTTTTCCCTTATTGGATACTGAAGAATGTGGAGTTTCTACGCTACAAATGTCCTTGTTCACACTTCACGTAGCAATTTCAGCTTATCTTTGCATGAGGATGTAACAGACAAAACACCTCAGATCTGTCTGGCTTTACAAAAATACTGAAAGCAGCATTACATTTAATGATTTACCCGCCTGCTGATTTCATCCACACATCATTAAAACACATTTCTAATTCTGCAGATTCTCGACGCTCGCACCACTTCCTCTCTTCAGAAGTTAATTCAAATTAAGCAGATCTGCAGAAAAAAAACCTTTAGGACTGCTCAGCTAGTGGAAAAGGGTTAGCCAGAGTGGAGGGAATGTGCTGGGTGCAGTGACATTATGCTCAGAGGGAACACTCTGTACATCCCTGAAGGTTTTCACACTTTATACACACACTGTGTGTGTGTGTGTGTGAGAGACTTTTCAGCAGGTATGAGGCATTAACGTTTGTGTATTTATTTATTTATTTAGATGGCAAACTGAAGATGCATTCTCCTTTTTTTTTACATGACAAACTGAAGCATGAATATATTATTATTAGCAACGATGGTTAATTAATTCCTTTCATCTATTTAATTACTTACATGTATATTACTTTGATAGCTTTCAATTATCATTGGTTGTGTGCTAATTTAATGTTACAGGGTAATTTAATCAGAATTTAATGAAGTGTCTCTGTTTCATTCAGGGCTTCTTTGACATGTTTATTTGTTAACAGGGGCGGAGGGATCGCTGCTTTTCTGACCATCTGATGATAAAAATTCTATAAAGGAAATTTCATAGTTCAGAATTGTCAATAAATTAATAGCTCTCTAATGCGCTAATCTCTAATTTTCTACTTTCAGAGAAACCTTAATTAACAACTACATAAAGTAATAATTGCCAATCTTTCTTTTTTTTGGTTAATTAAGCTGCTCTGTGGGGCAACACCAGAGCACAATTAGTTTGAAACAATTACAAGTTTGGACATTTTTTTGAAGGAGTTACACACTTTTATTGTATTAATGACATTTCTTTCATTTGCCTGCTGATAATTTTAGGTTTCTTATTAATGACTGCTTAAAAAAAATTAAAGATTATTATTATTATTTTTGTCCATTATGAGCATGAGGTGTATTCACTTGTGTGTCAATAGTGCTGATTAATTACCACCTGCAGCTTTTTGTGTTATTAAATAGTTAAAAATTTTAATAGTAATCATAGGGCCAACTTCAACCAATCAGATCGTCACCTGACCTGCAACACAACCCATGTGATCTCTTCAGCTTTTTCTTGTTGATCATGGTGACAGGTTCTGATTTCATGCACTTTTTTTACATGGCCACCAGGCTGGTGTACACTGTTAGTTTCAATTATCTCAAAATTCTGAAGACAACCTTTGATGATTTTTCAGGTGTGGAGAAGCTGTAGCTGATTCAGTGTGTTTTCCCATCATTACTTGGGACAGGCAGGAGATTTTGGGAGTCTTACCCCTCTTGGTGTTTGAAAATCCTGAGATGGCGAGAAGCCAGGCGAGACTTGTCTGGAGAATGTCTTGAGAGAGCAGATTACTTCAGTGCAATCGCTTTGAAGGAAGAACTGCAGAGGGATGTGTGCAGAATCCCTGACCTTTACCTGACCTTTAACGGTGCCTAAAGTAGGCCAGGGAGAGAAAATGACTGTGAAGACTGTGAGGACCTGTCACCACTGCACCCCCTGTAGAGATGGTCCTAAGCAGAGAGAAGAGCCTAGCAGACACGACATAACAAAGGTGGCCACGGGGCTTGAGGAAGGAATTAAACGTACAACTGGCCACCCCTTGGTCAGCTGCTGAACAGACCTGCTACTGTCAACATCGGGGTCGGCCCAATGGCCTGCATCAGCTAAGCATTACCAAAGGAGCAGGACTGACCCAGACATCGAGACATCAAGGATCACTGTAAGTGTTCAGAACCTTTGTGAACAGAGGCCAACAATGAGCTTCTCTCAGCTCATGAAAGATGAACCTGACGACCCAGATGAGAGCAGAGTGATAAAGAACTATGGTGCCTTCATGTTGGAAGGTTGCCTCTGGGGGATGCCAAAAAAGGCAGATGATAAAAAGTCTTTTCTGCTGCAAATCTTGGTAGCAATCACAGTGCTGGAGTGCTACCAAGTTTTCACTAAAATCAAAGGTATCTCACATGGCAGCTACAGATGATGGTGCTGAGCACCAAGGAGAGGGCAAAGGGTCGGACAACACGGCAGAAGCCAATCAAAAAAGTAGACACATGAAAAAAATGTTCAGAAAGAGTACATGTTGAAACAAATTAAAGCGTTGCTAATCGCTACGATTCATCGAATCGCTACGAAGTCACCTGAATGTCTACTATTATTCCACCTCATTTTCAAATCAATGAAGCTAACTCACTAGCTTGATCTCTCACCTTCATAGAATAAATGGTTAATGGTCTGTACGTCTATATCACTTTTCAACATACTTGGGTACTCGAAACACTTCACACTACTTCACATTTACCCCTTTTGCACACATTAGCACACACACATTACACTTAAATATCACAGGCCTGACTTCAACCAATCAGATCGTCACCTGACCTGAAACACAACCATGTGATCTCTTCAGTTTTTTCTCGTCGACCATGGTTTTGATTTCAACCACAGGGAAAAACTTAGGGTTAAGTGTCATGCCCAAGGACACATTGGCCATATTGGATCGAACCACCAACCTTCCAACCTTGGTGGACAACTAAGCCTTGACCTGAGCCACAGGTGAGAATAGAATTGAAGTCAATAGAATTGTCATTCTAACAATCAAGCTTGTACAACAAAATTAAAGCGCTGCCCAGTTGTGTATCCTTCATGCTAATAAAAACTATAAAGCAACATATATCACATGTTCTGGACTAAGGCCTCTAGAGTAACTCATGATCAGAAGCCAACAAACATCATGGGGAAGTACAGATGCAGGTGAAGATTAAAAAAAAAGAGATTCAAAAAGTCAACAGTGTATCTGACCTGTTTGGAATCCACTCAGATTACCTAGCTTGCTAGATGGATTAGCATAATCCTTGCTAGAAAACCTAGCTATCTGTGTTGTCACTGTGCTACCAGAAATCTTCTCTTTGGATTCCAGAGCTCCTGGATGGGTTAAATTGGAGGAGCTTGTTGTTTTGCAGTCAATAACGTGGGTTGATATTCTTTAAATATGGGCGATCACTCACTCCACTGGCATTGCTTCCGTTGCTGAAAAGCTTCCTAATTATCTGGTTAAAAGAAACAGACGTGTTGCTGATGGATTTTTATGGGGTCAAATGTTTAAAGAGGTAAAATAATTTTCATTTTCCTTGAATACATATTTACTAGAAAACTCCAAAAACAGTCATTAAATGTAATATGCAAGGCGTAAATCTTAGTGTGGGATGCGGCTCCGTCCTTGGCTCTCGGTGAAAACTCTGTGTTAAATCCTTCCAAATGATCTGTGAATTGGCAGATACGCTGCAGTTTATGTTAAATAAACTACACACAAATTACACACAAAGCTGCCCAAATTTCAAACACACATACCATGCAGGTCAGCCCGGTGACCATTTTAAGTAATATCCGCATTTCATTAAATAAGTACAAATACACTGCTCAAAAAAACAAAGGGAACACTTAAAGAACACAATGTAACTCCAAGTCGACCACACTTCAGTGAAATCAGCCTGTCCAGTTAGGAAGCAACACTGATTGTGAATCAATTTCAGCTGCTGTTGTGCAGATGGAACAGACAACAGGTGGAAATGAGAGGCAGTTATCAAGACAACCCCTATAAAGGAGAGGTTCTGCAGGTGCTGACCACAGACCAGTTCTCTGCTCTCATCCTTTCTGCCTGATTTTTTTCTGACACCTGATGAGGTGGTGTCTACAACCCATACAAGTTGCTCAGGTAGTGCAGCTCATCCAGGATAGAACATCAATGAGAGCTGTGGCAAGAAGGTTTGCTGTGTCTGTCAGCACAGTGTCCAGCGCATGGAGGAGATACCAGGAGACAGGCCAGTACACCAGGAGACAGGCCAGTACACCAGGAGACATGAAGGGGCCGTAGGAGGGCAACAACCCAGCAGCAGGACCGCTACCTCCTTTGTGCAAGGAGGAGCAGAAGGAGCACTGCCAGAGCCCTGCAACATGACCTCTAGCAGGCCACTAATATGCATGATTCTGCTCAAACTGTCAGAAACAGACTCCATGAGGGTGGTATGAGGGCCCGACGTCCACAAGCGGGGCTTGTGCTTACAGCCCAACACGGTGCAGGGTGAACACTGTGCACACGGTGAACACCAAGACTGGCAGATTCATCATTGGTGCCCTGTGCTCTTCACGGATGAGAGCAGGTTCACACTGAGCACATGTGACAGACGTGACGTCTGGAGACACTGTGGAAAATGTTCTGCTGCCTGCAGCATCCTCCAGCATGACCGGTTTGGTGGTGGGTCAGTAATGGTGTGGGAAGGCATTTCTTTGGAGGGCCATGTGCTAGTCAGAGGTACCCGGGATGAGACCTCAGACCCATTGTGAGACCATATGCCCTGTGTTCCTTCTGATGCATCACAATGCTAGGCCTCATGTGGCTGAAGTGATGATGAAGGCATTGATGCTATGGACTGGCCTGCCCATTCCCCAGAACTGAATCCAATAAAGCACATCTGGGACATCATGTCTCGTTTCATCCGCCAACACCACACTGCACCACAGACTGTCCAGGAGTTGACTGATGTTTTAATCCAGGTCTGGGAGATCCCTCAGGAGAGCATCTGGCGCCTCATCAGGAACATGTCCAGGCGTTGTAGGGAGGTCATACAGGCACGTGGAGGCCACACACACTACTGAGCCTCATTTTGACTTGTCTTGAGGAACTTCCACTCAAGCTGGATCAGCCTGTGATATGATTTTCCATTTTCATTTTTAGTATACTTCCAAATTCAGACCTTCATGGGTTAATAATTTTGAATTATATTGATCATTTTTATGTTATTTTGTTCTCAACATATTCCACTAAGTAATGAGATAAGATTGGAACTGGAATGTTTCATTCATTGAGATCTAGGAGGTTTTATTTTAGTGTTCCCTTTATTTTTTGAGCAGTGTACTATTCTACTAATTCGTCATCCTCCCTTTACAGCAGCAATGTGTGTTATTTTGCCTCGCATCTCTTCAAAAGCAAGGCAGCGTCGGCTCAGCGGCGCGGCGCGTCCTGGAAAATCTGAACATGACCAAGAAGATGTGGAGTAATCCGGGGTTAACGCGTGCGGTCAGATGGAAATCCTGCTCAGATTGCAAAGCAGCATGGGTGTCCGTTCGCCTCCTACACTTGCCTTGTCTGTAACATGAGACAAGCTGCCAAACGCTGTAAGAGCACCGGTATATCAGGTCCATTGTAAGAAGAAGCGCAGCAGAGTACGATTACATATGACAGCTGCGCACGTGAGGTGAGCACGTACTCTGCAGCACAGCTGTGCCTCTCTCCACCTCGCCTTACCTTTTCTTGTTGTTCGGAAATAACACATAAAAAAAAGACCCTCAGGTCCACCGAAGCCACACCTGGCAGGAGGTTTTTGAAGCTCTTACAGAGAGGGGGAGACGCAGTGAAAGTTAATTACAATTAAGGGGATGAATCTCCTCCACCTTACCCCACCACCACACTCTTTCGCCCTCGGGGCACTCCATCACTGGAAAGAGATGCAAATGAGAGAAGTGGGACGACACAAGCTTCTCACAGCTGGGACGCCCTAAGCACCGCAGTTTACCTGAGCTCTGTGTGATCACACACACCGGTCGTCCAGCTGTGTTAACATCAGTGTGGTGAATCATTCACCGGACACCTGCATTCACTCACGTGTGTGTGTGTTGTTATACTCACGGAGGGCGATCAGACCCAGTGACAGTGCCTCCTTGTTATGTTGTCTGCGGGCATAAATACAAAAAATGCCTAAAAGTTACTGCGTGTACTCAAAGAAAGGCTACAACACAGAGATACATTTGATTAATGTGGTGCAGACACAGATGAGACATCATTAGCATTAGCATTCTCTTGGTTCTAACACTCCACATCTGCAAAACTACGATTAAAAATAGTCCCTAAAAATACATTAAAATCCTCATTTTTAAGTATCTACAGGGGCTCCTGCTTTACAAATTCATCAACTAAAAATATTATTCTTCCATCACTGGTCAGCCTTATGTCATGTTACGTTACAGAGTACAACCACCTGAAACTTGCACTCATGTGCTTTAATAAAAGGATGCATGCAGGTTTTTTTTTGTTCAAGGATGCTGAAGGAAAACTAAATCCTGCAGCAGGTATGAAATCTGTCAGCTCTGCGTGGGCGTCCGCAGATAGACAGGAGGCCAAAATAAGAACAAGAATATTTCTGCATGCTTTTTGCAGCTCAACAAATCTTTATGTGCTAGATTTCATTAAAGAGAAGAGGCATCAAAGCCAGAGAGAGAGAGAAAGAGAGAGAGGAGACAAACCTAAAGGGGATTCTGAGCTGCCACAGTCTGGACCCTTTCTGCTGGGAATTCCTTACAGGTGGCTGTAAACTCCGCCGGCGGCGTGCACCTACACCCGCTGTAGCAAAGTCACAGGGAACGCACAGGGCGAGCGCTCTGATGTGGAGAGAACAAGAGCAACACAGAGTCGGCTGTGCTGATACATTCATCATACTGCGGTAGCCCCCCCACCCCACCCCCTATGGACCGGTGTCACTGTTTACAACCTCCCACAGTAGTTGTGGAGTGCAGAACTGGAGCCACCGTAGCATGGCCAGCATATTAACTTAGGTGTCACTATGTTTGGACAAATAAGAGTTTCATTAGAGAACAAACAGCCCGTGCAGTCTTTTGTAATGTCCTCACACAGACACCACATATAGTTAATGAATATCTATTTCAGTCATCCACACTTATATTGTCCCCATTACAGAGGTATTATTTCAAACTGCTCCAGTTGCCTATATGGAGCAATAAAAAAAGAAGAAAGAAAGTCTAAGCCAATGTTCTGTGTACGAGGTGCCTCAAGAACACGTCTCTGTTAGATAAGTTAATTACCTCATATCCTACGGCTAGCTTCCTTCTCTACCCCCCACCGCCCACCCCCCCGCCGCTGCCGCCTCGTACAGGAAGAAGGAAAACAACACTCCTCCTACATGATCAAGATGCACTACATGCTAATGCTAATTAAGTCACCGCTTATTGTCTTCACACGCAGGTGGCACGCACCTGTTTATGCTGAACACAGAACCATCAAACATATATGTTTCACCTTTGTAACATGCTGGATTTTAAGGATTATTCCCATGTATTATGTACATGTGCTTAGTGTGGCTCTATGGATTGTGCTGTTCCTGCAAAAATTCAGGATGATTCTCACTGTGGCACTACAAAATGTGCAGGTGACATGACAAATATAGCAACAGGAGTACAGTCAGATCGCTTTCACAGTTATGTTTGGATTGAAGCTAGGCTAGCTGCTCTCCTTTTCATTTAAAGCTAAGCTAACTAATCAACCACTAGTAATCAACAAAACAAGGAGCATCAGAGGTCAAGAGGAGTGATGCTGCAGAGATAAACCACTTTCACTGTTAAAGGGTTAACAGATGAAATGATTGCAACCTGAGTTGAAGAAATCCTTTTGTTCCTTTCATAATTTGTTGTCAAATTACCTGGACAACATTCAAAGGGGTGATGCATATTTAAATAAGAACTATGCAAAATGTTTACAACAAACTTTTATGAATGTGTGTTAAAAACTTCATGTGACTATGTGTAATCTATAGCGTTATTCTAATGTGATCAATAATGATTGTCATATGCATCTCTTTGGATACCCCTCATTGTTAAGAGTCTGTGGTTGCTATGGAAACAGCACTTGTTTAATCTGAACAGTGCACATCTGAGTTTTTAGAAGCAGTAAATTGTAATTTTTTACCATTTTTTTTCAGCAGATTTTTGTTACTAAACACTCAGGATACAGACAGAATCCAAAGACTCTGCTGGATGATATTAACCCCGCGTGATGACAACAGACGTATGCTTCAGTTGGAATATTGGCAATATTGTTGCAGATGTTGCAGCAGAAGTGTCCCCGATTCGCCGCATGATGTGTTTACGGATGCTGCGTTTGAGCTCCAGCAGCACTTAATCCTGCGCGTCAGCAGTACAGTACGGCGTCGTGCACTCAAACACACACACCTTTTCACACACACACAGAGAGAGAGAGAGAGAGAGAGAGAAGGGGGAAAAAAGGAGAGCTTGGCGCTGCCCCCCACCCACCTTGTATGAATTTTCCCTGGATTATCCTCCAACCCAACCTCATCTCTGAAGAGCTTTAAGTTGGCTAAACGCTCCTCCTCCTCTTGATAGCTTTACCGGCTTAATGACTAATAAGCCCTCTTGTTGGTGCTCAAAGTCAAAAAGAAGCAGCAAAAACAAACAAGTCTTTAATAAACAGCCCTAAATGCAACCTTAAAAAGTGCAGAAGCTTGAAGAACACAAAGGGCACATGTTTATTTTTCACTTAATTCCAAAAAAAAAAAAAAAAAAAACACACAGCTTCTCTATGAGGTCTTACAGCAGCAGCCGTGTATCATTACCCCCCTCTGCTGGTGCTTAAATGAAACCAACCCTGTGAGCTCTACATGAGGGAAAGGGGGTGGGGGTATATTTAAAACATCTTTACCAGCTCATTGTTATGACCCAACACTTTCTGCCTTGGTGTTAAACAAGGAGAAACAGTATAACACTCGCTGTGGATTTTATTAGTCGAGCGGAGCGCTGTGACTCATTTCCAAGTCAGCGGCTGGAGGAGTTGCTTCAGTATGCGATATGCTCTCCTCACAGGATGACACTCTCTCTCTCTCTCTCTCTCTCACTGCCTCTCACTCTTTCGGTTTGAATTCATTAACTCGGCTGCCATGTTGCCGACGCGCTGAGGAATGTAAATTAAGGTGACAGAACAGATATTAACAGACGCCTCCTAATAAAATCAACTGATGCTATCAGGGAGAGTACAATATATACAAACCCCTCTCTCTCTCCCCTTTCTGAGTTATTCTCTGCATCCGCCCTCCTCCCTCCTCCATCACCCCTTCTCCCCCCCTTGGCTCCTCTGTACCCTGTCACACATGGACTCCTCCAGCCCATTATGCTTTGTTTTGTGCCCGTGGACGCCATGTGTGGACCATTTCAATCCATCTCTGGAATCCCTTTTTCCTTCCTCCACCCTTCCCTCCATCTTTCTGTCACACACACACACACACACACACACACACACACTGTGCATCTCTATCTCATGTAAGGCTCCTGTTCTCCACCTGTGGCTGAAGGAAAACACGTCGACAACGGGTCTGGAACTGTGCCACCTTTACACAATACCTATGTGGGACTCGATCTGGATAATGGCGGCCATTAGAGGCGTTATTAACAAGTATTTTTGCTATCTCAATCCAGATGGAATTACATGTTCAAATTAGCAAGGCAGTACTGGCAGACTTCTCACCAAACAAAGAGCATCAGAGGTCAATTTTGCCTGTCTTTACCTGCACTCATGTTGCACATTCCTTTCTTATGCATAAAAAAAACTCTGATTTGGGCCGAGATGTGCGTTCGTTCCTTTGCAAACTCCACAACGGTAGATGGCACTGAGAAGCGCCACTGCAACCCACTAGTATTCACTGCATATCCTACCCCCAATCAGTCCCATTGGATCAGTCCCGAGACTGAGAAAAAGAGCTACAAGGAAAAACCGTGCTGGAAAGTTTCTAGTGGAAACCAAGCAGAAAATACGAGGCTACGAGGAAAATACGGTTACAACATGTTACTCATGTTACAATGAGTGACCTATAGTCAATTAAGTAGTAACTCTCCTAAAACTTTAATTCTTGAAAGAAGCTTGTTTGCTAAGCTGTCATAAACAAGCAGCAGCAGACCACCTTGTTAACGTCATGTAGGCATGCTCATGTTCATGTGTTTATGATCCATTGTAAAGACTGATGTTTAAGTACTTAAAGCACTTTATTTGCTGCACATTATTTGTCTTGTTTGTGGGCTTTGAATAATGAAAAATATTTCTTTCTAATCTTGTCATTTTTTTGCTAACCATAAATCTATAAGTGCTCTTAAGAATGCAATAATGATAATAATAATAATATATATATATATACATAGGTTGGGTTTCAGTGAAGAATTGGTTGGATACCATTGATTGTAATTGTAATGTCAATAATACCTTGGTCAAATCTTAAACACAAGTCTATGACTTCATAAGGCTATATTGTGGTACATACACAGTCGTTGGGTCTCATTGGGTTTTCTGGTTGAATGTGCAGCTCAGGTTTAGAGAGGGATTTATAAATCAGAATGGTGGTACACAATGGTTCCTATAGTCAAGATAAATGAGAAAATACTGTATAATAATGCAGCATAACAACACCTGTGATACCTGTGACTGTGAGCCATAGCATCAGTGGGTCAAGGCGTTGAGACAGAACATGTATAAAGGAGGTCTGATCAGAAACATGTTCACCTGCAGTCCCTGAACGTTGTTAAATAATAAACGAACTTGTGACTAATTAGTGACTCATGAATCTTCTCTTCGGAGCATCCATCACTGAACACCTCCACCCCTCTTTTCTCCCTGCGCGTCTCCTGCTTTTGTCGTTGCACACTGGTTTGCTTTTGAATGCACGTGTGTTCGCAGTTTCCTCCAGGGCGTTAGCTCTACTCCTCGAGCACCCTCCTCCCTCCACACACACCCGCCTCCACCTCCACCTCCCCTCCCTGTCTCTGGAATCAGACGCAGGTTTGCCACTGCTGAGGAAGCAACCATGGTAATCCTCAGGCTCAACTTCAAAAAGAGCCTCTAAAGACTACACTCTCTACAGTTCTGGCAACTCAGCCATACTACTGCTGCTGCTGCTGCTGCTGGTGGATGGATGGATGGATGGAGGAGGGAGAAAAAAAAGAAAGCACACACCTCCTTCTCTGCTCACCTGTCTGTGCTTCACTCAACTTGCCTCTTCTTTATCAGCACTAAATGTCCCTTAGCTCAAATCCCCTCGCAGCAAATGCTCCCTTTTCTCCCATCCCTGCCCTTATCGGCAGACATCTCAGCAAGGCAGCAGAGAGCGGGAGAGAAATGAAAACTGAAAGCAGTAATGAAGTAATAGGATGGGAGGGTAGTGTGGACAATGCAAAACAGAAGGAGAGCAGAAAAGAAGAAGAGGAGGAGGAAGAGGAGGAGGGAAAAGATGGCAGCTGTCCTGATCGCTGTGATGGTGTGAACAGTGTGACAGAGATGATTGATAAGGTTACATAGCTCCAGTTACATGTAGAGTAAGAGTTACTGGCACGTATGTTTACACATGCATCTTATGTGAGAGTGTATAGATGAGAGATGAAAAAGGTTAGGCAGCACTTTGGGAGCAGCTTTGAGTGCTGGATTATGGAGTGATATGGCAAACTGTATGGTTAGGATTAGATTAGGATTATGGCTAAGGACAGACGGAAGCAAAAAGGTATGTCATGTAAAGGGTTAATGAAATCTTCTCGACCTGTGTGCTGCGTCATATTTTTTTTATCTCCTTCCTCACCCTGCTCCCTTGATGCTACTTTAATTTTTGTTTGATTGCTTTTCTTTGTGCTAATTCTGATTCTGTGGATTTTACCCAGAGGTGCTGTACCGCTACGCCCGGCTACCGCAACCCCCCACCCCCCTGCTCCCTCATCTCACAATCAACGTGTCATTAACGTGATCTGTCCCTGTAGACGGTATACGCTCCAACAGTATGAGTTATGAATGATTTATTTCACAGCAACAAGCCACGTCATCCAGGATTAAATCCTTTCATTCTGCTGACGCCATACAAAGCCCAAGCAGCTAAGCTAGATGTTCCCGCTCCTGCTGCTGTGACTCCAGACAGTGCGCTGCTTAAACATTTCAAATGGAGTGAGGCCCACTTCAAACGAATGGCCTTTGCACAATCAGTGTGCCCCCTTTCCCTTTCAATTAGTGCAGTTTGCCAGGCTGGCGTGCTTACCGAAGGGCTGGGCTAAAGGCCGTGAAATATTGATGGCCTCCTTGGAACGCTTTGTGCTCTGTTCCCCTGAGTAAGTTTATGTGTTTAAGACTTTTTTTTATGTCAGACAGCTGAGAGTGTGTTAGTTGCAATCCGAGTGGACGTGTGGTGACGCAACGGCGGCGGTAGCAGATCGCTCCAAATTCAATAAATTCCATTCCAACTCAGCAGCACATTTATCTTTTTTTTTCAGATGAATCCCGCGTCTCTCTCCCTGCCTTTCTTCTTCTTCAGCCGGAGTTTCTTCTTATTATTATTATTATCTGCAGTGTTTCACAAATCCGTCCACAGCGTTTCACCTTTTGGTTGTGTCGTGCCGGCTCGGAGAGGGCAACTTGTGCCGGAATCAAAGCCTTTTGCCTGTAATCTGTGGTAAACAAGAGCTCATTATTTTCAACCGTGTGATCCTGCAATCATCAGGGATGTAGAACAGACGTCTGTGCTGGTAATTGCATGTGTTAGACAAAAATGATCGCCACTTAACATCTGATAAACATCAACGGCGCCACCAAACTTTCGGCCTTTTTCTTGATGTCGGTGAGGACCGGGTGACCTCTCTGAGTCTGCGCTCGCTGTTTTTTGCTTCTTAAATTAAATTTCACATGAACTTATGAATAATTTGTTTATTTATCTCAAAGGCAGCCCGTAGTGTTTATTTTCTAGGAATTTTAAGGCTTTAGAGGAGTGGTGGGATGGAAGGGAACCGCTGGAGAACAGGAGATTTGTTTTGATGTTAGTTGGGGCTCAGACGAGTGGAGGGAGTTACAGTATATACTCAGTCATACAATGACACGGCCCTTAATGGTGCAGAGAGGCGATGCACTGATATCATTAATTGATGGATTAGAGGCATGTAATTCCCTGCAGAGGGAGGAGGATGATCAAGAGGATGGTGGAGAGGGAAGGAAAGAATCCTGGTGTAAGCACGACCTGAACAGTTAATTGATTAGGGGAGATTCCTGTCATATTTTATTTAAATGAGGCTGGAGGGACAAATGAGGAAGAGGGGGATGAAGAGAAGAGCAAGATGGAGGTTTGGGAGGGTATGTAATGACCAGGGAACAACAGCAGGGTGGAGGTGTCAGCTCCTGAGGTGGGGTCTGTGACTGCATGGAGGTTGTGCAGTTCCTCGAGTGACCACTTGAGGATGGCACTTAAGTGTGTAGGCCGACACAACAAAACATGATATTTTGGAGAATAGATGGTACACAACTTGGTGGTGACATGGCAGTCATGTGACCATGCTGTAGTTGTTTTGTAGTGTAATATTAGCTTTTCAATTCTGGCAATAGTTTTAATACTCCAATAATACTCCTTTGGCCTTTTTGTCCAGGGAATCCATGTGATGCCAACTTCTGCTTTGGCCTACAAAAATAAAGCTGAAGATCATGGGCCAAAAGCCCTCGGTTCATGCTCCTTGTTTTTTTTTCACAACCTTTCCTCCACACCAACAGCTCATCCTGGTTTCGAACCCGTGACCTCTTGCACCCAAAGCAAGAGAATCGTTCCATGCTGCAAATGCGTCCCACTTGCATCCCATTCGATGACGTCACTAATGACCCTTCTGTCAAAGCCACAAGGAAGAGGACTCCGGGCAAAGGTACCGACAAGGGGGAGACAGACAATCCAGGCGGGGGCAAAGGTAAGTCAAACACTACAGATGAGTCAGAAAAATGCTGGCAAAGTGGCAGTGTGATGCAGCAGTCCAAATAGGCCGAGCTTCCCAGGGGGTCATGGGAAAAAAGGGCGTGCCTAACCCCGGAGTCTGGCGCATGGCCGAAAGTTCCAGGTCCCAGGAGGTGGCAGGCTGCCATGTTTGTAGTCCCACTGGTGGCCTGCGGAGAAAGACACCTAACACCGTCAACTACTAAATTACATATTTTGCCAACGACTACTAGTCGACTTATAACATCAAATAGATGCTGTGACGTGAAACACAAACACAAAATTAACGTAACAAATGAGAATAAAGAACTCCGAAGAGGTCACATCATTTAAATGAGATACTGATGGATGGTGAACGGCTGAAAGCGAGAGAAGAAAGGAGCCTGGGAGCAGATAAACAGCAGCACACCATTTTATACATCAAGAGTGAAAGGTAGATCCACAGCAGGGACGTGGATAAGATGGGTGGAGGAAAGAGGAGAGACCTCTGGAGGAAAGCAGCAGATCCCTGTCTAAAACTCCCCTTTCATCTGGCCCACACAGTGCCAGATCAATCCAAACGCCCGCCCATCATTAGGCATCAAAGGCTTGTAGGAGGGGGATCCTGTCTGCACACAACTAATCCCGTTTAAATGTGCCTTCTCACAGAACAAAGCCGCCATTACATCCACAATGCATATCTGGATGATCGACGCTTTTTTTTCTCATGAAGCTCATCATAAAAAACTTTACAAAAGTTTTAGAAAATGAAATTCAGTTGGCGACCACCCAGTTTACTCCTTTAAATGCTTGCAAATGTAGGCATCTCCAGAGAGAGAGAGAGAGAGAGAGAGACAAGTTCCACATTCGAACGTCTCCATTTTTAGCCCAGAACTCCTGGTTCACATTGATAAATGTTCTGACGGCGACTTAGGGGACGTGTAAAACAAAGGTCAGGTGCATTCACCACAAGTAAAATCATTTCCATCGCAACAGATGACAAATGGAGTCCGTTTCCTGCGTTACTGTCAGGAGATTCTCCCCCAGCCTTCGCCGCCTGTTCTGCACTCCATCTGCGTCTCTTACTGTTCCTCCATGAATAAATAATTCAAGACACGGATTTTTCATTTTATGACTGAATATGATATTTATCCCTTTTTTTACCCCCCTCCCCTCGATCTCGCCACCCACACGGCTCAGTGACGGAGCACATAAAACACTGTACGTCTTTCTTTACTCCACTCCTGGATCATCTCTTGAGCCCCAAAATGTTGTCTCAGCACCACTTGAGTTGCTTTGATTTCACCCTAAGTATCCGTCTCTCTCTTCTCCTTCTCATCCCACCCTCTCATTCCTGTGTCGCCCTCCTCGCAGCACATCGTGCATTGAATCTGAGACAGTGACAAACTCCGACAAGAAAGCCGGCGATCTTGATACCTCTCTGCATCTCAATAATGGAGCAACTTGATATGAAAGGCCTGTTATCAGGGGCCCTCCCAGCTCACTGCATGTTGCGTGCCATCCGTCAATTGGGGAAACAGAGGGGAGAAAGTGGGGAGATACAACTGGTGGGAAGAGTGTGGTGGGGGGGGGTGGGGGTTTACCATGCTCGGGTTATCACAGCAATGGGATTAATGGATGCGTGGGGTTTAAATTGGCTCTCGATGACAGCGGAGGTCTCACCGTGTTTCTATCAGTTATCGCCAGCCTCCCCCACCCCACCCCCTTTTCTGTGTCTCTTGCCCCTCCCTCACTTTCCCTCCCCTCATCATGTAGCTGCGATTTATTCCGGAACCTCTCTCTATTTCTGGCACACAACACCCCCACCACTCTTTGAATCCAATACTCCAGACAGCATGATGTCCAAATTAAAGAATGTAATGGAAGCCAATGGAAGTACACAGCCCTGGTGCAGTAAGTCAACTGCATAAATGGACTAAATGAGCATCTTCAATATTTGATAACTGAATATGCTGTTCAGTCAGGAGAAATATACATACATGAGCAATGACTTCAGACTTATTCTAAGGCCTGCTGCTTCACTGTTAAAGTGGACACATTGTACACAAAAGTGGGAAATATTACAATCAAATGCCTACAGTATTACCTTCAACTTCTACAACTGATCTGACTTAATCCCTCTGTGTTATTACTCCACTAGGTTCAGCAACATCTGCTAGCTAAAAGCTCATTTTAACCATTATATCTCCACTATTTTGGCGGCATGTCTACAATGTTAGTGTGTCTACAAACCATTAGGGCGGCATTGTGTCACCTCACAGCAAGAAGGTTCCTGGTTTGATTCTGACTGGGGCCTTTCTGTGTGGAGTTTGCACGTTCACCCTGTGCCTGCGTGGGTTTTCTCTGGGTACTCCGGCTTCCTCCCACATTCTAATGACATGCTTGTTAGGTTGTAATTGGTCATTCTAAATTGCCTATAGGTGTCAGTGTGAGTGTTAGTGTGCATGTTGCCCTGCAATGACTGTTGACCTGTCCAGGGTGTCCCTCGTGACCCTGTACCGCAGGACAAAGCGGGTTCAGATAATGGATGGATGGATAGCTAACCATTGCAAACACTATTTCAGCAGTTTATCTTTTTGTTAGATAGACTGTATACAAATTCTACATATATATGTATGGATGACATGCCATCTAAACCAGGTCTTGGTCATGTTACACAGACCTGACTCGTTAGCTAGTTTCTTAACATGCTAACTTTGTTCATACAAACACACATTTCAACAATATATCCAAATCATAAAGCTCTTTTTACAGTTGTCATCTGTGGCTAGCTTATCTTCAGTCTGTACCTACTACCACTTATTTTAAGCTATTTTTTTTTGACCATATAGCCCTTGTATGTAGCCTGTGGTTTACAGATTACTGTTGTTATTATAACCCAAACATGCTGGCATTTTAAACAAATGAAATATTGTTTAAAGGTTTACACTTTGCCCCATTTAACATCGCTGGTCAACATAATCTAAAGCAATTTCCTTTCAGCCACTGCCACAATGAGTGAAAAGACATTTGCTATCAGATGCAGGACTGCATTATTAATGTGAAACCTTTTTACACTGAAGCCAGTCTGACAGTTCTAAGAGTTCCTGCTGTATCTATTTCGTCAGAGGGACTTTGTCAGAGATGTTTATTCACCACTCACTTTTTGTTCAAAAGACTCATTCATCTGAAAGAAACTTGTGCTCGTGGCAGCAGATGGGCTCGGAAGGAAGAAACACCACTATCAAAAAACTCCCAGCAACAGCCTAATTACGTCTCACACTTGTCACTCAGTGTTTTACAATAAGAGGAATAGAGGAAGAGGCTTTAACATGGTAAAACCAAACGTCATTTAGGTGGGGAAATAAAGACCCAAATACAGGCCATTTTTGCTGCTTCAGACTTGGCTCGCATATACAGACGCCACACAGTATGTGACATCCTCGGCTTTCCAGGCAGGCCTGCGTTGCTCGGCTCGGGCATCCTTTTCCTTTTGCGCGCACTTTTCTTTATGTCCCACATCCTCTCCATCGCAAAAAGTCCCCTGTAGGTCTATTATCCCCCCACGAATCCTATCAGTTCCAAACGGAGCACTGCCATGATGTTTGGAAGTGGTTGATTCAATTTGGTTGCAGTACAAAAATATGCGAGAATGGTACTGCATTCAGACACCATGTGGATTCACAAACATCTGCTGCTGATGGAAAAGATACCCGAAAAGCTTGTCGGAGTATGAAGAAACAGTTACCTGTTGTGAGCAATTTTCGGCTGTCAGTTACAATATTGACTTCCAGGAGAACGGCTTTATTCTCAGAAATGAAAACTGTGTATGTTTTTAAATTACACAGGTGTTTATGGGACTCTTTCTCAGTAAGATGCTACTGTAGGTTCCCTCAGGACATTGTGCATAACTCAAAAAAAACCTCCTTTTCTCCTATTCCTCGAAACAATATCTTCATTCAAGAGTGAGTTTGCAGGCTTTCATGACTGCAGCACTACGGTTTGACATGTAATAGAGCTGAGTGCATGGCAGAGGAAGCTGGTGTTTGCTCTTTGTGTTGTGTGTCTTGTTGTGGGAACGGGGGAGGAGGGTGGGGTGGGGGGGGGGCTGCATCTTTACACATGGCTTCCCCTCAGTGAAGGGGAAATGAAGGGGAGCCCTCGGGGCAAAACACAAAGACAGGAGGATGTGGAAGACTCTTAGATGAGCGAAAACACACAGGCACACATGTAAACAACAGACACTTGAGGTAAATGACAGACTGGCCTTTTCAGCACCACGGACAGCGCACGTCCCCAAATGTACCCCTGTAGACTATATGTCCCCTTAAACCAATGGTTTATGGGGACAGTTCCTTGGTGGATTCTCCTCCACAGTGATTGGCTACAAAAACTAACAGACCACAGACTGCTTAAGCTGACCAATCAGAATCAATGATCTCATAATTCTTGATAATAGCCTCTACACTTTTAATTAGGTACACTCTGGGGCTGACTATAGACATGTAGCTCATGCTAAGCACATGTGTTTATCACTATATGTCAGCATGGGAGTTACCCAGCTGTGTGAGTGTATATATATATATATATATATATATATATATATATATATATATATATATATATATATATATATATATATATATATATATATATATATAAATTAAAGATATTTGTCTCTACAATCTGGCATCACCCCTAAATTCCACCCATACAACAGTTGGACAAATGGATTTAAGGTGTGTTGTATGTATTTTAAGAGAGCATTTTACTCACTGCAAACTAAAAAAAAGTAAATGCAGTGATAGAAAATCTACTTCAGGTCAGGTAACAATCCTTTCCAGGTATAAACACATTTCCTTCCCTCTGTTATCTGCTGTCCTCCAAGTTATGAGTAAAGTATCCAAACTTCACGCCCGCAGCACAGAGCAGAAAATGTGCGTTATCGCCTCCATCATTATTTTTGTTTGTGGATACATTTCCCTCTGTCACCCCTTCACCCCCAACCCCCCCAACCCCCCCACGCTGATGATTTGTTGCGATTCAAAGAGACAAAACATGGAAATTGTAGCAGAGGGGATCAGGAATTCACTTCCTGATAACATCTGTTACAAACCACTCCGCTCAGCATGCAGAATCAGTTGCCCCCTGCGGACCTGATCTTATTTATTTGGAGAAAGGCTTATATTGTCTCACACACCACAAGGTGCACCTAGGAACCTCTGTGCATGGCTAAACGGGGAACTTTTATGGCCAATCCCTACCCAGAATGGCAATTAGCCGTGGCAGACTGGGAAAAAACACACAGAGCAGAGTTGGTATGCAGAGAGCTCTGCAAAGTTAATGGACTTTTAAATCGACACTGTGCGCCAAATTCCCTCATTAATGCCATCCCTGGTCCCTGCCTACGCGACCGTTTGATTTCAAAGGTCAACTCTCAAATGTCAACATAGGAAACGGTAAATAGAGCACACTTTTATGATGCACGCACTGCGTGTTGAAAGTATGTGGAGTAAAGGAGTGGCACAGTGGAGAGGTTCTACTGACATGGGTCTTTACATCTTTACATGTGTGAAGCTTTAGAGAAGACATCAATTATTGTTTGTGAGTACATTCTTTGATGCACTTTAGTAATAACAGCCTCAATGTGCGAACAACTTTGAATTCCGCCTCCTGCATTTTCTGCACTAACACTTTATTATCATATATTTTAAACTGCATGTTGTATGTGGGTTTTTCTCACAGCTATGCTAAAACAACAGTGCGCTCTGAGTACATTGACATCAAGTACAGTGAGCTGACGCTGAGTGTTTGTTTTCTAGTTTAATTAAAGGAGCGATTAGCGAAACCTTATATAAACAGTGTAGTTCTCCAAATAAATCTGCATGTGGGTTAAAACTTGGCCTCCAGAGTTGGTCCATTACTCCACCATCCACACAGAAACTTTAGACAGCTAACTATCAATGGCAGGGTTAGTATTCGAACTACAGGGTAGCTAAGGGGAGCCGGGCTTCCCTGAAAAGGACACAATCTCCCCTGAAAGCCTACTTTGAGACATGTAGGGGGAGCTTTAGTGAAGAGATGATGAACTTCACCACACAGAAATTCCTATAAACTATCCTATAAACGAGTCAAAGGCAGAAATACTGCGCTCCTACAGCAGTCTGGAATTAGCAACCTATCAGAAAATAGAATTCCTTATTGCCAGGTTAGGTCTGAGTTGTCAGCTGATCCATGAACATGCAGCGTCCCTCGTGATGGGACGCTTTTAAGAGGCTAGTTCCCCCGCCCCCCACTTCAACGGCTCCCCCGAAAGTCACTGTGTAATTTCAACACTGGGCAGAGTCCACAGACATCTTTAGCAAAATATCCTTTTATTCTTGTACCTAATGTCTGAATGTTTGGAATCTTTCTTAAAACGAACCTGTGGGATTTAGGAGGGGGAGGATGAGGCAAAGAATTGATGAATAAGCCTGAACAGTAATGACAGAGGTTGTCATGAAAAGAAATAAAGTGCGACACGGTGGACATCCCATGATGAAGACTGATATAGCACCCTGGGTCTTTCTCCCAGGGTGCTTTTTTTAAGACCTGGAAGGAGGAATCTGCCATACAGCAAATCTTTACGTCCAGCCCGAGGCTAGAAGCTGTGAGTTTTGACCCTGTGACTTTGACGGACCACGGAGCAAAATAATGCCACAGGCCATAGTAGCAAGGCAGGGACGTGTGCGGCATAATGGAAGAAGCACACGGTTTTAACTTGCACACACACACAAAATCCACACACACTCAGATCCATTAATCTGTCGAAGTGAAGATGTGCTGTGAAAACGTACCTCAGTATTGATTGCTCTGATGTAGCTGGAGGTGCGGAGGGACATGAAAACTGTAAAAAAAAAAGAGTAAGAAATGGAGAAAGGGGGGGTTTAAACATGGCCTCCAGCAAGCAAGACTGTATCTGTCTATTTTAATTTGCTTTCCTAATTATCTGATTACTGCCTGTGCCTGTGGATTCATTCACTTCTCTAAATATAGACCCAGATTGTTCTAAAGTTCTGCTCAACAATTCTCTTTGATTGTTTGGTGATGAAAACCTTCCACACAGCGAACAGCCCCACCCCCCATAATATGCCTTGAAGGCAGAAGAGTTTTCATCTCCTGTCCCACTTGAACCCCCCTCTCACCACACTTTCCAGATGTTTCCCTCTGCCCTCTCATCCGCTCGCTTTGTTGTCGACAAAACGGCGAAAGTTTTGTCTCGTTAATTATTGTTTGAGGGTGTAACGTGGCAGCTGCAAACTCTCGTCAAGGAAAATTTGGGTCACCAGTGGAGAGCCATCGCTCACATCACCGTGGCGGCCACGAAAGGGGAAATTCACCAAGTCTTCCAGATTATAACATGTGCATGTGTGTCAGATTCCTCTAAATGTTTGTCCGCAGATATTGATTTCCTGCTCTTCCTGCTTGATTGATAAGCCGGGCACATTCTTCTATTAGTTTTTTCGGTCCTCCGAAGCAACTACTCAAGATGAAAAGGGACGGGATGCTGCGGAGAAGAGGAGGAGGAGGAGGAGAGTGCATGTGTGTGAAGGCAGCTGCCCGTCCACTATTGTCTAGACAGAATCATGTGCCTGCATACTGAGAGAGGAGGTGACACGCTGAAAGCTGCCTGTGTTGATAAATCCCTGCATTTGCTGTGACCTGAGCGTTAGCTTAAGAAAAAGCAAAACATTCAAGGATTTAAAGTGAAGATTTCAGAAGAAAAAAAAAACAGGAAGGACTTAAGGGGATTATGATTATAAGGCTTGCAAAGTGTTCAATACAATACTATCAACTGTATGCAAGCCCCGCCGTGTCCTCTTTGGGTGTTTTCCGCCACGCCTGCTCATTATTCGTTGTGTATTTTTAAACCTCGTACAGAAATACTTTCTGTGTTTCTGACACACTTTCTGCAACTGCAACTTTCTCGCCATCTTTAATAGAATCGCCACACACACCATCCACCAATCAACCCCCCATAATGCCTTGCTGTCTGTGTGCCCGCCGGTTATGGCTGTGCCTACGCTATAATGGCCTCCCCCCCTCCACCCCCCCACTCCCGTTATCTGACACACAGTTATGCAAATATTAGGTTCCACCCGAATATCTGGTGACAGGAGTTTCTCTCGCTCTCCTCCTGATTATGCAGTGATAGGCTCGCTCGGCCTGGAATAGACTACTTGCGTATAATCGTGATTAGTCATATCTGGTGTTCGCAGCGGTGTATAACCCATCACCGCCCCGGTCTTTTATTGTGTGTGTGCATTTCTGTTTGTGTGCCTCACATACTGATGGACGGCTGCAGACAGAAAAATCCTTTTCATGCCACCGGTTCAGATACAGTATGTAATACGCTATGCACTGTGTTTACTGATGAATTATTCTCTAAGCAGCTGATTAACCCCCAAGACCAGAAATCTGACATTACATCCAGGTAAAGTGATAATAATTAGCTTTTATAACTATTGCCCTGAATGCAGCATTGAAATGCATTCTGCTGAATGCCAACAACCCCCGAGGAAGACACGAACCCACACACACACAGCTGAGGATATGGGTCGCTGTGGTAAAAGAAAATGAACCACTGTTTTCAACATGGAGCTCAGCAAACTCTAACTTTCCTTGACAGCAGTCAGACTGTAATGCACACTGACATGTCATGAAAACGTATTATTCTAGAAGATGCAGTGTTCAACTTAAGGGCAAAGTGTGGATACAACGCTTTGCCTTGACCCCGGGCTTGACCCAGGACTTTGACTCTAGCTTAAATATTTGACTTGGACTTATGACCACAGACTTAAAACTTGGATTGGACTAGTCTATCAAAGTCTTGGAATTCAACTTAAGCTTGTGACCAGAACTGTAAGACTTGATTTGAACTGTTGCTTAGAGATTGGAGACCTCACTTATACTTGTGACACAGGAACTTTGAATTTGACTTGGGCTTACCCTTTAAAGGCTTCAGAATTGGCTTTGACTAGCGACCAAAGACTTGACTTGGACATCTGAGTGATGACTTGCCTGTCCCTCAGTGACTTCAGATTTGATTTGGACCAGTATCAAAAGACTTGTGACTTGTGACAAAAGACTTGGTCTTGACTTGGACCTATCCCTGAAAGATTTCAGGGATTAGTGGCAAAAGACTATGGGCTTGACCCAGACTTATTTTCAACTTTAGACTTGACAAAGATATGTCTCCTAAACACTTGGACTAGTAAGATCTGGACAAAAGACTTCTGATATCTAACAAATGAGTTTGTCTTGAGTTAAACCTGTCCCTCAAAGACTTGAACCCTGAAACAAATGAACTCGTTAGTCTAGCAGAACTAACGAGCTGCAACAAACGAAGGCCTAAGCACCACATCACCCAATAGGTGAGTAACAAAATAAAGAGCCAGTGTTTGCATATTTATATTATCAACCTCACTATTTTAGTCATGTGACTACATCTGGTCAGCTGACCCTCTCGTGTGGCTCAAACCGCTCGGGTAATGGCACCAAGCGAGGCTGGTGACAGCATGACTGAAGGAGGTAGTTGAGAAGTACGTGAGAAGTAAAATAACATCCAGCCTCTTTCCTTTCTCTCTCTCTCTCTCTCTCTCTGTCACACACACATGCTCTCCAACACACAAACTCCATCTCCCTGAGGGGTTGTGATCTGTGACTCCTCAATGTTCTGTGCACATCTGAGATGACAGCACACACAAACACAGCCAGTGCTGCAGTCTGGGTTCCACATGACCACCCACAGCAGAACTGTACAGCAAACAAGATACAACCGCAGTGTATACAGACATGAAAACAGGCCTGGAATCCCACTGAATCCAGCACACTCAGCCGTACAGTTTGTGTGTGTGTGCAAATACAGTTCGTTCATTGGTTTGCTCTGAAACTGATACGTGGACTTACACTCGGTCATTTGCATACAAGTTCACTTTTTCAGGGCAGCAGTGGCTCAGTGGTATAGCAGGGTTGTCCAATAACCAGAAGGTTGGTGGTTTGATCCCAACTCCTCCCTAGTCACTGTTGTGTGTCCTTGTTTTACCTGTTTTTCTTGACATATGAAATATAACTTTCAAAAGCTGGCACATATTTGTTACTATGTTCTAAATGCTCAGAACAGTGTGTAATATGAACTTTATGAAAAACCATAAATGTACAGCAACAAGACTAGACAAGACAACAGGAGATTACAATAGTGAAACTCAAACTATTTTATATCAACTCTGCTACGCTCCACAAAACTCCCACCCCTGGCACACACGCAATTTGGTCATTACCATAATGAATGTAATAGTGATCGAAAGAGCCGTTTCTCAGCTTTCAGCATCCGTTGAGATTGCGAACACAACCAGAGCTATGTAGTTTGAACAGAGCATGTCCATTTCTGTCACCGGCAACAGCTCCGTTTTAGGAGGGTTTTAATAGATTTTGGTGCTCAAAGGTCATTATGACTTTAAGAACACTCCATTCTTCTAAAGTCAAATCTCAGGAATGTGCCAATTTCTTATTTTAATTTTTACTCAGATTCATGGATTAACTGGTTACAGTCTACTGGTAAAACATTGGCGGTCATGTCTTAATGTCAGATTCTGTGTAAAAAAAATGTCCTTCATTGAAAATGATGCCGCACAGTTGCTATGTGGTGACTCCTGCTTTAAAATAGCATTTGAATCGTGGGGATAAACAGCATTCATGTAGGTTTAGCCCAAGGATTCTGGCATTGAGATCAATTTTTCACAGATCACAACTTTTGGCCTGATGGTAAGCATAAATTTATGTAATGTTTTTATAAATGAGTCCCCAAGATACCCATTACAATGTTGGAGAGAAACACTGTGATGCCGGCTGCTGGGGGAGATTTGAATTTACACTCCACAGTGGGAGAAGTTATCCTTCGCAGATCAAATGTTTCATGAAACACGTGTTTCGGTCCAATCTGTGTCCCAGCTGCAAAAAAATGTGTACATTTATATCTCTATAATTTAAAAACCTGGGACATTTTTTACCCCTTTCCTTATTATCAGTGGTGGGAAGGAAGAAGCAAGACCAGATTCAATTTGAGGAGAGGTAGTGGATCATGAAGGCATTTCACCATTCGGGAACAAATTTGATATCCGTCTGGAAGTCAGAACCCAGAACGGTAGTGTTGTCAGAAAAAAGTCAAATGTTGCTTTATTTGCCATTCCGACTCCAATTTCACATCATTGCTGAAACTTTTTTTTTTTGATCTTATCACTTTTTTTCTGACCTCACTTTTGCCTCTTTCCCAGTGAACGATCATGGATCGACTTAAATTACATTCTATGAAACTCAGACCAATTACACCTAAAGTATATTTTACAATTTTTTCCAGTGAAGATGGAAAAGGCGAAACTGATTTTATATCATGTTGTCCTTTTTATGAGATTAAGCTTCTGGGCATTGCAACAGCTTCTGCGATTATTGTTATTTCATTGCATTTTCACTGAGGCACGCTGGAAACGGTGCATTGATTGAAACTGAATCACGTTGACAGAAGTGCGTTTTGTCTTTGTCATCACTAATAGACGGTGTCAATGTGAGACTATCGAATTTCTTCTACTTTTTTCACCCTTTGTTCAAATTGGCTTTATCTGCAGAGTTCACTTCAATGTTTTTACTCCTCTGATAAAGAATCCTCAGTGCTTTTGTCATTGCTGTGCAGCTTTTTTGCTATGAAGGCAACAATTAATAAATAAAAAGCTACCTTTGACACCACAGATTGTGTAAACAATGTGAGCTGCTTACTCGGCATGATTCTTATTCTACTGTTTTAATTACAGACCATGACTCAGAATGAGAAGAGAAACAAGGACCCCCTTCTGCTCTTTTGTTCTTTCATTTCTTTTTCTCCTGTTAGAATTGTTCTGTTATAACTCAATTTTGAACATCCAGAACATTATCAATGCAGCCAATTTTTTTGGGATGACAGTGAGCCACAGCCAAGGACATAGTGGAGTGGCTTTGGTCCAGTCTATGACGGTCCTATCTAAAAAGATCCACAGGATCCACCAGGAAGAACTGCTAAACTGTCCCATATCTTTCAGCATGACTCTGCATTGATGTCCACCCCTGCTTGTGGTGAGCCCACGGGGTGGCAGGTCCTATGGATCAAAGCTTCCCTCCCAGGTCAGGCTGCAGATTGGGGAGGTCCTGGTTTCTAGTCTTTTCATTAGAAGTAGATTTTGGCATCTGATCAGAGTGCTGTTCTAGCTAGGTCAAGAACTTGAGTTAGACCCAAAGGATTACATATCTCATCTAGCCTAGGAGCACCTCTGAATCCCCCCAGGAGGAGACGGGAAAACGTTGCTATGGAGAGGAACCTGAAACCAGATAAGTGGATGGACGGATACTTTCTTAGGTGACTACATATTTCTCAGTGAAAGCACACTGCAGTCTGACTTTTAATACCTGCTTATTTGATGTGTTACAGTGGACCTCTGTGGCAATTCTCCCCCCCATTGGAAACCTTTAAAATTTGTCTTTTTACCTGCCTGCATTCACCCTGTCAAAGCTTGTTAAAGCCACGGATTGCGAAAGTGAAGCCTAAGGTTGGCACGATGCCTGGGAAAACAGCGAGAGGAGGAGAAGCACAGAAAAAAAAAAAAGATGGAGTGAGAAGAAAGAAGACAGAGTGAAAAATGTGATAGCAGCGAAGGTGTCGGGGGAGTCCGATGATGCAAAATGAAAGCATAACAACAGGACTGAGAGCGAGTGAAGAAAGAGCGAGCGGGTGAGTAAGATGTGTTTAACTGCAGGAGTTTGTGTAGGAGTGATGGGAGACCCTGCAGGGCCCCGAGGTAATCTGCAGGTTTGCCGTGCTATAGCTCTCCAGGACCTTGCAGGTGTGCTGCAGTGAAGATGTCACAACTGTTGTTGTTGTTTTCTTTGTTACACACATTCAGAAAAGCAGACTCTCAATCTCAAAATCTACTTCCTTTAATAAAAGTAGTAGAAGTTTTTCTCCTTTCTGCCCCAAAAGTGTTTCTTTTAGCTGTTTTTGGCAATATTAATGAAACATATTTGCAGCTCTGTGGTAAACAGAGGCCTGTAAACACCATCTCTGTATACAATATGTACCGTACAAGCAGCTAAATGTCCTTGGTTTCATCAGACGGCGCTGCGTGAAGTGTCCGTCTGTGTGTTTTTTTTTTCTTTTGTTTACCCCCATAGTCACACACATCACTCGCAATCTCTGAGAAATGTAGATGCTAAATTTCTCTATAGATTTCTGCACTGTGAAGGGCCCTCCGTTCTCTCCTTGTCTCCTTCCATCACGCCGCGAGGAATGAAAAACAACGAGATTTAATCATCCCATTCTCCTTTTGCAAACAATTAGATTATGGCTTTGTTTTCTTTCAATTTGATGAGGGAATCTGACACCATTCTTCCACACAATCCGCAGTCATACATTATGGAGACGGTGGAGCATGCTTCCGTTAATAGGAATTGACAGGAGCTACTGCAGAAATAACAAGAGCGGACTTCTTCTCCTGGCGTCTCGGGGCCCCACCCAAAACACTGCAGATACACACATACACACTGCCGTCAACACACACAGCAGGAGCAGCAGCAGCAACGCGACATCCACAAGACATCCTCATCAATTATGAAGGAGCTCTGAGTACCATCCATTACACCCAATCAGCTGGAGAAATCACTGTTTTACCACCATTAGCATTCCTCTATTCATTAGAACACCACCATGCACACACAAACAAACGCACAAGAATCTGCAGACAATGCGTCCAATAAGCCAGGATGAATATGGAGGAACTGAACAGTCTTCAGAATGCAAAGAAACCAGTTCCAGTCCCTAGTTTATTCATGACCTGAATAGCACGCCTGCACAAACAAGCGCCGACTAATGTTAATTAAGCAGAAAAGGAGGCTCGTTAGAAAGTGAGAGAGAGAGAGAATGGATTAATCCAAGGATGGGTGGACTGAAGCATTCGATTAGAAGTGGAAGTTAAGGAAAAACATTGGCATGCTTCAAAGGGTAGGTGAGTTCGGACGACTTACTACAGTGTGCATGTGTGTACCCTGGCTCAACACGAATGCGACCACGAGGGACAAATCTGACGATTTAAGGGCCTGGTGTCCAATGCCAAGGGGGACGTGAGGCTTTGTCTACTTTGTCAAAATAAAGATTTGACATTTAAAAAAATCTTTCCGCTTTACATATAAATACACCTTTAAAGGATATGAGTGATTAACATTGACCAAAGCTAACAAAGATGTGACTTTGGTCACTTTGTGGTATGTTTTTGTGGGCTGACCAAGCAGTGAGAAGTATTTGCTGTCTCAAAATGATCCGTCGGCATTATGATGTTTCCTTTCTGAATATTTTTTTGAGCACTACTGGAACAGTGTGGCAGACCTGAAAAACCCCCTTTTTAATGGACCTCCATCAAAGATGGCTGAAATTTTGCCACCTGTGTGTTTGTGGTCGCAGCCAATAAACACCCCGACCCTTCACAGCTGGCATGAAGTTTAGTCTTGATGAGTAAAAAACTTTCATTTTTCAAGGGTCCCTTCAGTCAGTGCCAAATGTTGTGTTTACAAGCTAATACCTTCGTAAGAGGTGTAATGTGTTGAGCTTGTGGTACAAAAGGGTCAATACCCACCATGCTAATGACTACGTAGCAGCTAGAATCTGAACAGCGACAGTGCTGTCCACCGTCTGATCCAATAACCTCCAAGACGTCTCTATCACATACTTCCTCATTCAACGCGAAATCAATTAAAGAGGCAAGGTGGAGCAAAGATGGGAGCCAAGATGTGAAGATATCAGAGGGTCCGCAGTGCTTGGATTAGAACCAAAAGTCCGACGAACCACCTCCATCGGTTGAGCTGTCAGGGAGTGTTTTTGATTTGGCTGCTTTGTGCTTCATTATGCATGCCATATTGAACCAAACCAACAGGTAATCAAGGTGAATCAAATATTCATTGGGACACATTCACTGAAGGCCAGAGACCAACACATCAGACTGAAGACTTTAGAATTCAGAGGGCAACGGGTTTGAGAAGCAAATGACTGTAACTCTAAGATTTGTTCTCAAAAGTCTGAAAGAGAATGAAGATCTTCACATCTCTTAGCAACAGCGAAATGATCACTTTGTGTGCTCTATGTAGACCAAGATCTGTACTACAGATGTCTGCACAGATATAGGTGTCTTTCAGCTAAATGAGTCTGCGGTGGGTTGAAAAGCCGATCGGTGTCTATGATCTGGAACAGCTCCATCATCGCCACGTTTTCCTTTTCATCCGTCCCTTCTGTCTCTTTTCCCGCTCTAACTGCGTCCCAAAAGAGCACTTGCCCCTCACCCCCGGTCTGTCACGATAGCCTTTTATATCCTCTAGTGGTAAATCAACCACATGCACGTAAACAGAGCTGTACACACAGACAGGTGCACACACACACATCATTTTGCAAGCGCCACGGGGCTGAAAGGAAACTTCTATCAGCGCAGCTTTGTGTCTTTCAGGTTGTAATTAGCAGTCATTGTTGTTGTTCTGCTAATCAGAAATCTCACACACCAATAAGGGTCATTATCTCACCATCAGAGAGGGGGGGAAGAGAGAGAGCAGGCCGGCTGAGGGAAGATGCAGAGATGTGTGTGTGAGTGTGTGCGTGATGATAGAGTTCACAGGCTATTTAAAATAAAAAGAGCCAAATTGGATATTTTTCAATCATTTGCTTATAGAGAGCAGCTTAATATCAATTATGAGATGGGCTCCTGTGATTGTTTCCTCCTCTGGCTAATTATGCCTTCATACTTATAGATACATTATTGTGAAAGGAGCTCTGAGGTGTGATGCAGTGGGAACAAAGAAAAGCAGGAAACAGTGCACTTAAACAACAACAATAAATAGACTTAAGACTGAGTGGTATGCAGAAATCAACTACAGGAGAAGTAACGCAGCAGAAGTCATGACTGTATATATATATATATATATATATATACACATACACAGTCATGATATATATATATAGATATATATATATCTATATATAGATATATATATGTAGCTTCATGTATATATACATATATATATATATATATATATATATATATATATATATATATATATATATATATATATATTAGGGGTGGAACAGTTCACTAAATCCACGGTTCGGTTCGTATCACAGTTCTGAGGTCACGGTTTTCGGTTTGGTTTACGCATGTTTGGACACGGTCGCTGTTTGTCAAGGACAGTAGCCTGACTGCAGACTGATTTCACGTCAGTCTCCAGTCAGTCTCCAGTCAGTCTCCAGTCTGCCAGTGACTCTCCAGAGAGAGTGACTCTCCAGAGAGAGTCACTGGCACTCTCCAGCAGCTTTTGATAGTTTGGAAAGTCACCAAATGTAGCGAGAGACGCCAAGTTGCCAGCACTCGTCTCCATGCTGTGGTAAAAACGCCTCCCTGTATTACTTGATGCGCATGTCCAGAACCGAACAGAACACGCGCCCCGAACCGAAACACATGTACTGAACGGTTCGGAATTGTATATATATATATATATATATATATATATATATATATATATATATATATGTATATATATATATATATATGTATATATATATATATATGTATACATATATACATATATATGTATACATATATATATATGTATACATATATATATATATGTATACATATATATATATGTATACATATATATATATATGTATACATATATACATATATATGTATACATATATACATATATACATATATACGTATATATACATATATATATATATATATATATATATATATATATATATATATATATGAATAAGTATGAAGGCACAATCAGCCAGACGAAGAAACATTCACAGGAGCCCATCTCATAAGTGAAGTATTAATCTGCTGTTTATATGCAAATGATTGAAAAAAAAATATATATTTTCTGTTGATATCAGAAAACAAAATTAAAAAAAAAAAAAACATCAGACTTTGTGTCCGAAGGTCTTGAAAAAATATCTCCACAGACACCCATTCATCTTTTTTTTAATATAATGTGTTCAGTGGGCCAGGGGTCAAATACCATTCTGCTACCTCAGTGTCAAGACAAGTTATATTTTTTTATGGATTTAAGAATTAATTCTTATTGAATAGAAGATATTTTCTCTGTTTTTCAGTCATACTGCGACACTGTGTGTGTGACACATCCTACACTCTGCCTTGACCACAGCTTACTGAGACGTGCTATATAAAAATCTCAGAAACGACTTGGAATAAACCATGAGACGCCTAAACCCTTTGATAGGTGGCTCGGAGTCAGTGCATTGACAGTATTCATATATTACAGATAGCAAACATCGACCAAGGACGGCTAAACTTCAGAGGACGAGCACTTTGGCGCTCTATAAAACAAACGGACTCCATGCATCTTTAACAAGCAAATGTTTAAATCCCTTCCACTCTTCTGCTTCTGTACACCTCTGCGCTGATAGCTTCATTTAGACCAAACAATCTGGGGATGAAGGTTATTGTGGATGGACTGGCATTCTAGATTGGAGCGGGATAAATAAATAATGGACTCTGAATGAGACAACAAATTATGCTAGTCTCTCCCATTCAAATCAATGGTGTCCAATCTATATTTGTGTCCTTGGGATGGTGAGGTTTTGAGAGCTGGGTAGGGGGGGTATGATGCTGCACAACAAACTGCTGACCATCTTGTGTGTGTGTGTGCTGCTGTTGGTCACTCCAGGGAGCTGGCCGCCTGCTTTAATAGGATGGTCAAGGTCCCGCACATGAACAGAAAGCCAATACAGGGACTCTGGATTCAAAGGGGGGTCAGGAGCTTGCCGGCCATTAGCGCCTGCTCTCACTAATGTACTTCTGGCTTTGCTAAATGCTCAGGTATCATTTCTGTTCTTTTTCCTCTCTGTCTCATTTCCTTTTACCTTGTTTCCCCCCACCTCCTGTTTATGCCGGCCCATTCCTGTACTCGCTGCCATGCTGGTAAAATGAGGAAGCCCGTCGGACGCCGGTATTCAGAGGTCAGCTCGGCCTTGCTTCTCATTCCACCTCTGAAGTGGATTACTAAATGGAAATGACTGCAGGGTTCAGTTTCATCCCGATCGGCTCACAGCTCCTTCCTTCCCTCCTCTCTCCCCTGCAGACCTCATATAGTCCGGCCTTTAGTTGTTCGAATCCAACCAACCGAGAGGAGCGTATCAATATGAGAATCCCTCTCTGCAGTGCACACAGTGGACAGACAGCATTTCTATGAGATTAAAACTGAAGATGTATTTTTCATCTTAGAGCACTACATCGGAGACTTACCGGTGAACAGAGTGAGGAGACAAATCTGAAAATTTAATGGTCAAAAGTTGTGCAGCAGAGGCAGATACACACACTGGATACAAAACTCTCAGACCTTGAGACAACAAAGATGGGATGCAGCTGAGAAACACTCTCCATGACAACTAATGTGATTTCCACTTGGACGATCTGCATCCTGCGGCAACATGTTGTACACAGTTTTTAATATAAAAAAAAACAACCAATCAGAAATTTGAAAACAATATTAACACCTCCAAGGAGATCTACATTTCACAAAGACCCGACATACTTGCCAATATGCATTACTGAATGATTCCACAAGAGGGCACCCCATTAAAGACAATATATATGTAAATTAGCATAACTAGCTCAAGCATCTGCACACTTTACAACCAGCACTGGCTTGTTGCACCATTTACATCTCTTTATAATCGCACACTGTCCCGGGACACCGTCGCCATGTTTAGGCAGCGTGTCACAGTCTGCCTAAACTCCAAATACAGGCAAAGAGGCAGACTGCTAGTGAAGCTGAGGCTGAAGCAGGAAGCTTGTGCTGTGATGTGGCACCTGCCTGTCACTCACAGTGGTCACATAACCCCCCCACACACACACACACATTAACCCTTTCACTACTATAATTAACATTATCAAGACTAGACAAGACAACAACAGATTACACAGATAAAACTCTAACTCTATTTTACATCAACTCTTCTACGCTCCACAAAACTAGCACTACATCGGAGACTTACCGGTAAACAGAGTGAGGAGACAAATCTGAAAATTTAATGGTCAAAAGTTGTGCGGCAGAGGCAGATACACACACTGGATACAAAACTCTCAGACCTTGAGACAACAAAGATGGGATGCAGCTGAGAAACACTCTCCATGACAACTAACGTGATTTCCCTGCCAGACACGCAATGTCATTACCGTAATGAATGTAATAGCCATCAAAAGAGCTGTTTCAATCAATCAACAGTGCGAACGTAACCAGAGCTACGGTAGTTTGAACAGCGCATATCAATTTCCGAGGGTTAAAAGCTTTACAGTTTTAACAGTACAGCTACAGTACAGTAGGGTTGCAACCAGAACAAACATGGCCTCCTCCATCTGGCAACACTCCTATAATTTCAAACATGGAATAAAAAAAAAATATGAAAATGATGTAGAGCCTCATCCCCCTACAAGGTTTAATTGGAATGTTTAACATTCCTTTCTTTATTAGCTCTGCAGTGACTTGCTCCCTCTCCTTCTACCAGGAGAGTATTGGGGAGGGGACTGATTGAGGTTTTAAAGACTCAATCCCAGTTGAATTGCAGTTGCAGAGGCTTTTAATTAGATAAAGCTTGGCTGGTTTGAACATATACTTTACAGCCGTGTCAGGCTAAAAGGGTCTATGTGTCGTAAATATCAGCCAAGACATTAATAGAATTGAGATTAGAGGGGAGAGAATGTGTGGATCAGCGCAAAAAGGCAGCCAGCAGTGGGACGACTTCATGCAGTGATCTATTTATAGCTGCTAAAATGGACGGCCCCATTAATATAAGGCTTACCCTTTCTGGAAATGTAAATCACCAGGGCCGTGGCTCGACGTGTATGTTATACAGCTGCAGCATGTCAGAGTGAACAGTACTGTTTTTTCTGATTTACACAGGCCTGGGAAAAAGCCAGAGATTTCTTCAATTATTGTTTTGTGTGTATGAACTTCGTGGACATCTGGTGAGATTTAAGTCAACACGGTGTCTATATATTTTAATTGGCGTTTCAGAGGGACAGCGTGAGGAGAAGCTGGTGCAGAGAAACGTCTAAAGTGGTATTAAAACCATGTTGAGACCTGTCACTCATCATTTCTTTCATTCCTGCCCTTGATGTGTATATTATTCACCGATGGAGACAAAGACGCAGAGACGGATCAGATAGTAGCCTCGGTGGACACTTCAACAAGGCCGAGCGCTGATCAATAACCTCCACATTTCAAAAATGCTAAGTTGAACATGGTTTGTTTTTAAAAAGCGCAGGTCTAATTAAGAGGCGTCTCACATCCCAGCTGTTCTTTTGAAACAAGTTGTCATTTTCTCGGCTCGCACTTTTTCACTGACCCCTCCTCCCCTCGCCGTCATTACTCCCTGTGTGAACTCTACACACTGCTGAGGTGCTCAGGAGGGCCTCTGTCTTCAATTTTATCAATCAAGTTCAGCATAGCTTTATATATACATACAGTTTTGGATTTTTCCACAATGTCCATAACGTCCATCGTTTTGTATGTATGTATCGCCTGTCTCCTAAGGAGACTCAAGTCCTTCAACGTCTGCCAGACCATGCTGCAGAGGTTTTACCACTCGGTGGTCTGCTGGGGGCAGCAGGATGAAGGAGCTTGTTGTTGGCTCAGTCCTGGGAGTTGAGCTGGAGTCTGTAGTGGAGGTGATGGAGAGGAGGGTACTGAGGAAACTCCTCAGTTTTCTTAACAACACGTCTATGAGCTAACCTTACATTAGCTCTGTTAACATTAAAAAGGATTTAGCTACACGAAGCAGTGGGCAAGCTAACGTTAGCTGAGGCAAGGTACTAAAGAGCAAACTAAAACAAAAAAACTACCTATTAGATGATGATCAAAACATCACCCTCTTGTTTCCATGGTGACAGCTGGCAACAAGCGCTGACCACCTGTTCTAAAAAAACTATACACTTTGTATTATTTCTTATAAAGTTGAAGAGTGACCTATGGAAAGGACAGAGTTCTCAGAGGGCACCAACTACTTCCTTTGTCCAAGAAGTGTGTGTGATGGGTCGGCTGTCTTCTTCTGCTACTTTTCCCTGTTAAAATAATGCTTTAATATCTCTACAAACAGAACGTTCTGCTGCAATGAAGGGCACTGGTCTGACACTGTTGCTTGATCAGGTTTATTTTCTAGCTTTTGAAAAATGCCTTAATATCCTCAGAATTCATGGCAAATTAGTCCCAGCTTAACTACAACCTCCATAATAAACACACAGTTCAATTAACACCTGTCAGATGGGCTCAGTATAAAGTGAAGAAGTTTCATAGAGGTAAAAGATTTACTGCATTGCAGAGCTGAACTTTTGCTTTGCCTACTGTGCAAGTGAATTCATTACATACACTTAGTGTATGTTTCTAAGTGGCTTTATATAACAGCTGTCTTGATGCTTACAGCAGAAAAAGCATGTATATAAATGTTATCATACTGACAGACACTTGTGTCTTTTCTCATTCTGAGTCATTTCTGTACACAAGTATAAAAGCCATTGACAGTTGTTTCTGAAGAGCCGTTTTGAGGCTCAGTGGGAGGTTCCCGGACGTGATGACCGCCGCCATGTTGGTAGTGTCACCTCCGCCAAAACTCCAAATATGGACAAAGAGGGGGAGCACGAGCAGGGTTTAGGGGGGCGGGCAATCGTGGAAGCAGGAAACTCATGCTGTGATACGTCAACTGTCTGTCACTCAAGCAACAACGCCCATAATTATGCGTAATCTTAAGTCCGAATACAATTGAAACGAGTGAGTTGTAAAAAAATTCCCCTGTACAATTGACACTAGAAGAGAACCTATCATCTGAGACCAGAGTGGTTTTTTGTACCAGGCTGTAAACATGTTTATTTCTGCTGTGAAGTCGGCCATTTTAACATGGGAGTCTATGGGAAATTTTAATTGATAAAAACACAAAAAGTCTTTGTCAACAGTGACACCTGTGGCCATTATATGAACTGCAGGCTGATGACTTTGCACATGCTCAGAGATTTCCTGCACCATTGTATTATAGGCAACCGCCTGTCACTCAAAGCGGCAATGCCCATAATTATGCTTCATTTTAAGTCCGAATATAATTAAGACGAGTGAGTTACAAAAAAATTCACCCCATGTACAACTGACACTAGAAGAGAACCTATCATTTGAGACCAAGAGATAGTTATTTATGCAAGACTTCTTTTGCTTGTTAGCTAAAGTTAGCCATTTTGAACCCTTCAGTTTAAGGTTCATTTTATTAAAGTTACCTTACAATCCATTCATAAGTTAGGAATTAAAAACTACAAACAACAACAAACTTTATGATGTAAAATGTCATAAAAGGTGTGTAAAGAGTACTTGAGTAAACTCTTAGTTACTTTCCATCACTGCAGCCACACAAGCTGTTACCTTAACATAGTCAAAGTCAGCATATTAAATAACGCTCATGACTCTGCGGGGCATTTTCACAGAACTCTCTCCCACCATATGGTGACCTTCGTCCAGTATAGGCCTCGAAGGGACGGCGAAAAACGCTGGGTTGTACAGACACAGAGGACGACAGAGGTAAGTATACATACTGACGGCAGTCCGAGGACGTGCAGATGGTACGCAGCCAGTGCTACAATCAGGCACATACACAACATTATCACACATAAATGTACTTACTGCATATCTGCTGCCAGCAGAAGCAAAGAGTGCCTGGAATGAAAGAACTCTCAAAAGGCCAGTTAAGTAGGAATGTATTCGTTTCTACCAGTGCAATGAACACAGTCATATAATTAATACACACATATTTCCACAGTGCAAACAAAGGGTGTAATAAGAAATGCTCTGACGCCGAACGCACAAATGGTCTCTCTATGATTAGAATATAAGGACGTGAAACAAAGGACGAGCAGCTGGTACACGGGGCGTAATGAAAATAAAATGTTGATATGAATTTTTCATGGAGGAACCTGTGACAATTGCCTACGTGTGCATTTTCACGAACGCTATACATTATTCAATAAGACTGGAGACGAGGAGTTTATTCTCACGTTTCACTCAGAATTGGGTGTAATTTATGACTAAAGTAATGATAGAATTATATATGAGGAAGTCAAAGGCACTTACCTAAAAGGAGAAATAACCTGAGTTTTATATAAACCCAGAGATGTGAAATTAAAATTGATATAAAACACAGATAAAGAGAAACAGAAGAGAAAAAAATCGAATCACGCTGCATAATAAACCTAAAAGAAATGATGGCAATTATCATTAAACAACACTGATGTTATCACTTTTATATCATCTCTCACCTCTCCTCTTATTATTCTAATGGCTTCAGTTCTTTACTAACTGTAATTATCTGACGGATGTTGTTATAGTTTTACGGTCATAAAAAAAGTATAAAGCGGACTCATTTCTGAGAAGCTAAAATAAATCCTTTGTCCTTTGTTAGAGCTGATGTTACACCACCGCCACCGCCAGCTTCAACATCTGCAGAGCTGTGGAAACACAGGAGAAGGTAATTTTTAGCCTGGCTGTTTGGCAAAGATAGAAATTTTTCATTTGAGACAGTGTTCAGCCTTCAGTGTTTCACAGTGAAAAAAAAAAAACAAGCTTTAAATACTCCACACACACTGTGTGCTGAACAACATTAAGTTTAAACTCAGTGGAAGATTTATATTTGGCAAATATATATAAATATACATATACATATACGATCTGACTGAACATCAGACAGCGTGGGCAGGTTCTGCGCATCCACGAGACCTGGATCATTTCTCGGGCGCGCTGTATTATTCCCACATCAAGTATGATCAATGTGGATCAATACCGTTGCTACGAAGTGCAAAGTGTCCAAGTAGAGAAGACACTTTAGTGCTGCATTTAAAGGAATAACGTCAGCTACAGATGCATCAGAGGAGCGGATCTCTTTAGTTAGCTGCTTAAGTGCAGCAAGATAAGACACTACAGACACGTTGGGGCTTCCAGACAAGCCCGTGCTGGTTGCGTCATCACAGCTTTCTGTTTCGGCCGAGTTGTTTCGGCTGAGTTGTTTCGGCTGAAAACCAAAAATGCACTTTTGGGCCATTTTCAGTGGCCGAAAATTTGGTGCATCCCTAAAATATAAGTTAGGTTTAAATTTAAACCTAATGTTTAGCGCACAGTCTTTCATGTTAGATATTACACAAGAACAATGTGTCTTTTTCACAGATATGCAGATGACACTCTCCTGATGCCATATAGTCACTCTACCGATGTGGCTGAAGAAGACGATGAAGAAGAGATTTTTGTAGTTGTAGAGATGAAGAAAAGAACAAGAGTTTTTATTGCTCAGCTCAGTGTCCACACTGACCAAATCCCAAGTTTGAAGTTTGGCTGTTTGACTTGACTTGCAGTAGCATCAACATCACCTCAAAGAAACGGCTGAGAAGATGAACCTGCACTTCTGACATGACAGATTCAACTGTTTTGATAAAAAATACAGCTTTACAGTTTATTTATGCTGTACAATAAAAAAAAAAAGTTACAGTTGCTAGCCAATGTTTAGAGTCTGTATGTTACAGAATTTAAAGTTTAAAAAAACATTTCTAGTACATGTACAGTTAATGAATAGTGAGGAAAAAATAAAAATAAATAACACTGGAACTTGTTCACCTGTACCACATGACGTTTTTTGGCTATAAAAAGAGACTCTTACCCACCGCTCATCTTCCTCCTGCATGGTGGGCTCCCCTACTCACACTTCAAGATATAGGAAAAAGCTGTTTCACATGTTAAACAAAAAAGATTAACTTTACTGCAAAGGGATTAAAATCATCATAACACTTGTCAGATGTGTTTAAAGTGAGCTTTTTCAAAGCAAGCAGGAACATAAAAGCATGAAATAAGAAATGTATTTCTGGAAGTTTCTGACAGCTGAGCAGGTCTGTGTAACTTTCTCAGGGTTTGGGGGATCGGTTTATAAATCATGCTTTGTAGTGCTTGGGTCAGCGCCATGTCCAGCTGAGGTCTGTGTGACCTCTGCTATGTCCTGCACCTGTTTTTTTTCCACGTCCCCTTGTGCATCGGCATCTCTTTATGTTGTCTGATCGTCTGTCATGAAAGCAGCTCTCTGCTCAGCCTCTGTAAGCTCTTTGTTCCACTCCTCCTGTCAGTCATTTTTCTTGCCGGTGCGTCCGGTCTTGTTCAGCACCGAGTTGAGTTCATCCAGCAGGTTTGATGGCATCATGCTCTGACCACCCAGAGCGGGTCGTTTCCCGACGGCCTTGCAGCCACTCTGAGCAGAAACGGGTGGCGGCATGGGCTGCAAGGGCCTAGACAGGGTTGGGGTAGGGACCCGCTGAGGCAGACAAACATCCACAGATGTTCTTCTCTGTGGGATATCTGGGGCCCTGATAAGGTTGCTGGGCTTCATGCAGTAGGATAAGGTGTTGCTCTTGAGGTGGAGCCCGACATCGTTGTTGGTTTTAGTGTCTACGTTTCCCACAGAAACAGTCCTCTCTGACAGCTGTGGGCAAACATGGAAGGTAAAGAAGAAGTTAAGTCAAGTGTTACTACCATTATTTCTGAGTTACTCTGTGTCCTTGATCTTACTGTAAATTCACATAAAGCCAAGTCACTGAAGCTACCTTCCTCTAATTAAAGAAATAACTGCAGTTTTTTACTGTAGTCATCCAGAATTTTTTTAATAACTCACAGACTTCGTCACCTGTTTGCTAGGGTTGTGGCTGGGTGCTGAGATCCTGCTTGCTTCTGTCACAGCTCCCCCTGTGGAGGATTTGTAATCTGCAGCTCCATTTGAGTTCTTTGAATAGAGGTCAGAACCGTACTGAAGACACACAGAAGAAGTTAGGATTTTTTTTTATTATTTTAAAAAAAAGGCATTGCAGATGCAAATGTGTGGATGGATCACCTGGGTGAGGATACTGCGCTCCATGGCAGCAGTCGGAGAGCTAAACTTTCTTTCATAATGTCTTCTCTGAATTCTCCGAGACCCCTCAGAGACCTGTGGAACTGTCTCTCTTTAACAAATCCTCATTTCATCACTACTTGGATCTGTCCTTGGACCTTTACACCCCTCTACAGTCCCTCCAACACTCAACACCATCCATTCCACCTTGTCTCAGAATGAGGCCCTCCATCGTCGGTTGCTATGGAAACTGCCGGAGCACAACGCTCACTATCAGGTAAAGGGAAAGGGGAAATCGAGAACACCAGAGTGCTCTCTGTCTACTTTCTCATCTACACTTTTCTCTCCATGCCCTTCCCACAAGTCCTGTGTCCTTCCCACAAGCCGACAATCCTGATGTTTAACGGATTTGGGAGGAGAATCCTAATATTTTTAGCCGGCTCCGGTCTGCTATAGATTTAGCTGTTGCAGAGCTAAGAGTGGCAATAAAACCTGAAATAAACACCTTTAAACAACAGACAAAAATTGCCTTCCATTTCAGATCAATCTCTCCTTGAAGGTGTTGCCCTTTTTGCTTGTGATCCCAAACGAAGGCACTAAAAGGCTTTTACAGTAAGCACCTGTGATAAACAACACTGTGCTGCAGACAGGTTCCCATAACAGAAGCCGAGCAGAGTGCTAATACTTGCGAAATGTGCTGAGCATACAGAGCTAGAGGGGTGGTGGAGGGGGGGGATCTCAGTTTGATCTTTCAATTTAGGCTGAGTGTGATACTCAAGTGTGGTCATTTGGTAGAAAACAGAGACACGTGCGCTTATTCTAGTCAGGAAACCGGATGATGTTTCGCAGCGGTGCATGTGAGAGTGAAAAATAATACAAGGATATGACACATCCGTTGGTGTTCTCCCTCCGTGTTTGCTTTGCCCTGCATTATTTATGTCATATGTGCTGTGTCAGCGACTGACAGCGACAACACTTTGCTCTATCTGGGGGGGCTAAGTACCACAATGTGATTGTTACAGTCGCCTTGACCTTATTCTCACAGCTTTTTCCACATAAAGTGATTTATGTTATTGCTGAGTGACCTCGAAAACTTTACAGTTCTCTCCCTGTTTATGTATTTCATCTGCCTAACAGCACAATAGGAATGGATGATCGGGGGGGGGGGGCAGGGGAAATATGATTTATCATATCTGCTTTTTCTGAGATATGGATTGTAAAAGATGATTTATGCCGTCTGTAATCAAGTGTATTTTTCATCCAAAAGAGAAAAAAAAGGTCAAAAAGACGCACATACTTCAGCATGAGGGCTTTTCTCACATCACCATACCTTCATCCTGATGATGTCCGTCACCCAGCTGACCTGCATCTCCCTCTTGTCGCAGCAGAAGTGCCTGAGGAGGAGGAGGGAGAGCACGGTCACATCGGTCACTCATTTCCACCTCGTTATGCTCGCGCTCGTTTTAAACAGGCGGCCGGATCGGGTGAGTCACAGGCCAGTTTTCCTCTGAGGGGGACACTTCAGTGATCACTGTAAATAGACTTGACTATAGGTACGCTTGCCACCATTACCTATGATTACAGGAATCTGCATAAGTAAAGTATCCCCCTTGTAGCAGTGATTAGCGCTGCAAGTAATAATCAGGGATGATGGTTTAAATAATGCCTGTCATCTATTCAGGACTGTACAGTATTCTCTTAGGAGCTATTTCTGGAGTTGGCTATTGTTGCCATGTACTGTACTCTAGAAATGTTATTATGAAGGCCTTCTAGGGAAAGTTGTAAGCACTTTCAACACAGACAGCCTCTGTTTATTTACATTTGATTTGAATCTACCAATCAGATCACACCGCTGCTGGCTGAACCACCGCAGGTACCCCACCTTACTCTGGGGTGCTTGCACGCTAATGTTTATTAGCACTCTTAGATTGTACGCATTTTGACAATTTAAGAGGATAAGATTGTTTGTTTGACTTGAAGTATCAGAGAGCTAGCAATAACCATGTGGCCAGTGGGTCGGTTTTGATATGAGAGTTTTATTTTGATGATTGATAATTGTTGCATGGTGTTGGAGTTATGTTTGATGTGTGTAAGTATGACTTATATGTGTTTGTAGTGGAGTCAGTGCAGTGTTTGTGTGTAATGGTTAGTACAGTGTTTTATGGCTTTTATTGTCGGGTGCATGCAAAAGCCCCAAAAAAAGGGGGCTGTGGGGTTGAAAGGGTTAAGATTATTTGGTTTACATCTTCAGAATGAGAGACAGCATCCTTCCTTACATGGGCAGTCTAGACTTAGGTAACAATTTTAGCAATGATGATATGTATTAGTAATATAACCAATTCATTAAAGTAACCTAAGAGCAAAAATAAAAAAATAATAATATTTGATAAAATCTATTATATAACATTTAAAAAGTGAAAGTTTTAACCTGTGTGACTTTTCAAGACTTGGAGATACTAAAATTAAGACTTAACTGTCAGCAGATGAAGCTGTGAATACAAATTAAATAAAGATTATAATTGTGTTTATAATGTTCACAGCCATGACCACTGCTGATATTTCTTAACTGCACTGATGTCGCCACTTAGATCAATACAAAGTACTTTAGCTTCAACTTTTTTTTTTTTTTTTTACCTTGCTGCAGCTTGATTCCTTCTATTTTGAAGAAATATACAGTGGAAAGGCTAAAAGTCAAACTCATGTATTATTGAAGTGTGAGACGTTCACTGGTGCTCACCATTGTTGTTTATCAGCGTAGACCGTGAAGCCCCAGCTGGAAAAAAAAAACAAAACAGACAAGAGTCAGATTTTCCTGCAAATCTAAACTTCCAGTGTCCCATATACTAATTTCATTTCCAGGGAGAGGTTATATAAGCATGTGAGGATGTGGACTTTTTTAAAAGTAAGACAGCAGAAGGTCAAAAACCTTTCCACAAAGCACTTAAGGAGGACAAAATCTGACTACAGACGTAAGGTGCTAAACAGTGGAATTAATTAAGTTAATTAGTGTGGTTTCAGCCCACATGTTTATGCATGAGCAGACATCAATATGCTCTGGGCCAAAGTGTACAATACACAGAGCACATGCTGCTCACCTATAAGCCTTCAAGTACGATTTGTACTTCAGAGACGGAAGAGATGTTGAACGTCTAAAAACGCGGGGAGAGAATTCATCTGTTGCCGCAGCTTATATAAATAAGGTTAATTGTACAACGCTTCAAGCTAAATAACCTGACCCTCGTCCCACAAGCTGATTTCTGTAGGCTTGGAAAATGTACACACACACACACACACACACACACGTATGTATGTATGTGTGAAAGAAGGCTTCTCAAGATGAAAAGACCACCTTCCAGGAGAATACACCTTCCCCAAAAACCTTCACAGCTGTGGCTGAAGAGGAGCAGAGGAAGAGTGGAAAGGAGGGAGGGGTGAGAACAAAGCGAGAAAGAAGAGTGTGTGTGTGTGTGTGTGTGTGCAGCCTGGAGCACCACTCCTGTGAGCCGATCCAGCCCTGCAGTAGGCCGCTCACAAATAGACCTCTTGCCTAATGAGGTACTGGAGCGCTGCCTCTTCTAACCCTCTCACTGTGAGTCTCTCCGTCCTCCTTAGCACTCCGTCTTTATTTCTTTTATACGCCATATTACTTTTCCCACAGCCCACTCAACAGTGTATCTATGATACCACGCAGCATCACTCTTTTCCTTCTGTGTCCCCCTCTCATCCAGTCACTGCCTCCGCCCCCCCGCTCCTGCTCCCTTCCTTGAGGACTGTGCAACAATTGCTGGCTTAGACTCATTTTTCACGCTCGAACTTTGGACATGGAGGGAAATTATGAGGAATTATAATTGGGTAATGTGAAACTCAGGGTTCATAAAAAGAAAAGGGAAAAAAAATCTCCTCTGTGTTTGACCAGCAAGAACTGCTGCAGGGTTGGCATGTGTCATAAATTACAATAATAGAAGATCATTAAAATAAAACAGTGGCACCCATGTTTTCTACTCTCGGAGGCAGTTTCATGATTTGTATTTGTTAAAACACGATTACGTTTAATCAATTTCATTACAGTGAAAAATAAGATGGGGTCAGAAGGGGCTCGGGTTTCCAAAACTTGTGGAGAGGGGAGAATATATCCCGGAATATACAGCGGACATGCCAACCAACGAGCGGCACGGCTAAATAATCACTCGTTTATCTTTAATAACTAAGAATGTATTCTAATGAGTGTAAATATGAATTATTATAAAGCTGCATCAACATTTTAAATGAGAAAAATAGCCTGAAAATATGTGAGGAGGGAAGAGAAAGAGTCCCAATGACCACAGGAAGTGATTCACAAACAGCTGTGTGTGTGTGATTTAACATCAGGGTGAAACAACTGTAAAATTGCTGCTACTGTTGTTTTCATGGCTGCACACAGAAAGAGAGACAAAGAGAGAGAGAGAGACCTGTTTTTGACATCTCAGTGTGGAAACTCTTCAGTGATGGAATCACAGCATAATGCAGCAAATGAATAAATGCACATTAAGTGCACTTTACAGCAGATGCACAGGCTATAAGGCAGAGTTTCTATTATCCAGCGACGATACACATTCACATTACATTTCAGATTGGTTTTGTCCACTTTCAGCGGTAATCTTGCCGACAGGATTATTGTACTTTCAGGATTTTTTTTTTTCAAACAGTTAACATGGAGCCTATGCAAATGAGCCATTTGTTAAAGAAAAAGGCTGCGCCTGTGCATACGTGTGTCCACATCTGTGCAGTTTGTGTTGATATGAAATGTGCCTGAGGTGTAATGAGTTCATTTTAAGAACCAACGACAATATCTTATCATAATTTAAGGTGTTATGACACACACACATATATATGCACAATTGATCTATACATGCATATTGAATATATAGATCCATTGTACATAAAACAATGGAAAACAGACAGCAATGATTTGGTTGTGTAGGAAAATTATGATGCCTTCTGGTCAAAGGCAGTAGTTCGTTTATAATGGAATTTAGTTACATGAATATGTTTCTGAGTAAGTTAATACTTAATAAATAGAACGAGTAAATTCATGTTAAATATGTTTAAAATATTTATGGTTTGAAGTTTGATCAGAGTGAGACATCTCTGGTACAAACCAAACAACAATCTTTGTTGTTTTTGTGTGTTTGGCAACGTGAGCGCTCGTACCTTGAACCTATCTTTGACGTACTTTCTCCAGCAATGTTGAGAAAAAGTGCTTGACTAAAATAAGGGAGAAAACGGCTAAAAGTGCCTGTGTCTTGGGAACATTTTTCTAATAACACTGTTCATCAAAGATTTTCAGTAAAACCAAGAAAAGCAAGCCTTGTCTGGAGACCTTCGTTTAGTTTGTTCGTGTACGTGGTGTGAGGACAGCACAAGAATAGTCCTTTACCTGGTTGGAGGTTTGAGCTTTTTCTTCAGGCCCAGGTAACATTTCACGCTCCTCAGTTGAACTGTTTTCTCTGCTTTGGTGCTCTGCAGGAATAAAAAAAAAGGTTAATATTTTAGATGAATAAATTATCTTTATCACAACACACCAATCAGTTTGAAGAGCTGCCAACACACCTCCTTTTCTAACCAACAAAGTAGAAGAGGACAAAATGAAGCGAATCACAATTATAGCTCGTCTCTGACACCTACACATCACAACCCGCAGCCCGCGTTCCCGTGTTTCATCCAACATAATTTGCACTAAATACAGACCTGGCAATAATTGCAGAGGCCATGGAATATCAATTAAATTCCTGTAACACTTCTAATTTCCTGTGCATTTACGCAGTAATTAGCTGCATTCTTGTGCAACCTGATACTTAAAAAAAGCTTTCAGCAAAAGTAACTCCGCCCCCCCCCCCCCCCCCCCCCCCCCCCCTAACACCACCACCACCTCCACCCCCCCAACTCGACTGCCAGAATTATTGCACCGCTATCAATTATTAACACTTTATTTTTTTGTTCACGAATTCCACATTACAACTGCAGATATGTGGTGAGAAGAAGCGCCCTCCAGGGAGCTCAGTCCTGCTGGTCCTCTCTGATTTGAAAAAAAAGATTGGGAAGTCCACTTTTATTTTCTTCCGTAATTTCAATACTTGGAACTTTGAAACCAACCAACATGTCTCCTAGGCCTAGTATATGTTCCATTCTAACACATTTTGGTATTCCTAAGATGCTTCATGACCTTTTTAGGTCCTTCTGTGTTGACACAGTGACAGCAGATTAGGTAAAAACAAAACTTACTTTTATGTCTTTGTAGAGCAGCAGCTTCTCTGCACACAGCGTAACATACTTGTCCTGGAACTTGTGCCCTGACAGCAGTTTGGAGGATCCATCACTGAACTTCAGACAGTCGCCCTTTGTGACCTGCTTTTGGTCTGATGCAAAAGATTAAACTGTTTTAAACACACAACCACAAACAGCTGAGCTTCGCTGGAACTTTGTATCACTTATTTTACTGACAAATTTAACTTCTCACTTGAAGTTATTTTAAGCAAACAGCAGCTGGCATGCTATTTTAGACACATCTTAATAACATTTACTTTATGCTAACTAACAGCCACTTCATTAGTTTTAGCCAAAACAATGATATTGTAACTTTTCCTTAGCGAATGTGTCTGAACAGCAGTTCATGGAGAAGGTTGAAGCAAGGCGTCTGGACTTGTAGAGTTTTCTTGAAGAAGTTTCGCTGCTCATCCAAGCAGCTTCATCAGTTCTTAACTGTTTGGTGGGGAAAAATGGTTTATATGTGGTGGAGGACCTCAGTGGGTGGGTCTCAGACTTGGATGAGCAGTGAAACTGCGAATTGGTGATTAAAGGGTTAAAATCCTGGGGGAAAATGATTTTTTCACTACTATTGAGCAGAACTGAAGTTAATTAAAAGGTCTATGCAAAAAAAATTCAAAAACATATTTATCTGATATATTTTTAAAACCGTTAAAGTTAGGGGACGTTTTTGTCCCGAACAACACATAAGGGTAGTGTTTGCGAACAGTGCATGAGGGTTAAGGCAGTATTTCTTGTTGTGACCGTTGCAGTCACATGTTGACAATGGCTGTACAGTGAAGCTGCTGTGAAGAGGTGAAGGCACAGAGTGCTTTGGACATAAGAAACATCCAGGTACACAGAGGAGGAGAGAAAAGGTGTAACTACGGAGACATTTATCACTGAGTGTGAGAAACCGATTCATCAGCTCAGCTTGTGAGCGGATGTTCAAACAACAACACATTCCTCAGACGAAGGAACCAAGTGAAATATATAAATGTGGCTATGATGTAAGTAATAAGACGAATAAACAACACTCTCTTCGCGGATTTGTACACTCACCTTTCTTATCAGCTGCTTTTTGTGCACCAGGAAATTTCTTTATAATAAGAAAAGCAGAGCTGGGGCAGTCCAAGGTGCTCCACTCCAAAACCTGCTCCAGAATCTTCTCACTGTGGTGCAATGGCCGCTCTGTTAGGACAGAAAAGACTGCGGGTCAGGCAGACAAAACAAAGCCGCGCTGCCCTCTGATTGCGTTTCGAATTAAAAATGCATGAAAGAAAAGCTCATATCATAAAAAACCATGAGTAATTCTACTTAACCGAATAACAAAATGATGTTGTTGTTCACCCCATTTTCATCACAGAACAGTTTAATTTATCTACAGCGTATCAGGACGTGATTATAAAAACACACTCATGTGCAAAATAGACCTATTATCTCTTCCTAATTGGCGAACAGGGTACATGCTATCAGCCAAAATAAAAAAAAAGCAGATAATTTGTGTACCACCACCCCTGCTCCGATGCCTCCATCTCAACACTCCCCCTGTTTTTCATAACCGAAGGAGGTAAAAGGAGCCACAGCAGCATAACTTATTCATAATGGTGGGCTTATCTCCTCTCTGGAATCTCTGCAGACCCAGACCGTGGAATTAGTTCCTCATTTCCCCAACAAATATTAGCTCCCCCCCCTTTTCTGCCTATTGTCCTCGATAACAGTGTTTATCTGTAGCTATCCTCCAAAATGGCTAATTAACGCACCTTCCCTCCCTTCCTTTATGGTTTTACGAGCAAAACCTGTCACGCTACCCCGCCTTCCAAATGGCTTGACTGTTTACTCTTCAACAGACGTATTGTTTTGGCACAAAAAATATGCTGAACCGACAGCAAATGTATTCAGTATTCAACAACACACCGTCATTTTTTTTTAAGGGAGGAGGAGGACGCCGTGTCCTCTGTAACTTTTTGTAAAGAGAAAAACAAATGGTGAGAGCGAGGTGTAAACTCTCAGTGAACTGATGAGAAGTGAGCACGGGGGGGACGGCCAGCTAAGCAACTTTTTTTTTTTTGCGACAAAGCTCAACTTTGACTTCCCCTTGCTCGCTCCTTCCCGCTGCACAGCGATCAAATGCGGGAGTGTGTGTGTGTGTGTGAAGCTTGAGGTGTCACTGGTGCATATTAATGCGAGACGAGGAGGGTCAGCTCTCCGGGTTGATCATGCAAAAAAAAAGAAAAAAAGATGAAGGTAATTCATGACATATGATGGCAAAGATGATTAATTAATGTGCATATCATCAAACTGACGACGCTCGGCTAATTTCTGCAGTGTGCCGCCACGTTTCGCAGATGCTGGTTCATTAGAGACAGGGAGCATAATCCCCTTACATGGGAGGATGTGTGAACTTTTGCATATGCTCTGAATGAAAATAGCATCATAAATGTAAAATGATACGACACTAATTGGATGAATACAGTTGAATGCTTTGTCACGTGTTGGTCCAGATTTAAATGCAACAAGTGTTCAATGATTAAAACTCCAGAAAGCCATGAATGCATCATCATAAAGATCAGTACAGCCAGCACTTCAATTAAAACAATAAATGACTTCTTGACCCTTTCATTTAACAAATAAGGAAGAATTGAGTTGTTACCAAAGACGCTTTTGTACTTGATTAAAATAAGATGCCTGTTTAATTTCTTCAAATGGATTCTAAGAAGTGCTAATTATTTAAGAGGGTTATTGTGCAAGCTTGAATTATCCTTGGTGAAAAAAAAAACCACATGTTGCCTTTTACAAGAAATTTCAGCATTGATTAATGTGCACTGAAACAGCAGGGACTGACTATAATTTATAGTAAAAGCAATTAGACTTCAAGCACACACTGCTGGGGACAAAAAAAAAGCCCATTTACAAATTTTTGCACAAAGCGTGAGATCAGGGCGCAACACAAAGGGCGTGTATATTAAAGACCTGTAAGACACACATAAATAAGCCTTTGGCCATAAATTTACATGCTTAAATGATGCTGAGACCTTTTGTTTGTTTATGTTGTTTGTTTACACGTGCCAAAAAGCGCAGTTTCTCAAATGGCCACTTGAGGGTGGCTACAAAAGTGAGTCATTCCCTAGAAGACCTCTGTGGTAGAACTTCATAACAGAAAAAAAAAACATGTTCATGGCTGGAAACAAAGAGCTGTGTGTCATTTCAGGGGCATTTCATGGCCGTCCATTTGTCAAACATGAGGATCTGACCTATAGAGGATGTCCTAATAGAGCAACTATTAGCATACAATCTTTGGACAGAGAGGGTCACCAAGTGTGCACCTGTTAGATGCTTTTAGATGTGACACAATCGGCCCTCAGATGCTGCATCGACGCAATAAAATAAAGAAAGAAAGAAAGAAAAGACAGATTTTTTTGTTACTTGCTCTAAACTAGTGATTTTTTATTTTTATATTCTTTATATTCTAATTTAATCTTTCTAATATAGCAAAACAAATGCAACAGTGTCAATTGGGAAAGTCTCAGCTTTCATTTGGCGCCTTGTTCATTTGTGTGACTTGAAGTATCAGAGAGCTAGCAATAACCATGTGGCAAGTGGGTCGACTTTGATATGAGAGTTTGATTTTGATGATCGATAATTGATTTGCATGGTGTTGGAGTTATGTCTGATGTGTGTAAATATGGCCTATATATGCTTGTAGTAGAGTTTCTTCTGTTTAATTTGATATGCAATGTGATTGTTTTTTTTTACATGGTTAGTGCAGTGTTACATGGTTTTTACTGTTGGGTGCCTGCAAAAGCCCCCAAAAATGTGGGCTGTTGGGTTGAATTGAGTTGGTTCATTTTAGGAGATAACCATGGATCCCGTTCTCTGCAGGAAGTGTATAGATTTGAACGATGTGATGAATTCAAAGTCCTGCTTACCCAGCTCTCCATTTTCAATGACTTCAAAGGTGGTCCAGAAGTCGTCAGCGCTGAAGGCAATGTTCCTCATACTCAGCGTGGCTTCTACTAGCTCCATGGGTCGCATACTGGGAGACACCTAACGCAAAAAAGCGAGAAACAAAGTGAGCACAACCAGAGCATACGCTCTGTGGATCAATATCACTACCTTCAACCATTTTGACAAGCCATTCCGTATTTAACACAGATCTCGATGTGCACCTATTCTTTGTTAAGTCATGTAAATGTGCTACTCTCCTTCTTCACATAGTGAAAATAGAAAAGTCAAACTGTGCAGCTGAGCGCTCTTCTTTAACCCTATCCCCATCCTGCTGCTGCCCGACCTGTGAAAAACAGCCTGTAACCTAGCTCGGCCTGCGTGCTTTGTAAAATGCAATTACTCACACAATTAAATCAGACATTTCTTTGATTAGTTTGCTTTCGATCTATTTCAGTGGTGTTAATCCCATCAGATTAAACCACGGATGTCTCGGCCCCATTCTATCAACCTCTCCACCTCTCACTCTACCCACCCTGCTTCACCTTACAACCAGGGCCTGTGGGGGAAGCAGGTGCACACACACACACACACACACACCTGCAGAGGGTACAGTAAAACACACACACACACACGCCTGCAGAGGGTACATTAAAACACACACACACACACACGCCTGCAGAGGGTACATTAAAACACACACACACACACCTTGATTAAACAGCATTTCTCTGGCTCTTTCTTTTCCAGGTACACCTCAAAGATCAGGTCCCCCGCTGGATAGAACTAGAGACAGACAAATAAAGAAGAAGAAAAAAAAACACATGATCACTTGCAGCAACTGGAATATTTTTTTTCTGTATTTCTGCTCCAGCGTGGCCTGAATCTAAACGGAGAGAAGTAAGAAAACCAAAGGTCAGGTTTTTTTTCTCTGTGGAGCTGGAAGCAAACGGAACCCTGGTAGCGATAATAGAATGCAAACCCTGGCTAAATAAAGAGAAAGCGTGTGAGACAGAAACACTCTGAAAAAGGTGGGAGTGTCGGGTGAATGTTTCACCTACACCAGCACTGTAATGCCATCTTCAGGTGTTAACTTCAAGTGTGCTGTCAGTTTAAAAATGTTTGGAAGACAACAAAGATGTCAAGAGTGGGGTGGCGATGGTGCCTTCACAGACACTTTTATATTTTAGGAATCTGGTCTAAGTAAATATCTACCACACAACAGAAAAATCCACGTCTGGTTCCTATTGTAGAAACCACTCACTGTTTGTATGTTAATGGTTAAAGGTTCAACAACGGCATTTAACGAAAAATTAACTGAAATATCAGCTATGATGGGAAGTCAATCACATGTAATACCATGTTGTACCACAAGGTGTACAACGTGAATGAAGCTAAGATCTCAGGGCTCACACTGGTTGGTTGTTGGATGATTTCTACTGTATGTTCTTGACTAGGGATGTCCCGATCAGATTTATTTTTTTTGCCCTCGAGTCCGAGTCATTTGATTTTGAGTATAGTAGCCGATACTGAGTCCCGATCCGATACCGTTAGGTATTTACAGTGGCAGGTCACTTATTGCGATCATTTGTGCACTCTTGGCTGTGCTGTCCTGCACCTTCGTGCTGCCACGGGGCATTTTTTCTCTCCTCTTCAACCCTATTACCTGTTATTGCTTTTGCAAAAAAGCAAAACTGTGCACAAAAAACCTGTGAAAAAAAGTGACAATCACACCCCTAAACCACAAACCAGAGTCATTGATAGCCCTAATACATATATATCCGATTCCGATCGAGTCTGAAACCACGCAATCGGGCCCGATTTCTGATCATGTGATCGGATCTGGACATTCCTAGTTCAAACTGTCTGGTTTTAACACTGCAAAAAAAAACGTAACCTAAGAAACACAAACATCATTGAACAAAACAAAAGGCTTTTTTTTTCAACTTTTTGCATGTTAAATGTTTAGACATTAATCTTAGAGGGGCAGTTTATCCAAAAGTTAAATGTATTGTTGTAGTTTTCAGGGCTGTATATCTATCCGAGTACCATTTTTTCCATTAAATTGTAGAAAATGCAAAAATTGCCAAGAACTTGTCACTTCTTGAACTTTGAACAGATCCGAGCTCGGGCATTCCTTGCTTCCATTCCAAATGCTAATTTTATCTGAACTTCAGTTTGATGCAGCTCCAAACTTCACACTAAGATATGAGAGGGCATTTTAGGATTAACAGTAGAACACACAAGAAAATAATTGCTTTGGTCATTTTTAAACATGTGCAGAGAACAGATGGTTAATGCAGAGTTTTTTTTTTTTTAACTTAATTTGACCAATGAAAAATTCTGCCTGCACTCAAGAGGTCAAATTCTCATTTTTACTTAACCAAAAAAACACCATTCTCTGTTAAGGGAAGGTGTGAAAATGTATATTTGTGTTTTTAAAGTGGTGCTATGGCACTGACCCAACAATCTGTCCTTAGAAAATGAACAACTAAAGTGAGCATGAAACAGTGTCTTTTCCCTCAGCGATCTAGAAGTGACAGTAACTTTTTCATTGTCATTTAAATGTGCAGGTGAACTGAGGTCCATTATTGGTTTGAGCTGGAAGAACTATCGCATGATAAAGAGGGAGGAAGCCACTTCTGACTCCCGAGCCCTAAAAAGACATGGAAATTACAGTCATTCAAACCAATGGAGTGAAAGCTGTAATTGTGAAAATGTCATACACAGCTATGGGGGCCTTTCTTTTGCTTTGCTCTTTACACTTTTCTTCCAACCCCTTCATTGTCATGTGATGCAGGAGGAGCAGGCACGTTACAAACATCGACACACTTTGTCAGAGAAAAGAAGATTTTTTCTATATTTTCCATTGCTTTTGTGTGTTTTGGCTGTAAACATGAGGCACGACATTACCTTACACCTCATTATATTGCTGATTTACTTCCTCCATAAGTATGGCCATCCTCTCCACTCACAGGATGCCTTCTCGCCATTCTCCATGTTTAAAAGACGAGGTCAGAACCTTCACCTGTCGGGCTCAAGCCCTCTGAGACACTGAGCTTCCTGCAAATGTCAAAAGCACATGTTTCCTTGGTATTCGAGTGCAAACCCAGGAGCCCTTTGTTCAGTGAAGCCTTCATTATGTGCTTTAACTTTTGCCCAGGCTGAATGGTTCAATCTTCTCATCTGGAATTGATGGACATGTCAGTGCGATGGCCGACTGTTCTGCTACATGTTAAAAAATGGACGGATCACCATGGAATTTTGTCCACTGCTGATACTTTTGGTCAATGACGTTCCCATTAACATCAATGGAACATAAATTGTAGCACTAATCAACATACAGTACTATGCTAAGATGAACACTGTATGCCAAAGTACAACTTCAATGAGAAAAGAGAAACTCATCAAGTATTGATCTTTGGTCAGCCCACCGAGTGGCTATTATAAGGGCCTAATATGCTATCACCTATTCTGGTCAGACACATACAGATTACACAGATTTCAAAGGTGTTGCATTGCTTGTGGAAGTGCAAGCTGAGATCTGTCACCATGGTAACCCAGAAAAAAAAATGTTTTTTCCTAAACTGAACTGACAATTTTTGTTTTGCCTAAACCTAGCCAAAGCACTGTGAGCAATAAAAGTAAATGGAAAAAAAGCAGCAAACAGCAGACACACAGGATCCAAACCTAAGTGAAGAAAAAAGTGTTGCACAAAAATCTCACACATTTTAACTCAAAGTTGCCTAACAAAGTAAATCTTAGCAGACTGAAGTGCTGTTTTACATGACAGCTTACATAAACCTGTGGCACACACCGCATAAATAAACTGCATGCATACATAACTGAAGCGACAGCAGCCTTTATAAAGGGGCTGGAAATTACATTCTCTACCATTTTTTAAATATATTTCTAGAAGTTAAGAGCTACTAGAAGTCAGCTTTTGGACATTTTGAGTTTACAGCTCAGTAGTCTTCTCTTTGTGCTCCCTGCAGCCATGGTGCCACAAAATGAGATGATCAATGTAACATTAAATGACTTTAAGCAATCTTATAGTTGTTCCTTCAACAGAAGAGATGCGTAATTACACTTAAATTATGAAGACTGTTAAGAACGTTCATGTTTTTAAACCTTAAAATTCACATTCAAAAGCCGAATGTCATCCCCCGTTTTCACCTCAGACAGCTTTATAATAGACTTTCCACTGAGTAACCCCTCATGCCCGACAGCAGCAGTCATGTTCTGAAACCCCACGGAGAAGGTGGAGAGGAGAAAAGAAGAGGAAGGCGGGGGTAGAGAGGAGCGTAAACAACTTATTTCAGATTTCAACAACACCAAGCGCCATGTGATTTCATTTTTTTTTTTTTTTACCCCCCCAGTTATCTGAACCAAATGTTTTTCTCGGCTGAGTCATCCAGGCATAAAGTACCTGCCGTAAAGGTTAACAGGAACAAAGCCCTCTTTTCCCTCACCCGCCTGTTTCTGCCTCCTCCACCTCCCCTCCACCTTTATTTCTGCCAGAAAAACAGGAAACCTGTTCAAATGAGAGTCCCTGATGCATGCAGGCAAATCAATGCACACATACACACACACACACATACACACACTGGTGATTTCCAATTGTGGGTCGACTTACTGTTGTGTCCTTCTTGTCGTTCCAGCGAGTGATGAAACTGTTCTCTCTCTCCATCTGTTGCACCTGGTCTTCATTGACCTGTTGGAAACATCACAAAAAAACACAATCCAAACTCAGCCACTGAAAAACTTTCTGATCAACTTCCTTAGATAGAAATCGTGCAGCCATTTTTAATAAGAGCAGATTAAACCAGGAGGAAAGGTATCACGTGCAGACGGGAGAAGTGGGTCGTTCAGCAGTCACTTCTAAAAAGTCATTTCAAAAGAGAAAGTTGGCTGTGAGTGTCTGACACAGCTCAGCATCGTGTGAATACTCCTTTCTTTCACAAAGCTCTGTGTGGGAAATGACATTTTTTTGTTCCAGCTTTTCTTTTTTTTTAACATCATTATCATTTTCAGAGAACAATTTGCTTTGTTAGACTTATACGAATGGCAGAGAAGATTGTGGGGAGGAAGGAAAAAAAAAAAAAAACTCACAACACACATGGTGTGTGTGTTTAGGCCTGATAATGGGGCCCCGTCGACGACATCCGGCACAGAACTGGCGCTTTAATTAGCGAGACGTCTCACTCGCTTTATGTCGCAGCGCGAGTGTATTCACTACTATTGGGCTCATGATTGGTTGAGCTAAATGGCTATTTGTCATGCGAATGATGGCGTCCCGAACCGATTTGGAGTCAATGCTCCTCCTTTTAACGTCAGAACAAGAGGGATCCAGGCATTCCGCTGGGAATTAGCAGTCACTCCGGCACTGCGTATCCCCATAAAGCCAGGCAGCTCTCCAAGGGTAACACTGATCCCCTGCACCCCCTACTCACCCATCCACACATCAGCAAAGTCAAGCCTGTTGTGGAGATTTGGCAACAACAATTTTGCTCCCCAGATGGTTGCAATAAGTATAAATAAAGTCATGCTAGTGTAGATATGCAATAATATGGTAACATCTGGAAGTTTCTGTTGTTGTCTGGAGTGATTCAATATACAGTACACCCCATACTGTTCTTCCAAGGACCAGCAGGAACAAGTAAGTATTATAAATTCTGAATAGCTGTATACATTACAGAGTGAGTTAAAATTTAAAAATACATCCTTTAAAAGGGGCATTCCGCTAATTTTACACATAAAGTCCAGTTTATTCATCCAGAGGATTTAGTGCAGTTATGTTGACTTAATACATGACCTTTAATCACAGCTAAAATTAGTTAGACAGCAACAACAACAACACACACATTAAATGAGACAGCTCAGTCTTGAGGAATAAATCTAATTTTCTTTTTCCACTTATATATTTCTATATCACTGCTTCCTGCACACATATAAGAACAGCCTGGCCTTGTTCCGCCTTGAGCCAGAGATGTCCAAGATTCCAGTCTTACTTTTTTTGTTGTTCTGGGTGACCTGTTTTTAATATGATCTGCTGTTTTCTGGAGGTGTGTGCAGTTGGCAAAGACACACTGAATGGAAATAATACCAAACATACCAACACTTATTTTGTTTACTTCTCTTACTTAACGCAGTTTGTGTGTTTATGCGATAAAAAAAAAAAAAGACTGTTATCTACTTTATGGCAGGAGTAACCGAGATTAATGCAACTCTGTCACAATCAAGACAAAAAAGCAGAATAAATGAAGAGTTTGACTCACACTGAAGAGTGCAATGTAGTTGCTGATTAGGTCGTGGACCACGCTAATTTCCTGCGGAGTTGGTCCTTGAGTCTGGAAGAAGCAGGAGGAGAAGACGGAGGCCAGTTTTTCACTTGTCATGAGGTTTAGGTGAGAACACTGCTGAATCCTGCAACAAAAATAAAAAGCATAACCATCCCCACACTCTCATATATACTTAACAAGTGTGCACACTAACAAAAATGTGAGGCCTTGGTTCATTTAAACAGTTGGATTTGTCTCATTTATTAACGGGCTACAATTTATAACTAGACACTTCCACAAAAGAAAAAGGTGAAAGAACTCAGAATTCAACACCATCAGTAAATAACTAGCTGAGAATAAAAGCAGGCAAAGACAGCACCACTTCAACTGTATGTCGGCTCATTGCCTGAATTTCTATTAATGAGAGCCACACGTTTTGCACTTTATATCAAACAAATACGACCAGCGACTTCACGTCTACATCAAGCTGAAAATAGGCGCTACATAAATTAAATGATAATGCTTTGTACAGATACAAAGTACACACATACACACAGTGCTCTAAGAAGAGTAAACACATGTGCTGTTTATTGACACTATGTTCTGGTATCTTCAGAATGCTTTAACATTGACCTTTATCTAGTACAAACTATAAATGTGTCTGCAGTGTGAGCCAGTGTGTGTGTGTTCGTACCTGTACAGATGCTGCAGCAGGGCTTTGAGAGTTGACCTGTTTATCTTGGGTAAACTCTCGATGAAGGTGGAGTACTTCTTCACTCTCTGCTGCTTGTCTTTCGTATCTGAAACAAATTCACATAAAAAATGAGAAATATATATTTAAATATAACTTTATACTTAAAATAAATAAAATAAATGAGTATGCACTCCGTTTAAACTTGATTTATACAATTGGTATATATGATCCACAGATATAGATGAGCTCTATGTATCACTGCTGCAATGATGAAGTTTGAATGAAGCCACAGTTTGGTAGAACCAAGCGGCAACATCCAGAGCTGAGGCATGAAGCCAACTCACTCATTTCAGTCATAGCAGGAAATTACACATAACTGTGGGTGTGACGGCTTTTGAGTGACAGACAGGTGTTGTGTTACAGCGTGAGCTTCCCGCTCTGGCAGCTGCGCACTGCCTTAGCTCCACTGCTGCTCCACCTCTGCCATGATGGCAATGGTCGAGAGACATGAGGGTTAAATTGTGTTCGGTCAGGCCTTAGCTCAGTTTGTATCATCAGGTGTCTTAATTACAGTTCCAATGTATTTGCTTTATTCAACAGGTTGTGGATTAGACTGCGTCCTTGGCTAAGGGTGAAGACAAGATGCTGCATTTGAAGACTTCAGGTCCTGCCTTTACAGACAGACAGCTCATTGACATCTCACATACCCAGAGCCGACACCCAGTATGGATAGAGCTCCTTGGTCAGCAGCGCGTCCTCCACCTCGGATAAGAAGCTCTTCAACGTGTCCGTTATGTCCTCGAGGTTGTGCTCCTTCTTCCTCAGCTTCACATTACGGGCGTCACAGGCGAACTTCTCCACCAGGAGAGCCACTCGACCAGGATCCCCGGGCCTCTGGTAGACTCCCTCCTGACACAGACCTGGGTGGGTTGGGATGAATAACGTAAACAGGCTGGAGATGGCTATACAATCAGTCCAGTTGTGTGAATTACCATTACATAAGCACATTTGAATCTAAAGTACAGGTGGTATAAAATTGCCAGTGCAAGGTATATTAACCTTCTGTTCTTTTTCCACAGTTAACTTTTTATTCCAGTCCCTCATTACAGTGCAACACTACTTATCATGAACATGTAGAGTCCCCACTTCTCCATTTATCATGCATTACTGAGGCAACAGACACTGTAATTTAGACTTTGTGTGCATATGTGTGTGTGTTTTGGATGGAGCAATCCGACAGTAACAGCACAGGGAAAAAAAGTTTCTCCATTTCTAAAAATATGGGGAATAAAAAAGAAAGAGAGAGAGAGAGAGATAGGATAATGCCACAGCTTTATGCCAGACGACATTAGAAAGCATGAAATTCTCATCACAACGCAGCCGTACTGGATGAATCAGCTCCTCAAGGGGAAATCGTAATAATAGTCACGCAGAAGTTATTTTCTCAAACTTTTTTTCTTCCTTTCCTGCAGATAAATATAATAAAAACTCACCGTACTGAGTGACAAAGGCGATGCAGCTGTCGACTATAATGGGAACACCGTTTTTAGTCAGCTGTTGGTCGCTGAGCGCTTTGCTGTCTGTGCCAGCGGCCAGTGTGATGGCAGAGTACCACAGTGTAAAGTCCATCTTGTTGAAGCCATGGATATAAACTGTTCTAAAAACACAGAGGGAGAAAAAAAGGGTCAATATTAATGAACAATGCCACAACGTATTTTCCACTAACAATATGTTTGAGATCTAAAGTGCATATATTTTTGGAATGGCCCTGCAAAGTCATTAAATAAACAACCAAGCAAGATTAAAAGAATCCAAAAGCACTTCTAAAGAACACACATCTATAAACAACCGCCGCTTTCCCACGAGGTTTGATCAAAAAACACACAAGCGAACTGCAATTAATGAGTAAGCACAAAGTCTGGATGCATTTCTCTAAAAGGTAGCCTAAAACTGTAAGCTTGTGCCACTTGCTCATTGCTCCACTCTCACACAAGCAGGCTTTAATTACCTTGGATGGTTTACAGTAGGTGAAGTGCATTTTTTGGACTTAACAAGACAAAAGGAACAGTCAAAACTAACAGTCCTGCATAATGCATAGCATGGCTGTATCACAAATATGTTGCCAATTAGCACACCTTTTTTTTTTATTTTCATACCTTCCACACTCCACCATCAGCAGGACTTGGAGCTTATCCTCACCCTCGGTTTGCGTAGACACAGCTGGGAAGGGACAAATTGAACAAAAGTGTTGAAAAAAATGCAGATGACAAAATCTAAAAGAGCAACTCATTCTGCGCTAATGCGAAGTAATGTGATGGGGACGGTTTAGATCTGACATTTGCGGTTGTCAGAAGAAAAACTTTTTTTTTTCTCTCCCCCTCCAGAAGTTGATGCATTCATTACCCCTCACTGAAAGGTCTCCATTCTCTTAACTTTCAAGTCAATCAAACAGCACACAGCACAATATGTCTAGACACATCAGACGAGTCTTTTCTATATATGTGCAAACATACAATAGAGAGGAAAGCCAGAAAACAGTAAAGTAGTAGAAAAGGCCAAATCCATTTCAATGGAGGTAATAGCTTTTACTTGTTGTCTCAAATAGGAGAGGGAAGTGCTGCATAAGCACTGGTGCCATTTGTCACTAAGCTTTACATAAATGCAGCTTAGACTGGCTACACACTGGAGGACTGTGGCTGTGTCCAAAAGCACTGTCTAATAACTAAATATGGCCTTCGCCTTTTTCAAGTGCTGTCTGATGTGTAGTGAGAATGTTTAGATCCCATTTAGTGCCCTCAGTGTATCCCACAATGGATGATGAAAAGCTGTGTCCAACCAATGTAGTTTATTTAGCACATTTTATTTGCTACAGCAGTGACCATTGACAGTAAAAACTATGGACAGAGCTTCTGTGATGTCACCCACTTGTTTCTGAAGAGCCGTTTTAAGGCTCGGTGGGAGGCTCCGGGACGCTCTGACCACCGCCATGTTGGCAGCATCACAGTCCGCCAACACTCCAAATACGGACAAAGAGGAAGGGCACGAGCGGAGTTGAGGAGGTCGGGCGATCGTTGAAGCAGGAAACTCGCGCTGTGATACGGCAACTGCCTGTCACTCAAGCGGCAACGCCCATGATTACGTGAAATTATGGGCGTAATAGTCCAAATATAATAAAAACAAGTGATTTCTTGAGTTCAAATTCACCCCCCGTACAAGTGATACTAAAACAACCTATCATTTAAGACCAGAATGGTTTTTGGTACCAGGCTGTAAACATTTCTGCTGTGAAGTCGGCCATTTTAACATGGGAGTCTATGGGAAATGACTCGCTTCTGGAGCCAGCCCCCAGTGGTTGCAGCATGAACTACAAGTTTTGACACTTCCGCATGGGCTTCAAGTCTGAGCCCCGAAGGTTGCCACTTGGCAGTGACGTAATTAAGGCCCCGTTCACACTGGGGAAAAAATGTGGCTTAAGCAGGATTTGGCCGCATCCAGATCAATCCAGATGTGTTTTTTTCCGAGTGTGAACACCTCCAATCCAGCTGAATCCAGTTTGATTTCAAGCCGGCTAGATCCACCCTCGAGAGGTGAATTTAGCAGGATTGGCTCAAATGTGGCTCAGGTGTGAACGCAAATGTGGCTAGCGAATCCGGCTTGCCACATTATTAGCCATATTACGAGGCGCCACCTAGTGGTTTGGAGAACAGCAAACACGCTGGATGAAGCCGGATTGAGTGTGGACACAACTGTGTGCTAGCCAGATTTGAAAATAGGTCTGAACGCATCCAGCTTAAAGGCTGTCTGGGCTCAATCCTACTCTAGCTGGAATGCCTTTCTCCAGTGTGAACGGGGCCTAACACCAACAAAGGTAGTGTCCTAAAATGTCCTTCCAATGAGTTCACTGTATGCTGGCCTACACTGAACTCCCCATATGGGGAGTAGGGGGAAGGAAGTGAGTGAGTGACACAGCCCTTATGAGATTTGTGCCCTAATGATCAGATGGAGGTGGCCCAATGCAAGGTGTGGAGTTAATGCAATATTTTCAATTGAGTTGGAGCGTCCTGGTTTGACCCCAGATGTGGCAAAACCATGAAACATTACCAACAAGATGCTGTCTTGAATTCACAGCTCACAAACATGGCTGCAACAAAAAACACACTATACTATCGTCTCAGCCAGGATTTCAAATATTTTTATCTTGCTGCAAGGGGCTGACAACTGACAACCCTGAAGTCCCATCTGATGTCCTTTTTGGAATCACAATAGGGAATGGTGGTCTCACGGTCTGGGATGAACCATCAGGATTATAATGTTTATAATCCTACGTCTGCCGTCTCCCATGTTTTTAAAAAATCTGTCAATGTTATGAAAAATCCTTTAGTGTGTATCCAGCTTAAACAACACTGCACTGTGCGCAGAACATAGTTACCAACATTCTTCATCTGAACAATCAATCTGAATAAGTGTGAAAGATACAAAAACACTGGGCTCAGGGACTCAAAAGCTCTGCCATAATCTCTTCTGGGGCTTCAAACAGCTGCTTGGATCATGGCAACAATCGCACACAACACAGAGAAAGTACAAAAAAAAAAAAAGATATGAGGCTCTGCACAAATCTCCTAGCAACAACATCTGGCACTTTTATCACACTCAAGCACAGGCAGTGTTCAAATAGTGAAAGGAAGGATAAAAAAATAAAACATAGAAACCAGAAGCAAGACTTCACCTTAATAAACTGTTGATTTTCAGAGACTGACTGAGACATGAACAACGCAACAATAATGAGTGAGTAGTCAGTGATAACAAGCTTCTACAGTGTACACACGGCACTCATCTTTATGCTAAGCTACCATATTTACCCCAGTCTGTATGCAAACAGCATACAGTAGCATGCAAAAAAGTTTTAAAGGCGTAGACATGACATGCAAAATGTCACCAAAATTGCGTGCTATTTACACACAACTCCATGATAACAGGTTAATTTTAAAGACGAGTATTAGAGTTTTTGACCTGCATGTTATCATGACATTGTGTGTAAACAGCGCCCCCTTTTGGTCACATTTTACATGTTATATCCATTGACAGTAAAAACAATGGACATAGCTTCCGTGACATCTCTTGTTTGTTTCTGATGAGCCATTTTGAGGCTCGGTGGGAGGCTCCGGGATGCTCCGACCGCCGCCATGTTGGCAGCGTCACGTCTGCCAAAACTCCAAATATGGACAAAAAGGGGGAGCACAAGCAGAGTTTAGGGGGGGGCGGGTGATCATGAAAGCAGGAAACTCGCGCTGTGATACACCGCCTGTCACTCAAAGCGGCAACGGCCATAATTAAGAGTAAAGTCTGTGAGTTATAAAATGAGTGAGTTATAAAAAAAACATTAGAAGAGAACCTATCATCTGAGACCAGAGTGTTTTTTTGTACCAGGCTGTAAAAATGTTCATTTCTGCTGTGAAGTCGGCCATTTTAACATGGGAGTCTATGGGAAATGACTCGCTTCTGGAGCCAGCCCCCAGTGGTTGCAGCGTGAACTACACATTTTGAGACTTCCGCATGGGCTTCAAGTCTGAGCCCCGAAGGTTGCTGCTTGATTATATCTGAGCTTTTTGAGATTTGTGCATACATAGGGCCAGCTGGGTTTAACACTAAATGGCATAAAATCATTTGTAATTGGCATTACGCTCACATTGCATCCAAGAATGTGTGCTATTACACATAATTACCAACAGCACGGGAGCTGTACCCCTCTGATACCAGTCTTTAGCTGCGGTAATCATATTTAACCATACTATTATAACAGTACGCAAAATTCATAGGCATAAACTACGCTTATATTTACATGCAATTTTTATAACAATCTAACAAATCCTAAGCTTAACTGTTTGTCATAGCATGTCACTTAAGGCTGTAAAATAACACACAAAAGAAGAACGCACACATGTTGCTTTGCCTCTGTGCCGTTCCTGAGATACTGCATTTATTAGAAAGAAGCAGACAGACACAGCTGTTGCTAAAAATGTAAACTGGAGCATGTGTGGACAGTTTGCCTCCTATGTGCTGTATATCTTCAATGGGTAACTTCACAAAGATCACATTACAGAGAAAACTATACTTTTGTTTAATTTCCTTTACCGAATCATCATAAAAACACTGATTGGCACAAGTTAGAGAGACAATTCTTCTATAAGCCTTTGTATACTGAGCTAAACAGCAAAAACTATTAATCCCCAAAAGTCTCGTTTGAATAATTTGCTGTTTTATTTCCATTGGCAGATTTTCAAGGGCGCAGTATTTCATTCTGATCCAAACAACATGAAGAAAGCGGAGAACTTCAGAGGCCGATATTGACTTGAGAGAGGTTTATTAACAGTTTTATCAGGTAGATGCAAAACACTTGTCATAGTCGTTTGAACAAACACACAGCAATCCTCTTTCATCCATCTTAAAGCTCAGTAGGACTTTTTTAATTACTTAATATGTTTGTGTGATAAGGAACTAAATCTGCGGCCTTGTTCTTCCCATAATTTGTATGAGCTTCCAGGGAGAGGTTTTCATGATGTTTTTCTTCTTAAAATTAGACTTCTCAGTGCATTTTTTTGAGAAGTATTATGTGTTAACCTCGCATTGGGCTATTACCGGCCCATCTCTGCAAGGTCCTGGGTATAATTACCCAATAAACAAAAAAAGGAAAATCTACTGATGGATGTGTTCCAGTCATGCTAGATGGATGGTGCAGGTGCAGGATTGTTTTTTATTATTATTTTTATAATTTAGTGGATGGTTTCATGAGTAACACAGCCCGCTGCTTAGCTTTGTGATGATGTATTTTTTCCTTGTATTATTTATTATTAGTGGGAGTTTGTTTCTGTGAAACATTAGTAAAGGCTAAATCCTGCATTGTTTACATCCACATTAATAAGCAACGTTTTTCAAGATTAGCTTAAATGAGTGTGTTCTATAAAAATGCACATCCTACACCCCAGTAGTTGACCGTAAACACGTTTATTTCTACCTGCCTGGTGTCCAATACAATCCTGTTTATCACACCATGTACACACTATCCTCCTTTTGGAGAAGAGAAATTTGTGCCAACAGTAATTACAGGAAATATGAATTTATCCAGATTTGGCAGTCACTTATCGTATAACAGAATGTGGATTATCAGTGTCAGTTCTTGCTCTTTCTTCATGTGTTAACTATGATTGCTACACTGTATCTTGAATTTGGCTTTAAAGGAACCTCAGACTGGACCCACTGCTAAATATGCTGGACTGCAGGCTTCTTCCTGATGCCTATCTTAATTTTTAGATGATTGAGCAGGGCAACAGGATTAACTTTTTTTCCCCATTTAGCCCACTGCCCTGAGAGAAATCCACTGAGAAAATTGCACAGAATGAGTTTAAAGTTAATGTGCTTATCTTGTTTGAAAACCTTTCATTTCAGAAAGTTCTGGGTGGGAAAGGCTGATTTGTGCCCTGTGACAGGTTAATGATTATCCAGCTCTATCTGTCACTTTCCTCTCATTTTACTTTAGTTCTAGTTATTTGTGCAGCAGATATCTTGACACAAGACATCACAAAAAGATCAATCTCCTCTCAAGTACACAGCTGAGCCCCTGGGAAGCCATTTTGAGAGGCACTCTCACTCTTTGGGAATAGGATTCTTTTAGTTGTTTTTTTTGTGTGTGAATTTATCAAGTTATATAACGCTTTTCAAAAACAAAGTTAGAAAGTGTTTCGGAGCCAAAAGAAGTGCAGACTGATCTATTGACAAAGATGCATAAACTATTCCTGAACGATAAGCTCTTAGTCATAGGGTGGATCGGAAAAGAGAATGAATGACAGAGGAGGCAATTAAGAGTAAAATGCCAAAGATTATAGCCTGTTACTTTATCTCCTGCAAGAAAACCATTGAGTACATGAGAACTGTGACAGCCTGAGGCCCTGAAACCAGGAAACAGACGTCATCAATGAACTCCTGGTGCAGTTTGAAGTGGAGCATGTTGGAAACATGTAGTGATTTTAATTGAAAAAAAAAAAAAAGTGTATTTATTTAATCCCTCGCTGCTACACAGGAGCACCTTTCATGTGGCGGTGTCACTGTAGAGAAAATAACAGTTAATCCCATGTCACACACTGTGAATCCTAAAGGGATCCTTTCAGAGCTCCAGAACCTTCCATCCCCCTGACAAAACACAGACCCTTCTGGCGCTAACGGCTCCCCGGCTGTGACAAATATGGTTTGAGAGAGCCGGGGAATAAAAAAATGAACGCCGCCGCTGCAGTTCTTTATCCCGCCCCAGGTGAGAAGATGGGGCGGCACTTTGCGCGATTTGATCCATGTCGAGGTTTAAGTGGATTAAAAAGATCCATTGATTCTCTCCCCCTCTTTCTGTTCGCACATCGCACTGGCGCAATCAATTGAAATGTCACAAAATCTTTATTATCTGCCAAAGTGAACTTTTGAGCCTTCCACCCAGACTGGCAGCTTCTCCCACTGTCCTTTAAATAACTCCCGTTTGCCAGTAATGTGGAGATATTGGCAAAAAACTCATGTTAGTGGGCTGTGGAGACAGTACAACCCTGACACACTCATACTGTGAGTATTACTCTTTCCAGAATCATGTTTTCATAGCAGATTTGGGAGAACCGAATCCCATTCGGGCTTGACGATCCCTCATCAATACGTTGGCTTTTACCGCCCTCTATTTAAAAGAGCATCTCCTCGAACAGAGACGGCACCATGATGTCTGGTAATGGAGGACCATGCTAAGAGCAGAGATGTGTAATGGTGTGAGAAGCTGTAATGTCTCCTGACACCGGTCGCATCCTCCAACATCATTAAGAGGTTATAAACGCAGGCGGTAAGAGGCTGTTATGGATTGGTGGTTTTTTAGGGAAATTACAGGGAGTATATGAAAATGTGAAAGATTTTGTAGCTACAAATCTCAGTGCAGAGTAACTGCAAATGACCATTGGCTCTATGGAAAAACATATATGGTTAAATTGGGCTTATAGATAATAAAATTCGAATTGATCGCCTATTCAAGGCTCAATAGAAGCTATTTAAATGATTTTTGAACAGGTACACTGAGGTAATTTACAGAACTACGGATGCTGATAATACAATTTACCATGCAAGTATAAAATAGCATTGCTAGTCTTTGCTGTTTTGAGCAAATTTGAGCGGCAGAACAGATGATACCCCTTGGCGGAGTGGTTAAACACCCTCTGCTATCCAGTCGTCTTGATTTCAAACTCTTGGATACAACATGGCCTGGATGAATGAGAGTCTGTACAGACACTCTTTGTAACAATCAACCACCGCCAGGCCGAGTAAGAAAGAGAATATGCGGCTTACTGAGCTCCTGGAGCTGTTTGAGCTGGAGGACTTCCTCTTCTCCCCCCTCTTCTCCGGAGCTGTAGTGCAGTGCAGAGCCTTCCAGCATGAACCAGCCTATCCTCCAGTAGTACAGGTCGTGGCCCTCTTTGTAGTGAAGTTTTCCAATCAGATCGCAGTCTCTCTGCACCAGTCCTTCCACTTTGGATGGGACGAAGCACTGCGGGTAAACAAAAAGAGAGCGGCCTTGAAAACCTTTAGAAATTACAATGTGGAACTTTTTTTTCCTTTTTAAAAACAGAAATACAGAGGTCCATAAGGTGTGTGGTACAGATGGAGAGACATATGGGCCGATGCAGCTATACCTCCCACTGTCTATGACTGGCCTGCCTGGGAATAAGAAGATAAAACAAGGAAGGGAGGACATATTTATGTAGGGTGTTATTACAAGATCCTGTTAGCATGTGGGGGGACCAGATAGCAAGACCACTCGTCTTCCTGAAAGAAGAGCACATAGGCAGCGGCAGGGCTCCCTGAGGACAGTGTGTGCGCTGCAGAGTGAATGAACAAGTGTGAGACAGCGTGTGCTGTGCTTCTGCAGCACATTCACACTCCTTTAAGTAACTTTAAGTAGAAAGCAAACTTAGAAAAGAAACACTGAAAATGTGTGTGTGTGTGTGTGTGTGTGTGTGGACTCATGTGCAAAGTGTGTCACCTTTGTTAAAGCCTGGATCCAGTCATGCTGCGTTTCCTGTGTTTCAGCACCGACAATCAGCACTCGCTCTCTCTGCAGGTACAGCTCCACGGTGAACACAGCCCTGCCACACACACAGACGGACACACACACACACACACACACACACACACACAGTTTATCATTAGATATCTAGGATGGCGGAAGTCGTCCTGACAAACTCATACACAGAGGAAACAGGAAAAGAAGCACTGAGACCAAACTGCTGTTGCTTTCTCTGTGATTTTGCAGGTTTTTGACCTCTGGGATATAAAATCATCGCATCAGCATTTTGTCCTCCTGGACATTTGTATGAAATGTTGTCAAAATACTACATTTGCTCTTTTACTATGGCTGACCAACAAAATCTAATCCTTTACATCTTCTTAGTGTGAAGATGCTCATAAAAATGTGACACGTGGACACCATGACTTTGACATTGAGCCATTGACTGCCAAATTAATCCTGAAGTCCGAGTGTATATTACACAACAACTCAGCCATTTAAATGTGTTCAGTAATAAATGTGTAATATTCCATTACGAATAATGTTATTAGGTTTGTACAGAGTCCCGAACTAATGTGTTTTGAGAAGAAAAACCACCTCACTAGAGGTGTCCGTGCTCAATTGCTGTATGTAGTGCCACCTTGTGGACACAGAAGATTTGCCGCCTTAATAGAGTAACGTTAAGTTTGGTAAAGATTCCCATGTTCAGAAGCTTTGACGCCACCTTACCATATGATATGGCAGCTGCTAATTACTGGAGATTCGAGCTGACTTAATCACCAGATCGTAATAAAGCAAGTTGGACATACGAGTGGTTGTCCACTACCTGAGAGCATGCTACCATGCTACATGCTCGATTCATCCTCGGGCAAGACACTTTACCCTAAGTTGCCGCCTGCGTGTGCCCCCACACACACTGGTGTGTGAATGTGAGTGTGCTTGTGTGTGCATAAGGGTAAATGTGAAGTAGTATAAAGCGCTTCGAGTGCCTTTGAGTAGGTAGAAAAGTGCTATATAAGTACAGACCATTTACCATTTATTTATAGTCAATATATTACTTCCAACCACTGACCTTTAGCTGATGCCACACAGATGTATATGCACCCAAAATTCTGTGTTAGATAATTCAGATTAATTTTGAAAGGCGAACATTCCCATAAGACCTTTCCACAGATAATAATGGAACCACTTTAAAAAGGTTTTCCTCTTCATTTTATTGCAAATATACTATCATTCAATTTTTTTCTTTCTTTGTACAAGTAAACAGTATCAATGCCAAGAGCTTGCTTTGCATGTAATGCACCTCTCACCTGAAATTATATGTGTGCGTGGGGTTATGTACATATTTAACAAATAATCCTTGGGAGCATAAAAAAGGAGCATGCATACAGTCATTCATCCACACACACTGAGACACAGACTCACAGGTAAAACCCAGGCTGTCGGAAGCAAAAAGGCAGCTATTAATCTTTGTTGGTCTTTCTCGTCCTCCACCCCCCACGCCTCTCTCAGCAAAGGCACACAGGTCAGAGTATCACTACCTTAATGGTCTGCACACACAGCCGAGCTGTAGCCCCCTGTTCCGTCTGAACGCTACAGCGAGGCAGGCTCTAAATGCTACAGCGATGGGTGTTTAAGGTGGCGTGTCACGGGAGGTCACTGCAGCGCCGAGTCGCTCTCTTCTCGCGCGTGTCAGGGGAACAGGTGAGACATGGGTGTTTGTGTGCCCTCGCGTGACCCTCCCGTACTTTCTTCACGCTAGCAGGTGTGCAGGCGCTTGTTAGAAGGGGTCCCAGTGGGAGAGCAAGGGAGAGAGCCGGCGGAGATGTGCGTTGCTGTGCCGGGCAAATGCTATCGTAAAGAAAAGGACATTTCTTCTTTCTTTTTTGCTCTTATTTAATTTTTAAAAGTGTAGGTGCACACAGGAAACCAGATTTATTCAAAGAACTCTGGTGATTTGTGACATGAATTTTCAGGGCCGAAAACCTACCTACTGTAGGGCTTCTATACCTGATCAGTTCATCCTTAAGTCTAAACATTGCTTATAGACTGATGGATGATCCAAAAACATGAGAGATGTTAAAAAGTACAAACCATCAATGGACAGGGATAAACCAAAGCCAAGGCTGATCCATGGCTGCCACATTTGTGCACACAAAACTTAAGAGAAGAGACACAATTACATGCTATCTTCCAATAACCAGACAGCGAGGCACCCCTGCTGACTGGGTGAAAAGATTGCTTGGATGGGGAGAAAGAGTGCAGCAGAGTTCAGCATGAAGATGTGCAAAAGAAAAAAAAAAGAAAGAATCAGAATTGTTGACAACGTACAGACATGTTTCCGTGCGGAGATGCCTGCTGCACCAGATTCACCTGTGGTTTAAACACTGAGCTATCTATATGTGCTCCTGTAGCTTTTTATTTTCTGCTTTTTGTGCTTTTCTGAAAAAGTTTTTAATTCCCAATCTCACTGACAAAGTCAGCTTCTGATCCCTTGTAAACATCTTTTATAAACTCTGTCTATTGTGAGAGAGAAGGACAGAGCAGTGCGAAAAGCAGCAAAAAAGAAATGAAAGATTTTATTTTAGTGGAATCTAAAAGTCAGAGTTGTCGAAACGCGCAGATGAGTCCAAAAATTGCAGACGTATCTTTCCACCGACATCCTCAGGAGTGGCTTTGTAATAATCATACAACTTTTCTAAACGTATGTTTTGGAGCCTGCGCTGTAATTCACCGTGTCCTCTGCCACGAATGAAATTACCCAAATGTGCTGTGTTTAATGGAAACGACACCTACGGCCTCCTGTAGAGCGGTGATAGGCTGCTGGTGGGAGTGTGTCATCTGCATACATTAATATTCATGAGCGGCAGACAGTCAAGAGGTGAGACGTCCCCGCTCTCTCTCGGTGCGCGCTGGGAAACGCTGGAAGTTAGCAGAAGTGAGAGGGAGTGAGTTTAATCTAGTGAAACTCTCGGCCATTAGGAGCGTTAGAAATAATAGCCTTTTCCAGAGGTGACGCTGTGACCTGTAACTGTAAATGTATGTGCCGCACTAAAACTCCTGCACACACACACACACACACACGCTCTAACTTGGCTATGAGTGTGTGAAGTTGATTAGAGAGGTCATAGTTTCAGCTGGCCAGATGTGTTTCTAATGGCTGTATAAATAATATTTACAAATAAAAGCATTGTCCCCTCTTCATAACATCTGCTGCTATCATTAAGGACTTGGCTTATGCTTTAATCATAAGCTATTATCAGACTGAGGCACACAGACACACACACACGCAGTGGGAAGTGTGTGAGCAGGAGAAGGATCGGGACATCTGTTCTTTCTCACTTTGTTTCAAGAAGAAGTTTACTTAAGACAGTGAACAGTAAAAGTAAACACAGATAAACAGGAAATAACAGCCATCATAAAGCCGTGTTAGAGTGAACAATCAATGCAGGATTATACTGATGAGACACAGAAACAATGCAGGAACTTCTCTTCACATGTGTGTTTATGGTCAACCAGGCTGAGCCTAAGCACAGTAAATAATGCAGCCAGTGAAGGGAAATAAATCATTTAAAGCTGTTTTTTGTGCTTAAAGCAAGTTCAACAATCATATAAATTATGATTTAGTGTATGCAAATGAGTGTGTGTGTGTGTGTCATGAGAGCCCTATAACCTGTCTGTTCTCCTGCAAAGTATAATTTATGTGTTAATGATCTGGATTCAGATGCTTATATAACAAAGCCCTGCTGGTGTTTAGAAAACATGTGCTGACTTTGTCTCTGAAGCTTAAAGATGGAATTTGAACTTTATTTTGAAAATCCCTGTCTCCAGGATGAAGAGGAAAGGGTCAGTTATTGTGTGTGTGTGTATGTGTGTGTTCGTACCCTGCTCCAGTTATCGTCTCGGTGTTGCTAACAGCCAGGCTAACCACTTCGGTGACGTCCACTCGACCGATGGCCGAAGGGCTTTTCTCATTCTCGTAGTAACTCAGGAAGCCGCCCTCCAACGTACACCAACGTCGCATCATGTCTGAAGCACATATGTAAAAACAATCATCCACACATCAGAGATGGACACTGTTAACATGCAATGCCAAAAGTCTCCACAGGGAATTAACCTCTTCATGACAAGCATAATCATTAATGTGACTGTTTAAAGTGAGTGCTGTCTAACAGTGTGAGCTTTGTTGGTGACCCCTAGTCCACCAACACAGATGTAACATAGTTTCAAAACCTTCAAAGTATTTCTATTTCTATATGTATGGCAATGGCTACATTTAGAAGAAAAGAGAGGAGTGAAGCTATTTAAAGGGTTAGAGGGCCACTAAAGGCTACTCGTCATTCCTCCATCCATCAATCCATTTTCTTAACCCACTTTGTCCTGTACTACAGGGACTGAGGGGGGGTGGTGAAGCCCATCCCAGCTGTCAATGGGGGAAAGGCAGGGTACCCTGAACAGGTTGCCATTTTATCTTCACACAGAATGGCCCAAGCCAGATCAGAACCAGGAAAAATGAAGGTCGCACCTAGTTAATGGGACTCAGAAGTTTGAACCCAGATGTTCCTGGATGACAGTGAAAGTGCAACAAACACCATACCAACTGTGATAGACTTGAAGCACTATGTACACTACCGTTCAAAAGTTTGGGGTCACCAGGCCAGGTCTATAGCTTCTATGATCAGCATAACAATTCTGATGTGCTAACATCATTTCACAGGGGTTTTCTAATCATCAATTAGCCTTTTTACCACGATTAGCTAACACAATGTACCATTAGAACATAGAAATGATGGCTGCTGGAAAAGGGCCTCTGTATACCATTGTATATATTCCATTAAAAATCAGCCTTTTCTAACTAGAATAGTCATTTACCACATTAACAATGTCTGACTGTATGTCTGATTACTTTAATGTTGTCTTCATTAAAAAAAATAAATAAATAAATAAATAAAGACATTTCCAAGTGATCCCAAACTTTTGAACGGTAGTGTATATATTACAGACACCTTCCTACCTTGACACACTAACCTGAGTGTGTAACCGCATCCTTCAACATGTCTACTGGTGCATGCTTTGGATTACCACTGCAGAGCCATAATGGTAAAATTTAACAAATCATCTTTTGTTTGTAGAGCCGGAAGAAGCCATTAATTAGTGCCTCCAATTTGAGTGAGTGGTTTGTGAACAATTAGCGCCACTCCAGCTCTATTTAACACAGCTAATGACTCTCTGCAAGCTGAGACAGCATTCCCAAGAAATCGTTTAAAAGTTCAGAGATAAGACGCCGTTTCAACTTTCACACACGAAACTGTATGCGGCAGATGTCGCAGCTCTCTGAATCTTCTCCAGTGTGGTTAACTTAAAAAAAAAATATTGTTTTGATCGAAAGCCAAACTAGTCAAACATGATAACACAACACCTAAATGTCATATTCATCACTAATTAGTCCAAAAACAACTGGTAGACCATGGCCCTTTGTTTCTAGATTATCAAAGGAGGTTTTGGCACACACAGAGGACTACAAACATTCAAACGTTAGGCACCACAACTCATGTATGAGGAGGCTGTATAGTATAATATATACAGCAGGCGAGGGCACGCCCACGTTCACAATTAAAGCTGTTAAGAGTCTCCAGGTTTCAATCAACAAACATGATCTCAGTGGAAAACATACAACATTGTCTTTCATGACTGTCTGACTGTGCGATTTACATAGCCAATGAGCATGAAGTTCATGAAAACGTACCTAATTTTGGATTTTCAAAGTCGCTGTGCCATCTGGTTTTTTTATTTGTTCGACACACACACACACACACACACACACACAAACAGCGTCACACCCTAAAACAAACTCCCCCCAGTCGCCTGCGACTCCAAAGTTTTCACTGTATTCGTCTCATGAATATGCTAATTGTGCGTTCCTCTGCCAACTGTGTGTGATGTTTCTGAAGGAACAGATATAGTTCCGATAAAAAAGGAAGTGTCTACAACTGGCTGTTAAAAGAAAAGAGGATGTGATAAGGATGGGAATGAATGGAGGATGCTCTATTCACCCTTGTATCGCCTAATTCTGACTTTTTCTTTGTGTTTACTTTTTACTTGGACACGATTCTGCAAACATCTTTAAAAACTGCAAAATGACTAATATCAAGTTGCCTTCTGTGGCATTTAAAAAAAATAATACTGTTCTTCTGACCCTATTTTGCTTCAAGAAAAAAATTACAGCTGAAGATTCATCATCTCTATTTGAAACTGACCGTGCATGAAGCAGTGTGTGTGTGTGTGTGTGTGGGAGACAGAGAGGAAGATGGGAGTCTGGTATTTAAAGCCATTACCAATCCAATCTATCTGACAAGACATAGTGTTGTCTTGGTGACGGCAAAGATTTTCACTTTCGTTTCCAACCTGTCCCTGAATCACGGAGGTTTTGCAGAAAATGTCATGTCCATCATTTTTCAGCTGTGGGTAGTTAAGTTTGTTTTGTGCTATTTTTCCCAGTAATTTCTCCTTTTTCTTCTTTGAGTTCCACCTCTAATTGTATAATAACCAAACATCTGAAACCTTCACTCATCTGTTTTTGTCATTAGAGGTGCACTTGTTTTTCAGTTGCTATCGTGATCTGCTAGAAACCTGCAATGCTGCTAATAACTCATGTCATGTATGAACTCGAGTATCTAGATCTGGGTGTGACAAGAGTTCAGTTCTTGGCACTTTCCACTGAGAGAACTCCAGGCATGCACGTGGTGTTGTTGGGTGAATTTACATTATTTTTATCCCTCTTAGCACTTCATCACTGCCATAATATAGACCAAACAAAGCTTGCAAGTTCAAGTGCTCCTGTTATTGAGTTTAACTGGAATAAAAACAAGCTGTTTAGATTCACCAGTTTCTTGGGTGCATTACATGGTCTGTTACACAAAACTATTTGGGAAAATGTCATTGTGAACGTCTTGGAAAGTGCACAAACCCTAAAAACCCTGATGATGTTTTTTTTTTTTTTTTACATCTGACATCACAAGCTTGTTAATAATAATTACTGATAATAAATCATTAATAAAGCAAAAAAAAAGCCTGCAGGTTCTTCCAGTGGAGAAGTACCAATTGTCTCAAGGGTAAATACAGGCACCAACAAGATGGCAGAAATTAATTTAAGGGATAAAGTTGAGTATTTCTGCTGCTAACAGCAGCTAGCAACTGTTCTGTGCTACGGTACTATAGTACCGTATTTTGCAAACTACAGGTCACACCAGCCAAAAATCCATATTGGAGAAGATCTAAGGGGGAGCTTGGCTGCCTACGTGAATCACTACGTTTTTAGCGTTGTGTTGCCTCTTGAATTTCTTATCACTGAAGTGGTGTGGCTGCAGGTCTCTCAAGTCTCATGCATTAAGAGAGACATGCATTTCAAGTTCTCACGCAGAGAAACCATTAGCTTCACCGCACAGAAATTCCTATAAACTATCCTATAAATGAGTCAAAGGCAGACAACTCATATAGCTGTCTGGAATTAGTGACCTATCGACCAATTAGAAAGTAGAATTCCTTATTGCCAGGTGAGGTCTGGGTTTCAGATGCAAGCACACATTCCTTGAACGTGCACGTCACCTATGCTCTGAATGCAAAGTGTGGACAAGCTGGAGGTGGAAGAGAATAATATATAAGTAGCACCTGAGTATAAGCATATCCAGCCAAAGGATGAAAAAAAGGTACGGTAATCTCAAGAACACTGTACCATGTGGCCTATAAATTCATAGAGTCATAGATTCACCTAAGCTCTTGTAGTACACATCCAGTAGCAAGGGTTTCCTGAAGCATTTCTGTGTTCTAAGTGCACACAAGCCCAAACATCGGGAACCTCCTGGTCAAGGTCATAAAAAGTCCCAACAGGTTTCAACCTTCCACTACGTAAATAAAGTGGACTTCTGGGGAATATTGAAACACTAATAGATCTCATTATGATGTGCCAAGCAGATCCTAGCTCCCTGAACGTCGGACTAAAATCTTCCATCTACAGAAAATGTTTTTAATTTCCCCTCCACACCACTCCCAAGGACAAAGACACTAAAAGTCCCACTGTGAATCTGTAAAGTAAATTGCTGTGGGATCGTGGGTCCAGATAATGTGTGGACACATGAGTGGGATCCCTGCTCGTACAAAGCAGTTTTTTGAGGAATTATCCTAATAATAACGGCCAGCACAAACACAGGTGCAGGTGTTCACACAGGAGCCGCATGCAGGGGAACGACTGGTTTGAACTGTGAATGAACATATTTGGTAGATTAATGAGGATGTGAGATTAGATTTTAAAGAGGCAGGAAGTTGTACTGATAGAGAACAACAGGTGTGAAGCTGTCATGTATTTTACCCACATGAATGTAACAGTTATTCGGATGCATTGGAATTTGTGGCACAAGTGACTTCCTAATACAGCAGCGAATGCTGTTTTGGATGCCCAATCACGAGCATCTTCCTTCTTCTTTCTTTCTTTGTGCTTCAGTATTTTCCTTAGCGGGTGGGACACCACTAGTTTCTGCACGAGCGGCAGCACAATAGGGGAAACAATAGTGCTTGATTTACAATCAAGCAGCTGCGTCCATTGCCAGCTGTTCCGCACATACACGAAGCAGCGGCCCTGTGGCCCAGCCGTTCTCCGTGGGAGTCCACAACCAGGCCGCCAGAGACGACGCTAGCGGAAGCCAAGCGTGGTACATGCCTCCACCAGCTAAATTGGGCCAATTAGCTTGTACGTCAAGAGAGCTCCCTGCGTAGAGGAAGAAAGGCCTTCAAATCTACAATGTGGAACGTCTATCTTGTTTTCTTACACTTTATCACCTCATAAAATGCTGGATTAACTTATCAACAAGGCAATTAAACCACGTTACTGTTCATTGAGTTAGCCATAGAACAATATGTTTACTCTAAAGTTTTTTTTTGTAACCGCGCTTAAACTTTTCATCAACATCGCACAGAGATACGCTGCAGTATGAATCAAATTAGCAGGCTGTGGCCCTCTCTTCCCCCACCACTACCACCACCACCACCACCTCTTCCTCCTCCTCCTCCTCCTTTTTCCACCAATCTTCTGCCTATCTTGCCATCAGACTAAAATATCTGTGATGAAGACATCTGCTGGACAGCTTGTCAGGGGGGCTGGAAATGGAAATCGAGAAACTGAAGGGATCTGAACGATCTGTCTGTGCCAGAATTACAGCCCACTTCATTACAGGGAGGAATGGACAGATATGGCATAAGATAAAGGAAGGAAAAAAAACACACACACACACAACTCTGACATGTATTTCTGGCTGTAGCAACAGCACTACTCACTGGTTTAGGTAAAGCGGAGGCGCAGTCATATAAACAAAGGAAAGTAATTCACACAAAACACTACTCATCATTTAACACTAAGCATAAGGAGGATAAAACCTGATCATATAGCCTCCCCTCCACCACTGCATTCTGGCAGTAGTGAGTTACTGCTGCAGGCAAAAACAGAGCATGGCTGATGAGGGAAAAAGAGCGCACTAATCAGAAATTAGGGGTGCCGTTTCCCTCCTGCCACTCACCATTTCAGACAATAACTGACTCTCATTCACCTCTTACACACACACACACGAGACGTACACAAAGCGAGTACACACTCCTAAATGCACGAGCAGCATGAGTCATTCTCGCACTGCCCATTCAAAGGGAGAGGAGAGGACATCATTTCCAGCAAACAGGAAGTGAAGTGGTGGTGCGTCGCCACTTCAATTTGTGCTTTAAGCAATAAATAAAACAACAAGCTAATCTATATTAGCAGCAGCAGCAGCATCTAGACTGAATGCTAAGAGCAGAACATTGTGTTTGTGTGCCACCACTGTCAAAGCTATTACCAAAATTGCTTGCCAAATTAATTTATGTTGTTTAGTTTCCCATCAGCACCAAGCACAAAAGCCTAAGTCCTGTTCAGACAAAATAATAATAATAATAAAAAAGTTTAAAACACCGCGAGTGCTTTTATTAAGCTGTGAGAACAACCGATGAATTATTGAGCACGCGGGTGCATCTATAGACCATCAAACCATTAGCCTCGGAGCTAAAGGCATCCTGGAGTACATTCAAAAATACCTCATCCCCCCCACTGTGCTCAAATAGTCCTGACAGCACTTCCTTATGATTGAAGAACTTGGAACACATTGAGTTTTTTAAACCCAACCCTTCTGAATTTTTCAACAGCAGCGGCTGCAGTTAAAGCGCCATTAAAGCACAGAAGTCAAACCCATACTGGCTCTCCATAATAGATGAAATAACAAGGTATTTATTGGCCGAAATATTACGAGCACTTATCTGGGGGGAAGGGAAGAGAGCGCTGGAACAGAGCGCAGTGTGTGTGTGTGTGTGTGTAAGTGGTACAAAATGCACAACAGTGACTAAAATGGCTTTCAACAAAATGGACACCTGTAGCATTACTCCATTTGAGCCGCTCGCTGTCAGGGAACAAACCACACTCTGTCATAACAACAGCCTATTTTAAGGGAAGCGAGGAGTTCTTTTTTTCTTTGACTGCAATTCTAAACTGTAATAAAATACTAAATCTTTCACACTGGAAAAAAAACATGTTTACAGTGGACTAAAGTTCCCCCTTATGGCCTTTCTACACTGTGCGATTTTTAGCGATCTAATAAGACCATTGCATGACACACTATGCGACGTGAATCTAATAAACTTTGGTACAATCGCCAAGTTTGATGCGTGCAGCTTGTACGAAGACCATTTACTGAATCGCAGGAGATCGCAGGTTACGTCGTACGTCAACATGCGAGGAGGAGGACGACGTGGATGCGGGGTGACAGGTCGTAGCAGCCATCACACTGTGAGTCAGTCATCCTAAATTTCTGACACCACTAGAATTTTATCTCAGCTTGTCTTTGGTCGCAAGACGCTGACAACGGCCATCGTGGAACCTGTCACACAGTGCGACGTAAGACCACCGATTTAAAACCACGACCAAAGATATCTCCACGATTCTCCTACGATGCTCGTCTTTGGTCTGCGACAGCCCAAAGTCGCACAGTGTAAACCGGGCATTAGAGGACACAAAACTCATTTTATTTTACAAGAAAGACAGATTAGCAAAAGATGATGAATTCAGCTTTAGTGTCTATTTAAATATTGACTGTATTTTCTGTCGTATCATGTATTGACAAAAACATTTATGAAAAGGACTCATTTATGATGTTAAAACTGTCTTGTGTTACTCTTGAGTTCATAGGCTGCTTCTGCTTCATTGAAATTGCTATTACTGCAGCCTCAAAGTATAATTTCATTTCATTTTTGTATTTATTAGAAGATTTTAGATTCCCTTTTACTTTCCCTCACGTTCAGGCTGATTGAAAATCTGACATTTAACCACTCAGGTTTCTTGACCTATCGGTTTTCGTTGCATTGAGGTCACCTCGACCCCAAGTTTCTTTGATGAGCACATTACTCCCGAAAAATATGAAATTAAGAACCAAGTCGGAATACACTGGAATGATCCTTTAACAAATGAAGTAAAAATGAATTTCATTTGTACAGATAATGAGATTTTCAAGAGATACTCGGATAAATTTTCCCTCCATCTCCTCTAAGGGCCAATTTCCCAGACCTCGGCTGTGTTCATTAGCCAGCGTGTACAACCACCAATGAGAGCGGAGTGTGTGTGTGTGTGGTGATGGAAGTAGAGATGGATGTCTTGCCGAACATGAAGGACGCTCAGCTTATTCAAGTGGCAGGTAACGCTTTCTCCTCCATACCCCCCACCTCCAAATTCCTCATCCTACTCCTCCACCTTCCCAATAACCCCACATCCCCGGAGGCGATACCCAAAGCCGGCTCCTTCTCCTAATTACCCATGGGCCCCTGAAATGCTCCAGCTGTTTGGAGAAGTGGGGGGGCCATAGAAGAGCAGGAGGTGCAGAAGCAGCAGCTGAGGTGTTTCAGTGGGAAATGGAGCCTGATTAAAAGTTTTAAACTGCCTTGGGAGACAAAGGAAAGAGAATTCAAAAGTTTCGTAGGAGGCATCTCAGGCACATGCATCAGGAACCGCATCAAAATTCTTGGATTTCATTTTCATGTTTTCCAGCTGACCCTAATCTGCCCCAAGCTTCCGCAGAGCATTCACTGCTGGGTCATCTAACATCCTTCTGTCTGACAAGAATTCCCAGAGGAGCCACGCAGAACGCGTTTGAAAGACAGATTCATTGATCGTTTTGACTGGACTGTTTGCTGTACGGATTAAACGATTGGCAGTTTGACAACTGACAGTCTGACACTGATTGATCGATCAACGCTTAACTGGAGGAGACCTCTGACAAACGCGCAGTTTAAATTGCTTACACATGGATTGATGGATTGATGGATTGATTGGCCTTGCTAGGGGGCCTGGTGGTGGTGGTGGTGGTGGTGGTGTTGGTGGTTTTGCGAAAATGGCATTTACCATCTCTTCCGCGCCGATCCAGCGTCGTCTTGGCAGAGCCGGAGGAGATGTAGAGGAAGCCATCCATGAAGAGGGACGTGTCAGACAGGGAGGTGTTCTCTGACCACTGATCCAGTCTGGGGAAATCTACAAAGAGAGGGGACACAGGGGATGAGCAAGGGAATGGAATGGTTTCAATGGCAGAATACTCCTTCACTTTCATATCTGTGTTTTTTTTTATAATTAACACTCTTATCAACCCATCATATGGGTTATGCAACTGTGTTGCAATTGACATTTATTCTAAGTTGATGACCTTTTTCATTATCCCTTTCTGTTCCCACCTTGTCACAGCATGTGGTGGCAATGCACTTTAATTCTGCCTGCCCCCATTAGAAAGAAGAAGAAGAAAAAAATGTAATAACTTGCTAGCTAGCTGCTAGCACAGCATGTGTGGCTACTACAGCTAAGCACAATCAGAGAACATCAGAGGAGATTTTTAGGAGGGTTTTGGATAGCTTGGGAGCCCTGAGTTGCATTGGTTCAAGGTTAGGTACCATGATAATGCAATTAAAAACTGACATTTTTTAGTATTACCCTCCTAAAATGGAGCTGTCGCCGGTGACAGAAATTGACATGCTCTGTTTAAACTACCGTAGCTCTGGTTATGTTTGCACTATTGAAAAAATCTCAACAGATTCTGAAAGCTGAGAAATGGCTTACATTCATTACGGTAATGACCAAATTGCTTAGTTGCCAGGGGTGGGAGCTCTGTGGAGAGTAGGAGAGTTGATGTAAAATTGTTTGAGTTTAATTTTTGTAATCTTATTGTTGTCTTGTTGCTGCACATTTATAGTTATATAGTATAGAAATTCAAATCCGTTTTTTTAACTTTTCTTATTATTACACACTGTTCTGAGCATTTATAACATAATAACAAATATGTGGCAGCTTTAGAAAGTTAGATTTCATCTGTCAAGAAAAACAGGTAACATAATACAAAGAAAATTTTCTGACAGAATCATTTAAAAAAAAAAAAGGCGAACTGTTATAATTATAGCAGTGAAAGGGTTAAGGCAAAATCTATTCTAAACAATCAATGGGCCTGATGGTGTGACAGCACATAAACAGCAACACTGTAAACATTACTTCTTGGACTGTTTAATGTGGAGGTCTGCGGTGGAGCTCCGTCCCTCAGTCCCCTTGGTTATAGCATGATTTAATACACTATTAAACTAACATGACACTTATCATATACATAACCTTTGGGTTCATACAACGAAGATGTTTCCCATTGGTCTATATTACTGCAGCAGCACCAGCATACATCTAGATATTATCTATTAAGCTGTCCATGCTTCCATCACATGTCAATCATAGCTGATATCCCACAGTGCTGCTGCAAGAAAAAATCAATTTGGATTTGGAATGTGGAAATGTTTTAGATTAAGATAGCACTAATCCCAGATGTGACTCTCACATTCTCTCCCTCTGTTATTCCACATAAAGCACCTGAGTGAAAAAGGCCTTCAGTCTACAGAAAGAAACATGAGTTTCTGCATCAGCACAGGTACGTTTCCTCCTCACCAACTGAAGCACACTTCAGCAACACAATGAACCCCCGCCAGTGTCATGATTGCTATTCTTGACCCTCCTGCTCTGATCTGTGTGTGGAGAGAGTGTTTTCCCATAGGCATCAATAAAGCAGGACAGTATTATCCTCTTTTTTCCCACAAGTAGCATAAAACATGATTATACAAGCTGCTGTTTATGTAGCCGTGACTTTGTCACATGGTCACTCTCCTGCAAAGTTAAAGATAAGGTGTTCAGAGAGAATTTCAAGGCACGTGCCTCCATGTTCTGCATCTGTTCAAAATGAGCTTTACACCCTGTCCTCGCTTCATCTTCGTCCATTTAAATTAGAAGCCTCTTTTTTCCTCTCGCTGGCTTTAAGAGTTCCCCACATTCAACCTTATCATTCTCAAATTCAATTAGCTTCAATTCTGGGGTTCAATTTTCTGCCAGAGCCTTGGCAGTATCTTTCAGATTTTTATCTTGCCTACCTCCAAGCTCTCTCATCAGGCAAGGTAAAATAACTTTAATTGAAACCGCATTTAATTGAAGTGACATTTCCACCCCTTTACTGACGCCTCGTCTCACAAGTGCACATCGTTCCACAGAGAAAAACAATCCGTTCGTTTAACAGGACAGCTTTTTATTCTCAGTGTATGTCTGTGTGTGGACTCATTATGTCAGACTAATTAATTGTGTCCATGTGTGTATTATAATATCTCTCTTTATACAGTAAAGTATCAATTCATTAAAATATCACGCTGGAATAGAGGCCATGTGACACGTGTTGTGGTCGGGAGAGTCTAACTAAACAATGATGACATGAAAAATAAATCCAAAAGTTAATAATATAATAATTAATAAATAAATACATTTAAACTCTAAAAAGGACAATATAGCAATAGAATATGTGTCTGTGAGCCATTGTTTCCTATATCAGTAAAGTACAGAAACATGCTTTAAATAAATATTTATTTTTTTCTTTTAAAGAAGAAACCTGATTTATATACTAAGTAATCTGTTGTTACAGTAATGTAATCAATTGAATGGCAGTAAGAGATTTTTTTTAAGTTTTTTATGTATTATTTAAGGTTCAAACTTGTAAAACTGACATTTTATGTACAAAACTAACCCACAGAGAGTGATACTGGTTAAGGTGTTTATTAACCTATAATAACTAGTTTGCTGCAAAACATTCTTTTTGATCTACATACTAAATACATTAATAAAAATTAGGGCTGCAACAAAACAAGTATTTTGATACTGGGATACTCGCCGGTTAGTTTTGCGCTTATTCGAGTACTTGGATTATGCGTAAATATAGTTTTCCCATAAATTACGGCTACAGCTGATACCTACTTTGCTGGTGGGCTCCTCCATGCCCGGCGCCAAAACCGTGTGTGTGTGTGTGACTGGCTCGCCCGAATTTCGAACGCTGATCATCCCGCTGCGCCGCGATCCAGAGAACCATTCCCGATGACGCCACTAACTGCCTTGTCGATGCATTTTGCCCTCAAATATTACTCGAGTACTCGAATAATCGTTGCAACCCTAATAACAATTTAAATGTAAAATCCTCACATCTGGCTTTCCACTGCAGCAAAAACCTTTATTTGTTGTTAAACAATAGCAGAGGTCTGTTCTATTGACCAATCGGTATAAAGTAATCAAAGCAGTGCAACAATTACAGCTATTTTTCATGCTATAATTCAAGTAGTATGTCTCGATGTGTGATGGCTCTTTTATTATTTTGTATGATGTAAAAGTTTAGATTTAGAAATAAAAACTCTTCTTGGCATTGCAAAGATCCTCAGTTAATGTTTTCTGCCTAAACCTGCCAACTTGGTAATTAAAATAAGGATTGTGAAAGATAAAAAAACCCACAAACAAAAGCACCATCATCTTTGGTCCATTACCAGTCTAGTGGTTAGCTTGCAGCAGTCAATACCAGCACCCTTTTCTGGCTTGATGCAGGCATTTTTTTATGTGCTATACCCATTTGTAACAAGTACAATATACTTTTGATGTGATGCCAAGCGATGCAGAGCCAAGTTGGTTAGCAACATCTGTAATCTAGCTGGGAATTGAACACAGAGGGTGGGTGCCAGGAGCTGCATCATAAATACATAGAATCTGACATACATTTTCACCAATAAACTGCAGGCTAGAGAGACTGCTACACACACACACACAAACACACTTTCTCCAAGCACTCAGGTCGACAGAATGTAAATAAGCCGGTAGCTTGATTCTGTATCACTTGTAACAAGGCTCTCTCTGTGAGCCGTCTAAACAATCCCTCTGGGCCTCTAAAGCTGGACTCTGTTAAGATGGGACCGTGATGTCTGTGGGGGCGGCAGTTGAGAAGTCTGGCCTGTGCTGATTGGCTCAGTCCCCAGTGAAGGGAGGTGACATGACAGAGTGCTCAATTAGCCATCTGGTCGCCCACGGCAACGGTCACATACTGGTCCCCGACAAGCGGCGGGCAGTGGGGGTAAAAATCAGGGGGAGCACACGTACATGAAAACGATAACACATACAAGGACATGTGAGGAAAGCAAGAATAACATGTTTAGGAGAAAATGTAAAAACAATCAGCAATCTCAGCAGCTATGTGTGACCTCTGACCCTCTAACTGACCCACATATAATTAAGTGTTCGGGTAAAACATAAAAAAACGTCAACAAGCCCAGCAAAAAATCAGAATTACACAATGTGGCTAACAACAGGGTGAAATGGAGACAAGGCCTCAGATTTAGTGTGCCAGTGTGTGTGTGTGTGTTCATCTTTTTATTATCCACGCAGAACGCCTGCTGGATGAATTTTTAATGTACCGCGAGATTCGAGAGGCGTCAGGAATGCTAGGGTGGCAACAATAAAACTTCTTCGCCTCCAAATCCGTGGTGTGTCATTTAAAAAGGAGCGGAGTAATGTCAACAGTAAGGGAGCATCGCTCTGAAGCTCGGTTTTACAGTAAATCGGCCTCCTGGGTGGAGGAAGAGCGGCTGTAAAACAACAATTTACATGTTTACATTCTTCTGTTTACTGTTCAGGCATTAGCTGGAGCTTTTATGCAGATATTCAGTGTTTTTTGCCGGTGGGGGGTTTCGCTTACAAGACACAAAGCATTGTTAAATTCAACATTTCAAGATTTGTGAGTTAGGCATCATATGGCAGGCGATTTGCGTACAAAAGATAGATGTAACAGTCCTGGGGAAAACTGGCATCGCTTTGTGCCAAAATCTGTATTTATACAATATGTGGGAGGTGCCACAGTGTGATCAAAGCGGCTTTAAAATATATTTCTATAGGTGCGATTGGCTGAATTATCCTGTTGCCTGTAGTGGCAAATCCCACAGAGAAATATCACTCAGCTCTGCAGCTTCTCTCAGAGAGTTTTAGGTTCTTCACCATCAACTTTACTGTACCCAGCCTCATTTCCAGGCAGAGAGCTGCTTCTACCTTATGAATCTCAAAAACCTCTCTGCACTGCAACTGGACATCCAAGAAAAACAAACCAACAACATTAGCAAGAAGCTAAAAACATAGCATTGAGAGGGAAAGCCAACACATTCTGACACCAATCTTCAAACATGTTGGGTGTGTGATCAGTCACATATATGAAGCCTCTCATATGATGCCACAATCTTTTTTAGGAGGTTGGACAGGTGGTGGAGGCACAGCCACACCAGTCGTTTGACCAGTTTAATTTTTACTCTTCTCTGCTTTTGCATCATGGTTTCTACCTTGGTTACCATGGTTACCTTCACAACAAAATTCTACCTTCTGCTTCCTTTACGTGTCACTTTCAGACAGAGCTATGAGTGACAACGCCATGTGAGGACAGCCAAGATATTGCCAAAGTAAGGAGGACACCGACACATCAAATCACCAGACCTCACATTAGCAGATACCTGGCCTGAACACTAGCACCAAGCAAGTCGAACGTTACATCCACCCTCCACATATCAAAGTATGCAAATGCTCTGCTCTCATGAGGCGCTTTTCCACCTTAGCAGCACTCAAACTGATTTCGAGTGTTCACCAATGCACACACACTCTCACACATCAGTCATGTTTGAAGCTGCCTCTCAAGATGTTTGCCACCAACTGGGAGCGACTCCAGACTGAACCAACAACCTTGCGATTAGTGGACAATCCACTCTGCCACATGAGCCACAGCCGCCCATTTAATATCATACAGTGTATGCTACAAAGAAGTTTTTTTTTCTTGTGAACTCTCACTGTTTTTGCAGTTTGTAACATACATTGGTGTTGCAGTCCAGCAGGGACACCTCCTCATGAAGGATTGAGTGGTAATAAACGAAGCTGCAGGCCACGATGTTACAGCTTCAGTGCTGTGGTTTACCCCAAAACATCTCAGCATGATTTACCAGCTAAAAGCCGACAGCTTTATGAGCAGATTCTGTTACCATTTGCACTTCCAGATCTAACGACTACAAACAGAGGTGCAGTCTCACAACTCTCTAAACACTTTTGCACAATTTGCTGCGATGGACTGCTGCAGTAAACTTCAATATTAGCACACCTCACACACATTGCTGACAGATAATTGTATTTATATGTGGCCTCCTCAATATGGGAATACACTAAAAATATACAGTGGAAGCCTTTGACTATAAGGGATAGAGCCATCACTGAAGCTGCCCTCTGGGGTCTCTAAAATGTGAAGAGAGCTGCTTCTTTAATAGAAGCTGGGATGGTTATATGCAAATGAACACGCTCCTATAGTATCTCAGGGTGCTTTGAGGCGAGCAGGTGTGGGCGGGAGAACAAGGTCCACCGAGGCCCCAACGTACATGCACTCACATATAAGGGGAGCTAATGAAGTGGCCGTGCTCTGCCATCAGCGGACGGTCCTAACATCGGAGTTACAAATGAGCCGCTGTGGAGGGAGCGGACTGTGGAGAGGTTCAGGGAGAAGCAGGCTGTCAGCTTTGTTTTCATCCACTATATCCAGGGGAAATAAAGAGGGGTTTCCTATTTTTATTTTTACAAACTGCGAGGAGAGGCAACGGTAGTTTTCTTCTTGCACATTTAGAGCTAAGTCCAATTTAGATTTTAGTTGAAGGGAGTGAGGATTCTTCAGGGTGTCTGATTGTTTATCGCTGCCTCATTTCAGTCTCCCACAAGGGGGACGGGGAATTGAGGAGAGGACCGCGCTTGTCGTCATTTTATTCAATACAGTGTGTAGTTTACAAACTAAGTGGTGGTTGGAGTACACTTTTGATGCGAATGGAAGTTTTTACAAGATAAGCAAAGAGAGATGGAATGCATACAGGCACATTTACTGCCACACTTCTGCAGAACGCTGTGGCATTATGACACCTTGCATGTTTGTTATCTTGTTGAAAAATTCCACTGTAAGCCAAGGCTGAGGTCTCTAAAACTTTAAAACAACTCTGAACTCTGTTCTGTCCTCGATATTGGCTGCCTTTTATTCTTCCCCTCTATCTTCCCTCTGTCAACACCAGGCTATACGGTAGGGATGGTGTCATGTGGGTATTGAATTGTTCCCAGATTCTGCCAGACAGAACACTGCACACAAGACCAAAAAAAAAAAAACTTCAATTTCTGTTTAATCAAAATTTTCACAAGTCTGCCTGCAAACCCACATGGGGGCCACATGCACACACACAAAAAAAACAACAATACAGACACCGCTGTCCGCAGCTTTGTGTGATGTGACAATGTGTCCGACGGTAAAATGTCAAAAGAGGCAAACTGGACAGTATTGTGTTTCTTTCAGCTGCACAGTCTGTTCTTAGCCTTTTTACTTTTTGTTTGGGTTCAGTCTCTGATTACTCAGAATGTATGTGTCCCCAAAAACCGCTTTAGTTCCCAGTACGGATGTGGATCTTTGAAAAGAGGTTGCAAATATTTTGAGTCACTGGAGGTTTTACTCCTCAAACTGGAGCAAATATTGCATTTGTTGAAGGTTAAAGGCAGTTTAATGCTGGTTTTTGTGAGATTTCCTACCAGGAAAACACCTCTTATCAGCATTGGTTACATTCAATAGTTTACAGAATACTGATCAAAATTAGATCAAAAAGGTGTAGGCATGGATGTCAGTCGACTTCCAGCTGACATTTTTTTTTCAACCTAAATAATGGATTATCATCTTGGAACTGGGGTAAATCCTGAGCTGGATCTCAGTGGAAGGGTCACTGACTTCTGCTCAGCTTTGCTATCAGTGCAGCAGAATGGGAATGTCACCATAGACATCAGTATACAGAGAAATATATATCTAATGGTAACAGGCTTAGTCCATGTTGTATGAAGTCATTTGAAAAGGCTTTAAATGTTCTGCACTTTAACTAACTGACTGTCTGACAAAATAAAAGCCACATCGCGTCATTCCTGGACTGCTACTGAATGCTGGTATTGGACATAAATCATGGGACAGCAGAAGTGTAAAATATGAACATAGTTTTAGAGGACACTTGAGGATATTAATAAAGGTTTGTTGCCAGTAACAAAAGACAAAGGAACCTGCATCCTTAAGGTAGCGTCTGACCCTGGGCTAACATCACTTTAAGCAGTAGCTTCTGTTTAGCCACTCTGTCATTTAGTCCCAACTAGCATAGCGCTGCACTGACCAACCTCCCAGAGGCAAGATCTCCACTGCAGCCAAAGAATAGTGTCAATCTGTCAGAGTAACATTTGGGCTCTGTGTAACCTCTCTGACCCAAGTCCTGCTTGTCTGCAATAGTTGGCTAGTTTAGCTTGGACATCCATCTCTGCAGGAGAAGTCTGGTTAGAAACATATTTGTCTGTTTGTTAATGATGAAGCCCTACAACTTTCACACATAATGAGCATATAGCTACACATTTTAGATGGACAATACCACATGCATGAATGTGAGCGTCCATCTGCCTGTCTGCATGTGTGTCTCTTCCAGAACACCTCCAAGTAATGGCCATCACCATGGTGACCAGGTGACCCATGCTAGCAATTAGCGAGTCCCTAACAGGCTCGGAGCCGGCGAGTGTACACAGATGCACCGCATACATTATGTAAAATACAGTCCCCGAGAAAAGTCTCCCCCCGGCCCCAGCCAACGGCCTCTCTCGCTCCTTTAATCTAATACATGCTTATCATCAGTCCTGTGTGGAAGCGCACAAACAAAACACACCCATCACGGGGAAAGCCAACCGACACAGCACATCTGTGCCGTGCCTCCGATGCCGAGAACATGAGGAGGGTAATACAAAGGGGGAAAGCAGGAAAGAGAAGGGGGAGGAAAGAGAAGGGGGAGAAAAGAGGGGGGAGACCAAACTTTTATGTGGGTTTTTCTGCCTTCATTTCCTATTCATGGCAAAGGGAAAAAAAACTCCCACTGTGCTTTTATGAATATGGCGGCACAGCGGTGAGTGTGAGTTTTAAACATGATTGGCTTGTTAAAGTATAAAGACAATGGGCAGAATATATGTGGCGCCGATGGTTGTAAAAGTCCAACTCGCACACCTAGTTTAAAGGGTTTTTCACAGATTTATGAGAGCAAGTCAGCTTTTTTTTTTCAAGGTTTGGCCAAGAGAATAACATGAACTATTCTGTTTCAAAGCTGCCTTTTGTGGCCCAGCACCTCACCTGAGTTGAACACTGACCGTGGAAAAGTTTCTAGTGTTAGAGCTAGAACTCTCATCATTATAGAGGCTTTAATTGCCTTATTTCAGAGCCACAAATACAAGATCAAAGCTGGAGGTTGTCTGTGTTTTCAGCGATATTTAACCCGCTTAAATTAGAATTTCCAAAGCCAAGAAATGCACCTAATAACTGCTATATTTAACAGGTTACCTAAGAGAAATCCTATTCAAGACGGATCCAATGAGCGCAAACCAAAAATGCAACCATCAGAGTTCAGTGATTCTGTCCCACTCCTCATGTGGTTCATTTTAAACATCATTAATTCGGACAGCACTGCAAATAGGTCACCCTCATTCCTCATCCACAAAGAATTTTCTTTTTGTCAAAAAGTCTTACTTTCATTCCGTTACAGTTACACTTTAAAGAGATGGCAATCAGAATACAGTTACATTGTTAAAATCAGTGGATTACACGACGGTACTTTCATGTGTTTATTCACTCTGCTGGATGAAACAAGTCACATAAAAATCTTTGTCTTCTTACAACAAAGATCTTGTTTACATTAGATGTCTGACTTCTTATCGCTTGTCTCATTGTGTGGTCATATACGTGTGTATGACAGTGAATAATCATTGCAGTGAGAGCTCTTACCGTCAATACAACACCTTTGATCAAAGCTAAAGTTTTTGGTTCATGTCAGCAAACTGGACAGAAAGCTGTGGGCAACAGAGAGGACAGTGGAGCCGGACTGATGTGGGTCAGAGTCTGAGGATGAGGAGGAAGCTCTGCGTGCTTAATGCTCTTCAAACATGATGCCGGTACACTGTTAGCGTCACTTGAATAAGTGAACTAGTTAGCTGTTAGCAGCTAGCTAACTCTGTCCAAAACAAAGGCTGATTAACTTTTAAATAGGAACGTGTCTCTTGCTGTCAGGTAGGTGTATACATGGGTCTGTTTGATACGTATTCAAACATTGTTTTGTGTGTGTAAAATGACTTTTGGTTGCATTGTTTAAATATATATATATTGTTTAAATATATATATATATATATATATACCCATATTATATTATATATATATATAATAAAATATATATTATTCTGACATCATTACATTCTATTTCGGTTTCTCTACAGAATAACATTGATGTGAACGCAGTCTGCTGCAACAGTCTGGACATGTTTTATTGAATGTTTTATAGCATACTTTGTAGTAAGCAGGGACTGATCGCTGCATTCAATCACTTAAAATGCAATTCATTGTGTGAGTAATCCAAGTATTCAGAATACGTTACTCAGACTGAGTAATGTAACGGAATACATTACAAATTACGTTTTAGGGCATGTAATCTGTTTTCTGTAACTGAATACTTTTTTTAAAGTATTCTTCCCAACACTGCATGTAAAATTAAGCAGCCATAGGAAGGAGCCTGTTCCGTCCCTGCTGCTCTGTATTTGTGTGCTGCAGATCAGATCAAGGGGGGCACACACAAAGTTGCTTACCAGATAGTTTGTTCTGATGCAGGAACTCCATCTGTAGCTTCTGTCCAGCACGCTGAGCCAGGAGGTATGGGGTGGAGTAGGTTGGATCCCCAGTGGCACACATAACATCTGCCCCACTGAACACTAAGGCCATGGTCTGCAGCACATCGGGCGACACCACAGCTGCACACAGCGCCTGTGTGCAGAGGAGGAATGCGTGAAAAGAGAATCTCTGTGTAGCTGCAGGATTTATGAAAACCTCCAATAATACATGTGCAGGGTAATATTTTATGTTATTTCAACATGAATCAACTGAGGCTGAATTTAGTGGTCGCAAATCTTATTTATGAAAGTCCGCCTGTCACTTACATTTCCTGCTATTATAGACCAATAAAAGACTGAATGAGTTGAGTTGCGGCTCATTGGATTTCTAAGCAGCTTTCTATAGCTGTGGTAATACCTTTAAACATTTCACATCCCAGACAATGAAGCAGTGAAAATTCCTAGAAACGCAGGTATGGCCTCACATTCCTGTGTAGGAGCAGCGGTTCAGTGTCCCTGTGGGTGTCTCTGTGTGAATGCCAGGTTGATAGAGGACAAAGAGTCTATAAAGCGGCATCAGAAAACCATATAAAGTTTAGAATTGAGTTCCAGCCGCTGAATTCAAAAGAGAAGTTAAAATATCATCAAACTTTAATACTCCCCGCGGGGATCGTTAAAGCTCTAATCCCTATGAAAAAAAAGGGAATATAGCAAATAAGAGCAGGACAAATGGGTCATATTAAATAGAATGAAACTAACAATTCCTGAGACAAAAAATATGCGGGAATAAAGACATTAAAAACAATGAAAGGAGCTAGAGAACAGCAGCAGACCATGCAGAGGCAGAGTATAGTAAAACACTGTTTGAGAGCACAAGGAAATGCAACAATACGACAAAATAAATCACAGCTGTTGTTAAAAAATATGTGTATGTTTAATTTTCAAGCTCACACAGCGAGCCTCTCACTTCTGTATGTATACAAGTAAAAAGTGATGTAAATGGAAGTGATGAACACCAATAGTGACTTTAAAGTGAAATATATAGTTTGGTTCATGAAAACAATCAAATTCCAATACCTCTAAAAAGGGTGGCCAGCTTAAAAATTATGTCCACATAGGTTGGACTAAACCCTCTGTAATTTTGTTTAATTAGAATGAAATAATAATGTCCGAGATAATGTCCACAAGCTTATCTACAGCTTGAAATAACTTTCAACTGCTTTAATTTTAAGGAGATATTCATTGTAAAAGTGTGAATTTCTGCTGTGTGCCATCTTAATGTACAAAGAGCCAGAGGTATACAAACTAATACTTACACATCCTTGTGGTTTCTGAGATATACTCTATTCATTTTGGGCATGCCATTTTCAAGCTGATGCCTTAAAAAAATCGGCTTGGGGTGGGGGGGTTAACCCTTTAATTACAAATTTCATAAGTGGAAGAAAAAACTTTTTTTTACTACTTTTGCCCACAGTGTATTATTGACCTATGAAATTTTTTTAAATCATATTTCGAAAATGTATGTAAAATTAAGCTTATTCACCAAAAATTATATAATTTGCTCACGTATATTCAAAGCTATGGCCAAATTAAATTACTCTTGGAGGACAAAAATGCCCCGAACAGTGCAACAAGGGTTAAAACTAACTATCTGTGCTTTAACTTTTTATTTTTAATATGGACTGGACATTCTTTAGTGTCCATTGTACCTAAGGAACCTCTATGTAAGGCATCTCTGCACCCTAACTAAGACTAAACTATTACACATATATATATAGAAGTGGAGCAGACAGTCTGATTTACCCGTCTCACACAGTGACCCGGCTAAAAAAATAAGAGCAGGCAGAAGTGTACAGTCTGACCGAGGAAAATATTTTCCCTTTCTGTCCTTCTCCTTCTATCCGTCCACTCAATTGATGTGACAACGTGCACGATGACCCGCAACAAAGTGGATCAACAGAGGAGTCGAGTGGCAAACAGCGGAATTTCAACGAACAACCTCTCCTTTCATCGGGCTCGGGCCGAGTCAGTAGGCTGCATCGATCTGCCACAAACAAGCAATATCCTTCGGAAAGTGAGGCGCGGTGAGGCCGTGCATATATACACACACACACACAACAGAACACCCATCAATATAACCTGCCCATCCACACAGAGGGCCTGCAATGAGATAAGATATTTATGTGTTGCAATCTCGTTTAGTTCTATTGTTTGGCTCTGCAAAAACTGATTCGTCTTCATCAGGAGAAAATAACACAAGTATTAATTTGCTGAATGATGTCATTAGTGTATTGTCTTTCTCTCACACACACACACACACACACACACACACACACACACACAAAGGATGGGGTCAGATTATGGCAAAACAGTCCCATGCAACCTGGCCTTATTCTGTAGCGTCTCTTGAAATGACCTTCCGTGTCATAGCAATTACTGTAGCCACAAGAGAGTTTGTGTGTATGTGTGTGTGTGTGTGTGTGTGAGGTTGTGTGTAATGATATAAGATGGTCCTTTGACACCCCCCCTCTCTCTCTAGGTCATGTGGTCTGCGGAGACTCTGTGGAGGTCACTGGGATATGAGCTTCTAATGGGGATCATGGGACTGAGAAACGGAGCGAACTGGATGGAGGCAGAGGACATGAACATAAACACAATAAGCGTGCACGCACACAAATGATGTGAGTTATACATACTGACGCAGTCACCAATAAATCACTTTTTTACTTGAAATGACACTTTAAACGGCGACTTGCTGAGTGAGTCTGATGACCTCTGAGCCCATAAAACCTGTTAAAATGCCATCGTATGATTTCACAATTGCATGAATGTCAACTAGGAAATTGCTAGTATTATTGTCATGGTTCCAGAGAGGACTCCCAAAGGAGAGGGTTTTATATAGCTTTTATTATTCCGCTTTGTGTTACAGTAAGTAAATGTGACACAGAAGTGGAACGTGTCCAATGAGATTAGACTCGGTGTCCTTGTTTATGTTAAAAATACTTTTTTTTTTACACATTAATTTTGATTTATTACTTATGTTGGCACACATATGTTGAGTCATGGTGTGTATAATGACTGTGACACAATGATCTCCTATCAAATGTGTTGAGCCCATTTTTATAAAGGTAGACTACACAGCGAGAAAACAAACACAACCCCTTTCAACCACCTTCTTCTTCCTCGCTGTATCCCTCTTTTCTCCACCAGCCACACTCTCTGTCACACTCCCACCCCTGCAAATTCACACATCTCAAGCCGAGCAGCACACATGTTCACACGCATGTACACACACACACACACACACACCAACACACTCTCAGGCAGCAGCCAGGAAAAGCCGCAATAAAACCGACCCAAGCGTTTCTGTCGTGGATCCTAATCCACTTTTCCACTTAGCTAGCTGGTATATCTTTTCCTTACTTTCTCGCCTCATTCCCTCCTTTCTCTCTCCACATCTCCATTCCTCTCTTTCCATGCAGGAAAACAATGCAAGGGGAGGAGGGGAGGAGGGGCTGATCTGCGTAAATGCTGATGCAGGTGGAAACTTTTAAGACCCTCATTTTAGAGGAATATGCAAGGCCTCCTATAAACCCCCATGCCAACATCTCTGTGCTGGAGATCGATGAGACTTTGGCATCTTTAGGCTTTAAGTGCAGATTTACTGATGGTCAAAAGGTCAGACAAATATAGGCCTTTTCAAGTTCAGTGGATTTAGCTAATGGATGACAACATAAGCCCTGTGAACTATACTGTACTAGACATACAGAAAGACACAAAAAATCTAATTTACAGGCAGGACATATACTGATATATACTGGCTTAATGTCATCTGAAGTATATCAAAGCTTTGAAGTTGAAAGTACAGCAAAGAACATTCTGACGCTTCAGTATTCAGTGCCCTCAACATGAAGTTCATACCTTGTTGAGTTGCTCCAGGTCCTGAAAGCCCTCCAGGACCCTCCGGTACTTCCTCTCCTTGTACTTCCTGCGGGTGAACGTGGCGCGCTGCGCTGCAGAAGCCGTGTTTGAGAGATCCTCCTCCAAGGGAAGATTAGCTGCCCAGAAACTGTTCGCACTCTTGTTCCCCACCTCCAGGAAGAGCTGAGGGTTTGGAAGACATGCACAAAGGAAATGTAAAGGTGTGAAGGATTTAAAAAGGAACAGCTGCCATTCTGTTGGTAGGTCTTTATGACTTTGCACATGTAATGTCTATTGTATTCACCTCAACGAGTTCGTTGCTCCAAATGCTGCTGTCCAGCTTCAAGCTGCGCACTTTAGATATACTCGGCCCCAGAGCACGGTGCTGTCCTGGCACACAGAAACACACGCTCATCACATATGTGCAGATACATTCACATACAACTCTTGGCTGACTGGCTAAAAAAAATATGTGCACAACAACCTCCACGTGCACACACACACACACCGAATGTCAGGGATGGAATAAACAATAAACAGGCAGTTACAAGATGGAGAAACAGAGCATGACTGCGAGCTCATTCTCTCACTCACAACAGACATATTTAGTCCCCTCAGCTCTCCTAATTGGAAATGAAAGCAGAGAACGAGTGCCATTAATTGCTAATGAATCATGAGTAATTCATTGTGTTTGTTGGTCGGCCTGTTTATTTGGGTGAACGAGAGGCTTCTGGGGTTGCTTATGGCTAAAGACGGAGCATACATGCATAATACATTAGACAGAAACACACTGCACGTGTGAATGTGAATTATTGTCCTGTGTGTGTAACCGCAGATAATTTTAGATTTGGCATGATTTCATTATGGTCTTCCATACTCAAGTAGAGCAGCTGTGAATGAAAATGAGGGGCTGTGAGCTGTGAAAGGCCATCTTGACACAGTTCTAGAGAATACAGATGCACGAAATCACTTACCACTTAAGACGCTGAAAGAAAGAAGCAAACAGCTAAGTAAATGTGTTAATGTAATCACACATAATTGGTGTGAAATGATGGACGAACCGGGTTCACAGAATAAAACACACTTTCCCTGATGTGTTTTCCTCATAAAACTGCAATCGGTTCACAAACATCAGGAGTTAGAGAGACTTGAATCTGACACCATGATGCATTCAAGGACAGATCTAAGCCATGTCCCATTGTGGACAGGTCGGTGTAATGAAAATGGTACCCCTCCTGTCACAATTATAGTATTAAGTATTCCCACCTATAAAAGTAGACTGTTCACAGTGGAATGTTCACTCCTAATTACAGAAACACTGATTATTGTTATCCAGTTTTGCCCTACTAGCCATAGACCCTGTTGTGTACTGAGTCTCCATGGCTACAGTAGCTCTGGCATACCAGTGATTCCTGATGGTGAAAACGATACAATGTTCATCTATTCCAGCTATGAGGATTACATTACATCTTCAACATCTGCAGGACGATGCTAAGGATGTTCTGTGAGTCTATGAGTGCCATCACGTATGCTGTTGTCTGCTGGGGCAGCAGTCTGAGGGTGAGGGACATCAACAGACTCAACAGAATCATCAGGAAGGCCGGCCATGTTGTGGGAGAGGACCCGGACTCTCTGACAGAGGTGTGTCAGAGGAGGACGTTGTCCAAAACAAAGACTATACTGGACTGTCCCTCTCACCCGCTCCACACTGTGCTGACCAGCCACAGGAGCTCGTTCAGCAACAGACTCCAACTCCCACGATGCACCACTGAGAGACACAGGAAGTCATCCTGCCTGTCTCAATCAATCTACTGAACTATAACAGTCACTCTGTACATTCATACTGGTATATTCTTGTCATGCTCTGGCCCTGTGGAACAGCATGTCCACCTTGAAGTTACTTACTGAAGACATATCACACATCTTTTATGCTTTTCTAATAAAGACTTCCAACTCTTCACATGCTTCAAAAGAGCACCTGTGTTTACACGCTACTAAAGATCAACTGAGCAATGGTGTTTGCTGTTTAGATCAATGAATTCAATGTAAACACCAATCTGGGGTTATTAACAAATTTGTGTTTAAGCTAACCAAACGTGCCCTGAGAGACTACAGATAAAAATGATTCCCCCTCTTGCCAGAGATTCATTTAAATATTTTTTCCTGGAAAAGAACACATTAAAGTGTCGAGTGCGGATGCATTAGTGTGGTGCAGAGTTTTGTTTAAATCAGGTTTGTTCAATCCCAGAAGTCACATTGAAAATAGAGGAATAATAATTGCCTTTGAGACCACAGGCCCTGTTTGACAAATGAAGGCCAAAGAGCAAGATTTTATCTTTTTTTTTTTTTTTTTTTTTGCCTGTGAAGGAGTGAGAATATTTCACTCTGACTACCTGCTGCAGTGCTGCAGCTATGCTCCATTCACTGAGCCACACAACTCCACAGGACCATTTTACTTGTGTAAGGGTAATGAAGCTGAAAAAGTTGTGCATGCGCACGGGCCACTGGGTACACAGTGAGATCTTTCCATATAAATAGCCTGTTGTAAATGTCTTCATCTTTTCCTGCAGAACCACAACAACACACAAAAGGGCATTCCCATCACAGCTGCTATCACAAAAAAAACCCTGCTCAACCCACGAAGGATTTCACCCCCAATTAAAAACTTTCCCAGCGACAGTTCACAGATCACTTTCTCCCACCCCTCTGTACTTGTATGCTCCTCTCGCCCTTACGCAGCGAGTCACGAGGAAACAGAACAAGACAATGAACGCTGTGTTTTTTGCGTTACCATGGTAACTGTTGCCAGCAGACATGCATCCGAGTTACATCCTGGTTAAAAAAAAAAGAAAAAGTTTATTGCAATTACAAGTGTGGAAAGGCACTTTAAGGTCTTTCAGGCAAAGCCACTTCCTCTGGTGGTTGTGTAAAAACAAAGAAAAACGGCACAAAGAGAGGAGTTAGTGTAAAAGTCAAATAAAAGAACTGTATAAAAAAGTAAATATAAACAACTCTATCATTTAGACATTTTCATACATTACAACTATTTATTCGTTACCTTTTTCTTTTTTTTTTTACTATTCCTGCAGAGACCAAATTAAAATTTAATTTCCATATAAAAATATGGACATCAGACTCATCTGTGAGCTGTGCTCACCAGTGGTAGAAAGTAACTAAGTATTTGTACTTTGTTACTGTACTTAACTACATTTTTATGTATTTATACTTTACTTAAGTAAAAATAATAGTGCATACTCTATATTTTTACTCCATTACATGTTGCAGCTGTTACCTGTACTTTCTACTCCACTACATTTCTACAGTGTTTGTAGTTACTTGTTCCATGTGATGAACACAGTGCTGGACTGATGTGAGGTCAGACTCTGCATGGAGGTGGTGTCATGCTGCCAGCTGTGTTTCTATAATGAGCCTCAGTCATGATGCCGGTGCTCTGGCTCAGTTAGCTAACTAGTTAGCTGCTGTCTGCTAACACAGGTCCATCCATTAATGTCTGATTAGCATGAATCATAACATACATAACATCTACAGCAGGAACACTGACACAGTGACACAGTTGTTATCAGCAGCCTCTCTGTTCACTTGATGCCCACAGCCTGCCTCATGACACACAGACCTGCCCTTAGCTGCTTCTGGTACTGAAAATTTAAATTAGCTATAATTTTTAATTTTAATTTTAGGATGTTTTCTTTGACTATTTTACCCCTTCATATATCCTTTGCAATGGAAATCAATAATATATATTCAGTACTTAAGATGGAAGGATTGTTGACGTAGCACTTCTACTTTTACTTGAGTATGTATTTTGCTGGATAATTGCACTTTTACTTAAGTACCAAGCTTAAGTACTTCCTCCACCACTGGTGCTCACAAACCTGGATTAAAGCATCATCACAGGTGCACTTCAAACTTCTCAGTTACATTAACTGTGTTTTTATCTTCTCTTCGATCTGCTTCTATGTGTGTGTATGTGTATATAAGAGTTTTTGCTTGTGCATTTTGTATTTATCGTTCTTTGATATGCTGCTACTACAATTTAATTTCACCACGGGTATTAATAAAGTAAATCTTAATCTTAATAAGGAGTATTCACAATAAGAAGATTGCAATTTAAATTGCAAAAAGACGCTAAATAATGTACTGTCCAAAAAAATCTTTGTGCCTCTTTTCTACTTTTTGTTTTACCGCAGATACACATACTGTACCTCAACAAAGATCTAATAAAGGAATGATGGCTTAAAAACAATCTACACAAAGACAACACATTACAGTTTGAAACAGTTTCATATCAGAGAGTGAAGTTACAGACCATTAAATTTCATTCTGTGCTGGCACAAAAAGAGGGAAGCCAATCTGCTACAATTTTTATCATTAGCCCTCTCATTACTTCTTTCTCCTTGTCCTCCTCCTCCTCAGCATTTCTCTTTATTGTCCATGACAATAAAGCGTAAGAGTGCTAATTAAAAGCAGTCGCTGGCATTCCAACATGGATCCCAGCCTAATTTAAGGGAGAGCACAGTGTGATGAGAGCTTCCTAAATATTCACCCTCTTGCCCCCTAGCGTGTCGACTAAATGTAATATTAAACACCCCTGCAAATGAAATCATTTAAGGGTGTTTGAAAAGAAATGGGGGATATCTGATGAGTAGCAATTACATGGGCTTTGCAGAGGTGAGCTGAAAAATTGTATTAAAATGCATTACTCCCAGAGGTGGAGGAGGAGGTGCAGCGGCGTATGTGCCAAATACACCAACTAGATATCCCTTCACATCAAGCATGGTCTCTGCGTCTCTCTAATCATGTTTAGCAGGTCAAGAAGCAGTTCGGGAACCCCCCCACCCTATACACCCTCCAAGCTCTTGCCTGTGGCTTAATCTTTGTTGTCATTTCATCTGAGCCATCCGGTATTGCCAAATAGATTAGAGAGTCCAGAGGCCAGACGCCAACTCCTATAAGTGGCTTATCAGCTGAGATCTTATTCCAAAAGAGCCTCTGGGTCAGAGTACATACTCACACAGACCACACAAACTCAACTCACAGCACAAACATGCATGCCTTTAAAAAAAATAATAATAATAATAATAATTTGGCATGTCTCTGAGTCTTGTTCACAACTTTGTTCTTCTTTGGATAAATGACTGGATACATACTAAGTTTGTTTTTGATCTCTCTCTACTACTAAAACTACTAAAAAACTAAACTACTGGTTAAGGTTAGGCATTAAAGGTAGGGTAGGAGATTTCATTCTGATGCACTTTTTGTTAAATTAGTGTAACATCTCTTTAGAATGAGATAGCAACCAATTAGTTTGGCAGTTTCGCATTAAAAGGAAGAATATGAATCATCTGTGGAAGCTATAAAACACTAAATACATCAGCCAATCCTCCGGGTGGACCCTGCATGGACTATTTGCTGGTTGTCACTCTCTTCCTGCTCCGTGCACCAGACAGGTATGTGCACTTGATGCGCATGGATGCCAAGTATATCACCCGGAGACGCTACCAGCAAGTCGGAAACGAAAAACTCTTTTTGGAAAAGCTACCACACTCATCCTCTTCTGTAAACACGTAATGCGCCTCTGTGTGATTGGGAGGCATGGCTTCAGGGTGAGTTCCGAGAGAAGGAGGCGGGTGTGTGTTTTTAAAATCTGGCTGTTTCTTACTGAGTTTTCAAGATCTCCTACCCTACCTTTAAAAACATGATAAGGGTTTAGGTAGACGATCAACCTAAAACACATAAATTCATAGCACTGAACATATGGAGTATCGATGTATCGACCTTGTGTTCTGTTTTCCTGGTTAGGACAGGCTCAAGTAGAATATCTGGAATAGTAGACTAGTCAGACTAAAATATACAGAGAAATGTATTATTGCAGTAGAGAAAGTGTATAAAGCTGCTGGCTTCTTTTCACTCAGTATCTACAGTTGTTACCTTGTTAGAATAATATGCATTATACCAGCGTGTTTATCGCCTGGATCCAGGATTTGTCTGCACCAGAGAGCAGAAGGAGGCCTGAAGGGGTTAAAGCAGTACAAATATGTCCCTTACCTGCACATTTCTTACAGATGACCACACCCAGATTGACCGACGCCCACTCCGGCTGCGGGGCGCGACAGTCGGCGCAGCTCCTGTTGGCCTCGTTGAACCAGATCTTTTCTGCCACTTCATAGTCGTAGAGTGTCTCAGCAATCGATTCTTGGACCGCTTCTATCCACTCCTCCTTCTCCCGTTCTGACTCGGCTGTGAAGCTGCAACAATTGATTTTTTTTTTTAGCCACCCCCCCAACCCCAACACATAGCTCACTGTTATTGATTTGATTTGAGAGAGCAATTAAGCAGCATAGTATCGCTTGGCAGGGTGATGGGGTGTGCAGTATTTGGAGAAGTTTTTGGGGGTTGCTAAATGTGTGTGATTGCAATAGATTTGGTGAAATTGATAAGAGGAGTGGAAGAGGGGGGCAGGCAAATCAATTTGTCTCACCATGCAACCCTAAATTCTGTGACGTTCTAATGCAGGGTATTTTTCAGGACATTAGATGCAGCAAAGCTGAGAAATGGAGCTTAAATTTACATTGAAAAAAAATCATGTTTAACACTCTTGTTCCATCAAAACATGAAACAAGCTGAAAGTGATGAAACTGGACACACACACACACACACACACACACATACACACACAGTGAAGTGACTGCATATGTCTAATTCTGTCTAACAGACCAATATAGAGATACCTTGCAGTGACAGACAGCTCTGGTTTCTGATGGAGAAGGAGGTGTTTTAAGCGTGTGTGCGTATTTTGAAGAAGTTGCTGAAAAGTGATGACTATCTGAGGATTAACTAAATGTATGCTGTGTAGTCTGTGTAACAAGCAATCTGTGTGCATGTGTGAGCTTAAGTGGCAGCGAGCAGGAGACAAAAAAAGACAGGCAGCGAAGGCGACAGAGATCGACACAGATATAAAATTGAGAGGAAAGAGAGACGGAGAGCACCCTAGCTTGACTGAAAGAAGCACTTAGAGAGGAGAAATGGGACCACTGGTCTCCATGGCAACCTGGCAACCAGTGTAAAGTAAGACAGAAGATGTGGTGGTGGCGGTGGTAGGGGGGAAGTTTTCGCCTCAAGCAGAGGATGTGCACCAGGCCAGCCTCACCCAAGTAACCCAGCAGAGATCGATAGGTTGATTGGGTTCAGCTGTTCTGTGCCCACCGGTCTCTGCCCAGAGCCCCATCTAAAGAGATGACTGCTCACATCGTCTGCTGAACTACAGCGCGGCCTCCACAAAACGACAAAGGAGCAGAGGGAGGCAGAGTGTGTGTGTGTGTGTGTGTGTGTGTGTGTGAGGATGTAGTAGAGTTTTCAAAATGAAGTGAAGGCTGGTCTCAGATGAGACCACAAAACTACTTCTTACACGACAGCAGGAGGTCACAACCCAAAACATGAAACAATGAATTATCAAGGGAAATAAATGACCTCCCATGTACAGCCAGACACGCGCTCACAGATCAGTGTCGACCTATGTAAAATGCAGGCAAACATGTTTGAGTTAACTCTTCTAAAACGAAGCTGTCACTGGCAACAGAAATTGACATGCACCGTTTAAAACTACCGTAGCCTTGGTTATGTTTGCACTATTGAAAAAATCTTAACGGATTCTGAAAGCTATTACATTCATTACGGTAATGACCACATTGCGTGTGTGCCAGGGGCAGGAGTTTTGTGGAGCATAGGAGAGCTGATATAAAACAGTTGGAGTTTAATTTTTTCTCGTTGTCTTGTCTAGTCTTGTTGCTGTACATTTATAGTTGTTTATAAAGAAAAATTTAATGAAAATTCAAATCCGTTTTTTTACTTTTCTTGTTATTACACACTGTTCTGAGCATTTATAACATAATAACAAATATGTGCCAGCTTTTGAACGTTAGATTTCATCTGTCAAGAAAAACAGGTAATATAATGAATAGAAAGAACATTTTCGGACAGAATCATTAAAAAAAAGGTGAACTGTTATAAGTATAGTAGTGAAAGGGTTAATCAAGCAGTGACCTCTGGAACTGAGAAATGGAGCCAATGCAGTACCTCAAATAGCCACTTGAGGGTGGCTCCAAAAGCAACTCAACCCCCATAGACAATATTGTGTGACTTCAGAGCAGAACAATGATCTTACCACCTGTCCACATCAGCTTTGAAATAACTCTATCATTAGCTTAGCTTAAGAAAAAGAAAAATAGATAAATGAGCTAGCAACAAACTTTACAGTCTGTATACTATAAGCTAAGCTGTCTATCTGAGAGTGGTCTCAAAGTCTTAAAGTCGGTTTAAACCGGCCTACCTGACCTTCATGGTCTGCTCCCTTTGATCAGTAGTCCTCATCCACCCAAGGATTATCAGTCCCCACTCATGAAAATGTATTTTATATAAAAAAGTAAAATGACAATTACACTTAGTAATCCCATTTTAAAGTGTGGTAGCTTGACATTTCAGTGGCTGCTGATTTATATAAAAACTTTTTTGTTAAACATAAATATTAATAACACTTAATCAGCTTTTCTTTCAAATTTCGATTGACACTGTAACAAGTCATTCCCAGTGGATTTTTTTTTAACTGAGAGCTTTAAAGTGTGGATAATCAATATGGCCTCTAATGTGACCCTGACCTGAAACCAACAAACCACAGCGCACTTCTAAAAGCTGCCACCTAAAGGAGCTAATTTCATGCAGTCAAACGTATCTAAAAAAAAATGAATTAAATGCCAGTCACTGACATTTCTAAATAAACTTTGTCTTCACAGCCACAGAATGAAAAAGAAAAAGTTGTTTCTAATCCAAAGTTACATCAATCATTATGTCCAGAATATACACACACAGTGATAAGATGGAACAAAAAAACACTGGCAGACACTCAAAAGAGATGATTAATCTTCAACACTGCAATCAGTTCATATTTGTTCAGACTGAGAGGTTCTCTTAAAGGGGCATTCCAACATTTTTACATCAAACTTTAGCTGAAAACCGACTCACAACAAAGTCAGTAAACATATTTAGAAGATACCCAGACATTATGTCTGACTCACAGACAAGAGTAGTATTTGATATTACAAGTAAGCCTATCTTTTAACCCTTTCACTATAATTATAACAGTTCGCCTTCTTTTTTTTGTAATAATTCTGTCAGAAAATGTTCTTTGTATTCATTATATTACCTGTTTTTCTTGACAGATGAAATGTAACTTTCTAAAGCTGGCACATATTAGTTATTATGTTATAATGCTCAGAACAGTGTGTAAAAAAAACTCCTTATGAACAACTATAAATGTGCAGCAACAAGACTAGACAAGACAACAAGAAACTCAAACTATTTTACATCAACTCTCCTACGCTCCACAGAACTCCCGCCCCTGGCACACACGCAATGTGGTCATTACTGTTATGAATGTAATAGCGATCGAAAGAGCCATTTCTCTGCTTTCAGAATCGCCCTCCACATGTTACCCCTGTATACATAAATACTGTGCCGTGCAGGTACGCTGCAGCTACAGCCCCGCTCATAGATGCCACAAGTGCGCAACAATTTGCCATCGCTTCTCCCTGACTAGAGGCTTTTAATTCAGCTGCTGTAGCCTACAATTCACGGCAGGTAAAATGCATTATAAACTGCCTGAAACATGTCAAGCCATCTTTTTCAGTTAATAGCTTTCATTGAGGTTTTTTAAAAATGCATATAGCGAACTGACTTTTTTTAAATTTCATGCTGGCAGCCGTGGTATTAAACTGATATGAGCCAGTCCCGATGCGTTTTTGTTTGTTTTTGCAATTTTATCATGTTAAGAGCACAGCCTTGTGCAGTATTTATGTTAGAAGTTACACATGGTCATAAAAAAAACACTTGTCCGGTAAACTGAAAACCTGCCGGTCACGTTTTCTGCTGCCAAGTTTTTCTAATGGAAACAATTATCATAAATACCAACACAGGTGTCTTAGTTTTAGGAGGGATAGAATGTTTTCTGAATAATGCCCCTTTTTATTTTAATTTTAAAAAACTTTCCAAAACCCAATGCCCCTCTTCCACTCCACATAATCCAAAGACCTCGCTGTCAGGAGGAAATATTTCCTGCCAGTGGTTAAAGAGATGTGAAAATGTCCAACAGAAAAACAAACCAAACAAAACGTGGACTTTCTCCGATATGCCCTTGAGCTAGGCATTTATCTGCAGCTTTATTTTAGTACAGGTGTTTTCTGAAGTTTTTCTTCTCTCCAAAGTCTTTGCTTGGTAACGTCTCCTCTCCTCTGTGCTTTATTGTCATTCTCTCTACTCAGAAAACTCTGCTATTGTATCCAGCACAGTGGACTGAACTGAGCTCCGTCCATTTAACAGCAGCAAAACAATGGAAAAGCCAAACTGAGTCTCCACAGCTTAAAGTGATTAGATGAGTTTCTCACTAATCCCCCACCTTGAGTAGGTAGGAGAGCGCTCCCAGGGCTACCAATCGATTTGATCCACACACACACACAATAAAACCCTTTCAGCAATCGCCTCATCAAAACAATACTGGGGGACCTGAGCTCATTTTAATTTCATTTTTTTTTCTGTTTTTTTTTTGTTCCATACAAAATGGCAATTACATCTAGCGTATTAACGAAGCTGCCAAACGATGGGACCATTAAGGGAGCTGACACAAACAGATCGATCGGACATACAACAGACAGGTAGAGGAATAAGGGGCAAAAAAAAAATCTTTACAAAAGACGAGAGACAAAAACAGGAAAGGGGTAAAAAAAAAAGAGGAGAGAAAACAGCGAACAGGCGCACACAAACAAACGAGCCATGCTTTGTCCAGGCAGCTGTGACGGCTGTATTCTAAATGGGCCATTACAGCACAAACAAGCAGCGCGCTCATTGATTGTAGGCCCCTCGGGGATCGCAGTCACCTGAAGGGCTTTGTGCCCGGCAGAGATACCTGCACTAAGCTCCCAGGGGAGGCTTGATAAAAAAAAAAATCTGATCGATAATTAGTGGTTTCTGTACAGGACCCCCCTGTTTTTTGTGTAGCGTGTGCACCGCAGCAATCAATAAGTCTATGAGGTGTGTGGTGGGTGCTCTGATTCAGAAGGTGCTTTCTGGAAGAAATCTGACACGAGGCGAACTTAACAAAAGATCCTCTTTGGTCTCATTAGAGCAGTCTTCACTTTGTGGTACGCCTGCTCATTATATTCACAAGTTACACCTCAAAGGAAAACATTTACCATCCTTCTGGTGTTATAAGTGCTTCAATCTGGTGACTCACAGTAAGTAAACTTTTTGCTGCTTGAAAAGTTTTGGTCATTAAATTCTGCATCATTACTCCCAGACTGACATATGCATGTTGCTAAATTCTGTAAAACTCAAACTGCCACGAGCACAGTGTATAGCCATTTCTGTCAAGCACAACTTTTCACAGGGGGAAAAAAAAGTTTGCTGGTAGTTGCGATGTATTTTTTTTAATTAATAAAGAAGGACAAAATGTCCAAAAGAGGGGCTGAGTTGCCTTAAAAATCAGATTGCGAACTGCGATTTTTGATACTTGGCTTCATTTCTCAGCCCTGAAAGTTCACTGTAGCTGTAAATAATGAGATTTTTGTTTTTATTATTGATTCATCTGCCACTTACTCTATTTAGATAATTAGTATTAGTATTATTTTAGCTTGGGCCGAAATTACTAGGGATGACCCGATCAGGTTTTTTTGCCCCCAAGTCTGAGTTTGAGTCATTTTTATCTTGAGTACCGTATTTTCTGGACTGTAGGTCGCACCGGAGTATAAGTTGCACCAGCCAAAAAATGCATAATGAAGAAGAAAAAAGCATATTTAAGTCACACCGGACTATTAGTCGCACCAGCGGGCCAGCGTAAATCACTACGTTTTTAGCGTAATGTTGCCTCCTGAATTCCTCTTAATTGGTGCGGCTGCAGGGCATCGAGAGTGACACACGCATTTCAACAAGTTCTCATGCGGAGAAATGATTAGCTTCACCGCACAGAAATTCCTATAAATATCCTGTAAATGAGTAAAAGGCAGACTACTGTGCACTATAGCTGTCTGGAATTTGAAACCTATCTACCAATCAGAAAATAGAATTCCTTGTTGCCAGATGAGGTCTGAGGCTCAGCTGCAAGCACACGTTGACCATGAACGCACCTATGCTCGGAATGCAAAGTGTGGACAAGCTGGAGTTGGGAGAGAACCGTCAGGAGAGGGATAGAACAGCTACCATTATATTTGTAATGGGACGTCAGGACACAAGGCTAACTAACTGTATATTTTAACATATAAGTCGCACCTGAGTACAAGTCGCATACCCAGCCAAAGGATGAAAAAAAGTGTGACTTATAGTCTGGAAAATACGGTAATCGGGCCCGATTTCCGATCACGTGATCAGGACATCCCTAGAAATTACCTTTAACACCAGAGGATAAGGCATGATCTTCACAAAAGACACAACATTAAAAAAGTTCTAACAAAACATACAGTGAAAGACGAGATAACTTTGTCCTTATTGTATTTATCATCATTTGCTGCCTAATCAAACTTCTGCTTTATTGTATAGGGGCCTATAGTCATGCATATTTTCCTCCCTTAACGTAACGTAAGTAAGTAAGTAAAGGGCATTTCCTGAAGAAAATGCAAGTTTGATTGCTGCAGCTCAAGCATTGCTTTGAATGCTGATGTGAAGGATTGCTCTGAATTGCTGGAGAATCAGAGCAATTCAGAGCTTTGTATGCCTCTGTATGTCAGCCTGTCACCATGGTAACAGCAGCAGAGACCTCAAAAACCACTCCAAATGTGAGAGCCTGGCGTGCGGAAACTATTCGGAATTAGAACAAGTTTGATAGAGCAGCATCTAATGAGCATTTTAAGACCAAAATGATTGAAATTTGTAGGAGAAGATACATTTGGCAGATGACACAGAAATTGCTTAATATTTGAAAAACTATATTTTTTTTAAAAACACTTGAAGTTGACCCGGAATGTCCTCTGTGAGATGAACATTTTGATAGTTGAATGGCTGAAACCGGTCAATGTATGCTGAAGATACACTGCGCCAAAAATCTTACGGAAGAATAAAAAAAAGAAGAAGAAGAAGAAAGAAAGTGAATAACAAGAGTTTGATTGCCTAGCAACGGCAATCAAACTAATTAAGGGAAATATATACACAGGTTGTAGATGCCACAACCAAATTAATCACTGTTTTCAGTGGCTTTTATTACTTTCAAGCCTTTTTAAACCATAGTGATGAAGGGCCCTCTAAGTTCTACAGTGCCATAAGCCTCCATCACTTCTATGAGACTTCAAATATCTCATATGTAAGAGCAGAATAAACAAAATGAAGAACCTGACTTTTTACTGTGGTGGTGTCTTTGGATGCTTTAAGAGGTATGAGCATACAGGAGCTTAGCGTATGTGAAGGACGTTTTCAAAACATTACAGTGCGAATAAGATGAGAAGGATGAATGCCGTCTTGACATCCAGCTGCGTCATGCGGTCGGATCTTAAACAAATGTGGAGGTGTCATCTTGTTGAAATCATTATTCTGAGAGCTGTTTATTGAAGGAAAGGTTTCCTTCACTTAACATTCATCTCTGGGATGATGAAAAAGCCAGTATGTGTAAAAGGTAAGAGCTATGAGATCAAACAGATAGAGTACATTTTTTTCCCCTCACATAAAAAGACACATCATACATCACACGCACCCGAGCATGGACACCTCTTTGTCGTGGGGAAAAAGGGGGGAAAAGGCTGCCAGATAAATGTGTAGGTATGCAAAGGTACACACTGCTCAAACACACTCCAAGCAAACGCACAAACACACGAGGAGCAGGCGTACCAGAAGTTTTTGAAGGGCGTGTTGATTTCAAAGCCTCTCCGGTCCATGTCTTTAATATTAGCAGCAGTCAGCTCCACTTCAGCGATAGCCAGACCCGCCTTAAAGTCCTGAAAAACAACACCAATAATAATGTCAGCATTTTTTAGATTTTTTAGGACAACATTCATATCTGGCTATTCAAATGTCGGACAAAAACACATTTTTATTTCCATGGTAAGCTAAGCTAAGCTAATGTTAGCCATCCATCCATTATCCATTAACCCGCTCCATCCTGCAGTGCAGGGTCACAGGGGGGCTGCTAACGAGGCTGAGAGGCGGGGTACACCCTGGTCAGGTCACCAGTCCATCGCAGGGCAACATACAGACAGACAAGCATTCACATGCACACACACACACCTACGGGCAATTGTCACCGATTCACCTAACAAGCATGTCTTTAGTGGGAGGAAGCCGGAGCACCTAACGTTATCCTCTCCTGCTTTTAGCTCCATACACGGCAAGCAAGCACAAACCTACGTTTGATATTAACGATGCACAGCAGCATTTTCCCCAAAACACTCATGAATTTTTTCATATCTATATAACAGGGATGTTATTTTATCTTTGAAGCAATATCTCTAAAAAAAAACCTATTCCCTGCAGAGCCCTGCACATGTTAGGGCTTTCACAAGACACAAGATCTGAAGCCCTTTTGGGCCAAATTAGAGACCCTCCCTGATACGGTGGGATCAACAGGTCGTCTCATTAAAGTAACAACTTGTTTCTCAGTCGGGGCTTGATTTAATGACATTTGGTATAATGACAAATAACAAACACTAAAAAAACATTCACAATTACTTCAGGGAAATTCTCTGCCGCCTCCTTTTCCTGTGTGGGCTGAAAATAGTTTCTGACAGACCAATATCGCACTGACCACTCATCGGCTCATTCCTCTTCCCACCAATGACGCACACATTTTGGAGGCGATGTGTGTGTGTGAGAGTGTGTGTGTACACCTGTCTATAACAGTAAAGCTCTATGAAAGGCATCTGGGGAATCCAAACCTGCCCAAGCTTTCAGCCTCAATGTTTTCTGAGGCCCATTTCAGAAATAGGGGTTACATGCAGAGCCACAGTTTTCATAAGTTCCACTGTAAGTCTTCATCTCACATAGCACACACATACCCTCCTCCACCTCACCCTCAACACTCTCAGCCGTTTAGACCATTTTCTATAGCCTAGAGCTCTGAGCGGAGACAGAAAAACAGACAGGAAGACAGAAGAAGTGCACCTACACCCACGCATATAAGCACAACATCAAAACAGAGTAAAAAAAAAACACACACACACACACACACAGGCATCCAACATTACAATACAGAAAAGAAACACTCTCTACTCCATCACCGAGGCACACAGACAAAGCAAAGATGTGACTCAAAAGATGGGGGACACAAAGAGAGCAAGAACACAAAAGAAAAGGAAAGGAGGAGGAGAGTGTGAGTGAAAGGCGGCCTTGGTAATCCTCACTAAGAGTGGGTGAGACGGGTGAGAAGGTCAGCTGACAGAAAGAAAGCCAGAACAAAACACCATCTACTGTACGCCAATATTCTGCTTAAAGGAGAGGAGCAGTAAAAAAAACACACAAAAAAACGCTGCCAGCTATAAATCACACGCTGACTGTTTTCAACCAGCGAAAAAACAATTTACACTAATTACACCAAACAAAGACGAAAATGAATCGACACCATCTTTGTTGATTAGGCGCTTTTTAGGGGAAGTATGCGGCCAAGCATGTGCGTGTGTGTGAGTGTGTTTACGTATGTGAGTGAGAGCGCTGCCACGTCTCTCGCCGAGTAATTAGCAACAAAACTTCTCAGAGCGGCCAAATTTCGCAGATTGCTCCACAAGAGCTGGAAGTTACTTATATGTTTGCACCCAGCTAAATTTCCTGCCTGATCTTTTACCGTTGTGTGTGGGCTGGTTCAATTGGAGGGGTTAAAAAAATCTTCATTTGACCATAATTAACGTACTTAAAACAAATTTAGCAGACGAGCAGTGACTCTCCTTTTCCTGCACAATGATGTTTGGGATCACGCACAGATTCCATGGAGTGTTACGACACGCTGATCTCAGAAGAGACGGAGAGATAATGTGTGAGTGAGTGTCTGTGTCCAGGTCCTAATTGAGAGAAAACTTTTGATGTGAGGGCTTCAGGGCAGCTCTCTATCCTATCAATTATAACTCATTGCTCTTTTAAGTTCAGTATGTTCAGCCTTTTGAAGACGCATGACGCAATAATGAAAGCGTGGGCGTGACAAAGAGGGTGAAGCCAGCTCGTTGTTGTTGATCTCACGGCCATGATTCAAACACAGGAGGACAAAACGCTTCCACATGTATCATTGGGGGAAACTCCGTGCAACATACATGCGTGAGTGTTTCTCCATCCTGTCTGAATGTATGCGCCGCATATGACTGTGCTGAGAGGGCAAAGCAGTCACCTATACCTAATGACCCTCATCCCTCTCAGGCAGCCAATTAGAGTTGGGTGTTAGCGGCCGTCCAGCCCTCGCCACTCGTTACCTACCCAATATGTGCCGTGGCCTCCTGCCCTTTCCAATTAATTCACAAGGATGGAGGGAAAGAGGGATAGAGAGAGGAAGGAGACGGCATTAGAGGTAAAAATAACTTACCCAATTACAAGCATAGGGGTAGATGGCAATAATGGCACTTACAGTGGGGGAGATGGGGGAAAGGCCCTGAGGCTAACATGTCTGCGCATGTGCATGCTACTTTTTGCTCACATGAACATGTAAGAATATATGACATAAAATTCTTACAACAGATTTCTCCGAATAACCTTAACCCCGTCCGGCCGCTCTGAATATTCCGGTCATGCATCCAATTATAATTTCTTTCAGCGCTTTCCAACCTCTCATTGTGCGACTCAGTTACTTCTCAGTACCGAACGGCTTTAAAAAGAAACAGAGGCCTCCACTTCTATCTCCAATTCTATGTCCACTCAAGCACTTAAGCTGCTCTAAAAGCGTGCAGGGTAAGACGACTGTCACACAGGGGTAGGTGAGTATAAAAGGAGCACATACTCAACGGGGACAAAGGACTTTTGATTATTTTAAACAACAACAGGGTGAGACAGAGAGGCCAAGAAAGCAAACGGATACAGAGCCGATAAAACGTATGCAGAAAAGGACAGCTAAATACACAGAGAGAGAGAGAAAGACAAGCAGGCGATGGATGCATGGATAGTCAAGCTAAGCTTCTTATATCAAATGAAGACAAAGTATCTCCACTCTCCTGTCCATTATATGGTAAAAAAACAAGTATATAAAACTTTACTGTGTGACTTTAGGAGTCAAGATGAGCTCATTTAGCTAAACTAAAGGTCCCTGGGATGACGAGATGAATTCCAATAGGTGTTTTATTGATGCTTGAGCTACCTTGAACACATATACAGGGAAGTGTATATAGTGTGTATGTGAGTCAAAGCTGACAGAAGATGTTTTCAGGTCTTTGGGAAGGTCTTCAGGTTTTGGACCCAGTGCAGTTTATGTAATATGGACAAGCTTTTTAAATGGCACGCAGACCTAAAACAAGAAATATATGGACCAAACACGGTCCCTTGACCACTGATTGGCCCACCTTGGACAACAGTACACAGTAGACTATGTAACGGTTTCTAAGCAAACACTAGCTGCCAATATAAATGGATCAAAGCCTCTAAGTGGAAGCTCTGTTTGACACAAAGTGGGCACTACCTCATGTATGTGCATGCTGTTAAAAGAAATATGCACGCTTGAGGGCAAATTTCTGTGCCAAACTGCTGCACACACCTTGTGTAGATAGAGGGATTTTCATCTTAGCAAGCTGCTCTGTAAACCTCCTGTATATTAAACCCAACATATCCAATGTAGCCAAAGGGTTAAGGACAATTTTCAGCATCTTTCAGCTCTTTGTTTTCATTTTTTTTCTGTCTTTGGTTCAGTCTCACCGCTCACCATTCCAGCAGATAAAACACGCTTTTTTTTGACCACCTGCAGGAGACGCCAGCCAACAGCTGGTGGAGCATTTAAGTGGCTAAAAAGCAAGATATCACTCTAAGCTAAGTAAATATACAGGCACATTCACAATGTCAACTTTCATTTTCTTGTCATGTTGTCCCCAAAAAAAAAAAAAAAAAATCAGGTGTACAGAGAATTTTAAATATGTTGATTATCTTTCAGCTACATCAGGTGCACGAAAAAAGAAATGAGAAAGCTTTTATGTAAGCAGATTCATTTCTCTCACAAATTCTAAAAAGAGGCGGCCTTGCAGTCTTGGGATGATGTTAATCGTTGCATAAAAGATTTAATTAAAGCGGAGATTAATTAAAATCTTCTGTCTCATTGTTATCATGTACTTAGAATACCTTTTCCACCAGAGATGGCTCTGCTGCACATTTGCCTTTCACTGGCCGACGGCGAGAAATATGATCGTCACATGATCAATGGATCACTCAGCTGCAAACCAGAGAGTTCTGATGTATGAGACGATGAGAAAAAACAAGTCACACCGCCAGCACGCGGGTGAGATCACTCTCAAAGTAAACGCACGTGTGACACACTTCGCGCACCGTCTGACTTTCTTTACCTTGGTGCTTAAATGACCTTAAACGCAGCTCCATCACGGGGCTTACGGTCCGTGTGAGAAATAGGATAGGGGGGTGGCGAAGGAGGAGCTGGGAGGATGATGTTTCCAATAGCTCGTTCATCATGTTAGATTAAATACTCCACTCCACTGAACTTGAACAGGGCAACGCTCTACCTACCCCTCCCTACGCTCACATTCTCCATCACTTCACTTACAAAACCACCAACGCTCGTTCCTCACTCATGCACAGAAGTGGTCCGCTCGCTTCATCTTGCTACTTCTATCTCTCTTAACTCTCTTGTCTTCCATTTGCCGTCTTCAAAATGCACTGCAGCCGCCGCCGCCGCCGCTGCTGCTGCATTTATGCCGGGGATTTAGCTTGTAAGCTGAAATAATACAATTAATTTGTTCTCTCCCTCCCAATTCACTCTTTCCCTCAGTTTTCTTCCCGCTGTCTCAGATCAAGGAAGTGGAAATGTGCTGACATGAAGAGATACCCAAAAGAGAATTCTAACAAAGATGTTTGTTCACGCTAATGAAGAAAATAATGAAAGGCAAACAACAAAACTACAACAGCGAGCGAGACGAAATGAGAGCCGAGGAGGGGATGGGAAGGAGTGGAATGTGTGTAGCATTATCAAACATGCAACACAAATACGTGAGAGAAGCTTTAAGAAGTAGTGTCACTAACAATAAGAGGTATCCGTCCATCACAGATAAGATATCCTGCTGCCAGGACAGGAGCTGCACATAAGCAGGGCTTAGTTGGACTGATATCAAGAGAAGCTATGAGTATTCCGCAGTTAAACTGGGCATGTAAACTCAAAATGAGGGTGTTAGCCTGTGACAGTTCATTCTAGGTACACAATAGTGCCAAGTAAGCTAGTACTTTGGGGACTTCATTAACTTTATGTGTCTTTTGTTCCTGTGATGAGCCAAGTAAAAATGGTGCCCACTGAGCTCCTTCTTCTTCTTCATCTATCAGACGGAGGACGCCAAATCAGGTGCAGAGGGCAGGTGATGGATGAATTCAAATCCACAGTGGGCCGCTGTGGGTTGGAGTGCTGACCCGATAGAGGAGCACTCCTCCTGTCACCAGCAGCACCGCTGTTCAAAAAACCAAAGGCCTTAAGGAAGCCCTCACTTATTTGGCTCTGTTACTGTCCTGGTTGGAAACGTTGGGCACAAGTCTCATTCAAGTCCAAGCGGCAACCTTACGTAGGCATACGTAAACAAGCAGTGAGATAAACTGTCTCCTTTAAAGCCCACACATCACGGGTGCTTTGGAAAGTGCAAAAAGTAAACATCACACTGAGCAGTTTCAGGGATTATGGTATAAGTCAGAGATAGTGTAAAGGGAATAAAGCCACAGAAGGTTTTAAAAAGGCAGGTCGAGCACTGTCGATATTTGCTGGAAGAGAAGTTTCAACCTGCTGGCAGAAAAAGTCTACTGAGTGCTGAGGTGAAGACCACTTGTTTGTAAACAAACCAAACTTATTCTTTTTTTTTTTTACACTTGTTGGCTAAATTTCAGCAGGACCTGTCACTCAAAAGTTTTACCATCATCAGAGATGGAAATATCTGGCAGATAATAGACTTGTGGCTTAAAACCACTGGGTGTATTTAGACAAATATTACATTTATAAATGCTTAATTGGCATCTTAAATTAGTGCGGTCTTTAGCTGGGAGCGAAATCGGCTGAAATGAAAACAAACAAAAGAAAAAAGTGCAGATTTAATCTTTCCAAAAGAGCCATCTCTCCTTATAATGTATTCACTCATTAAAGAACAAACAGGTTTGCGTGCTAATTCTCTCAATGTCTGAGATTCAGTAATAATCAGTGTAAACAAATGAAAACTGCTACAGTGTTTTAAAGGGGCACATAAACAGTACTCTAGAGAAATGATGGTAAATATTTTTGTCCTGTTAATATTTTCAACCTCGCCAAACTTGAGTTAATACAACTGTCATCTTTGAAAAGTGTCAACTTCCCGTCTTGCTACTTGTCCCTTCTTGTCTTGTGTTCGGCTCTGAGAATTTGCATACAGACGTGATTGGACGAGGAGAGGAGAATCCTTGCATACTAATAACACTGAACCGATAACACTGTGACACCGGTCTACTTCTGACAGCTCACATTCAGACAGATAACACAAGTGTGGGTTTCAAGCTTAGGTCCACAAAATAACACACAGCACTGACAGCCATCAGTAGGAGCCACACCTGCATGTGGACAGATGGTCAATACTTGAATTTCAGTCTTTCTTAATCTTTTCTTCTTTTACTGTATTTTTCGGACTATAAGTCGCAATTTTTTCATCCTTTGGCTGGGTATGTAACTTGTACTCAGGTGCGACTTATATATGAAAATATGTCATTTCACATGTTTGTTATTTTTACACTGACAGCCACTAGAGGGCGCTCTAGGCTTGTCTACCTGGCGGAGATGTTCAGAAGGGACACAGAGGAAGAAGAATTCAATGGATTTAGTGATTTGGAGTGAGATGGAGAGTTAGATAAACGTGTTTACATTAGCATACACCTATTTAGCCATCATTGTGTTACGTTACTTTAATGCTAATACTTTTGTTAGCATACACCTATTAAGCCATCAGTGTGTAACATTAGCATAATGCTAATGACGTAACATACGGTATGCTATTAGCATACACACCATATGTGTTTTTTTCTTCTTCATTACGCATTTTTTCATTGTTTTTTGTATGGAGCCCTAAAAAACATTTAAAAAAAACCACCAAAGCGTCTGGTAGAATTTCCCTAATTGTCATCTTCCATTTTCACTAACTATAAATCCACGATATATGCTCTATATATGATCGCTGCTGTGCACCACCATGTGCTTATATCCAGTGCACCTTGAAGATGTTTTGCATGTATATATTTACATCTTTACATTACACATTCATGAACATCTCCACATCTGCCACCTACGCTTCAAAAAAAAAAAATAAAAAAAAAAAAACAGGAAGCTGTCATTCTGTAGAGAGGAAGTCCCGGTGGTGTTAGAAGTACCTGTTCTGTTTTGCAGAGTCTGACTTTACTTCCCGCCAGGGACACCACCACTCTGCCTTTGTAACCGCGGAGCTCCAGTAAGCCTCGTTTGTTTGTGGAGGAGGGGTGGGTGAAGCTGTTGGAGCGTTTCTGGGAGCTGCTGGGAGCGGGGGTGCGCGTGGCCGTCTGAAGAGTTTCCATCCACTCCTGGCGCTCCCCTGTGGACACCGTGCATAAGTGAGAGACAGAAGCGTAGAAGAACAGAGGCAGATGGTGTATGTTGATACAAGTGTGAGGAGTGTGAAGGAGTGAGTGCAAGAGGGAGAGAAGTCAAGAAAAGCCAGGAAGAGTATGAGACGGAGAAAGATCAGGGTGTCCTCCAGTCTTTAAATCAGAGTGTTAATTCATCACTTTTTACATCTCTTCAGTGAGCTTCACTGGCTCTTTTGCTGCTGAATCTCTGCTGCATACTGATACAGAAAATCCAGTTGGAAATAAAAGATACTATTGGTGAAAATTAACTTAGCCTCTGGAGAAAGAATATCCTGCAAAGCTGCAAAGTGCAGAGTCTGCCACTACAGATACAGATAGCAGCTTCTCTGAATCTTCTTCACAAGCCTCAAGCAGAAAAGTAGAGAGGGGTTAATTTCAGTCAACAGCTGATTCAAATATATGATTAAAAACACCCAGCTTCTAATGAGAAGCAGCCACAGCTCTGTGAAGAAACTCATTGTCTCAAGGTGGCAGGCAAAGTAACTATTTGTACTTCATTACTGTACTTAACTACATTTTTATGAATTTATACTTTACTTAAGTAAAAGTAATAGTGCATACTTTATACTTTTACTCCATTACATTGTGCAGCTGTTATCTGTACTTTCTACTCCACTACATTTCTACAGTGTTTGTAGTTACTTGTTCCATGTGATGAACACAGTGCTGGACTGATGTGAGGTCAGACTCTGCATGGAGGTGGTGTCATGCTGCCAGCTGTGTTTCTATAATGAGCCTCAGTCATGATGCCGGTGCTCTGGCTCAGCTAGCTAACTAGTTAGCTACTGTCTGCTAACACAGGTCCATCCATTAATGTCTGATTAACATGAATCATAACATGAATCTACAGCAGGAATACTTACACAGTAAAAATGGTGAATGCCTGTTTTTTATTAGCAGCCTCTCTGTTCACTTGATGCCCACAGCCTGCCTCATGACACAGACCTGTCCATAGCTGCTTCTGGACTGAACATGTACATTAACTACACATTGTCCATTTTAATTTTAAGATGATTATTTTAACCTGTTCAGATCCTTTGCAATGGAAATCAATTGAGTACATTTAAAAGTAAGTACTTAAGACTTTTACTTAAGTAGGATTGTTGATGTAGCACTTCTACTTTTACTTGAGTATATATTTTGCTGGGTAATTGTACTTTTACTTAAGTACCAAGCTTCAGTACTTCCTCCACCACTGGAGACAATAGAGCAAAGTCACAGAAAGGTGTGGATGCATCTCACAGAGCGGCTTGTCGGAGTTTTTAAAGAGTATCACTTCCTCTGTCAGTCTTGTTTTTGTGGTTACAGCGATGAACGGTTCGCTGAGCACAGACCCTTATCAGCTGCCGCACTGCCTGTCAGGCTTTCCCTTCTCTCACATGTGATAACACAGTCACAAATCAGAATTATTAATAACTTTTCACACAATGGGTCACTGCATCAGACAGACGGCAAAACGCAGGGTTTTTTTTTATTTTTCAGCTGGTGACAATTATCATCTGCATCTACAAAGAGATTTAAGTGAATGCTGGAAAACAAAGCTGCCGAGCTTTTCAGGGTTCCGGCTGACTTAATGTGAGACATTTCGCTTTGTGGCTACATTTGACACGCTAACCATCAACATCTGTTCAACTAACATACTTAATGTTCACACTATATTACACAGAGCCAGTGTAATCGGAAATTGCAAAACAACAGCTGGGATGGTCCGAGTGTAAATCCGATTAAAACACCTGCTTACTATTGAAGTGGACATTTTAACATTTGTAGCTTTTTACATTTTTGTCTTTAGAGCAAGGGCATAGATTTGCTGGTGGGGACCAACACTCTGACAATTATTATTATGATGAACTAATTTAATTAGCGAACTTGACTTTAAGTAACCCACAGGTTTATGCCATCTTTTCGATATGCACCAATGTAGCCACACATGTGACAGCAGAGAAAGACACAGCCAATCACATGGCCATATGTGTTACGGTCGGACCCGAGCCCTTGATATAACCCAATCAGAATCAGAATATCAAGAGCTTTTGGATATCTATTGGTAGGAAGATGCAAAAGAACGGAATTTAACCCTTCCTGCACCAATGAGAATCTGTTGGGTTTTTTTTGGGGGGGGGGTCATATTATTGGTGGGGACACATTAGTAATTGCTGGACATTGGTGGGGACGCGTCCCCTCCGTCCATGCTAAAACTACGCCCTTGCTTTAGAGACTAAAAAAATGCTAAAGCTAACAAAAAACCTGGTTCGCATTTTAGTCCTAAAGTCAATAGCGCTTTTGAGGATTTTACATGTCTTAAAAAGACAACAGCCAAATGTGACTACAGTGGTTGTCATGAGCAAAGACAAGCCACCACACCAAGCACTTTATTTTAAAGCACAGTCTACTTTCTCTAATTATCCAATACCGGATGTCGGGGGAACAGATGCTAACTTCTGGGCCTGAAATGCCAACTTATTGTTGCTTATATATGACCAGGCAATAAGAATTTAACAAACAGTCTATTGGCCAATAATTGGTGCATCCGACATATGTCCCAGAACTGTTTTGTGTCTTTGAGCAGGGCAAAAATTCCCTAACTTACTGTAAACCCCTCTGGACTACTGCGCTGCTAAATGGCTGCAACACAGGCTTTACATTCAAACGATGCACACTCACAGATATCTTCCTCTAAAACTTTTCAGACATAAAAGGAGACATGAAGCCGGCGGTGTAAAGCCCATTCCCCCACCGCCCAGACACAGTGCTATCAAAGCCGGCAGAGTGGATACAAGAGAAATACCAAAGGACTGTAAACACACCAGCACATCACAAGTCCAAAGCAGAGCCCACTGTGGATGCTGTTCAAAACAAGACAGAAAAAGAAATCAAAAAAAAAATTCTGTCAATGGATTGGAAAATATGCAAACAGTCAGGATGGACCTGGAAATCTGAGAAAAGGCAACCTTTGTTTTTTTATATTTTCGTTCTTTCCAAAAAAGAAACGTTAAATATTCATTGTTTCAGAAGACTAAATGCACTTCAATTCAAAACCTGCACATCTATCATCTCGTCATCCGAACAGCAAAAACTAGCACTCTGACAGAACACACAGTGACAGGAGCTCACGTGTGTGTGGTCACACGGGGGGCGTTTTCAGGAAATTATTTTTGGATGAGTATGAATCTGAGCAAAAACCTTTGAATGATCTCCCGCCACAGGATGTGTTGTGTGTAATTATGAGTGGTTTAAATGTATTTTATCAAAGAAGTCCAGAAGAGAAGCTTTTATTCCTGTAATTACTTCCCTGTTTGGTCTAATTATCCATTATTACGCTTATTATTCACCGTTTCTTGGCTGAAACAGAAAAAAAAAAAACAAACAGCAGCAACACACAAATTGTGTCTTTAAAATTAATGGAACGATTACCAATGTAAGCTAAGGAAGGAAATGTTTGTAAGAGGTTAACAAATTATACTGTTGAAGCATGCCAATTTAAGAACAGGAAGGATAATTGTTTTTGTTATACTTCATTGATCTCTGTGACGGAAAAAAAAATGTGTCTTTTCACTTCGTTCTCAGAGCTCATGTAAAAAACAGAAGGCCTGTAGCTGGTGAGGATTCAGCGTCTTTTCCTCAGAGCGCCTCAGACTGAACAAATCTCCATCCAAGAACACCGTGTGCTGGACTAGGGAAGGCAGAATGAGACTTGCTGACATTTAGCTAAAAGCAGAAGAATTAATAAAACCATATTTTTCTGATCACCTGAGCCCACCATTGACTGCCAGATATTTATGTTTACGCAGGCATCCACCTGTTAAAGCAGAAAAGGTGGAGGAGACGATGCCATAGCTAGCCTTTTAGCTACTAGCCCAGAGTGTGGCCAAAAGCTTCTGCTTGTTCAGAAGCCTAAATAAAAGCTATTGACAAAGATTGATCCATGCTTTAATTGCAATCATTGACTAGAGTCTTTAAATGATCCACTGATCAGTATAATTTGAAACAACAAACTACCGTAGCTCTGGTTATGTTCGCACTATTGAAAAAAATCTGAAAACGGATTCTGAAAGCTGAGAAACGACTCTTTCGATCGCTATTAAATTCATTAGGTAATGACCACACTATATGTGTGCCAGGGGCGGGAGTTTTGTGGAGTGTAGGAGAGTTGATGTAAAATAGTTCGAGTGTAATTTTTGTAATCTCTTGTCGTCTTGTCTAGTCTTGTTGCTGCACATTTATAGTATAGAGTATTAGTAATAGTATAGAGAATAATAGTATAGAGAAATTTGATGAACTGTTCTAAACATTTATAACATAATAACAAATATGTGCCAGCTTTAGAAAGTTAGATTTCATCTGGCAAGAAGAAGAAGGCGAACTCTTAATTACAGTAGTGAAAGGGTTAAGGTTGTGTGTCCTCACACACACACTCTCTCCCTTTAAAGTGACGGGGGGGGGGGGGGGGGGGCATTCTCACTGACCCGTCAATCATTTTGTGTCCTCGTCAACCTGTCATTTTCAGGAATTGACCTTAATTATCTTTTGGACTGTGACCAGGTGACCCCCCCTCTGGCGTCCTTTGTGGACATGTCTTCTACCCTGACCTTGCATGCAAACATCTCATGTGGAAAATTTCCTTTTGTCGCCCCCCCCCCCCACCTCCGCCTAAATCTGCACCTGCTGCCTTGTCCAAAACTCAGCTCTAGTCTGGCTACCGCCCAGATTCTTCTGAATTCACAAAAAGCCGGTATCAATAATGAATGGCCTACTCAATTATTGACTGCTCTTTACATCACGAGGCTTTACTGTTCCGTTCCCACCCTGCTTTCTGACTTCCATTACCTGTCCTGCGCTCACTTATTTGCCTGTTCATTTATTCAGGGCCTCCTTCCTCACTCACTCCACTCTCCTTTTCTTGGCCAAGCTGTCAATCCGAGAGCAGAGAAGGAGGGATGGAAGGAGAGAAGGAAGGAAGGAGGGAAGGTGGGAGGAAACTTGAAAGAAGCAGTGGCGTGCCCGTCAGCTCGCACAAGCCTCCTCACTTGTGCACCTGAATGTAGTTTGCATATGTTCCCGTGTATGTTTTCATTTGCCTGTGCTCACAGTCTCACACGTGGACCTCCGAGCACAGCTTGCCAAAAAATATTTTCACTCAAGCATGCAAACATGCCCTCAACCTCTGCATGCATATAAAAAGAATCCGCGCTACTCTCGGCCACTAAAGCCCAACAGCCCTGTCTACTGTAGCTTCATCGCTGCTTGTTAAGGGATATACGGCCATCTATTTGAAAGACTATTCCACTTTACATGGAGAGAGAGAGAGAGACGAGGAGAGTGGCAGATAATCCTCATCCAAAGTGGATGAGATGAGAGAAAGGTCCATTCAGAGCTCTACAAAGATCTTAGAAGCCTCCCACACAGTCTCCATCAACAGGAATAAAAAAAGAAAAGAGGAAAAACACACAAAGGAGGACAGTGGCCATTTTCTATTTTTCCACCTCATTTCAAACAATCTCTAAAATGCAACAATGATATTACATGCAACATTTACATGTTGCATGAACTCACTTCCATTAAAGAGCGCATAGTATGCTATGGTCACTAAATATTAAGTATTTAACTTAACACTTTCACTGCTAGAGAACAGCTGCACATTCTGTATACTACTAAAACAAAACGCATTCATTTACTGGATATATCTGGACTGATATATCCAGTTTCCAGTATCCATTTTTTTTCTGAGTCTGAACAACGTGAATCTGGATATATCCGGATTGATTTCAATCTAGCCTGATTGGCTTACATCTGGCTCAGGTCTGAATGCAAATGTGGCTAGTGAATCCCGCTAGTGACGTGATACTTCCGGTTAACGGGGACAGTGTCCGGGACACAGACAAAAGCTGTATGTAAACAACTCTCGAACTACGACAGCTTTGCCCCGAGTTTATTTTCCACAGGGCTACAAACTGCTTTTGAACTGAAAAAAACGCACGACGCATGCACACACGCGGTCCTACCGCGGCCTGAACGGACTCTGTATATTACGAGGCGCCACCTAGCGGTTTGGAGGACAACAAACAAGCCGTGTGTGATAGCCAGATTTGAAAATAGGTCTGAATGTATCCAGCTTAAAGGCTATCTGGATTCTATCCTAATCTAGCTGGATTGACTTTCTCCAGTGTGAACAGGGCCTAATTTACTGCTGATCTTAATTAGTTAATATGTTTAGGTTAATGTGTTCTTGAAAAAAATAAACAACATAAACAAACGGGGATTAAAATGCCAAAGGCGCACAGAGGTTGAGCACTAACACCTGTGTTGTGCATGGTAAAATGATGTTTCTGAGAGACATAATGGCCTCAGTGACGCACCAGAAAAGGCTGTATATTCTAAATATACTGTATCACTAACTTGAAGTGATGTTTGGCCTTGTTTTACAGTAAGTAAACAACAAACAATGCCTGATTCCCATGTCAAACTCCTGTCAGCCTCTCCAAACTGGGAGTGTACCCACCACCATCTGCTTACTTCATACAAACCCACTCCAATGAAAACAAACTATTTTTTTTGGTTTGGCGACAGTGTGTTTACCACTCTTGCAGCTTTGCTTTTAGCAGTGAAGGCACCTTGTTTTTTCAACTTTTAAAAACATGCTAACTCAAAAAAAGGCTAGAAGCTAAACACACATTTCACACACACGTCCAAATAGAGAGCTAAAAAACTAACCACTGGGCAGTAAAAATACAAAAATAATGTCAAGTGAAATATGTACTGCAGCATTCTCAACTTTAGTCCCAGTGCAAGTACTTCTTTGAGTTCATAATTCTGCCATCATTTGGTCTCTGGATGGCTTCCAAACATTTTGCCCTTCTTCCTTATTCATTCACTACATCTCTCTAACACTCTTTCCTGTCATCTCGAACAAAACCTAACATGTGTTTCCAGCCGGCTTGTGGAAAAGCAATTGCCGAAGCATCGGAATGCAAATCATCAACTTTTATTTTAAAGTGCTTAAATCCCATCTTGTCTTGTAGTGCGTTTCTGTGCAGCCTCTCCAGCACTCTCTGTCCTGTCTGTTTTCCATCATTCTACCTCCCTGTCTCTTCCTGCCAAAGTCTCCTTTCTCCTGGCTTTCTTCTCCCCTCCGTTGCTGCCACTCTTCTCCCCATCACTGCCTCCTCTCTTTTCTTCTCCCTCTGCTTGCCTTCCTTCCTCCTTCCATCTTTCCTCTCTCAAGCTGACAGTACCTGAGGGAAGAGGCCACCTGCGGACCAAGTGGGGAATCAGCCGACAGCTGTGTGCACACTCTCTCCGGTGGCCTTCAATTATTCACTCACTTCTCCCTCCTCCTTCCATCTTCACTCTGCCCTTTTCATCTCTCCCTGCCGTCTCTGCCTTTACCTCTCTGTTGCTTTTTCACACCGAGATTGCGTGTCTGCCTCCCTAGCTCTATTCAGTCCTGTTATTCACTCGCTTAATCCCTTCCCTCCCTATAGATGCTCCCTCTTCGTCGACGTCTTTTGGATGCCTTTAACACTCTGGCGCACTCTTCTGACCATCACTCCATCATTTTCTCCCCTCCCCACCTCCGTCCCTACTGCATCAGCCCAGCAGCTCCTTAACTTCACTTCACTAACCTACTCCTTCTCTTTCCCTCTGTCTCCTCATGTCTCCCTCTTTCTCATGTGTTTCCCCAAAGATTGATGACTCTCCGCCACAAGGCGAGTGGGTCTGTTTAAAGATGCATGAGGTGATGAGGCCAAGTTTTTCCCTCCCTCTCCCTCTCCCTCTTTTTCTCTCCTCATTCCCCCTCCCAGCCTCTTCTCCTGATGGCAGCAGCCACCTCAACGAGAGGCTTCCCGGCGTTTCCGAGCGGTCACAGGCCACCTCCAAATCAGACAGCGCTCTCTCTCTCTCCCTTTCCCAGCTCTTGTCAGGATGGCTGAGTGTGACGTATGACACATAGGCAGACAGCGTGATAAATGATGCCGCTGAGGAACGGTGACTCATAAACGGACAGAAAAAAGCTGGCAGTCATCGATATGATGATGCACTGAATTGACAGGGAGCGGAGGGAGGATGAGATGAGATGAAAAAATAAGTTTGAAGGCCAACTTGTTGGTTATATTGCTTTTTTTATGAACCACAGAAGATGCAAAATTGTAAAAGGAGATTCAATGCGAAAGTATGAATCAGGCTACGCTATGCATATGAAAGCCTGGGGTGGAGTCTGCCATCTGAGAAAAGTGATTTTGTGGTGTGGCCTAGCCTCATCGTAGAGTTTTCATAGATTTTGTTATGTGTCATTAGTGATGCTCTTTAATGTTCACATAATGCTCCAAGTCCTCTCTTTCAAAAGAATTGGATGGGTGCACCTCACCAGCGCTCTACAATAAATGTAGGTAAAATAGAAAGCTGTAATAAGTGTACACTGCAAATAAAGGCTGACAAACACTACATGACATTTCTCAACCCCTTAGGTTGCCACTTGATATGCCACTCCTTTTTTTTCAATTGGCCAACTAGGAACTTACATGTAGCTACTTCAGTTAGCATAATAGATTTTCACACATACATTCAAACAGTGTCTACACTGATAGAACGAAAGACTGGAAAGCAGGTAAGAGAAGAGTGTGAGGCAACTCCACTCCATACATCATCATCAACATGCCCATTAGCTTAAAGTGAATTACCTTCTTTCTTTAAATACAGGCTTAATATAACATTAAAACTAAGGATGCACCGAAAATTCGGTAACCGAATATATTTGGCCGAATATTGCAAAAAAGACACATTCGTCCTTCGGTTTTGTGACTTAAAAGCGACGCAATCACCCACTGTACAGTGACGCTGTTACCCGGCGCAAGTTAACATGTCGTCGGTGTGGAGATATTTCAAAGTATAGGAGAGCGATAACAGAATTGCAGTTTGAAATGAATGTTCAGCCAAATTATCTAGAGGGGGTTTCTCTGCAAGGAACTTTAGCACTACTACATTCATTTGTCACCTAAAAGTGGCTGCAGCAGCTAAAAGGAAAGCTGATCACAGTACGGCCAATCTGTCCATGGCTTGAAAAGTTTGAAAAGGACAGTGCCAAAGCAAACGGAATCACAAAGAAGATAATGGAGTACATGGCTTTGGATGATCAACCGTTAGTGTTGTGGAGGACATTGGCTTTCGGAGGTATTCGGTACTATTCGGTATTCGGCCAAGCATTTAATTTTTTTCATTCGGCTTCAGCATCGGCCACAAATTTTCATTTTGGTGCATCCCTAATTAAAACCGACTTTATACTAAGGAGATGGCAGGACTCTGACGTTTGTTTCCCCTCAGGTCTACACAGCACATTAAAAAAGGGTTTAATTCTGAAGCAGACCTAGACAAAGTACAGCCTGCAGGCCTTACCTGATCCCTAAGTCCTTCCGGTGCGGCAGGAAACTAGAACTACCACCCAGAAATGATTAAAAGGCAGCAAAGTTGATTCTTGGTTCTGCTATCTACACATCGCATACATGACTTTTGTTGAAATGTACCATTGAGACCAAACAATTAACTGAAAGAAGTTAGAATGCTCAGAGAAGCAGAGAGAAACTGAATTTGATCCAGTAGAAATGTTCAGCTTTGAGAGCTGAAACTTTACAAGCCACCATCCACAAGTACAGACATGAGTACCACCGAAAGCTTTCAGTTTTTCTAAAGTCCTCTTATCATCTCAAATTTTCCAAAGCAATGACCTTCTTTGAAGGTTCATATTTTTATAGGAGAGAAAATAAAGGAAAACAAATCATGTCAAATCTTTTATACTTCTTGCTCTCTGATATTTGTTGAGATTGAATGTGGAGTGGAGTGCTGTGCCTTCCACATAATAAAATATCTTTCAACATGCCGCTATGCTAGTTTAAACAGAGTGTCTTGTTCATTCTTTTCTGAGCATCGAGCATTCAGACACACTGTTGAGCATATCATGAGGAATAAGCTGATGTTCGATACCGATGATCATCGAGTCAAACATTGATTGTCTTTCAGCACTATCTGTTCTCACAGATATCCACACTGTACCAGACAATGAGTCAAAAGGTTCTCAGTGCCATAACCATGCAAAACTCAATCTCACTCATTCATATGAATCAAAGGGCGGCCAGTAGCTGACCCCTGAAAGAGACCCTCGATTAGCGAATAAGCTGTTTGACCTGAGCTGCCTAATAGACTGCCATGAAGCAGGCAGGAGGCACGGAGCGGAAAGTGTCTCTTTCCCCTCTCATTAAGGCCGACACAGACAAAGCTCCCACCTGAAAGACGATAAGCTCCAGACAACTCTTACTGCATTTTGTCTGACAGAGGGATGAGGAGAGGAAGGAGGAACCGGATTATTAAAGGACACTTCCTGGGAGATTTGAGACTTTTTATTTTCAGTCCCTTCAGACTGACTTAAGATTCAGGCAGGGAAATGAAGTCATTACTGCGACCAAGATCTCCTTGAGCTCTACATACACAACCATTCGCACTGCAAAATATCCATAACACTCATTCATTGAATTCTTTCAAAACAAAATTACTTAAAAGGAACAATAGTTTTTAGATCTCTGGAAAATGTGTTAGACGCATTAGAAATCAAAATTCTTTTGGTGCATCTGTGTCAATGCAGCTTTTTTTGAGCTTTTGCACCAGGCTATGTAGCTCCATATTTGTTGTACGGATGTATATCTATAGCTAGCAAGCTGTAGCTAATACAATTAGCCATTAACAGTCAACATCTCAGATGATTTGATACCTTACTTACGCACACAACACGTAAGTACAGAGTGTACAACAAGTATCTTTAATAAGACACAGAACCAGTGTTCTTTACAGAAAAAGTTAAGCTAGGCTAACCTAAATATTCCACCTAACAACAAAGGCATGAGATGGATGTCTGATCTTTTCATTTAGCCTTTTAGAAAGAATAAATATAAATGTATTTTCCTACACAGGAGACGTTTGCAAATTGATTCTGAGTCTCCAATAAAATTGAAAGTGTCCTTTAGCACCATGCAGCAGGGAGAATAAATTGCAGGGAAAATAATGCATGTGGAGAAAGAGGGAAAACAAAAGAAAAACAGGTGAGACAGAAGATTGCCACAGAGGCATTTAGCTAGTGAGGTAGGAATGAGCAAGAGGAGGGTGGGAGGCTGGGAAAGAGGGAAAGGACGAACACACAGAGAGAGAGAGAGAGAGAGAGAGAGAGGCAGAGAAACAGCCCAGAGTGAGAGAGAAAAACAAGGCTAGACAAGGAATCAGACCGTCAGCGACAGAGGCAGACTGACGAAGAGCTGATAGATGACTGCAAAATGCAGAACAAAGAAGACAAGATGCACTCGTTCTACCTTCTCTTTCAGCCCGGAATATGAAGGTCCGCAGGGAGGTTACTACCTCAAACTTGTTGTCACCCATTCCTCGCACCTGTCTGATAGCGCTGGCCAGGATCATTCCTTTGGAGTACATCTCCTACACAGAGAGAGGGACACATAAACAGACGGTGAAGAGCCAAAACACACTGCATATGTGAGAACAAACACAAGCAGAGCTTCATGCCAGCTAATAACATTATTGAACTGTTGATTATTCCCATTATCTACATCTGTATAGACCCACAGTCACTATTTTCCAGCACGCTGTTTGCATCAATAGAGGTGTAATTTTGAGTTGCATTCAATTTTAAAACGGCACTGACAAGACATCCTCATCAAACTAAAGCTGTATCCTATCAACACAGCGTCAGATGGGATACACATTTATGTGCAGAAAAAGCTAAACTGTTCTCTGTGAAGCAATAACTTTGATAAACGGCACAGAGCCGTTAGAGGAGAAGTGTAACTACTCCTAAGATATGAACGGAAAGCTCATTGGAAGTCACATTTGTATCAATGCACTTTTAACCCTCCTGCGCTGTACAAACTATCGTAGCTCTGGTTATGTTCGCACTATTGAAAAAACGGATTCAACGGATTCTGAAAGCTGAGAAACGGCTCTTTCGATCGCTATTCATTAAGGTAACAACACAAATTGCGTTTGGATCCATCTGAGCAACAGTGAAGTAACAAAAATGTTACCTACGAGCTTTCAGATTTATCCGATTAACATTAGCATAATTAACACGTGTTTTGACCTTTGACCTCAAAACTCTAATCAGTTTCTTCTCGAGTTCTCATGAACTTCTTTCAAGGTGTTCCTACAACCTGTAAACATCCTCAGAGGCATAAAAATGTGCCTAATTTATAATGGAGGTGCAGGGAAAACAGCCTCAAAAGTGAGCTGCACTTTCATTAAACACAACAGTAGCACACATAGAGTTGTCAGTTGGGTGTTAGGAGACATCCTGAAACAAATCTACAAGCTGAAAAATAACTTCTCAAATATTTAAAAAAAGGAGACATGCATGCTGTACTGGGGATTTGTGTAAAGCACAGGAAGTGTTTGGGTAAAGTGGGATTTGGCTGTGTACGTATGTGTGTGTATTGTTTCATTACCCCCATGTTTTTTTTTCCCCCAGCAGCATCCAAATAAGGAAGATGTTGCACTGGAGGCTTCATGACCCTTTTTACAGTCTCCCTTGACAATGGCAATTAAAGTACTGGGTCACTGTCAATGTGAAAGAGACAGGAGGGGGCAAAAAAAAGAAAAGAAAAGAAATAAAATCTGAATATTATCACTGCTAAAAAAGCAAAACGACAGAATGGTACTGCCGTCGCATCAGTATTCAAAACCTTACGTGGCGAGTGTAACGCAGAAATGCCCTTTGAGCGGTCGGAAAAATCCGAGAACATCTCATATTGTAATGTTCTTGCAAGAAAGTGAACTGGGGGGACAGAACATTACGCTTCTGTAGTGGCGTGAAAATCACTTGGTTATAAAAAAAAAAAAAAAAGAAAAAAAGGGGTCGTAGCAGACACTGCATTATTCATGTTGATAATGTCATTATCATTGCAAAGTATATTTTTTCCTCTGTCTTTCTCTGTCGCTCTTCAACAGGAATGACCTGAATTTTGATTGTGTGCAGTCCTGCATGGCTCATGATTACTGCGAAGAACAACACGGCGTGTTTGTGCTTCCGTTCCGTCCCACGAGAGTAGAGCGAAGGAGGGATGAATGAGGGAAGAGAAGAGAAAGTGAACTTCTGACTCCTTCTCGCCATTCTTAATTAAGCCAGTGACCTTGCCGCCCAAAAAAAAAAATCTTTTTCTAGAGACCATACAGCCAAAAATATACCAGCCAGTTAGGGAGAGGAGGGATGGGATGGATGGATGGAGGGAGCGTGAAATGGAAAAAAAAAAAATTAGGTTTGTGTGAAAGGCCAAGGAGAGGATGAGGAAAAGAAATAGAAAGAGTGTAGAGAGAGAACAGAGAGAGACATCATGTGGCAATGAAGGCGCCTAAGAGGGTCAGGAAGGGGGTCCTGCTCATATTAAAGCAGGATGTTAACAATGGCAAGAAGTGGCTCAACCTAATTACCGACAGTCAGGCTCGTGTGTTCCTCTCTCCGGGAGTTTCACACCAATATCTCTCTAAATATAGATAGAAGTTAAAGGAAGGTGAGCAAAGGAGAAACCGAGCATGTGTGTGTGTGTGTGGCTGATAATTATACACTGGTATGGGTTAACGGTAATTAATTGTTTTACTTCTAGTTTTGGGGTCATGAAGGAGACAGTTGTTTAATTGCAAGTCTAGCATCTGTAAATACTCCGACGGCGGAGTCAGCAGAGACGAGATGAGAGGAAACGGTCAGCAGTAAGATGGTGGATGCAGACGTGACGCCACACGCCGCGGCTCTGGGTGTACTGCAATGTTTGCAGACTAATCTCAAGAGGACGGGCTGCCAAAGAAGCAATGAGGCCTAACTATCTCTTTTTTTTTTTTCACCAATAACAGACACACCTGACTCGCCTCTCTCTCTCTGCCAAACACACTCCACGCTCATTTCCACCCTCACTCTGACCTCCTCCCACTCACAACTCTTTTACTCCCATGTCGGCTCATTCTAGTCATTTTAAGCCCCAAACATTTATCAACTTATGTCACTTGGCAGGGCGGTGTCTCTTTTCTTTTCAAAAACAACCTGGTAAACTTCACAAAAACAATTAAAGGCAAAGCAATGGAGCTAAAGTCTACAATAATGGAGGCACCATGTGGAGAAAACAAGGAGGAAGTGGGGGGGGGGTGTTTTACCACCAGCATGGAGTTAGCAACAGATTTTCAGTAGAGGTATGAGGACACCATCTGGGTGCAGCGTGGAACTGCACCTTCTGGGCAACCATGCACATCCTCCATCAGTGTTTCACTGAGTGAGAAGCCTGGAGAATTCTAAAGATGGAGCTCCCAGACAGAGCTGGTTTGGAATAATTGTCATTTACAAGTCTTTCAGGTGTTTGTTTTTCCAACTGTGAGAGTAAAAAACTTTATGTCCAATTGATGACAGCTGTTAGTTTGATGGTGTTAGGCAGGCCTACCCCTGCCTCATAGGAACCAGGATCAGGCATGATTAAAATTTTAGACTTTAAAGCCTTAAGGGAGTCAAATCTTAAGATTAAGAACTGATTTTCTAAGGCGAGTCTGGTTCAGCTCCAGTACTACAGTAGCTTTAAGGTCATGATTAAACTTGCAGATCAAAATGTTAACTTATTTATTGTACTTTTGGGGACAACAAAACAAACATACAGGGGTGTTTTTAATGCAATTTTCAGTGCAGTTTCAGGAGGCGGTAGGTGAAGACATTGGTGTTGGTCCTATTGGTGTTTATACATAAATAAACAATTATTGAGGAACAGGAGCTCTTTGCTACATATTTCATTAGCGACACAGTAGTAATGTGGTCTAGGCCTTTAACAAAATGATATTGCAAAATACATTTGGGTCTGTGTTATTGTCTCATTGAAGTACGTTGTATCTTATAATAGGCAATAAATATAATCCACTCCTTGGCAAAGTATTGAGGTCTTTATTTAGCCTGAGGCGTTTACTAGTCTACAGAGTGCCAGACTGATGCCCTTTGGCTTACCATGGTATCTGCAAACCTCATGGTTACTCTGCTCTTATTATAGACATTAATTATATATAGTATAGTATATTATTTTTAAGGGAATTATTTAATGATTATGTGCTGGACATATATTTTTTTAAAGTATTGAAGTCATGTTTTTAGCCCACGGCCCTCCATGTAGACTCATCGTTGACCCTTCTTCACTCTAAGATGAGAACTTACTTTGACTGACATGCGGTGCTGAAGCCAAAACTTAAATATTAATAAATTAAGGGCAGCTGTAAGAAAGAACTGTAATGATATGGTTTGATTAAATTGAATATTGTTAATTGTGTCATGTACAAAGAAGATTGTTACTCCAAGATACAGGAGATAGTTAGTACAGAAGCTTTCAAGCTGAGCAAGAGAGCCTTTCAGCGTCAGACAGACTGACTGACACGGTGAATGACTGATCCCCAGTCCTAAAACCTCATCTCCCCTTTGGCCTCCTATCCAACCTCATCCACCACCACCTACGCCCCGGCCTCTCATCTTTTCATTCCCCCCACAGCCGTTCTCCTCACTTCCTCCCCTCACTACCCTGAAGCCAGGCTTTGGACTGTTTTTACAAACACACACACACACAAAGACACACACACACGACATCACACCAGCACCCTGAAGACTACATCTCAGGCCCAAAGCGTTCTCCCAAGTCAATCCTGGTGTTGACGAAATCGGGCGAAAGGCGTGATTGATCAGACAGATTGGATACAATGCTGCAGAGAGAGAGAAGTGAGACCGAGGATCTCGGTACTCTCCCACGCCACCTCCACTACCCCTATGATGACATCACCACGGCCAGAGACCTTCAAGCTTGCGACTGTGATTAAGTGCGATTAGTTCTGTCTGGGGCTGACAGATCCCAGAGGATTTCAAACTACAAAAGAGGTTTTTGGGGGTGTAAAAAAGTTTGAAAAAGAGAACGAGCATGAGAACGCTTCATTGTGTGGGCATTTTTATTTTGGGTGGCAGGACCAGAACAGCATGACGCACTGGTGTTATTGTTGTTTTCTTCTTAGAAAATAAACTGTTGAAATGTCTCCACCGTTAAGACTTCAGTCTAACAGCTTCATGTCCAAACAGTCTTGTTTTTTTTTTAATGGTAGCAAAGAACAAGACTGGTCTGTAGTCAAACCGGTCTGCAAAGTCCTTGCAACACTTTGTACCTTTTAAAATCCCCCTAGCAACATTTAAGAAAAAATGAATTTTCAATTAATTATCTTAAGGACATCACTAGGCATTCAGATAGAAATTTAATAAAGGTAGCAATTGGAGAAGAGCAATTTTAAGCATTACAGAGTCAGCTTGCATAGCTACTATTCGAGATCTACTAAGTTGTTCTTCACTGCTAATGTCATACATTGCACCCCATATGACCCGAAGACCTAACTTTTAAAGTCTCCCCAGGAAATATGAAGTGAAGAGATCACATTCCAAGATGGCTGCTCCATATATCAACAGCAGTGAAAGCTCTGAGAACGTACTAAACATTCTCTATTTCAATATCCATCAGTAGACATGTAGACACAGTTTGAGTTTCCTTAGTAATCTAAGGTTATCAGCTCACACTGACATCACAAACACTGACATTAGCAGTTAAATCCTTTGTCTACAAGCCATAATGGATCATTTGGTTTTGTGAAATAAGGCTGCCATGTATACACATACACTACAAGTAGTTCCATGTTTTCACTAAATATTGAAATAACTTGCTCCATCTCAGATCACAACTCTAAGATGAGTTGTGTAGCCTCTCAACCCACTGTGTCAACAATATGAGACACAAAAAGGGTTACATAGTATGAGCACAGCGATCTTTGTATTCACACCGACTCATATTTCAATTTCTGACATAAAGCAGTGCTGAGAGACTTCATTCTAATCTTCCTCTGTCCCCGCGCTCACCCTGTGGAGGCGGTAGAGGGTGGCATGCAGGCAGGGTGGTGTAGGGCCTGAGCTGGCCACACAAACCAGGGATGACACAAAGATTGTGCTCAACCTGACACACACACACACCCAAAACATGATGAAGCCCTCTGCTGTCTCAGAGGGGAGAATCACATTGGCAGGACTTTAGAAAGTCTCTTTAAAAACTCTAAACAACAATCCACACACACACATACACTTATAAAAGCAAACTTTCATCCTTCTAAAGACTCATGCCTGCGCCGACAGTGACACAGAGTATAAAGTGCTGACTCGCCAGCCTCCCTGCCGATTCCCGCCCTGCTGTCGACGGAGCGTGTCCTGATAAATAAAGCAACAAATGCAATGGAAAGAGAAAACGAGGGGAAAGAGAGAGAGACACAGGGAGCGAGAGAGCATGGAGGGCTATAATTAGTACGTGATTAACGAGCAGGCATCAGACAGGTCCCACATCATTGATTGTGATGTTGTGCAATGCTGCTGCAGCGAAAACAAGCTGGCCCTAGGAGGGGGGTGTGAGGTCAGTGCTCACACACACAGAAATGTGTTTGCTCTGCCAAACATCCATCCAGTGGTCTTTAGTGAGACCATTTAAGTACTTTGTGTCAGGCTTAAATGCACATAGAGTCTACATGTACACTCCATGTTACTTTTCACTGGCCAAGTCTTTGGTTTCCTCTGAGTCCAGATGGGTTTTGGTCTTGAACTTTTACTTTTGCCTCTTATATGTTTGCCACATTTACATAAAGCAATGAATAAAATGTACCAGTATGAGCAATATCCTTCAAAGGACACACTCCATGAAGGCCTGGCCTTTGTGAACTATGACAACTGAACGGAGTTTGGTGTCAACAACTGTTGCAAAGTGCCACTACCAAACAGCAATAATGCAGTCTGCACATTTAGAAGTGCTCCTTCTAAATGTGCCAACAGCACTGACAGCACCCTGAATAGCTTGGATCCAATGGATGGATCTCTTGAAAGTTTTCTCAGCTAGATTTTAAAGTCTTAAAGTGCAGCCTTTAAATGATGCAGCCCTATATATACAAAAACAGTGCTGTTCTGACTGACACGTGAGGGTTAAACTGTAATCTTGATTAAATCTGGACTCTCTGTGGTTTTTTTTTCAGCTCTCATGCTCTCACCGCACCCTGACCCATCGCTACTTTCCTCTGATGATGAGGTTGGCAATGCTAAGCGAAATTGCGAACTCGACTGTCAGACAGAGAGAGAATGAAGAGAGGTAAAGAGTAGGGAGAAATGCTGAGGAAGGCAAAAAAAAAAGAAACGATAGTCTTCCCATCTCCGTCCCTCCTCTGCCTCTCCGTCTTCCTTTTCCCAGAGAACTGGTCAGGTGCCAACATCAATGTACTTTACTGTATGGCTGGGCGGGCACAGAGAGTGCTGGCCCGTCATGCATGGTCTAATGTCGCTATGTCCTTGCCCCCATTCTTTACTCTGCCAAGCTAATGATGATGACAATGAGAAAGAGGAGGAGAAAAAGAAGGGAACACTTAGGGACTTGGCTCAGCTACTCGCTGTACAGATTTCTCTAATAGAGGAATGAAGCAGCAGCGTGACGGTGCAGGCTGTGGGTGTGTCGGCAGCAAACAGGAGGGGGGTGGGGGGGGTGGAACATGTGCGTGCAAGACATTTTAGGCTTTAGCAGCCATTAGAGTGGGTGTTTTTCCCCCACACCTACCTTCTCGCTGTTGTAGTAGGCCAGATTCTCACCATCAAATCTCACCCACCTCCTTTGAAAAACACATTTTCTGCAAAGAAAAGGTGAAAAGGTGTTAGATACAAATGAAGCCCTTTTTAACAGTGTACAGTAAAAGAAAAAAAAGTTACACGTAAACAAAATCCACGACGGCGAGCTAGTAGTCTGCTCTGCACAGGTACTCATATTTCATCAACAGTGCCATTGATTCATTAATGTCAAGAGTCGTATCAACAGCTGTCATTTAGCATAATCAAAACAAATGGCCACTTGGCGTTTGAATATTCAGCAGCCCAAGGGCACTTTGCCAAACCTATGCAAATCAGGAGGTGAGAGAGAATGCTAAAAAACGGAAGTGAATGATTGATAGCTCCAACATGTAGCACTCTGGAGAGGAAATGTAGCTTTGGTGGAAACCTAAGTGAAAGCAGACATATTGTGAATACTACAAGGTTATCTTCCATCTTCCTTTCCTTTTCTCTCTCGATAGTGTTATGCATTATGAATAGATCTGCTTCGGGCTTCAGTATCTAATACCATTTATCAGTTTTAAATAGTCATCAAAGCTAGAGGACACACAGAGAAGCAGAGGTGAGGTAGTCTGCAGTGGGTAACAGGTGAGTTTCCCGATTATTTGAGGTGCATTTATAGTGAAAAGTTTTACACCAACATCTAAGTGAGAAATAAATATGTATTATCTATGTAGTGTGGAGCTGATATGAAGTACCTACCCCTGAGGTGACAGCTTGTCCAGCCAGCCCACTTTGAGCACCTGGCGTTTGGGGGCTCCGTAGAAACATGCATACGGAGAGATATCGGGCAGAGGTTCTTTAGTGCATCCCGCAAGAGCGTTCTTAGGCTCCGAGTAGAGGTCACACTCCACCATGATCAAGGACTTGTCTTTAGGGCCGGAGGCTACCGTCCCACCGATGTCAGAGGCTGCGGCGAAATTTTGGCGCCGCTGCGGCAGAACACTGGCACACTCGTCCACTGTCGAGTACTCGTCTCCAGCGGGGTCTGACACAGGTGGAGGTGGTGGACATGGGGTCTCCTTCTGTTTAAGGATCTTTTTTCTGTGTGAGCATAGATAGGGTGACATTAACAGTTAAAATTGCAGCTTACTTCCTGCTTTCATTTCATTAAATGGGGCACAAATTACAGCTAATGTCATTTCTAGACCAAAAATACATCAGTGGTTCCACCATTGTGAAGGGAAGCTGTCAAAAATACACTATATTCAAGATGAAATTTAGATGCCTGAATGTTCCTGTAAAATATGATGTTAAAACTTTGCACATTTAGACTATGAAGAAACTTTTTAGCGTCACGTAAGACAAAAAAAATGCTGACGGAGAGCATCCAGAAACGACTGCCACACATGTTTAAGTATATTTTCTACTCCATTCTCAGTCTTGTAACTGTTGTACTGTTGTAACAGCTCTTTATTCTGGCACCATGTTAGCAACCTCTTATATAAGTGGCACTAATGCAAACACTCAGGTGTCATGTCCATATGTGGATAATTTGATAATTACCTAAAGCACAGCCATCATAACTTTAACTTTGAATCATATTTTCCACAGGAACGCACACTCTCCTCACAGATGGAGGTAATTTTCATCTTTTAATGACAATTTGTACACATGCAGGAAGTAACAGGCCTCTTCAGACTGTGCATGTAAAGTTTGTGCCCTTGCAGCTGGTTAGCGGCTGCGTGAGCAATAAGCGGGCATGAGACCTTTGCATCACAGAGGCTAATATACAGGAAATACAGCACAATACTGACAGCTGTTCATTAACTCACCCTCTCTGAATTATGCAGTTTTTATGCTAAGCTAAGACAGCTAATCACCTTCAGGTTTTGGAGGGTTAATGAGAGTAATGTTGATCTTTACATCCAGTTTTTACATGAGAGGATGTTTTTATCTTCTAACTTCTCGTTAAGAAGTCGTGCTTTCACAGGAAGTCATCACTCTGCGACTACTTCTCTATTTTTAATCATCTTAAAATGAGCTCGAGAGTCATGGTGTGAACATTTTGGGCACCACTTTTTGCCATCAACTTATGAAGTTTTCACACAGCTAACGTCCACTTTAAAACTTTATCAGTGCTCAGCACTTCTCTTTCTACACTTCTTTGTATACATCGAGGATGGGAGGTAGCAGCATTACATCAGCAGACCATACATACCTCTGTTTCTTCTGTTTTATCTTGCCCTTAAAGCCCATCTGCAGCTCTTTTTTAGCACCTTGGTCCTATAGAGCAGAGCAGAGATTAGACGAAAAGAGAAAAAGTGTCCATCTTTCAGTCAGACACTGTTATCATGTTGGTGCACTAAACTATGGTAACTTTAGTGGCGGGGTGACATTTCTATTAACCTCAGGGGTCAAACTGAAACAAGCACTTTTTTTTTTTTCCATGGTGACAACATCAACACTGAGAGGGAAGTTTGGTGTGCAGACTGTGGCTGAAACACCCAAGATTGTGTTGAAGATCTGAGAAATGTCTGTTCCTCTTTGGTAAGCTGCTACTCACTGGTCCACTAGTGGGAGAGTGTACGCTGTCTTACCGGAGCACTTTCAGGCTTGTTGTACAGGAATGTTTCTCCGTAGGGAGCAATAGGCATCGTGGTTCTTTGAAGTGGAGCTAAAAGGGACACAGAGACAGCACAATGGTGTTTTTGTCATGGCACTGAGAGTTGAAAAACACAGTGTGACAGCTTAAATGTAACGAGCTTAACCGGATTGTTCCAGATCAAATTTGAAATCGCTGTGTGTCCTTTGATTAAACTGACTCATTGATCAGAATAAATCAAAGCAATTAAATTGTGTTTTAGCATGCCTATCTTGCTGCCTCAGCCCTCTTTCACACCTCGAATGAGAATATGATCCTCCGCAGTCTGTGTCAAACACACTGCCAAAACCATTTCAGCTCCTGTAGGGGTCAGTCGGAGTGAAGATGAAGATGAACAAGAAGAAGAAGAAGAAGAAGATTGGAGAGACTCTGGCCAGACACTATTAGTCTGGAGACCTGGGGCCACCCTGTGTGGGCTGTTGCCTGTCACTGTGAAAAATGACACCACCCTCTCCTGAGGATTGTGAGGGCCAGAAGACACCGCCACAGGCCCACACAAACACACACACAAACACACACACACACAGATACTGTATGTGCGCAGACAGCAGCGTACAAAGATCGAAACCACCTCAGACACATAAAGATGCCTGGAGACAAACACAGATGGCCAAATAAAGCGAGCTCTCACATTCACACTCTGACTGACGCTTTACAGACACATGCGGCCAACAACGCACGCCATTACAGGAGTGCACAAAGGGCACATACAGGGTTTGGTAAGCTTTATGAAGAGGTCACGTTAGTTGATAATCGAATCCACACTAACACAGCCGCCATCGTCACAGTCAGGCTTGGTGGGTGGATAGCGACCATCAATCATCATCTATCAGTCGACCTTCAGGCCACTCACGAGTCTCTCAGAGGGCCGCCGGATGCCACTGTACTCAATTCCTGTCTGATTCCCCTCTATTCTTCCATCTCTGGCTCCAGCCTTTGTTTCTCTCAGTCGACCATGTTGCTCTTCTTTATCTGCTCCTGACCAGACTCTGTCGAGGGCTGCTGCAGTCTGGGAAGCGACCTAGATGCAGCCATCAGGCCGGCGTTAGTGAGGAGATTGATTTTTGTTCTGAACGTAAGTCTCCAGTCTTTTAAGTCAGGGAGTTACAGGTCACTTTGTTATTATCACTTGTTTGTGGCTCTGCTGTGCTGAGCATGATGGCGTGAAAGCTGCAGTGATGTGAATTTAAATTAGTCACCAAACGATTTGGTATTTTAGTCACCGTTTCCTAAACGTAAGTTCTTTTAAAATAAAGACAGTAAGTGAAAGGTTCCTTTATTATCACACGTACAGTACAAACTGACCACAACAAAAATGATAAACTACACACACTGTGAAAGCAAGGGTGTGAGGAGTTGCAGTAAAACAATCTGACTCATCAAACTCAACTGTCATTTTCAGAGTGTCAAATTCTCACAGGTTTGACATATTTTGCTGTATAATTTAGCTGATTTTTTTTTTTAAATCAGTGTCACAGAGACACCCTTTAGATACACGGTACTTCAGAATAAAAGTGCCTGACCTATGCGTGCATGTGACATTATCAAAAGCTGACACCTCTAGTTATTCATATTTTTTATCTAATTACTGAAAAATCTGCTGCAGAGCTGCTGAAGAAGCGCAAGACAGAAAACGGTTTTCTCAATGAGATTTTACTAGAGAACAGGTTTTAGAGGAGAAGGGGGTGTTAATTAAAATTTGCCCAGCCTCCGGTAGCAAATTCTGATTGAATACAGCAATCTGTGAGACTACACGGCACACTCTGAATCTCATTTCAGTATAAACTCTTCAGATATGCTCGGGTAAAATGATGTGTCAAATACAGCCTTGCTAGACCTCGCTGTGAGGGGAGTTCTAGCTTCCCTTTTTCCCTGCTCCGAGACCTTCCTGGCTCCCCCCTCTTCCCTCAGTATCTCTCAGCCTGTTTTGCATCCATCTCCTGCTCGTTTCTCCCAACCCACATCACTGTCTCGTCTTGCTCCCCGTCTTGTTCCACACAAACAGCAAAAGTTGGAAAAACAAGGCCTACCAAGAGACTGCTACAGTAAAGGTACACAGAACAAGAACAGCCAAAAAAAAAGGGAGCGTGACGGGAGATTAGATATTAAAATAGACAATTTGCTGCAAGGGACAAATGGTCAAAGATTATAGAAAAATACATACAGAGTGTATAGTACCGAGCTCCACAGCCAGGGAGGAATTCAAAAACACATCTGTAGTGGTTACACTACACGCCTGTGTGTTGTTAACAAAGTTAAACAACTTCTAAAAAACTTTGGAGAGCCGTGCGACAGGAATACGCACCAGGGCCTTGCTGAGGGACAAGATGTGAGAGCATATTCCCTGTGAGATGAGAACTTGGAAGAGAGGGGGGGGTGCCGGCGTTTCCCACGACAACACCTCCGAACACCCCCATCTCTCTCACACACACACACACACCCCTCATCTCCTTTCCTGACTTTCATCCGGGCAAACAACAGCGCTGCTGCCGAATGAAATATTCATGGCAAGAGATAAAGCGGATGCAGCTGAAAGACTGTGTGTACCTTTCTGTATGCCGTTTGCACCGGTGGGACCTTCGGAGCCGGTTAGGTGTTCAGGGTTGGTTGTTTGCGCTGGTGGTGTGCTCCTGTAGAGGAAAAAAAATATATATCAGTGGAGCAGTGAGGAAAAACAGGTAACACCATGTAAAGGTAGAGGCCTTCAGAACAGAGATGTGGATCTCATAAGATTTAGTTCCATGGTTCAGAAGGTCTAGGTATGTGTATGTAAAGTGAATGGTATTAATGTGCGTGGATTGGAGAATTTATTATGAACTTACAGGCCTCAGGTTCTTTATCAGTGCAAATCTTAAAGCGCTTATTTTCATATTTATGCACCCCACAGAAGCATGAAAACATATTGCTTTTCACTTTGCTATTCTTATTTGTTCTCATAAACTTTTAAAAGGTTAAACTTTCTGTTTAAAGGAATAGTTCCACATATGGGGGAATTTATATCTTTCTGAGAGAACAGTTTTAAATAATGTGTTTATCAACTTTCCTTCCTAGAATTACATCTGATGATTGACACCATTCACGCAGCCTCATGGTACATATACAGCTATCATTTTAGCTTAGCCTCAGGCTGGAGACAGCGTAGCTTAGCTTAGCAAAGAAAAACAACAAAGTGAAACTCCTTGCCTGGCTCCATACACATGTTACACAATCAACATGTTATGTCTTGTTTATTTGATGCAAGAATCTTACTCTCAACTAAGCAAAACTGAGAGTAAAACTGATGCGAACGCCAAAGTCTGGTTAGCTTAGCTCAGCAGAGAGAGGAAAAAGAGTGGCTTGACTTCAGTAACAGAAATAGTCTTTATGCTAAACTTCTTCACTCATCTGACTGGTGTTAAAGGAAAGAAAACATATATTGATTTAACTGAACGGTACCTGTCTGGGACTGGTACAGTGGTCAAGTTTGGAATTTCAGGGACAGGTCGGTGCCTCAGCCTGTAGGAGCGAGTCAGCCGTGGACCTGCAGGACCCTTAAGACTGTAAGGTTGTACGTCATAAATTGAGTTTTCAACCATTGCACAGTGAAACCCAGCCTGGTCTTCGGTAGGCAGAGGAACTTCAGCAGGACAGGGGACAGAGTCAGTGCTGGAAACCAAGGGGTCCTCAGAAGAGATCTCCCAGTCTGAGGGGATTTCAGAGGTGGAGAGAGACTCACTGCTGCTGCTGATGGAGCGCATGGAGGCAGGTATATGTGCAGCCCCAGACTTCTGGATGTTTTGAGGGTTACGCGGGGCTGGCTGAGGCAGGACGAGGTCTCTCGTCTCTGTAAAGTTCTCAGCCTCTGATGCCAGTCCCGCTCCTGGAGGCAAGGTCTGACTCCCCTCCAAATAATAATCCCTGCTCTGCTTTGATTGGTGATGCTGACATGACGTTCCCCTCTTTTTGTCCTTCAGGAAGATACGTCTCTGGTGTGGCACTGGCCTCATGCACCCCTTCCTGTTCTCTTCTCTCTCTTCATCGTCATCTTCCTCTCCACTCTGCTGCTTCACACCAAATGCTTCCAAACTCCGGAGGATGCGTCTACGGTGACCCGTTGGCAGCACTTTGAGCTCCAGGAGAGACTCATCTGTGAGGTCCTCGCAGTCTTCCAGGGTGTAATAGCCTCCTTCCTGGAAACATGAGATATACTGGGACAGGCGGAGGGTGGATAGCCAATCCACGATCTCCTGGCTGGACTCTGGAGGCTCCAACATGGTGCTCTAATCCCACATGTGCCACATTAGGAGGATATACACAAGTTGATGCGCTCCAACTTCACACTGTAAAAAAAAGAGAGGATCAAATTTAATGTGTGGTAAGTATGAAGCCACATCCTAGCAGTGGTGGAGGAAGTACTGAAGCTGGGTACTTAAGTAGAAGTAGAAGTGCTACATCAACAATCCTACTTAAGTAAAAGTCTTAAGTACTTACTTTAAAATGTACTTAAAGTATTAAATGTAAAGGTACTCACACACCAAATATTATTGATTTCCATTGCAAAGGATCTGAACAGGTTAAAATAATCAAAATAATCAAAAATAATCAAAGAAACCATCTTAAAATTAAAATGGACAATGTGTAGTTAATGTACATTTTCAGTCCAGAAGCGGCTATGGACAGGTCTGTGTCATGAGGCAGGCTGTGGGCATCACGTGAACAGAGAGGCTGCTAATAAAAAACAGGCATTCAGCATTTTTACTGTGTCAGTATTCCTGCTGTAGATTCATGTTATGATTCATGTTAATCAGACATTAATGGATGGACCTGTGTTAGCAGACAGCAGCTAACTAGTTAGCTAACTGAGCCAGAGCACCGGCATCATGACTGAGGCTCATTATAGAAACACAGCTGGCAGCGTGACACCACCTCCATGCAGAGTCTGACCTCACATCAGTCCAGCACTGTGTTCATCACATGGAACAAGTAACTACAAACACTGTAGAACTGTAGTGGAGTAGAAAGTATAGGTAACAGCTGCAAAAAGTAATGGAGTAAAAGTATAAAGTATGCACTATTATTTTTACTTAAGGGTAGAAATGCATAAAAAATTACTAAGTACAGTAACGAAGTACAAATACTTTACTTTCCACCTCTGCATCCTAGTGACAGTTAGCCTTGACCAGCCAGTGAAGGCGTTTGTTTCATTTCTGCCATGCGTGAGAATGTAAGAATGTGGTCAATCTATTTTCTTATCCTGTGTTCGGCCTACTCTACACGACAAACCCACAACAGGCACAGGAAGACAGGCTTTGTCCCGTCTTGTCAGAGGAACTGTTGCTTCTACTTGTTACATATATGCACCCCAGCAACTTAGAAATGATCAGGAAATGATGCCCACAAAGTCACGGCAGGTAAAACAGTTGCCTTTATGTCACATCTCTTTAAAAACTAAGGTGTGATAACAAGTCAGACTCCACAAATATATCATTGTTAAGGTTATGCATGCTGCCCATGCATGCAGGTACCATCCAGACTTATCATCCGACATGCCCACTCAAGGTATAGGCAGTCAAAAACATGTCAGTCAAAATAACTACCTCTAAATTTACGACACTCCTACATGAAACAGCAGGAAGCAGCAACAGATGTGAGGAAACAGCACAGCTGAGCTGCATATCATCAAGTTTTTGTTAGATGATACGTTAAGCGTTCAACACAAAGGCCAACTTTACTTTCTTTTCTTTGTTAAGCAGCACTTACCGGAGGCAATAATCCCAGTTTGGCAGCAGATTATGACCCTGCAATAACTTCCTGATGCCCTCATATAAGAGCATCTCTTCAAGCACATTGTGGCAAAGCTGCTTTCTCAACGCCTGTCTTTCACACACACACCCACACTCACACATGAAACTCACAGGAAGATACATCATCGGTCTCTTGTCATGTCCACTTCTCCTCTCTTGGGTTACAAACCCACACAGGGGACCTGAAACATTACTTCTGCTTTCAAGTAAACACGAGCGCACAAATTATGTGCAAACAGTTTTAACATAAACAGAAACTGACGTACAAGTGTGTATGTTTGCAACACACAAAAAAGAGGAATCTATACAGTTCGTGTGTGTGTGTGTGTGTGTGTGTGTGTGTGTGTGTGTGTGTGTGTGTGTGTGTGTGGGTGTGTGTGTGTCTACCTTCTCCCACACCACAGGTATGACAGCAGTGAGTCACAGCATGCACGCCCCTGCATGCACACACACAAACCATCCTCATACTTTTGCACATCCCTCAGTCAACCAACTGGGAACAAAGTCCAAGTGTGTGTGTGTGAGTGTGTTTGTGTGTTTCCCTTCCTGGTTTGCTTTAACACAACTACACTCCCTATAGATACACTGTATGAGGATTACGGACACATTTTTCTGGATAAAGTTAGTTGTTTGACTTCCTAAATGTGTGTGTGTGTGTGTGTGTGTGTTCACTGAAAGCAGAGAATTTGACACGTGCGTTCGGTTGTGTGTTTACACGCTATTTCACTTAAAATTTGTCAATAAAAGTGGCGCACTTCGTGAATACATGTCATATAGTATCCTTAAACTGCCGCTACGTTATTTAAATGGTTAACTTCTCCAGTTCTGACGCATATTAAACGCTTCGGTTTAAGCTAGTTTTTTGTAGTCCTGTGCAACTTTAGCCGGTTTTTTTTAGCTAACTTAACATTTAAAAACTTACCTGAAGCAGGTGACCTCAGGTGATATCTAACCGCTTCCCATCATACTACTAACAGCGCTGTGTGTGTGTCTGTGTGTAGCCCTCCTCACACACACAAACACACACACACACACAGTGTGTGTTTCCGTCAGTGGTCCGGACTCCACGCCCAGTTCCAGCGCGGCCACCGAACCTGCACGTGCACCGCGGATTAAAAAAAAACTACAAAAACAGCCACGCGCCACTCTGAATATTAATGAGCTCGCTGCGGATCAGTTGTGACGTTCAGTGTTCTGTCAAACTGTCACGGTGTGTTGATCCGAAAAGAAAAGTGTCGGTGAGGCAACAACGAGCCGCCGGTGATGTTTTCCTCAGAACACCTGCGTGTCCGGGCACGAAGAGGAGGCGCGGGACACACAGTCCACACGGCAGGAATGCAGCGAGCTGCACACTTTATTAATGATAATAGAAGAAGAAGAAGAAGAAGAAGAAGAATCAATACAACAAACGTAACATGACTTAATTCCCAGGCCAATAATATTCTGCATCCCTAAGTTATATATTAAAATATTTTTGATTTATATAGATTGTTTTGTAAAAGTACCAGAACGCAACCCCCCAAAAATGGGGGGAAAAATAGATTCATTTAATAAACATTATCACTGTGCATCTGTAATGTTAACTAATTTTAAACTATTTTTTTATTTATTTTGACTATATATTTAAATTTAAAAATAAACCATTTTTTTACATTTGACAATGAATCAAATTAATTACAAATTTCACTTTTTGTCTTTACAAAAAAAGACAAAAAATGAAAATTTAAAAAAAATATTTTAAATTTAAATATTTAGTCAATATAAATTGAAAAAAATACTAATTTAAAATAAAAAAGGGAAGAAATAGTTCACATTACGGCTGCACAATTAAATAAATGTGTTTTCTTTCCCAATTTTATGTTGATTACACTTCATAAAACTATACTATATAGTATAGTAAATACAAAAAGTGACAATATTTTTGAGAAATATTCTTTGTAATTAATTTGATTTGACCTGTAGTATAGTATATTTATAGTATTATATATAGTATTATATAGCTCTAATACTATAAATACGGTACTACTAGTAATACTATACTACAGGCAACAGTGTACAGAATCAGCCACCAGATGGAGACATAGAGCAGCAGCTCTTTGGGGTTCCTCCCTTCCCTCTGTTTTTTACAGAGGTCTTTTTGGCCCCTGTGACAGGTATGTTATGCAGATATATCATGTAATTATTAAAAATAAACAAATCTGCAATCTGAGAAATGTTTTCACATTTCTAAATATTTACTTCTTCCCTTCCCATACTGGTGTAGGTGCACAATAAAAGCAGACATTCCATAGGAAATGCTCAAAATGACACTCCACACAGTGTGTTGTTATTGTACCCTGTGTGTGTCAATTAAATGCACCACAGTCACCATTTACCTCTATCTCTATGCACCTTCAAAGCATTTCTGGCATTCAGAGTGAAATACGTCAGCGGCTCTTTTTTTTAAGTAACACAGGAGGTGTGTAAAGTTGACTCTTTTTTTACTGTCTGGATGTACAGGCTGTAAAATGAGTGAGAGAGGGATGGGATGTCTGGAGGACAGCACTCTGTCTTCCTTCTCTTTTGTGCTTTTTTTGCCACGCCTCCAGGGGTCTCCTTGGCAACGTATTTTACTGCTGGCAGCCATATAAATACAGCATTGGCTCCTGTAAACTGGGATAGCTGGACACAGTTACACACACTTAATGCCAAGGACACAGTGAACCAGGAAGCTTCGGCTAAGAATCTAAACAGAGGTACACAAGAAAGGCGATGTTTTTTAATCAAGTATGTATGCTGTTAAATGATTGAATGTCAAATGCAGGCCAGGAAACAGGCCTGATGGAAATTTTGTGACTCTCATCTTTTGCATTTTTCAGCTCAGCATGGATCCGAGTCTGCAGATGGATGAAGCACAGTCTCCTCATGGCACAATGAGTGAGGACAGTCTCCTCATTACATTAACAGAAACTGTTCAGCAGCTTGAAGGTGTCAGAACAGTGGGTGGGAGAAGAGGAAGAGTAGTAGAAGGGATGCTCAGTCCAGCAGAGGATGAAGATGAAAGGGGAGGAAGGAGCATTGATGAAGAGGAGGAGGAGAAGGAGCGCGAGCAGAAAGTTTTGGCAGTGCTGAGGGAGCTGAGTGCTTTTTATTCAGACAGACTGTCAGCTTGGAGAGAAGCTGTCAGAAAATGTGCCTCCATGTTCAACAAGTCTCCAGCAGGGGGCAGCGATCAGCAGCGTCCAGCTATGCCAGGTAGGTGAGGAATGTGCTCAGAGGCTATAAAAGGCTATGGAGCCTTTGTATTAGAGTCATAAAGTCAAAGGAATTGAAGTGTCAATAACAAATACAAAGAGCTAAGGAGCTGAAAACACTGCAAAGACTTAATATGTCTGAGAAGATGTCAGGGTTAAGAGGAATTGTAAGCATCATAGTACAATTTGGGCACTGAACGCAGTTAAAGTGTCAATAAATAAGATGAGTGGAGTTTAGATGACAGTTTACACATGCACTGAAAGCAGCTGAAATGTTTATAAAAGTGATTGCTGAGAGGATAGTGTCAGAAGAAATAAGGCAAGGTAAAGGCACTGAAAGTAGTTGAAGTGTTCGTGGAGTTTCAAATATAAGAATTTTATGCACTCTTGCAAGGTCTGAAGAAGTTAAGCCACTAAAAGTAGTTGAAGTGTCAGTGCATGTGTAAACGTGTTGGTTTATATGAGGAAATGATGGTAATGAGTCAGTTCAATTTAAAACACTGAACATAATTGAAGTGCCAGTAAGGTGAAGTTGAAAGGTCAGCTTTAAAAAAAAAAAATTCTGAAAGAACATGAAGTGACAAATTTGAAACATAAAAATCTGGCAAACGTTATTGTTTTTATATTGTTTTAAACACTCAAAGTAGTTGTAGTTATGTCCTGTCAGGTAAAATAAAATTGTTAAAGTGTCAGTAAATAAGATAATTGGGTGAGTGGAGTTTAGATGTCAGTTTATACATGCACTGAAAGCAGCTGAAATGTTTATAAAAGTGATGGCTGAGAGGATAGTGTAAGATGAAATAAGGCAAGGTAAAGGCACTGAAAGTAGTTGAAGTGTTCATGGATTTTGAAATATAAAATATAGAAGGACGTTGAAAGGTCAGCTTGAAGTGACATATTTGTCAGGCAAATATTGTTTTTTTATTGTTTTAAACAGTAGTTGAAGTCTCTGTAGGGTTGAAATCTGTGTTACGTAAAATAAAACTGTTGAAAGCAGTTGAAGTGTCAAATGAAATAACTGGAAATCTAGTTGTAAAATTATGAAAACGTTTGACTTTCCACTGATGTAAAATCATTCATATTGTTTCAGATACTACAGGATGTAATGCGAGGCAGCGACGTAGCTCCTTCTGTGACACCTTTGTGAGCATTGAAGAGGACATAGAGAGCATTGTGGACAAATTAAGCACAGTCATTACCAAGCTGGACGCAGCACTTCTCCACTTATCTACAGAAGCAGGTCCGGCTGTGAACGCAGCACCAGAGGAGTCCACACACACACACGCTCCAGCGCAACACGAAGACGTCAACAATAACCTGAGCTCCCCTGAGCAATGTGGGTGGGACGGAGGTGATGAAACACATACAAGGCCAGACAATGAACAAACAGCAGACTGCACAGTCAGCACTTCTACCTGCAACAATGAAGAAGAGGTCAAAGGTCAAGTGAGTCAGGCGGAGACGGAAAAGGACAAAGAGGCGATACATGACAAGAGCACCTCATGGATCATGTTGGGGTAAGAAAATCTGTGAGAGGCTGATAGGAAAAAGTGCATCCTCCAGCGTTTCAGATAAAATAATATCTCACTGCCACTGCTTGTTATTTAGGAGCACCGGTCAGCTGGAGGACGGCCATTTCGACGCTTGTTTCATCCGAGCGCACGCAGATGCAGCCAAAGTCCTGAGGTGCGAGTTGGCTGACAACCTGAGCTGCCTGATGGTGACGGGCTCAGAGGAGCTGGTCAGCAGAGTGATGAAGCTCAGAATCCAGGAGGGATCCACCTTACGCTTCCCCGTATCTCTGGCTGTGCCTTTCTGTGCACGCTATCGCGGCAGCTACAGGGATGTAGCTGTGAAGATGGTCGATGAGGGGAGGAGGGCGAGCTACATCACACCTGTGATGACAGAGGGCGTGTACGGAGGGCATAGGGTGAGACTGGGAAATGTACACGGGGTTAGCACAAAGACAAGTTATTGAATAAACACAACAAATGATTGTTTTTGTCTTCACCAGGGCTCATTTGCAGAGGTGAAGGTGTATGCGTTGGGTCTATTTGCAGTGGTTTCTTGTCTAAAGAGAGAAAACTACACCGTACCCAAGAGGGGTCTATCACTTAAGCTCCCCATGGACTCCAGAATCTGTCTGAACTACCTCCCAGGATCCTTCACTGGTCCTGTAATGGCACAAACTATGGTATGAAGGCGACCATCAGACCATCACCAGAGACGGTGAAACGTATTCACATGATTCAAAAAATTCAATAAAAGGACGAGGTACAGAAAACGGTTTTAGAAACAGATGTTCACTGTGAGGTAGAAAATCAACAGCTGTGGCTTGAATTGACTTGTTGTGAACTAACTCCACCGCAGCAGTTTGTTGCTTGATCTTACCTTAAAAACCAACTCCCACTCTGCCCATCTCTGTTTGATGAACATGCTGTCGGCAAAACTATCTTCATGTCTGCCCAAATCGTCTTCTCCTCATATGCTTCAGATCCAGCCGGTAGATGCCATCCTCCTGGCTGCTGTCAAATCCAGAAACGACGCCTATCACTCCGTGGCATCGACCAGCCCGCTGCTGTACCTCACCCACCCGACCTCACAGCCTCTGAGGAGACCTCTCACGCTAACGCTTCCATGTCCCCCCAACCCTGAAAAACAGAGGAGGGCGCAAGCAGAAGACCTCCAATCTGCTTCTCCACACTGGGATCAACCAGCTACACACAGAGTTCGGTGTGTGTGTGTGTTCGTGATATCTGGACCATCTGCTGGCAGCATAGCTAAGAAAACATTCTTCATCTTGTTTTTCAGAGTCCTGGGTGTGAAGTCTAAGGGGATGTCCAACGAGTCCCTGACTGTTCTGGGCTTCAGGGATGAACAGTGGAGCGTCCTGGATCAAGTAACCGTCAAGAACCAGCAGAACGGACTGGTGTCCTTTGACGTAGCAGAAAACTTTGACAGGTTCGAAAAACAATCTTATCTTTTTAAGAAGAAGAAGAAACAAACCAATGATGGATTCTGAATGAGATTATATTGTGATAAACCCCATCTAAAAGCCATAACTATGAAAATTCATAACTTTGGTTTTGGTTTTTTTTAATCAAACACACCCCCAAATCTCAGCTGAAAACACTGAAACTGTGTTTGTGTAATTACTTTTGTTACCAGAAGGGGGAGACAAACATACTGCACTGTAGCTTCAATACACTGGATATTTAAAAAAAAGAGAGAGAGACTCAAAAGAACCGCTTGAGATAAAATCTTCAATGATGTGTCAGTGCAAATGTGTACGTACCTTCCAAGCTAAACAGAACGGAGCATAAACTCCAACAAGGCAGAAACATCCAAAGCAGGATCACACAAAGTACAGACAACCACAGGATGGAGCCTGAGGGATCCCTGTTAGCATCATCTGTCCTGATGGAGATTCCTCACAGTATGCTTATAATAAGATGTAAAAAGTCTTACCACATCTCCCCGTGCCTGCTCCTTCCTGCTGAAGTCGAACAACGTCCTTAGACGGCTTGAAGAACTGTATGTCTTCATGTTGCTGCTGCCTCTAATGCACAGCGTCCATATGAGCAGACTGCTCCCACCATCCTGTGCCGGATCACAAACAAGAACCTCAGATTACATTTATGCAGAGAACCAGTGAAAAAAGAAGCAGATTTTCTAGAGTCTACACCTTTTTGTCGAGATACAGTTTGTTGACTGCAGGTCTGTTTGCTTCTCTGGGAACCAAAAGTGTCTCGCAGTGATATTCTTGTCAGATCAAGGAGGCTGCTGAGACTAGAACACACACAGAGAAGAATTTATTTCACAAACATGTAAAATATGCCCCCAAAACTACATTTTTTATGTGTGTGTGTATGAAAGTAGTGTAGAGTGACTAAAATTCCCTGAACACCTCACGGTGAAGTAGAGCTTTTTCAGGTTTTGCTTCATCGCAGAGTTCGTCTGCAAGATACAGAACAAAATAAACAAGTAAATAACTTCAATGAGGTGAAAATAAATGATATTTTTTAAGTATTTTTTTCACAGAACACCTAAAAGCTCAGTGTCCTCTGATTCGTCAGTTACGCTGGCTGGTGAAGGAGAGACGCATGGGGAGGGCGCAGCAAAAATAGAACACGCCCATAATGCAAGATGAGTCATCACATACAAGTCTATAAAGATTGACTCACTTTAGCAGCCACCCTCAAGTGGCCATTAGAGGAACTGCAGTTTTTGGAAGAAAGGATATAAAAATAAATAGCGATGTGTGGAACATACCTGAGCCGAACAGGATTTTATAGGCTTCCTCGTGGCTTGTCTTTGCCGTCATGAGACCCATGAGTGCGTTTGATAGAATCGGCAGGATTTTAGGATTCTGGGCCGTCCGTACAGCCACATGTAAACACTGACTGGGCTCCAGCAGTCAGAACATAGTCATGCATGCACACAGTGCTGCTCGAACGTTAGTGAACCCTCTTGTGCAGTAATAACAACCAAAGGTTTTGCTGATCAGTCATGCAAAATGGCTAAAATAGACTCAAACCATGATACTACCACCACCATGTTTAACAGATGGTACAGGTTCATATACTTGAAGGCAGTCATAGCTTCTCATTCAAGTCAAATAATTCCATTCTGGCCTCCTTGTATGAAAATCAGCTGATGTTTTTGCCCATAATTAGGATTTACATAAACTTCTAAAGGGCTCATAGACTTTCAAGCAGCACTGTATAAAAAAAATACATTTATATTATCAGAGTTGGTTGTAAGAAGGTTCTAAGTCTTCTTATCTACACCATTGAGAATAATAGTTTTTTATCTTAAGTCTATTACCGATGTAGCCTCACTAATCTTTCCACTGAGCTAACCTCCTTGAGTTTTCCTCTGCCTCTTCCCTCAGACTCCTCGTGGTCCGCCTCCTCTCCCTACTACAGCCTTGTCACCTCACCTCCCTGGCCGAGGAGCTGGAGGATTCAGTCTGCCGTCACGCCGTCACCGTCGTCCTCCAGCGCCGACCGGATGACCCCCACACCATCCTGGTGGCAGCCCAGCCCAGCAGAGACCTCAGCTGGGAGCTGAACAAACTGCAAGCTCAAGGCTACAGCAGCCTCATGGGGACGTCTTCAGAGATCTTGATGTGCGAAGCCGATCAGCTCCTCCTGTGTTTCAGCGGAAACATCACCTCCACAGGTAGGACTGAGGACAAAGCGATAACATATTTATGACCATATGATAATACACTGACAAAAAAAGGATTTTTAGTAAAAATAAATAAATAAATAAACAAAGCCGGGGACAAAATGTGAGAAAAGTCTCCCACCATTCTTACCAGCTCTTTAAAGGGGCATTTACAGGGGTTTATGCCATCTAGTGGTGAAGTTGCAGGTGGACGTCCTACTGTAGCATTGTTTTCCTTTGATATCTGACTGTATGAAAGTATGTTTGATTGACAGCATCCATGCACTGATAAAAAAATGTTTTCCAGTCGGTTGCCATAACAACAACAATGAAGCCGCACAACACCAAATCACCTTCCACAGTCAGCGAAGGAATCTCCTCCAGGTGCAGCTGACCGAGGTGGACTCTTTTGGAAACTACAGCTCTCCGCACTATAAGGGGACGGCCATCTTTTATAAGGTGACCAGACATCAGCTGGAATGGCGAGGGGACAAAGCCGTCCTGAAGGACGCAAAGCTACTGGGAGATCCTGTCTGTAAGATGTCTCTGACTTTACCCAAGGTGCAGAAGCATTCACAGAGACCTTTCACAATAAAAGAAAATTCTATTGTTACAGTTTTTTTCCATATCCTATTTCAGAAGGTGAAAAACATTAATCTGCCCATAACAGCCAGAGTGAAGCTCTGTGAGGAGACAGGTGGGTGACATGTCTCTACTCTATCACACATTCACACTGTCCTCTTAAGACTGCTCCCATTGTTCCAGCAGACTCCCTGTCAGACTCTCTTCTCCTCTGGCTGTCCGGGGAGCTCTCAGAGGAGGAAGTGGCCCTGCTGGTGCTCTCCCTGCGTCTCCGTCGTAGCGCCGTTCAGCTGGTGAAGCTCCGGGCTGGGGACAGCTTGTCCTCTCAGGCCTTCCACCTACTGTCCACATGGAGGAGAGGTCTGCCCGCTGTTCCACGCCAACCTAAGGCCTCTCAGCTCGCTCAGTGCTTGGCCAAGAGCGGCAGGCCAGATCTGGCCAGAGAGCTGTTGCTACGGCAGGCTGCATCAACACCATCAGGCCAAGCTCGCTGAAATAAAGAAATGGACACAGATTTTGAATTGCTGCGGCTCACCAGAGTCAGAAGAAGAGCTGGTGGTAGTGCTTCAGTATTTCATCCACCAGAGGTCAGTATTAGCCTGGAAGAATCAGTGCTGTATTCAGTCCTCAGTGCTTGAGTCAAACATCTGTGTAGACCAACCAAAGGAGGAAAACTTAAAATTATATTTTAGCAAATTTTCAGCTTTCTGGTGTTGTTAATGATCACATACACTCTGTGAACCCTTAAATAAACCAGACACACACATACTTGAAAAAGAGCCACTTCTGAAATGAAAACAAACTACTTATGGATCAGCTGTTTCCTGAGAGGTGCAGTGACAAATCAGAATCAGAATCAGAATCATGTTTATTGCCATGTAAGTGAAGGGGATTCACATTACTAGGAATTTGCCTTAGTGATTGGTGCATACATAAGAACATATAATAATTAACATGAAATAAGATAGAACTAAGTTAAAAATTAAGGTAAATAAACTAAAGTAAGGCTAAATTGACATGACATAACAGACATACAATGAACAGAACATAAAATGAGTGGCGGTTGTACTGGCAAACATAGACCCTTATATGAATGAGTGGAACAGTGTAATAATGTAACAGTAACAGGTACCACATGGGTCAGTGAGGTGGTACTAGTGTGCAAGTAGTGCAAGATGGAGTAAACAGTGCAAATAGTCATCAATATGCAGTGACTATAATAAAGTGACCTTGTGAAGTGACTGCAGAGCAGTGCATTATATTACATTTATATAAATGAGCCCACAATGAGTTAAACCTTCACTAAAAATGTCCAAACATATCTTAGCCCTATGATATTTAGTGTTGTGGCCCACTGAAGGGTCCAGATCCCCATGTTTGGAACCAAAAATGATTGTCTTAGTTTATTTAAAGGTAGGGTAGGAGATTTTGAAAACTCAGTGAGAGTCAGCCAGATTTCGAAAGCAAACACACGCCCCTTTCTCTCGGAGCTCACCCCGAAGCCACGCCTCCCAATCACATGGACGCGCATCACCTGAAGACGAGCTGCAGGTCTGTCACTTCGGCCATCATGCACGTACCTCTCTGGTTGGCGCAGAGCAGGAAGAGAGTGACAACCAGCCAATACTCCGTGCAGGGTCCACCCGGAGGATTGGCTGATGTTTTTAGCGTTTTATAGCTTCCACAGATGATTAATATTCTTTGTTTTAATGCGAAACTGCCGAACTAATTGGTTGCTATCGGATTGTAAAGAGAAGTTACACTAATTTAACAAAAACTGCATCAGAATTAAATCTCCCACCCTACCTTTAAATTAACCCAGTGAGACATTCAAACAGTCAAACTACATCCTCCTATTTTTAAAAACAAACAGAAGTTTTAAACAGGTTTTCTCTCATGTGTAGATTTTTTTCTCAGGTTGCTTCATCTCTGACAGAGCCGTCACATTCGGACTTTATTTGGTTTCCGCAGACAGGTTGGTCACCTCTCCTCTCTGCATGTAAACAAAAACTGACACTGAGCTGTGACCTCTTTTCAGCTCTCTGACACCGAGTCGTCTTAAAGACACGACAGCATCACTTGATAATAACTGAGGCTGATCTCTCTGCATACAAAGATGAATTTCTGTGGATGATACAAGTCAGAAAAAAAGCTTTATTTTACGCATATATATAAAAATAGATCTTGAGTGTTATAATGTTGTGTGACATCATAGAGGACTGTTTCAGTTTTAACCTTTCTGTCCTTGATGCTAATGCTAGCACCTCCCTGTCACTCCATATTGATTAGGTTGTCTCTCTAAGTCATGAAGAATTTCACACTTTTCTTTGATAAAAGTGAAAATGTAACGATCAAGTCACACACATCCAAATACTGCTAGAAGTGATTAGCTAGACGACTGATGATGCATTAAAGATGCTAATTATTAAGCTTAAGAAATGTTGTCCTTAGCAACTTAAAATAAGCTAATATTAGCTTAATTACATACATATTTATAGATATTAATGAGTGAAGCTAATTTTCCTTGAGGTTCATCATCTTTAAGAACACCAGTTACCTCAGAGGACTGATACCTCATAACTTTGACAGCTTAAATGATAATTGAATAATGTTTTGTTGTTGTTTTTTATGTCCATTTTTAACAATTTATTTATTTATTTCAAATAAATTTGAAATTTATGCCAAAATTCAAACACACAAAAAAATTTAGATTTTTATTTTTTTGGAAGGGGATTTGAATAAAGATCATGTGTCATCATATTCGTGCCCTTTACTTATTGTTATTCTCTCCCTGGGAAGGCTTAAGCTGCGGGGACCAGAAGCTCACTCTTCCTGCAGACTTTCACCGAGGTTTGTCTTTTTCATCTGTCTTCAGAGCCTCCCGCTCTTCCAGCTGTGTGACATTCTGCAGGCCCTGAGCTGAAGCAGGGAGGTAATGATAGACGCCATGCGTCCATGCGGGGAGGTAGTGAACTTCCCATGAAGACGGAGGAGACCACCCAGAGCTGCAAACAGGGGGTGGGCGGGTAATGAAGTGTAACACAGTAACAGGTGGAGCTGACGGATTAAACAGGATGATGGTCGACAAAAACCGTGATTAACCTTTTCTTTCCCTGCCCTTCTATTGTGCCTCAGCTCCAGACCCGGGCTTAGAGGATCTGTCCCGTCGTTTCCTTTATAAACTCTACTTCTGGGCTATTTTCTCCCCACTTTTCTCCTAAAGGACACATGTGGCATCACTAGCAGGAGAGTTTTGTGCTTCAAGTGTGCGTGCCAGAGGGGGGTATCATTAGTCTAGCGTAGGGCCATCAAACACACACACCCACACTGAGGACCTTGCTAGAGGTAAATGTCACAGAGGGGGCTCCCACAGTTCCAGGAAATCGTTTCCTCTCTCATTTTATCTCCCTTCTCCCCCCCCCCTTCTACATTATTGAAAAGGCCACGCAGCAGCAAGGCACTCTGGGATGTTGCCTGGCATCCACTTGGGGGGCGGGGGGTGATGAACAGTTCCCACAGAGTGTCAGCATAAAGAGATTCTGATTAAAACCTCATCACTTCATTTCATGATAGCACTTTTTTTTTGGCAGGAACCCTCACCGCCTCGATCCATCGGCGCCGCTCTCACACTTTTTAGCCGTCGAGGTAAAACCGTCTGATGTGATTGAGATGCAGAGGCAGCCATGAATGAACATATGCACCGTCACCGCTCGTCCTGGGGAGTTATCAGACCGTGGCATTCCCATCTGGAGGAAATGCAGAAATAAGAAATAAGCAGATTTTGGGTAAATTAGCTGTTGAGAAACTGGAAGGCTATTAGCTGCAGTGTGGAAAATCTCTTATAACTTACTTCTAAAGGCTGCTTTAATCAAACAGGACTCTTATTTACTCATTAAAACCAGCACTGTTTATTCTTTATGATCCAGATCTTCATCATCAGATGTGTGCTTACTGGTTTGCAGTCTCTTAGCAACACAATTCAAATTTGGCCCACATATGAAACCTCAAGAGGCTTCCACAAATGCTTCAAATTTACTTCTATTGGTCACTAATGTGCCCATGAAAACAAAGTGTGTTTGTACTCCTAGTCCCAGAAAAAAATTTAAGATGCATGATGAATCATTCAGCTATACTTATTTTTAGAGCCTTTTTCGGTCTATTTCAGTCTATTTCACCAGTTTTAAATTACAATTGGTTGTTTTCTTCTCAAACCATTTCATCCCTGTCTGATGGAACAATTAAGGCCCCATTCACACTGGAGAACGTCAACCCAGCTAGAGTAGGATTGAATCTGGATAGCTTTTAAGCTGGATATGTTTAGTCCGTTCAGGCCATGGTAGGACCGTGTGTGCACATGCGTCGTGCGTTTTTTTGTCCCGTGTTGCTCGTGCTTTTTTTTTCAATTAAAACAGCAGTTTATTCCTTTGTAGCCCTGTGAAAAATAAACTCGGGGCAAAGCTGTCGTAGTTAGACGGTTGTTTACATACGGCTTTTGTACATGACCCGGACACTGTCCCTGTGAACCGGAAGTATCACGTCGCTAGCAGAATTCCCTAGCCAGATTTGCATTCAGAACTGAGCCACATTTGAGCCAATCCGACTCTGGATGTCTAAACTATCCAGATATATCCAGATACGGCCCAAATCCCGCTCTAGCCGGATCGATTTCCCCACTGTGAACGGGGCCTTAGTCTCTCTCTTCAAAAGATCATTATTCTTCCAAGGCAGAGGCCATGCAGGCAAGGCTCCATCCTAGTACTTGACTTGAATGACTCAGTCCTTGGAAGGATTCAAAGGTTCCCCCGACAGCGATTTAGTAAGTCAAAGGCAGACTACTAGGAGAAGGACAGATCAGCTACCATTATATCTGTAATGGGACATCAGGACACAAGGCTAACTATTTATATATTTTTTCATATATAAGTCGCACCTGAGTATAAGTCGCATACCCAGCCAAAGGATGAAAAAAAGTGCAACTTATAGTCCGGAAAATACGGTAAACAGCTCCAGCAACTAGCTAGTTAGCTTAGCTTAGCATAACGACTGGGCTAAAGAGCCAGGCTCTTCCAAAATGGGGGTAAAAACAAAAATACAATTAAAAAAAGCACAAGTGTAACAACAATAATATGTCACTGTGTAAGAATTTGTTGTCCAAACATTTACATCAATTCAAAAAATTTAAGTGACATATTTTTAATGTCCCCAGACGTACGTTTCATCGTGCGCTGGTGTTCAGCATCTTGAGGTCCGGTGGGTGATCGGGGGGTCACTGTGCTGTGCTAACCCTGTGATGAGTGAAAAATGGAGACAGCTCCTGTGTGGCTGTCCACTCATACAAAAACAAGGATGGATCAAATCTCTGGGGTGATTCTCTGACTCACAGCCTGGCCCTGACTCCATCCTTCTGTGTGTGGGTGTAAGAGAGAGAGAGAGAGAGGAGGGGTAATAGAGAGAGAACTCTCAGGTGTACTGCTCATTGGACCGTGACAAACTGTTCATTTGTCCCTCATCTCAGCAGCAGACAGGACAGCTGGGCTGGGCCTTGGTGACCTGAGAGGGCCAGAGTTCCCATCACAGAGAGCGCCCTTAATTACACTTAAGCTGCTATAATCAGTGTCTCTGTAACACTGTATCACATAATCAACTGTAGAGGAAAGGTGATGCACCAGCAGACCTCTACAGAGCATCTCAAAGTCTTTTAGCATGTGGACTTAAAAAGGGTTAGGTAGATTTAGTGACATCTATGTAGGCTGTGTGCTGGAGATCAAGAATTTCAAGCCAGCAAAATCTGGAACTGCAGTTCCTTGAATGGCCACTTGAGGGTGGCTCAAAAACTGAGTCAATTCCCATAGACCTCCATGTTTAAATGTCCAATGTTACAACAAAAATAAACCTGTTTACAGATTAGAAAAGATTAATAATTTGTCAACTATACTACAGCTTTTGCTTATGGTGTTGCCTGACTGCCCCAGCTCCAGTGATGCTAGCTACAACGTCTCACCAGACTGGACTGGTCCATGAACACAGACGGCCTCTACAGGAAGCCACAGAGCTGACTCTAATACCCTAATAGTAGGCCGGGTTCTTTAACATCTGTCAGAAGCTGATTCAGACGTTCTACCGGTCCTTGCTAGCATCGTCTTCTACGCTGTGGCGTGCTGGGGAGGCAGCATTAGGAAGCGGGACACCATGAGGCTGGACAAGCTGGGAAGGAAGGCTCTGGTTCTGTAAGGAGGTGAAGTACCGGACTCCTTAACATCTGTAGGAAAGGAGAAGAGGCTCGGTAAGCTACTGCCCATCCTGGACAACGTCCACCATCCTTACAGGCAGGCAGAGGAGCACCTTCGATGACAAGGTGTCTTCACAGACAAGACAGCAATAAAGTCATAGGCTATTCAACCCCTGCATTCACCACTCAACATGCATCCATAATTCAAAATCAATCTGACTACATTATGACAGATATAAGAGGCTTTCTTTCCTATCTATCTGAGCATTACACATCGGTTGATATGAGATGTTGCTACTGCTCATTAAAGTTAGTGTAATTGGTTGCCAGACGGACTCACACTGCCCCTCCCTGGCTTGCAGAAGCGATGCACAACAGAGACTTGCTGGGCAGAACATTGGAGTTTGGAACCAGGCTACAAAGAACATGGTTGAGCGTTCATGCCAAGCTTGTTGGATAAGCCAGTGATTTGTTTCCAAGGGAAATGTGGGCATTCTGATTGGCTGCTGTGTCAGAGCTGGGATCCTGCCGACGTTACCGTAAACACAGCCAACAGAGCGTGCAGCTTTACGTTGTGTTTCCTCTGAGTCAGAAAGACACACAGACAGTCAAAGTGTGACTCCAGCAACTCTAGGAGGTAAATTGGTGTTGTTGAGTGTGGAAACGAATCGTTTGAGAGGTGGTGCAGGAGCGAGAAGAAAGGTGAAAAAAAAAAGGCGGAGAGGAAGCAGCGGCAGGGGTGAGGAGGTGTCAGAGGAGTGAGGGAAGAGCGGGTAAACAGCAGAGAGAGGGGGGTGAGGGGGTGAGGGGAAGGTGTGACGGGATGGGAGACGGTGTGTCCACTGGTGTGTGAAACCGGCCTGACATCTGCAATGTGTGTGTGTGTGTATGAAAGGCAGGGAAAGGCATAGAGACCTGGGATGATCTCTCCTACACACACACACGCACACACACTTCTGATCAGAGTTAGAAGGTGACAGAAAGTGCGTGGCCTCCCATGACCTTGAAGCCTAAACCGAACCAACTATTAGATACAGCTTGCTTGATGCTGCCTTCGACCCTAAACCACAATGCCCTCCGGTTGGCAGGTCGGCAGTGGTGGCCAGTCACTGCCCACCTCCCCCCTGGCCCCCCTGCTCATCTCCTCCTATCTGTTCCAGAGCCACCAAGAGACTCTCTGCTGCCTCCCCCTAACCTAAAGACAGCTGTCTTCATCTCCCTTCCTGCTATTTCCAGGCTTGTTAGCATCTTCCACACCTACTGGGCCGGGAAACCCTACAGCCGATCTCAACTGGGAATGGCCAGGCATGCCATCGATGCTTCTCTCATCTGCCATGAATGTGCCGGCTGCAGGAGGCCCTTCTTGGTCTTCTTGGTCTTGGATGGTGGTTTCTATAGATGGTGTTGGCCTCTGCGAAAGCGCTCCAGTCTCCAGAGTTCAGGCCACGTGATCGTCCGCATTGGCAGGTCCCACTTTGTCCCGGAGGCATGTGTTCCAAGGTCCACGGCCCTAGATCTTCACCCTTCCTCCTCCGGTTGACGGACTTCTGCTCAGGCATGCTTCCCCCATTGCTGGAAGTAGGTGGATCCCAGTCCTTGTCTCCCTATGAACAGGTTCCTGATAACGTCCTTCAGCCTCAGCAGGACTTTTGTCTGTGCCACTGATGTGTCTGCTGCTCCTCTGACCTGATGTACTTATAGCCTTACTGACGAGAAGCTTGGTGGGATTCCGAGCCTCTTGGGAGGTGTTCATTGCCTAAACCTACACATCTCACATAAATCTCTGCTAAGACATTGTAAAAATGCAAAATCTTGTTGTTGTATTCACTCTGTGTCCCTCTTACCTGCATTCCCCTGTCATACATGTGTGCGATATGAATAATTTATCACATATACAGCAGGCGTTCACAGGATCCCTGCTGTGTTTATGGCCTATGTGTTTATACGTTGTTACGCCTGTGGATTCTGGGAGTTTAAATAGAACTGGCTCAGGGATGACTGCAGGATAATGGTTGCCAATACCTCACATGTTGTATTAATTTTTTTTGTGTAAATATTGTTATTATAGCAGCTTTAACCCTTTCCTCACTATAATTAATTATTACAGTTCGCCTTCTTTTTTTTAAATGATTCTGTCAGAAAATGTTCTTTGTATGAATTATTTTACCTGTTTTTCTTGACAGATGTAATTTAACTTATTTAAATTTACATATTTGTTATTATGTTATTATGTTCAACTATAAATGTGCTATTTTACATCAACTCTCCTACGCTCCATAAAACTCCACGCAATGTGGTCATTACCGTAATGAATGTAATACTGATGGAAAGAGCCGTTTTTCAGCTTTTAGAATCCGATGAGATTTTAGTGCGAACATAACCAGAGCTACGGTAGTTTGAACAGCGCATGTCAATTTCTTTCCTAGTGTAGGGTTAAAAGGAAATGACAGATTTTTATTTTTTAAGTTCCTCTTTTAACAAGCAGCTGTCTGTTTTCCTTACTAATTCCACCCATCCTCGTTAGACGCTGCTCTGCAGATGACCTCACAGTCAAGTGGCTTCATTTCCTTCGATATAAGACTGCTAGAGTGCCGCTGAGATGGCAGCATATTAGATTTCCAACAGGCTCATTTTTATCAAGATGATGTTTCATGATAAAACCGATGGAAATTTAGACGCCTTTAAATACAGGTGTATATATGGTATGTGTTAGCTAGGCTCTCATTACACTGTAAGAATGCAGCACAGTGTTTGAACACTGGTGTGTTTGAGCTTTATACGACACACGCTGTGGTGCTAATAATATTTCAGCAGGAGTGCATTTAAAATCCTGGGTTCACTTTGCTCAGGGGCACCGGCTTCATGTAGCTATTTACGTTACATGAGCATCTTGTTAGTCTCTGCAGTGAGAGCCAACAGTCTGTCTGGCTGGCTGACCTCTCCCTGGCCTCTGATCTTTACCCCTCAGCCAGCGCTCTGCTCAGAGAGAGAGAGAGAGAGAGATGAAACCCTTCTGAAAATATTCACAGCCAGAGCGCCTGGTAGACACACGGTACTGATGTGACTGAAATTATGTATTTGTTCCACATCAGAACTAGTTATGTCCAGAAAGCAACATAAAAATATGCTTCTTCTGTGTTTAGCTGAATACTGAAGGCAGGAGGAAGAGGCTTGCCCTGGGTGAAAGGTAATCACCTCCAGGCTTTGGCCGTGTGGACTTAAATTTTTTTGCTAATTTTACAAAAACATGATGAACATCTGCTGGCAGTGGTAAAGAAGTCAACTTTTTCTTATTTATCTAAAAACTACATGCTAATTTTGGTGTAAAAAGAATAAAAGCAACATGCTGCTATCTCGTGCTGCTGTTCCCAGAGCTCAGTTGCCATGGTAACAATCAGATACAATCACTATGTATAAATGTCGGCACTTTTAAGGAGAGTCCATCAATTGTGGGGATTCTTTCCACAACCCAAATGGTTAAAGGAAAACACATCATCCATCCATCTTCTATTAACCCGTTTCTTCCTGCAGTGCATCGCTATTACATTCATTACTGTAATGACCACATTGCGTGTGTGTCAGGGAGTGTAGGAAAGTTGATGTAAAACAGTTTGGGTTTAATTTTTGTAATCTCTTGTTGTCTTGTCTAGTCTTGTTGCTGTACATTTATAGTTGTTCATAAAGCGAAATTTGATGAAAATTCAAATCCGTTTTTTTTTTTTACTTTTCTTGTTATTACACACTGTTCTGATTTATAACATACTAACAAACATGTGCCAGCTTTTGAAAGTTATATTTCATCTGTCAAGAAAAACAGGTAAAATAATGAATACAAAGAACATTTTCTGACAGAATCATTAAAATGTAGCATATGTAGCAACAGATTTCGCAGTGTTTTTAAAGCGGTAATCGTTCGGTCATTTACCAGTCTGCCCTCCAGAGGAGCTCTGCAGGATGAAGGTGGTGGAAACGGTGCCTGACTGTAATGGTTATGGTTGTAGGTAATGGGCTACATGCAGCACGGGGTAAGTAACTGACATTATTCTGTGTGTGTGTGTTGGGCGATGCATGATGCATGTAAAGCGGCTTGTTTGTGCAGAAAATGTGTGTGTTTGTGAGACTAAGTGGCACAGTTGAGATGTTAATAGCTGCAGGCTAACACACACACAGCAGCAGTAGTAGCAGGAGTACTACAGTAAATATTCACATCATGATCGTCTGAATGAGCTGTGCCAGCAGACGTCTCACTCCTCCCATCTGATGATGATTTTTTTAATACACTGTATATTTATATTTTTTCGTCCATGTTCGCAAAGCTGTGATGTCTCTTCACTTGGCAGGTCTTTAAAATTGTGAAAAATGATTGGGAGAATACCTTTAAGACAGATGGAGACACACAAACACACACATCTACTGCATGGTGATCATGAGCACCTATGAAAGGAAATGAAGCATGCTGTGTTATTACAAGGTCAGAGCCAGCACATTACCATAAACTAGAGCCCTTTTAGTGTGTGTGTGTGTGTGGTACAACTGATGACGAGCAATGTCTGCTTAGCATAAAATGATGACTTTTACTACAATAACATTTGAAAAACAAAAAACTAAACTCTGTTTGCTGACTGGAGCATCAGGAGGTGATGTGACACATCACATGACTTCTACCATTAAAAAACACTAAAAAACTGGAACTAAACCCCCTTCACACTGGGGAAATCAGTCCAGCTAGAGCAGGATTCGGGTCGTATCTGGATAGATTTCAATCCACCTCTGGGAGGTGGATCCAGCCGGACTGGCTTATATCTGACTCAGGTCTGAACGCAAATCTGGCTAGCGAATCCCACTATGTCCAGGTCGCGTACAAAAGCCGCATGTAAACAACCGTCAAACTACAACAGCTTTGCCCCGAGTTTGTTTAGCACAGGGCTACAAAGGAATAAACTGTGGAAAAAAAATGAAAGAACGAGCAACAAGGGTCAAAAAACACATGACACATGTGCACACGCGGTCCTACTGTGGCCTGAACGGACTCTCTATATTACGAGGCGCCACCTAGCGGTTTGGAGGACAACAAACAAGCTGGATTGAGTGCGGACACACGTGTGTGATAGCCAGATTTGGAAATAGGTCTGATTGTATCCAGTTTAGAGGCTATCTGGATTCAATCCTACTCTAGCTGGATTGACTTTCTCCAGTGTAAACGGGTGGTATATATGTATATATGTATATATACATATATACGTATATACATATATACGTATATATATATATACGTATATATGTATATATACACACATATATATACGTATATATACATATATATGTATATATACATATATACGTATATATATATATATATGTGTGTATATATACGTATATATACATATATACGTATATATATATATATGTATATATACGTATATATGTATATATATGTATATATGTATATATACGTATATATATGTATATACGTATATATATGTGTGTATATATACGTATATATGTATATATATGTGTGTATATATACATATATACGTATATATATATATACGTATATATACGTATATATGTATATATACGTGTGTATACACACGTATATATATGTATATACGTATATATATGTGTGTATATATACGTATATATATATATATACGTATATATATATATATACGTATATATACGTATATATGTATATATATGTATATATATATATGTATATATGTATATATATGTATATATATATATATATATATATATATGTATATATGTATATATATGTATATATATATATATATATATACATATACATACATACACATATACGTATATATATATATACGAGCGAGGTGAGAGATTTTCTCTTCCAGTCCTCCCATCATGGCTCAGCAGTGGACTCAGTAACCCCAGATTCTCTCAGTGAAACACTCTCTCTGTGTCCAAGCCTCTGAAGTCCAAGACTTCCTAATGGAGCTGCTTGAAAAAAAAAAGTCTCCTGTCACCTCCTTCCTCCTTTCTGTGTACTTTATGAAACAAAGTAAACCCAAACCAAAGATGGAGGTGGCAGCTGATGTTATCTCTGAGGCCTCAGACACTGAAAGAGTTAAAAGGATTTCTTCCTGAGATCAGCCAGACGGATGATCAAGTTAACCGGCTTGATGTCTGCTTACAGTCTCCTGTAAAAGCAGACATATGCTGCCTCATCTGCAGTGGTCGCTGCCCTGTGTGTGTGTGTGTGTGTGTGTGTGTGTGTGTAGCCTGTTTGCTCATGTGCACTGAACAATACACCAAGCAAACACTGCACTTGTAATCAGACTGATTGGGTGTGTGTGTGTGTGTGTGTTACTGTATGTGATCTGGAAGCTGTGAGAGGCTGATGGAGAGGAAGTGTGTGTGTGTGTGTGCTCTGCCAGCAACATTTGGCATTTCTCAAACAGCTGTCAGCTTCAGCCAAAGTGTTTCAGCTGACTGATCCTTAAACTGGGCCAACAAGTTCCCACAGAAACCCACAATCCCTGCACACGGACAGCAGCACGGCCCCGCTCCATACTTCCATCAGTCACTCTGTATAACCCTGCTTTCATGTCTGTTTTTTTCTGTTGGGTAATTATAAAGCTGTCAAACACCAACTTCAGATGTCTTATTCTGTCTTTAGTGAGCAGGTTTTAACCTTCGTTAAAGATCAATGAAGCCAATTAAGGAGCTGCAGTTCCTCAAATGGCCACTTGAGGGTGGCTACATAACCATGGGCAGGTTTTCTATGCTTGTTTACATGCGGCTTTTGTAAGCGACCCGGACACTATCCCCGTGAACCGGAAGTATCACATCGCTAGCTGTATTCACTAGCCCGATTTGCGTTCAGACCTGAGCCAGATGTAAACCAATCCGGCTAGATCCACCTCCAAGAGGTGGATTGAAATCAATCCAGATATATCCACATATGGCCCAAATCCTGCTCTAACCAGATTGATGTCCCCAGTGTGAACAGGGTCTAATTAAAGTGCAAATACTCAGGTTAGGGAAAACATGACCGACTCCTGTCAGAGCCCGACCCAACGTGCTCGGGCTCAGGCACAGAACCTGGGTTCTTCCCTCGGACTCTTAGCCCCAGGCGGGGGCTTCAGTTCTGATTGGCTGCACATACACTCAGGCTGTTACCATGGTGACCACAGGTGCTGCTGAATTCCACAGTATGCAGAAGTGTGTGAATGAATCTGTGTGTGTGTGTGTGTGGGCACCATATGTATGCATCAGAGGCATGACAGAGCTGAAGCACACAGCAGCATCTCCCCTGGTCCCACCCCCCCACCCTGCCCTCCAACGTACCCCCCAAGGACGGCCAGCCCATTACAGTAATTAACTAGAGGTGGGGGGGGGGTGATGGGATGGAGAGAGGAAAAGAAAGAGAGAGAGAAAGTGGTTCTGAGTTACAGAGGAAGAAGAGATGGAGGTTAGGGTTGGGAGAGAGGGTGGTGTGTGGTGGTGGCAGCGGGGTGACTTTTTTCTGCCGAGGCAGCAGGCAGGGGGGGGGGGGGGCTCTCCGCCTTCCTTCCTGCTCGCCGTTAATCCCTGAGTGACTTTCACTGCGTACAGTAAGCGGCGCAGTGCAGCCGCAAATTAATCTAGCAAAGAGCTTGGGATGTGGCCGCAATGAACCCCCCACCCCCACCCCTCAAACCACACCACCCTCCATCTAAAAGACTTGGGAAAGAAACAGAAAGAGGGGGAGGGGGGGGGGGAGAGAGGGAGATAAGCTGCTCCAGTGAGTGTGCTGGAGAGAAGGCAAAGGGGACGAATGAGTCGGGGGAAGGGCGATAAGGAATAACAGTGGACTATTTAAAGCCGAGCACAGAATGACCGTGTGCCCTCCGCACAGTGACATCACTCGGCGACATGGTGATGTCACTGGAGTGACATCATCATCTCTCTCTCTCTCTCTCTCGCTCTCCTTCGGCTCCAAAGTGCATGATTCACCGTCCATCGTGACCACTGAAAGGAAGGAGAGGTTCACGATCTGAGGTCGAAGCACACCAGCTGCTGACATACAGTCTGACATCTGGTTACCATGGTGACGAGAAACACGGCGCATCACATGGCCCCATCAGCATGGAAATCATATTCATAGACAGCTGTATGGAAACTCATTAGCTTAGCAGCAGCTATCGGTAGCAACACATGGTGTTCGCATACAAAGCTAAGCTAACCGCGTCCCCCTCTCTAGTCTCAGGCAAAGCTAAACACTCAGCGCTGCTGCCGTCACAGTGTCGGGAGCTGTATGTGTGGGTTCACAACAGCATCTTAATCATCTGTGTCCAGCAGGCTGAGAACAGCTGCGTGAAGAGACGCATTCAACAAGCTGGAAGCTAATTGCAGGGTCGGTCAATTCTGACACCTGTCGATGGTTTCGCACAATAACCGTGGACCAGGTGTCAGCGGTTCCACCTGAGCTCTCTCACAGCAAGCCCTCATGACTCTAATTACAGCTGAGAGCGGTCTCCGCAGAGGAGATAATCCCACGCCGACACCTCTCAGAGCGTCCCGCGTTCTCAGGTCCAAAGGGTTCTGGACGGACGGAGGAGGTGATCAGAAGGAAGGAAAATATTCAGTTATATAAATATATAATATTGAAGAGGCTTTCTGTTGGAGCTGAGGAGCATGGAAGACAGGCTGTGTTGGTCCTTTGTGTGGCTCTAATTGGCTCCTCCGGCTTTCACCTTCACAGGCCGCTGAGCCCGAGCGGAGACACAGCCGAGTGTAGCCGGTGTGGATGGCGGAGGTCAAAAGGTCACACGGTTCTGCGTGTGCTCTGCGCCTCTGTGTGTGTCTGCTCACACACTGTGGCTGTGTGTGTGTGTGTGTGTGTGTGTGTGTGTGTGTGTGTGTGTGTGGGGGGGAGAGGGGTGTAGGAAGAAAAAAAAAGCTCCGTAATTTGCTAGCCACTTTGCTAATTGAGCCACCGCTAGCCACTTCTCAAGAGGCTGCGCTGCTCGGCTGGGAGATGGGATGGATTGATACGGATACACACACACTGTGCTGTGGTGGGATGCAGGAATGAGGCAAGATTTAAAAGCACTAAAGAGAGGGGGGGGGTATTCATCTCTGTATTGTTGTTATTAATCCAGGGTGTCAAACGTTCCAGCATCATTCGGAGCGGCCAATGGCTGCCTTCCTCTGCAGCTTAGCATCTCAATGCGGGCAGATTAGCTCATCATTCAGGATTTTTAATGACACCCTAAGGCGCTGCTACCATATTATATAAATATAATGATGAAGTGCACGCTCTTCCTCCTGATTCTTACATGTTTCTTCAGGGTATATCAATTAAATTTAACAGCACATGCTATGTGCTATGACACTACTTTGCTAACGTTTGCTAACGCTAGCAGAAGCTATGCTGCATCTTCTGATGCTATCATCTATTATACAGTGCTCATTTTTTATGGCGCATGTATCCAATCATTGACGAACACATCGACTCATGCACTCAAGCTGAATTAGCATTAGCAGCTAAACTGCCAAGCTAATGCCAGCAGAAGCTGGCTGGTTGGTTGCTTGGACCTTGTGAGCATGGATGTAGGTGCCACCCTACACTGCACAGAACGGTAAAATACCACGATTCACATCATTGCTTGAGTAGATAGTGGGAGGCGCTAACACTTCTGCCGCTAACACAATATCTTTGACCAACCTGGAGGTGGCTATGCTAAGATTGTAGATGCACGTCTATTCAAGGTGTCTAAGCTCATGCTATCCAGACGTCAGGCTAAATCTTGTAGCATGAAAATCAACAATTCATACCATGTCTTCCTCCAAAGGAGTATTTAAGCTAGCTAAAATCTCATTTTGTATCTAATATTCTTTAATGAGACTGTAATGCCTGACGGCAATAATAATAATGACTCACCCACTTAATCTCTCAATCTACTGTAGCATGCTCTAGAAATAATGGGGGGGGGGGGGCACTCGTCAGTGATTGTTGGGCTGATTTACATTTTAGGCATTAGCATGATTAGCCTGTGATGTGGGCTCCTCTCAGACTGTATCTGTGATGACAGCTCGGCCTCCAGGCTCACAGGGGGAGCACTTTGCTAAGAGGGATGATAACAATCCAGGCCACCACCCAGTGGATGGATAAAATCCCCCAAAAATGTGTCCTCACTATAAATTATTTCATTCATTAGTCAGAAGAATATGAATAAATATTCAACTGTTGCATTAGAGCTATATGCTCATTATTTATCATGCATGTCTCTCCCATGCAGCCTGAGGTTTCAGAGGCCGAACGTCCACGGCTCGAATGCACAAACAGCCGTAATTAGCCAGCTCTGCAGATCTTCTTCTCTGTTAATAGTGACACCTGTGGTCATCAAATGAACTGCAGTCATCACTTTTGTTATTGTTATTAGCGACCTAATAATGTTAGCTTACAATGTAAATTGTAAATGACAAGCTAGCCAATTTAGCGGCCGCGTAAACACTACAAATAGGTAGCAAGCTAATGCTAATGTTATAAGCAAGGCAACGTTAGCTCTGAAGGCTAGCTATCATGTAGCTACATGGTATGGTATTTTTATTAGTGACTTCAGAATGTTAGGTAGATGAAATTAATGAAATGACATGGTTAGCATGTTAACATTAATGAGCGCTATGCTGAGGATTTAAGAGCAAATGTACATCTTCTTATCTACTTGTATAAAAACATGCTGCTATGCCTACACATCCCGTCATGTTCTGTCTATAATACTCTTGCTCGTCTTATCTTCTTAATTGTTTCCCACGACGTAACTTTTCATCATTCTTCCATCAGAGCATGTGCGTCACCAGCTACAGGATTCCTATTAAAACTGTGTCACTCTTCTTTCCGGACAGAAGAAAATTTGTCAAGATGGCTGCTACATAGCAAACCCCTGGGAGCCATTAGAGGCTTGTGTTCAAAGTCAAAGTGATTAAAGGACGCTTTGTTGGACACATAAAAGGGAAAGCGAGCGAGAAGGAATGAGAGATCTTCTACTGATGCCCTGCTCGTCAACAACACGCCGTCTTCAGAGCTCATCGTGTCCCTCATTTAGTCGACCGGGTTGTTTGGATTCACGTTTGAAGCTCCGCTGTTAGCTAATTGACAGCTGATGTGATTCATTACAGCCATCAAGGTGGTGCACAGCTAATGGGTGTTAAAACATTACCTTCAAACAGCTCTATATGTCTTCTGAGGGCTTTTTCAGAGTCACTGTTTAACTCTTTAGAGGCTTCATGTGTCAGGTGATTAGCAAGCGCTAACGCTAGTTGTTTAAGTGTAAACAACCCAGTCATAATCTATAACATCTGTTGCTAGCTGGACTATAAACACACAGAAAAGGCGATCTTAGCTCAGATAGCTAATATACACCTCTGAAAGGCCAAGTCACATGATGTGCGTTACCATATTGAGACAAGTGTGGGTTTTGCAAAAAGAAACTATTTAGCATCCTTTACACCACTAGCAGCACCATGTCTGATGTCAAACATTAGCATGCTAGAAATGTCACTGCATTTAGCATCTAGCTACCTGTAGCTAGGTAGAGCCTTATGTAGCTGCCTTTTGGAAATGTAGCATGCTAATATCAAACAGCATGCTAGAAATGTCACTGCATTTAGCATCTAGCTACCTGTAGCTAGGTAGAGCCTTATGTAGCTGCCTTTTGGAAATGTAGCATGCTAATATCAAACAGCATGCTAGAAATGTCACTGCATTTAGCATCTAGCTACCTGTAGCTAGGTAGAGCCTTATGTAGCTGCCTTTTGAAAATCTAACATGCTAATATCAAACATTAGCATGCTGGAAATGTCACTGCATTTAGCATCTAGCTACCTGTAGCTAGATAGAGCCTTATGTAGCTGCCTTTTGGAAATGTAGCATGCTAATATCAAACAGCATGCTAGAAATGTCATTGCATTTAGCATCTAGCTACCTGTAGCTAGATAGAGCCTTATGTAGCTGCCTTTTGGAAATGTAGCATGCTAATATCAAACAGCATGCTAGAAATGTCACTGCATTTAGCATCTAGCTACCTGTAGCTAGGTAGAGCCTTATGTAGCTGCCTTTTGAAAATCTAGCATGCTAATATCAAACATTAGCATGCTAAATATGTCACTGCATTTAGCATCTAGCTGACACTTGTAGCTAACTCGAGCCTTGTGTAGCTGCTAACTGTTAACATTCTAGCATGCTAGCGTAAAACAAACCTAAATGTCATACATACGTTTCCTGAATAGCAGCCACCTTCTGTGTGTGTAGTGCGCACACCGTGCACGTCCTCATGGTGGAGTGGTGTTTCTGTACAGAGAGAAGTCACACTGCAGCATTTCAGTGAAAAAGCATCTGCTGATATATTGGATTTGCCAAAGAATCCCCCAGTGATGAAGTCCAATTCAGCCTCCCTGCCCCTAATAAGCTCTGCACATCAAGGCTTTCCTCCTCGCCTCCCTCCCTCACCCTCACCCTCCCTCCTCCTTTGACTGCTGCCCATTAGACAGCAGAGAGCACACAATAGACCTCAATCACATCTGGCTGTATAAATCAGCCCTGTTTACTCCGTCAGTGTATCTGTACATGTGTGTGTGTGTGTGTGTGAGAAGGCCGCACTCATTTGCATTTAGCTATGCTAACAGATTCCAGCACTGTTCTGTCTGCGGCCATTAGTTTCTGCTCATTCGCCGCATGGCTGGACCGATGATGTCATTGGATTTTTCTAGATTGACTTTCTACATTGTGAACGGGGTCTTGGAGATGCAGATGTTTCATCCACATCTGGTCTGAAAGCCACTTTTGGGATTGAAGGCTCCATTTTCCCAGCATCCTCCTGCTCCACATCCTCCTCCACACTTTCCCATCTTCTATTGTGACACCCCCCCCCCCACCCCAAGACACTAAACAGCTGCATATGGATCCAGATGAGGCTTTTTATGGCTCGTTATGATATATATTAATATTGCTATTAATATAATATGCTCCTGCCCCAATCAAGATAACAGTAATGTTTGAATTTAGTGCTTCACAATTAACAAACTACCAACTGCTGCTCGGAGGGGGGGGGGGGGGGGGGGGGTGATGCACACAACAGAACACATCTATAAGGCTTTATGATCACACTATTAATGCAGCATTAATATGGACTTATGAATGAGCTGCCAGTGTGTGTGTGTGGGTGTGTGGGTGTGTGTGCACTGCAAATACAGGCTTAGGTCTAAAAATAGATGTAAAAAAAATAAATAAATAAATTTAATAGAGGTGATGTATATGCAGCTGTCAGGAAAGCTGGAAGCAGCCCTGTTGGATGTCACTGGGCTTTTCCTCGTAGCTCTTTAAGTGTGTGTGTGTGTATGCGTCACACGCTCCGTGACATCTACAGATAGAGCCAAATGGTCTTAGTCATCCCTGCCAGACATAGGGTGAGGGTGGGGCGACAGCGCAAAAAAAGGGGACAGTGCATGACAGCCACACATGACTCCTTCAATCCCAAAAGTGGCTTCCAGAACAGCCCCCCCATCTACTCAGCAGCAGCAGGGTGGAAACATGCAGACATGGCTGATGACAAAGGTGGTGGAAGTGCAACAAAACTACTTGTTGCGGCATGCTAACCAGCTAGCCCCTGTAATACCACTTTGTACCACACAAAGGAAGTGAGTCAAAGCAGTGATGCTGCTGCTCTCAGCGGTCAGAGCCATAGAGGCATAGGTGATGTAGGGCGCCACCTGCTGGGGAGGGGCTGCAGATCAAGAGACGGGAATTCCCGCTGGGTCACGACACAAATCTTGCAGGAACTGGCAGGACTGATGTTGCTTCAAGCACAATTATTAATTGACATAATAATTGACATTAGCGCAATCAGTTCTAACTCCTGCACCAACATCAGAAGCCGATGGCTCTCTGTCCGTGTTCCTCCAGCGCCTCTAACGACAGGTGAATAAGCTTCTTCCTCTCCTCTGACGGACAGTCTTTGAAGTTCTCATCCATCTCCGCCACCTTCCGTTTCTCTTTGGATTCCGCCCGGCTGACTCTCATAGCTCTTAATAAGGTTTCCGGTGTTCTCCGGGGGCCGAGCTTGACGTCTCTTTGTGGTTGCTGAGGCTATTCTTATGAGTACGTGAGCATAATAAGAGCCCGGGCTGCAGGCGAGGCGAGTGAAGACATCCAGAGACGAATGGAGCCGGCCGGCTTTGTCCAGCTGCTCATTAGCGAACAGGTCCAGTTATCCTTCCTGACAAGTCAGAGATGTCTGACCAGACAATCCTCGCCCAGTCAGGCAGAGCATGGAGCCGCGGGAGCCACTGGAAGCAATGAATATTTCACAGAAACACGCCTGGAACTACTCGGTCATTATATTCTGCTTCTGTTTCAGTGCTGGAAAAAATAAAGTTGTTCTTGATTTGAAGATCAAATTTATACATTTTTACTCTCACCCATCCTTCCACTGCATCCTCACACCTGCTCTCTCTCCCCTCCGCAGCTGTCAGCTCGCATCACTTTGACGGTTCTACGCAGCTACATGTGAGAAGGCCATCACAGCACGAGCAGGAACTGGGGCGACCCAGTATCAGGTGAAGCAGGCCTCACATCGGCCATTGACTTTTCAGAGCTGTGAAATCATCAGCGTGAGTTTTTCAGCACATTTGAGTTGAAAATGGAGAGGGGGGGGGGGCACCTTAGAACTCCCAGTGGCTACACACTGGATATCTCAACCAACTGGTAGCCAAAGGTGTCATGAGACTGGTCCTGCAACCGACTCGGACTGTCATTAAACTTACCTGTGTCTCGTCCTGCATCCTGAGTCCTGTTTCATTCGTGGCCCTGACAAAAGGGGCATCATGGGGTTCTGGTACACCCAGGGACTCCTAGTGACCTGGATACTGGGTGAAACCTGATTCTAGACAACCCTAGAAGAACAGGGGTGTAGCCTAGGTCTTCCATCCAGTGGCTGCATACTGGGTGGATTCCAAAGGGCCTAGGGCTGTATGAGCGTCTGTATCTGTCTGAGAGGAGTTACTGATGGCTCAGAGAAGAAAGGCCTGGACTCATCGTTTCTTTTTCACTCAGAAGCAGCAGATAAAATGGCTGCCACAGTCTGACACTGATGCATGAGCGTCTCAGTGAAAGGAGAATCCACCGCGCTGACCCTCTGAGTCTGCAGCCGAGAATCGAAAAGCGATTAAAAAGAAAATGAACAAAAACCAGACGTGAGAGAAAAACAAACATCCACGCTGGCCTCACACTGCATAAACACGAAGGGGGGAGGGGTTCATTCTCATTTCACTAATTGAGGAGATAATGTAAATCATTCCAGTCCTTTAAAAATCAATGGGAGCTCCAAAGCAGGCTGCTTGGGTGTTTTTTTTGGCGTGAATCAGCATCTGTGAGAGATGGATCTCATCCTGGGGTCTGCTTCTCCTCTAGGCCAAGGAAGATTGAACGATTTAATTGTGCAAAAGGTTAATAACAAATCCACAAAGGAGCACAGTGACTCTGGGACATGTGGAGCTCCACCATTAGGAGACAAATATTGGAAGATAAGCACCAGGAAGTCATATTGCAGGTGTGTTCAGAGGGAGAGTGGAACATTTTCTATCTCTGGTCGCTATAAACCTTTTCTCTACTTAAGCCTGATTTATATGCTGAGAGACAGCCAGTCTCACACCATCATGGGCAGAGCTTCAATCAGCTGCTATAACCAGGTCAAGGAGTGATCACACTAACCACAGATGTGATGTCACATCCACAGTTGTGGATAACTCGGATTGGTCAACAGAAAAAGCGACCTGTGCCCAAACATCCAGCATCAGGTCTACACTCTGAATAAAGGCGGGACCTAAAAAAATCCAAGATTTCATTGGTTGCACATGTCCTACAGTGCAGGATGAGTCAAGAAGGGCTCTGACCAGTCTAAAGCCCGGTTTACACTGCGATTTTGGGTGACCGTCGTAGCGACCATTGTGGCTCTAAATCGGTGGTCTTACGTCGCGCTGTGAGGCAGGTTCTGGCATCTTGCAACCAAAGACAAGCTGAGATATAAGAGACCGCGTGTGGAGACCGTTTAATCATCATTCCTCATACATCCACTTATCGTGCCACAGCAAAGCCACAGCCTTCATGGCTCTGCTGTGCTATAGGCCAGGATGTGATTTCATACATGGGGGAATTAAAAGGAAGGCACGGCAGGGTTTAGTAAATAATGGGAATCTGTGTGCAGCTTAAAATATGGGATTAAATAACAGTTAATGAATGGAAGGGGTTAATTTACAGCTCGACTCTGAAAGGGGGGGGGGGGGCGCGCTGTGTTTGAGATAAACACTGTGATATTACAACCAACATCCACCAGGAGTGATACAAGACCCACCACCACCTGACAGTGGAGGGTGTAGATGAAGGTCACCCGTTGTTTCTCTAGGACTGTCATTATCTGACAGAGGTGGGTGGAGGTGGTGGGGGGATAAGAGGTCGCCGGTAATAAACGCTCCGATATGATTGGAAATCATCTTGACAAGAGCCTCTCTAACAGTCCAGAAAAAAAGTCTGTAAGTGAAACGAGGAGGGAGGGTGACAGGAAACACCAGGTTTAACCCTTTCACTACTATAATTATAAAAGTTCACCTTCTTTTTTTTTAATAATTCTGTCAGAAAATGTTCTTTGTATTCATTATTTTACCTGTTTTTCTTGACAGATGAAATATAACTTTCAAAAGCTGCCACATATTTGTTATTATGTTATAAATGCTCAGAACAGTGTGTACATAACAAGAAAATTATAAATGTGCAGCAACAAGACTAGACAAGACAACAAGAGATTACAAAAATTAAACTCCCCTGGCACACATGCAATGTGGTCATTACCATAATGAATGACAGCGATAGAAAGAGCCGTTTCTCAGCTTTCAGAATCCGTTGAGATTTTTTCAATAGTGCGAACATAACCAGAGCTAAGGTAGTTTGAACAGTGCATGTCTACAGCTGTTTTAGAAGGGTTAACAGCCACTTCGGAGTTAAAGTGCTGATTTTTAGATTATCTCTCGGGACTATCGAAAAGTGTATTAAAGGGTGATACCGATCCACATTTCCTGCCTGCTGCATTTAGGGAAGACGTTTAGCAGGTTAATATTTATCTAAAGGATCTCATGTAAAAAGCTAAAATTCAGCACTTTAAGCTTGAGTCGATGTTCAGTTCAATTGTTCTGGAGGACAAAGCAGGATCAATAGAAAATCCTTCACTGTCCGAAAACCCGGGAGTCTGCACTCTAAGTTCTGTGGGCTGGCTCAAAGACCAGAAGCTACACAGAAGCATGAGGATCAGACCAGGCTGCATGGCTGCATTATGAGAGAGGATCAGATCATATCATATTATATTTTCTATCATTTAGTGAACAATGTCTGTGAAATCATTGAGGCTTTGATCAATAACGCTTACTGAGAGGGAGAAGTGTTGGTGGTGGTTTATCAGTTTAGTGTGAATTGCAGGTGGGGGGGGGGGGGTCATTAATCTGTGTTTTTGTTCCATTTGAACACTAAGGATAGCGATCAATACTTTTTTATCTCAAGGCAAAAATCTTGCAGTCGGTAGAAGCGTACGGACACCCAGAGTCCAAACCATCCAAACCATGCTTGGTGTGCAGAGGTCTACAGTAAGACTGAGTTTCAGAGCCAGGAAAGGAGCCAAAGCCCCCCCTGTGTTATTCAGGGGGAGATGTGCAGCCACCTTTGTGGCGGCCTTTGTTCGTCCTCTAGGGGACTATTTTTTTGCCGAGAGATAATAAAGTGCACGAGGCGGAGCAGGACCCCGGCTTCACAGATGCTCACCTTTGCACGTCCTTCCACTCTTTCTGCAGCAGCTGTGCCTGAAAGACACAGAGCTGAGGATCCAATCACAGAGCTTCACACTTACTATATTACTCAGTGTATAAAGTCTGCATGGACAAAAGTATTTGGACACCCAGCCTGCTTTTTCTTCTGGTGCCCTGTCAAGGCCATTAAGCACTTGTAAAGTCTGACTAGCAGTGATGAGGTCACACGTTGGTTGTCTTGTGGTCAGAAATTAAACTAAATAAAAGCGCCTCTCCTCCCCCTCCTCCCCCTCTCTGTGTCCTTTCTGCTGAACCCGCCGCAGCGTCAGCGTCTGCCGGTAAACAGCTGACGGACTCACGGCAGATTAACGGCAAACAGCCCGAGCAGCACTCTGCATGTAAAGCAAGTCTAACGCAGAAGAAATGGATTTCCATGATGACCGGCCCTGTTCTCCTCATCTCCTGCCTGCGAGCGCACATAATGGCCGACACCTCATTAGACAGATGCACCACACACACACTCACTCTCTCTCTTCTCTGAGCATTGATATTTTTCTCGCTCTCCTGGATTATAGCATTATAATTTGGAGATTTTCTGGATTAAAATCTCTTCAGGTATACGGTGAAGTTAGCATGCTAGCCATCTAGCACCTAACTTTGTGCCATAAGATGTGGTAGCTGTACGTCCTTCAAAGGCTACATTTCCTTCAAAGGCTGCATTTGAAGGCCAGGTTTTCCCCTGATCCAAGAAATAAACCCAATCTGTCCCAATCTCATTGGAGAGCCGGATTAAAGAGGAGATGCAACCAGATTGGGGGTTGTTTTTTAGCTTCTCCTCCCACAACCACAAACATCCGATGATGCCTGGATCCTGCAAACAAGCTAGCTAGCTAATTAATCACGCTAGCTGGTTATTGGGTGAATTGGATGCTGTAGCATCACGGGCATCTGCACTGCCCCCTGGTGGCTGGCTGCAGTAATAAGGTCGGAATAGGCCTATACTCACCTTTCAACCTCTACTGCACAGATCCCTCTTACAAGATGGTGTCTTTTTTTCCAACATGGCGGCGCCTGTAAGAAAAAGTGAACACATTTACACAAAAAAATACATTTAAATTCATAATATGTCTATTTATGAAGTTATACATCACAGAACAACCTTTTTCTTCTTCTTCCTTCCCTCCTTTGTGTCAACTTGGATGCACTAATCTCTTCCCCTACTATCTACCCCCCCACCCTCCCCTCTCTTACTCCCTCAGTTATTATTATATGACTCTTTGATGTCTGTCTATTCTTTTGCTTTCAAATAAATGGAGCGTTTGGTCTCAAAGTGCAGGAAAAATAAAGAGTGGAACGGAACACAGTAACATGTCTTGGTAACACACCATTATATGTTATTTTAGCGCACACACACACACACACACACCTCTACTCTCCTTAAAAAAAGAGCAAATGAAGATGAGGAGGGAGGGGGAGGAAGGTGCGAAAGATGAAAGAGATGCGGAGAGAAGAGACGAGGCGACATATTAACAAGCGAGCAGAGAGCGCTGGCTTTATTTTTAGGATGAAGTTTTTACCCTGTTGGCTGTCACTTTCTTCTTCTTCTTCTTCTTCTTCCTCCCTCTTATCAGCACTCCCATTCTTTTCCCTCCACTCCCCTCCCCCCTCTCCCATTCATTTAAAGCCTGACAGCTTTGGTAGATACAGCACTTAGGCCTTATTGAGGAGGTAATTCATCTTTAATTCTTCAAACTCCTAATACTGTCACACATAAGGAAGAGCGTAGAATTCTGTTAAAGCGAGTGAAGCGCTTGGTGCCGTCCTGTGTGTTGTACTGTTATATATGAGCTAATGATGGCGACCATTAATGCTTCAGAAAGCCTTCCATTTATAGCACTGGTACACCTACATTCTAGTTTTCACTTGTTCCTGATTAGCCCTCTTGTCAGGACTCTGTGGGTGTAAACATCTCTCTCTTTCACATTTTTAGTCTTTCTTTACCCCGTGCCAGTGAAATTCATTGATGAAGAACCAGCTTGATAAGCTAACAGTACCGGCACCGTAGACTGTGTAAAAAGATGGACGACGCAACAGTTGTGCAAAAGTGAGGTCGGAATATATCACTTAGGCCCCGTTCACACTGGAGAAAGTCATTCCAGCTAGAGTAGGATTGAGCCCAGACAGCCTTTAAGCTGGATGCGTTCAGACCTATTTTCAAATCTGGCTAGCACACACTTGTGTCCGCACTCAATCGGCTTCATCCAGCGTGTTTGCTGTCCTCCAAACCACTAGGTGGCGCCTTGTAATATACAGAGTCCGTTCAGGTCGCGGTAGGACCGCGTTTGCGCATGACATCCACCTCTCGTGGGTGGATCTAGCCGGATTGAAATCAAACTGGATACTGCCGGATTCGAGGTGTTCACACAGAAAAAAACATCTGGATAGGCCGCTTTTGCCAGATTTTTTTCCCCAGTGTGAACGCGGTATAAATGGCAGCAGCATGTCGGTAACAGGCGCCATCTTGGAGCAGAGGTCCATCATGTCGAGTTCACCCCGTCCCTTTGACTTTTTGCATAGCTTGGCTGCTCCATTAGCTGCTGACCATGATGATACTTCCTCCTTTTTTTTTAGCCAACAATAGCACCCTATGGCTTCATATTGAGTCAATGAGCCAAACCAGAAGCATGCTAGTGCTAAGCAGCCAATGTATCAAACGGCTCTTTCGATCTCTATTACATTCATTACAGTAATTACCACATTACTTTTCTTGTTATTACACACTATTCTGAGCATTTATAAAATAATAACAAATATGTACCAGCTTTTGAAAGTTATATTTCATCTGTCAAAAAAACTGGTAAAATAATGAATACAAAGAACATTTTCTGACAGAATCATTTAAAAAATGAGGTGAACTGTTATAATTATAGCAGTGAAAGGGTTAACTAGTTAGCAGAAGTTGCCAGTTGGATCAGTGGTAATATTACGAACATATGAGCACATACACCATCCAGAGGACTACATCCATTCAGACTGTCAGACAGCTTCTCAAGCTAAATCCAGAATAAATATTACAAATGATCAGCGCAAACACCGCAGCTAGCGACGACTAATCTATGCTAATTGCTTCTTGCCAAGTGTTTTATGCCATTTGCAAACAATACAAGGCTTCATGCTGCTTTACACAAATACACCACACACACACACAGAGAGAGAGAGAGAGCACCATGACGAGACAGGATTGGCTGCACTGAATCCCCGGGCTGCTTCACCAAAATGCAACTAGACAAAGTCCTCTCCTCTCTCTCTCTCTCTCTCTCACACACACACACACACACACACACACACACACACGAAGAGAGGGATTCCCCAGACACACAATCATGAACACGCACACGCCTACGCTAACACACATTCATCCCCTGAATGAGCAGATATTTGCAGACACACACACACACACAACACAAACAGTTCAGAGTCACAAACGCACAACTGGCCACAGCATGCAAGCAGATTTATTAACAGAAGCGGACAGGAGGGCAGAAATCTGCCTTGCTAAAGGGCCTAATGACCTCATCTGTGGCCAGCAGCCGACATAACTGATAACATCCAAAAACAAAAACACACACACACAAACACACATTGCCAGGAGCCTTGTCCTTCTCTGCCCTCTCCAACACCGTTCCCACTGTCTTGTGAGGGTTTTATGCTACACTGATTAGCAGCGAGCTAGAGAGGAAAGTAAAGGGACCAGGCTCCACACACACACAAACACAGAGTGTCATTTCCTGCACACAAAAACAGACACACACTTCCTTTTTTTGAGAAATCAAATAATACAAATACATGTGTGTGTTTTCCCTCCTTCAATACCACTAAATAGCCCGACTAAGACCCTCTTCACACTGAAGAAATCCATCTGGCTAGAGTAGGTTTCAGACCGTATCTGATTATATCTGGATTGATTTCCCTATATCACGAGGCGCCACCTAGTGGTTTGGAGGACAACAAAAAAGCAGATTGAGTGAGGACACGCCTGTGTGATAGCCAGATTTGAAAATAAGTCTGAACGTATCCAGCTTAAAGGCTATCCAGATTCAATCCTACTCTAGCTGGATTGACTTTCCCAGTGTGAACGGGGCCTGTGTGCGAACACCTCTTAAAGTGAATTTTCGACTTATACCCTTCAACTTACTTCTCCCCCACCCACTGTTTTATTTTCAGTGTTGCAGTGTAGCAGCTTCCATCCAGCTCCATGCTGCTTCCTGGATTGTTCCTCTCATTAGTTTAGCCTGATCCATTAGCAGCCCTGTAGCGTAAAGTTCCACTGAGCTCTCCAGGATTGGCTGAGGAGGAGATATCCATTCCTAGATGTAAATAAATCTGTTACTTCCCTGACAGCACAATTCATTAGCTCTCACAGCAATCTGCCCACTCACGCAGAGTGAGTGTGTGTGTGTGCAGCTAAACAGAGAGAAAAGGGGGGTGCTGTTGGTGCTGGTGGTGGGAGGGTGTGTGTGTGTGTGTGGGGGGGGTGTTAGGAATATGTGTCAGCTTTGCTCTTTGGAGGTTTGGGTGTGATTACAGAGGGGGGAAATGCTTTCAGAGGACCCAGTAGCAGGCGTCCAGGGGTTAACAGTGAGTAATTGTTGTGTTGCCCATTCAGTTAACTCATCGTTGGCTGTGTTTCCTTATTATTAAATGAATTAAATGATTTCTATGGGTGAAACGCCAACAGACACCGCATGATGTCAGACTGAACAGCATGTACAGGGTTAAATATGATTCTTTTAGACAAAACTCAGGGAATGGGATGCTGCTTAGACACACAACACCTGTGCACACAGTCCTACCGTGGCCTGAATGGACTCTGTATATTACGAGGTGCCACCTAGCGGTTTGGAGGACAACAAACAAGCCAGATTAAGCTGGATTGAGCGTGGACACATGCAAAATCTGAATAGATATCCAGCTTAAAGGCTATCTGGATTCAATCCTACTCTAGCTGGATTGACTTTCTCCAGTGTGAACGGGGCCCTAGAAACTAGTAGCAGGCTGTATATGTTTATGTTAGATACAGTTTAACATAGAGATGTAAAAAGGTGCTTTTGGGGGCCCCTATAGGACCTGCATGGTACTGCGTTGGTCACATTATGTCCAATATATTTGAATTGAGTTTATTTCACCAATCTGTAACATCCTGATGGGTTGTGTTCTATGCTATCTGCTGCTGCCTCCATGTGCTGCTTGGGCAAATATAGAAAGAGACATAACTCGTGTGACATGCAAAGCCACACACACACAGAACCCCCCTGAGAAGGTGCATCAACGCTTTCCACATGCTTTTACATAATAGATAGGCTTTGGCTAAGAAGCAACGCAGCACAAAAGGAAGAGGGAGCCTATTGTAATGTGTGTGTGTGTGTGTGTTAGGATGAAGGAAGGGGACAGAGAAAACTAATTAGCGCAGCACTTTAAGCATCACGGGCCACAGACTGCTGCGAGTGGGGACTGCCACAAACAATCCCAGTCAATGTTCCCACTCAGCGGAGAGAGAGCTCTGACATGGAGTTTTATCTCAGCGGGCCTCTTCACTCGTGTCAAGAGTCGCAGCGATAGGGAAGGAAAGGACGGAGGAAGGGGGGGGGGCAAGGTTGTCGGTGAGAGAGAATGGAAAATGAAGAAATAAAGGAGGGCAGGAGGAGGGAAGAGGTGCAGATATTAACAGCAGTCCTCAGCCTTTTAGATGTAAATACATCACTGCATCTAAAATGCCAGCCGACTGTAGCTCATTCAGTACATTCAGCCTGGAAGCAGCTCCACTGTTGACAACTGACACATCATCTGACCTTTGTGAGGTAACAATGCACAGTATCTGATGAACACTGTCCTCTGGCTCCAAATCAATACAGAAGCCCACAGCATGAAGCCAGAGGCTAGTAGCGCCCTGCAAGCATGTGAGTCTAATCTGAATAAATCATCACATGAGACTTTAACAGCTCTATTTTTATGGTCTCCCCAACATCAGTGCGGACGCACAATGCCCACCCAACCACTTCCCACATTCAATATGCATCAGACTGAAGTGTTGGCCCGCTGCAGATCAGACTGGCTGAGGAGGATGTGTCTTTATGATGGATTATTAAGGCCCCTTTCACACTGGAGAAAGTCAATCCAGCTAGAGTAGGATTGCATCCGGTTAGCCTTTAAGCTGGATACGTTCAGACCTATTTTCAAATCTGGCTATCACAATTGTGTTTGTTGTCCTCCAAACCGCTAGGTGGCGCCTAGTAATATACAGAGTCTGTTCAAGTGTGAGCATGCGTCGTGCGTTTTTTTTTTGTCCCGTGTCGCTCGTTCTTTATTTTTTTTTTTGGTTCAAAAAGCAGTTTAGTCCTTTGTAGCCCTGTCAAAAATAAATTCGGGGCAAAGCTGTCGTAGTTCGACGGTTGTTTACATACAGCTTTTGTACACAACTCGGACACTGTCACCATGAACATGGAAGTATCACATCGCTATCGGGATTCGCTAGCCGCAGGTGGATCCTCCGAGAGGGGGATCGAGATCTACCCGGATATATCTCTAACCATCTACAACAAGCACTTTGCCAAGTGACCACGGGTTCGACTCTGGCTCGAAGGAGATTTTTTTAACACATACATAGAATTGCACATTACACGCTCCACCAACTAAGAACGGCCATGCACCACCACCCACAGAATGGAGAAGGAGCTATCAGTCTGTCAATGCTTTCCATTGGAAGGAAGAGTTTCCATTATATTCCCTTACAAAATAAATGTTAGCATGCTAACAACCTGCACTAAATGGCAATCGTAACTATGAAGATAAGAATCTGCATGTTAGCATGTCAGCTGGCTAGTTTAGCATTAGCATTTACGTCTAAACTTATACATTGTGGTTGCTAACTTGCGGCTAATTAAAAATGTCTGTATAGGCCATTAATATATAGCATCAAATTAGCATTTAGCTTCTGTCGATAGTATTTAGGAATTTAGGAAGACTGAATTATTATTATTTTTAATGAAAAATATCGTTATCTAAGCAACTATTCAAAACTAATAATTTGTTTGTTTTATTTTTGTTATGTTTGTTTTTTTGTTATTTTTGAACCTCACAGAGCAACAATCCAAAGAAAATTCACTGATTGTGTAATTGTCTGTATTTTATGGATAATGTTTCCCCGCTGCTCGCTCACTCTCTTATTTCCAGACACACAGCCTGACGCCACACTCTGCACAATAAATGAGTCTCTTAAGCAAAAAACCAAAAGTGCTTTTTTTTCGTCCATTTTGTGCCGCCACTCCGCTCTCACTTTCGCACGCAGGATTTGTGAGAATTCATTAAGCCGGCTGCTGATTTATGGTGCGGCGTTGTCGGC